>NW_027507764.1:379369757-379969757 GCF_037356315.1 Lithobates pipiens | reverse complement strand
TGAAATCTCTCCAAAATTAGGGGAAATTACCTATTAGACAATTGTAATATTATCGGACCACCTCATTGGAGGATTTTCCCTCTCTTCCTGTTCCTGAGACAAGTGTGGATTTTCCATTACTTTCTGTACTGGAGACCATGATTAATACCAGGACAAAAATAGGGGTGACTTTCCCCAAGGAAACACAGACAACAATAAAAATCCGGCAGGTGTTTAAACATTTTCCACTCCATTCAAAAGTTTTTGCTTTCAGTATGTATATGTTAAATGTTAAATGAAAATGACAGTGTAATATCTGAGTTTTTATTGATTTGTTTTGGACCTCCTCTAAGATGCCTATAGACACTTGATGCATGCATGCATAATCTGGCTGCTAAATGATCTTTCTGACATAAAAGATTGTTGTAAATATGCAAGCTTGTGAATGCTTCTTATTGTTGGCTATCAATGTGTCATAGCAACTTAAACTGCAGTTCGGCATTATGTTCTACTGATGAGGGTGAGAGGTTATCGCAGCCATTTTTCCGGGCACCGAAGCAGACTGGAAACTATGGAAGAGGCACACCAGTCTGCTTCTATCAGAACCCCAGTGGATGTATTTGGTTCTTATGAAGTGAAAACCCTGCTGATATATATACCCAATATCCTGGAGGTGAGCCCTTTGGAGTACTGTTCGGATACCTGTGAGGGGGGTATCTGTTCCATAACGGCTGAGGATCACCTGTTAGAGGAAGCACCCAAGGATCTCAGTGTTGATGTCATTATGCCTTTTTAAAAAGGCTTTCTGGTAAGCCTTTCATTTTTTCCAGGTGACGGGTAATATATTGTGGTGAAATTCACAGATTTATATCTGCAGTGAAGTCACTATTTCACCATTTCACTACTTCACATCATACAAATTTATTGACACTAATGTTTATGAAAATTATGTTAGGTTTATTTTGATGTAAAATTCATGGTCACATTTATAATCCATTTTTTATATAAACATATATATTTTTTGGAATATACATTAATCATTTGTAATATTTATATTACTTGTAATATTTCACTTCTACATATAT
This sequence comes from Lithobates pipiens, assembly GCF_037356315.1. Classification (NCBI taxonomy): domain Eukaryota; kingdom Metazoa; phylum Chordata; class Amphibia; order Anura; family Ranidae; genus Lithobates; species Lithobates pipiens. Next base: position 379,968,693 of record NW_027507764.1, on the reverse strand, counting down.
AGTTTATAGCTATTAAGTATATTTATCCAGTGCTGCACTTTTTTTCTGTATAGTTTAAGACTCATGCAGAGGAAAAAAAAAAACAGTATGCAGAAATTATTAGCACAACATTATGACACATTAAGCTGGGTTGATGAGGCTCCAATTAGCATAGGTAACTTTTTCACAGGTATGCAATTGCAAAAGATTTAAATGACCTTGTGTTCACTTACATAAACATTTGGTGATTGTTCAGTGAACACAAATGTCATTCAGATCATCTGACATCTTTACTGCAACGTAAGAATTATTCTAGGAAGGCAAACATTTTGTCCACACAAAGTAAAATTTGGGAGTTTATCTGCACCCAGAAAGCACAGGAGCTGCCCATGTAAAGGAATGGCTGCATGCAGTTGTATGCTGGTATATGCTAATGTAGTATATTGTGGGTGTAAGTTACTCGGATAAATACGCATATAGCATATGGGTGTATTCTCTGAAAAATTAGGGGCTGTAGGAGGCTGTATGTGGGTTTATGGTGGCAAATATGAGGATAATGGGGGTTAATTACTAAAGGCAAATCCACTTTGATCTACAAGTGCAAAGTGCACTTGAAATTGCACTGAAAATGCACGTGGAAGTGCAGTCACTGTTGATTCGAGGGGGACATGCAAGGAAAATAAAAAACAGCATTTTAGCTTGCACATGATTGGATAATAAAATCAACAGAGCTTCCCTTCATTTCAGATGTACCCCTCAGATTTACAATGGCTGCACTTTCAAATGCACTTTCAGTGCAATTTCAAGTGCACTGTGCAAAGTAGATTTGCCTTTTTTCGTAAATAACCCCCAATGTGTATGTGTATATATATATATATATATATATATATATATATATATTTATGTAGCTCTGGCTCCTGACGAGCAGGCGCTATGTTTTTTTTTCAAAGTTAACTTTCCTGAAACCACAGTTTGGTTTTGGGGCTAATTTACTACATTTATGGTTTCAGTACCAGTCCAGCTGGGTTTCACTTGGTTTCTCCTTGGCCGCAGGTGTCACTGTCACCACCAGCAAGGGTAAGAACGCAGTCTAGCTGGGTGTATTGAATGCCATGTTTCTTTTGGAACCAGCCCAGTGGGAGTGTTCTCCTGCTGTGCATGGGTGGGAGGTGGTATTTAAGGTACCGACATCACGTGTCCAGGGGTTCCGAAGAATATTTTCTGTCTTTTTGGTTCTGGTCCTCCTGACCAGCCTCATGGCCCTCCTAGCCCAGGTTGCGGAACCATGCATTTCCAAGTCTCTGGGCTGGCTAGCCCGAGGCAATGCAACTGCAGGGACAGGCCTGAATGGATCTATTGATTCAAAGGTGGTGCGGTGCCATCTCATCTAAGGGAGAGGCCCAGCAACTGGAGAAACCCCAGGGGAGGACTCTTCAGGAGAAGGCCATGCACAAGGCTGGCTTCTCTGAAGGAGCCTGGAAGCTCAGTTGAAGGACATCGCTGAAGGGTATCGTCGGATCGGCTGAGAGATACTGGTACCGTATGATAGCTCTTTAAATTTGTCCATATCCCTCAGTTACTCAAGTATTCTACGCTTAAGTCTGTGGCAGAGACTTTTACTCAAGTATTCTACGCTCAAGTCTGTGGCAGGGAATGTTCCTGATCATCATCACCTTTCAGACTTTGCAGCAGAAACAGGTTGATCCTGAAAATAGATTAAACTTATTGGTCTCCTGGAAAGACAGAAGGGGTCTGATCCTGTGGGCCTTTTCAGAATTTCTCTTAATTACCACTTATGGCAAAGAGAAATTTTCTCCCACTTTGTGGTGGAAAGAGTCCACCGTCTAACAGTGAGACCTAAGCCTCCAGAGGCACCTCCCCAAACTTTTATTGCTAAACTACCTACATTTCAGGACCACAATCTGGTTCTGCGATCTGCAAAGAATATGGGCTTTTCTAAGCACCACTGTGACTGTTTTTCCAGATTTTTCTACAGAAACAACCAAATAAGCTAAATTTATTGAGGTCAAACGGAGAGAGTGTGTAAAAAATATATACAATGCTGTATCCTGCTCAGCGGCGGGTCAATAAAGATGAACTACAATTTTCTTCAACCGCCTTAAGGATGTGTTTAACTGGCTTGAGCAATGGAATATCAGTAGTAGGGTTCCTGAATGCTTATACTATTAGGAGGTGGGATATTAGCAGAAGAGTCAACATGATATCGTCTATCCTTTTCTCCTGTACCTCATTTATGCCTGATCATGAGCTGTTCACTACTATTTGGTAGTATCTGTTCACCCTGAATCATGATTTGTATAACTTTACTCCTATAGGGTCCCATCTCCCAGATGGTTTAACCTCTTTCTTTCTCCTTGTTGCTCAACATAATTAGACCTGTAAACCTCTACATACAGTAAGCCTAATTGCTGTGATTTCTTGGGCAATCTGATCTACCTCTCAAGCTCCTCTTCCTGCAATGTACAGGGTTACCTGTTATTGTATAATCATTTGGTTCTTCCTCCCACCGTTGGTTACTTTTATGTAATAGACTTCATGTTATGGTGGTGGAGGATGCAAAGACAGACACTAAATTGGTAATAATGCACACACTTCCTGTGGAGGTGAGACTGCCATACCTTTATCTGGTAATATTCATCGGTGGTTTTATTCAGCCCAACATAAGGGGTACAGTGGTCAGAAACATGTCATATATACCCCAGCATGCAGAGTGCAATGGTCAGGAGTATATTGTATACAACTGAGGGTACAGCGTGCTGTGGTCAACTGTATATTATATACAGTTGAAGTCACAGAGTGCAGTGGTCAGGAGTGTGTACTATAAAGGCTAGCGCAGAGAGTGCCATAGCCAGGAATATATTTTATACAGCCCACAGTACAGAGTCAATAATCAGGATAATGTCATATACAGTCCAATGTGAGATAGCAAAACATGCTAAATTATATATTACTGAAAATTCTATTGTTTAAATGTAGTTGTTTGGCATCATTTCAGTGTATTCAGATACATACAATGATTTTTTTTTATTTTTTTTAGAGAAATTGCACCACAAGTGTGACTATAAAATCTCCCTCTGATAAATTCATGGGCAAACAAGAAAAGAGGTGGGATGCCAGGACTCCTATTTATCAATAGTTATAATAAAAACCCTTCATAAATTAAACTTAACATTGACAGTGCCCATGCAGACAAAAGTGGTAGACAACAATTGACTGGCTAATAACCTTTTCCTTTGAATGTAAAACGATATCGCACAAGTGAGGATTCTAGTGTCAGGTGATTCCCAGTATATTTGAATTATATATGTGTCTTGCTTGAGAGAGCTATACGTGTTGATTGTTGAAACTCTAATAATAAAAAGATATAGAGTGTACCTTCACTTAAGCAGCCCATAGATTATGCAATTTTCTTTCCTTCCATCTTGGGTGAAAGGAAAGAAAATTGCTTGATTCTGCCATCAACACAGTCATCGAATCCCTCCCACAGTGCTATTGTGTTCTGCAGGCAAAACACAATGACCACTGCTGGTGGCTATGACTGCCCGCAAGGATCACATAAACAAAAACCTTCCTATAGAAAGATTGAATCTAGGGCAGTCCCTTCTAAACTGGCCGAGGTTTGATCCATCTATGGCTACCTTTAGTTATAGGTATAAAACATAAAACAAGTAACTCACATGAGCACCGCAATTACCTTGCCTAAAATATATCTTTCATGCAGAAAATGTTTCAAATAACCTCATATTTTAGTGGTATCATAAAATCTGAAGCCAAAAGTCAGAAATAATTCTAAAGAGAGACAAAAATGATATGCATTATTCCTACAGTGTGTCACATTAATGCAAGTATCTTACACCAGTTAAAACAACATAATTGATGATTCCATTCTATAATTAAACATCCCTACGGAGACAGAACAGCTTTATAAAGAATGTTTCGACCAGAGCAAATGGTCAAGGATAATGCCCAGCCGCTTGAATGATAAACCACATACCTAAATCAATCATGTAAACCAGCCCTCATATTCAACTGCAATACCATAATCAATTCTTTAAACTAGCCCCCATAACAAACAGCAATCTGCAAACAAATACAGAGGAACCTTGGATTACGAGCATAATCCGTTCCAGGAGAATGCTTGTAATCCAAAGCACTCACATATCAAAGTGAGTTTCCCCATAGAAGTCAATGTAAGTGAAGATAATTAGTTCTGCATTGACTTCTATTACATGTAATATCGCATGTGGCTAGAGGTGGGGGGCACCGGAGAGCCTCGGAAATACTCGTGGACAGCTCGGCTGAACTCGAAAAGCCTCGGAAACACTCAGGAACGGAGTATTTCTGAGTGATTCAGAGTATTTACGAACCACTTCGAGTGTCCCCAGCAGCCCTGCACTTCTGGCCAAATGTGGTACTGCATACCTCATTACCGTATTTATCGGCGTATAACACACACTTTTTTCCCCTCAAAATCAGGGGAAAATCGCGGGTGCGTGTTATACGCTGATACTCCGCGATCTCCGCACAATTTTTTGGGCTCTGGGCGGCTTTCAGCTGCCCAGAGCCCTTCTCGCTGCTTTCGGGCGCTCTCGGACCTTCTCGGCGGCTTTCGGCCGATCTCGGAACTTCTCGGAGGCTTTCGGCCGCTCTCGGACCCTCTCGGCTGCCGAGAGCGGCCTAAAGCCGCCGAGAAGGTCCGAGAGCGGCCGAAAGCCGCCGAGAAGGTCCGAGAACGGCCGAAAGCCACCGAGAAGGTCCGAGAGTGGCCCGAGAGTGGCCCGAGAGTGGCCCGAAAGCCGCCAAGAACTTCCGGGTGCCGGGACATCTCGGCGGCACCATTTTTAAAAACATAAGCGGACAATGCACTAAGACGGACAAGCTGCATGACAAGGCTGCAATGACGACAGGCTGCAATGACGACAGGCTGCAATGACGACAGGCTGCATGACAACGCTGCAATGCGGACAGGCTGCATGACAAGGCTGCAAATGACGCTGGCGAGGCTTCAGATGGACACTGATAAGGCTGCATTGATGGGCATTTAAATGTAAGTTTTTTTTCCTTAAATTTCCCTCCTAAAAGTTTTTTCCACAAAATTCCCTCTTAAACTTGGGGTGCGTGTTATACGCCGGCGTGTGTTATACGCCGATAAATACGGTAGCTTGAACTCTGCTCGTTTTGAGAGACAACACTCGCAAACAGAATAAAAAAAAAAAAAGTTACCTATCTTTCAAAACGCTCGTTAACCGCGTTACTGGTAAACCAAGGTTCAACTAAGTCCCAGAATTGCACAGCCTCGGCCTCAGAGAGTCACACACATCCCTACCACATGTTGAAATAGCAGGTCATATGATTTACAGGAAAATGCAAAGGAATGAGAATATATCTTTCTAGCACATGGGTAGGGATGTACAGTAGGTGAACTAGACCACCCACCTTCACCATTGAAAGGGTCACATATGCACCAAGCATTGGCTTTCATACCTTCACCCAAAAGGGAGACACACAGCAACACCTAGTGGTGCAACTTAGGGAAATGTCATATTGACAAAATCCTTAGAAATACACCATTACATTAATTATTCAAGCTGTTATTTGCACATGAAACACTGTGGGGTTGATTTACTAAAGGCAAAGAGACTGGGCAGTTGCTCCAGAGTTTAGCAAATGAGCATAAGCTCTGCTGACTTCCAACCTCCAATTATGTGCAAGCAAAAATGCTGTTCCTTGCAAGTGATTGGGTATTATTGGCAAAGAGAACCTTTACCTCATTTACTAAGCTCTGAAGCGACTGCACTTTGCAAAATGCAAAGTCTATTTGCCTTTAGTAAATCAACCTCACTGAACAACACCATAATTTGACGTCTAACATCTGGGGTGACAATCTAAACATATCCATGTGTATAAAGGAGACAGCATATTACGCCATTAAAATGTCCAACACTATTACATGCTATGATCATGTCATGAAAACTGTAGCATGTCATGAGCTATAATAATGGACAATATATTGCTAATGCTTGGTACACATGATGAGATTAGACATGTGCAATTCGTCTCGGTCCGAAATACAAATTTGTCATGTGACAGCAGAAGGGGCAGTGCCACCGTGTGACATAACCAGATGGCCCTGCCCCTTGCCTATATAAGAGCTGTCAAAGTGAAGAGAGGCTAGACGGCGGTTAGCCTCTTAGAAGGCAAAGCTTTTTTTTGCCATTTTTTATGGGTTGGCGGGCGTTGTGCTGAACATTGAGGGACACAATTTTTTTTCTTTTTTAATAAAGGACTTGTCAAAAACTGTTTCCTATGTTTTTTACTTTTTGACACTTTTTTGGGTGAATGGGTAGAGGTATGATGTGTCCACTACCCATTCACATGGGTGGGGGTCTGTATCTGGGGACCCCCTTGTTAAAGGGGGCTTCCAGATTCTGATAAGCCCCCCACCTGCAGCCCCGACAACCACAGCTCATGGGGACAAGGTGCTTTGAGGTAGGGGGCATATGTTGAGGGCATGTGGCCTTGAATGGTTCGGGGGGGGGGGCTCGCTCATCCCCCTCTTTCCTGACCTGCCAGGCTGCATGCTCGGATAAGAGTCTGGTCTGGTGTGATGTTGGGGGGGATTCCCACGCTGTTTCTTTTTTTTTCAATTTTGGCATGGTTTTTTTTTTTTGCATGCTAGTCTCATATCGAAAATGAAGAGGTTACCAAACTTACGGAAATTCTCGTACGACAGAATAAAAATTTATAAGTGATGTACTGTATAGTATTGTACTTGTATTGTATTTTCAGATGACAACTGTACTGATTAAAGGCAAATTGTACGATTTGGTGTCGTACAAGAAACATTTTCCAGCTTGTCCCATTGGATAATTCAGCTTGAATGATCAGATTATCGTATGATCGCTTCAAAAGCGGTATTTTGTTCTTGCGATTTTCTGATCGTGTGTACAGGCCTTAAGATCTTGAGTGGCTGTCAAATAGCCTCAGTACATTTTACTTCTGGACCAAATAGGGAAGGTATTTCTAATTATATAGTATACAACGTATGATATAATATCTTATAAGCCCATTGTAAAGTGGTGTAATGTATACCTATCAAACACATAACTTAACCTAATGTAATCAGCCTGGATACACACCATAGATACCACAAAATACAAAAGTGTTTAGGTTTAAATTGATCGCTATTAGGTGAACTAATAAGATGCCCCTTCCTGATCCATGGACATTGGTGACAGGTTTCACATCTATAGGTCCTTTTTGATGGGTCACCCCAATCACCCCGACTCACATAGGGACTTTACATAGTATTGTTCATAAATTTTGGAAACCACCTTTAAACTACCTCTGAATATTCACAAATATATAAATGATCTCATCATCGTGAACATATTCCAATGTTTTTTCCAAATCAACCATATCTGTCAGTGATGAGGGGAATAATGAATGATAATGAGTGACAGTCTTACATAAATGGACCTCCCTTGTTTTAAATCAAGCCCTTGAGTTGGATTGTCTTCAAAATTATCCTCCTTGGATCAGTTTCTTCATAGCCTAACGTTTTGGCTGAATATTGCAAATCATTTGAGTAGGGTGGGCACTTTGGGTATGAAGAATTTTATTGCTGTAGTTGGTTTTCTTAAGAGAGTGGAAGCTAGGGAGCCAATACACTGTACCATAATTTCAACATAAAAAAAAATATATATATATTTTTTTAAATTCCTCTCAAATTGAAGGTTCTGGAATCCGCATTAATTTGGATAATTCCTGAACTGTCCCTGAGCTGCATTTATTTCACACAAAAAAGGCTAGCTAAATATTGCAAAAACTTATAGTAATGTCATTCATCTGCTAAATATAGAATTGTCTCCAAACACAGTAATTAAGCATTTTTATTGGCCACATTAAGGAAAAGAGGGAGACATTACAGCGTATTAATTCAAAGAAAAAAAACAGCTTTGTATGTTATAGACACAGCAATAGCAGGTAATGGTTGTGACGAGAGACCAACAGTGGTGACAGGAGATGGTTATGTTAGTGGGCCAGCAGTGGTGAAATAAGAATGTAAAGGTGACAGCAACTGGTAATGGTGACAGGCCAGGAGTGGTCGAAAGAAAGAGATGGTAACTGTGGCTGGCCAGCAGTAGTTGCAGGAGAATGTACTAATGGCAGGGGCAGCAGCAGTAAATGATAATGGCCAGCAGTGGTGGAAGGAACTGGTAATGGTGGTAGGAGATGGTATTGATCGGAGGCCAGCAGTGGAGGCATGAGATGGTAATGCTGAAATGCTATAAGTGGTGGAAGGAGCTTGTAATGGCAGGACATCAGTGACATCAGTGACAGCAGGAGTTGGTATGGTAGGTGCTGATAATGGTGTAAGATATAATAATTTTTCTGGCCAGATTTAAAAAATGTGGTTATCGTCAGCTGAAGGGTTTTTATAATCATTGCTGATCCAAGACTGGTTTGTTTTTATAATTGTGAGGTCATTGGTTTGAAGGTTGCCTGCATCCACCCTGGACATCTGAGATCATATGGTTTAAGTGCTGCCAGTTACTGCTGCCATCAGCCAGGCCTGCTTGGTGCATTCTGAAAAATGATTTATCAATATCATTAAGGCAGCCACCACCATTGCTGATGCTCCTTTTCATGATCTGGGAATGCGAAAAACTTTGGTCATGAAAGGGAATCTTGCTACTCTCTGAAAAAGCAACCAAGAAGTTCATACCGAGCACCTCTTTCAAGTGGAGTTTTTTTTTATTCTATTTGTGGACCAATTCCGGGGTCCTTGAGCAGGTACTTCAGCATGAATGAAGCCATGCCCACAAATTGCCTGCAGCATAGGATCCTAAGTTCTGTGCTGCTGAGGACAATAGTGTCTTCAGTGATTTCAATCCACCAACATACAACTGCTGGGGTTTGGGAAAGGTGAAACATATACTTGCAAGCTTGCCCTATTTTCTTTTTCTCTTCACCACTAGCACTCAAATCCTCCTCCTTGTATTCATTCTCTGCCAACTGTTGTTTCTGATGCAGAGGGATATCAGTTGTAAAACGATCCTGTTGGCCCCGATACAGTGGAAAACCCTCTTCTTCCACTGCTACTGTGCATCCAGTGGGATTGCTTCTCAAATTTTGCAGTTCATCATTTTAGTCATCACTTTGAATGGTCTTAAGGGTGCATCATGAACCAGGAGACAATGCCATGGTGAAAAGTACCCCCAGATCCCCAAAAGTCTGCCTTATTCTATACTTGCACAAATACCTGCTGAGGACCCACAGTTGCTGCAGAATGGCCAACATAAAATGATTGTTCATGGGTGTATTCCATATCAGTGTATGCCATTAGTGTATGTTCATTATGGAAAAATGTCCTTAATGGAAATCAATAAGACAAACTGCTACCAAACAAGTTTGGAAGTTCTTGAAATGTAAAAGAAAACGAAATATCATATGTATTGCTTTTGAGAGTGCTGATGTGATATATATGAGAGGAACCAAATAAAGGCTGCTAGTGAAAGGTGGGATAAAGATATGATGTATATAAGTTCATTAAAATAATTAAAAAAAAATTAATAGAGAGCTGACTGGCACATAAGAAACCTTGGTTATCTGTCCTTCAAACCTGACTACAGTTCAAGGACCAGAAAGTATTGATAATCGGTTGCTAAAGAATTAAATGGCCACGTTGGTTCTCCATTTTCCCAAACTACAAATGTTTGGATCAAACTAATTTTCAATTAGAACCCTAATTAGGAGTTGTTAGTCATAATAACAGAAGCAACTCAAACAAATACAAAACATGATGTGAATTCCATATTGGCTGTTCAGTTACGATACACTCCTATTGGCAGTTACTGTATACAAGAAAGTAAATGGAATACAACTCAATAAGTATCTATAAAATAAATAAAAAGGCAATGCAATGCTAAAGAAAGTGCTAGTCTACCTTGTAAAATTCATTTTTGAATGTCATCCACTGTGCTAGAGAAGTACTTTCTGATCTTGTACATAATTAAGAAGGTCTAGCTATAGAATATATACCACATCATGGAAGAAGTTGCATGCATCTTATTCCAATAACACAAAAGAAAAAGAAAGATCTCACATAAACATAAGTATACACAAATGTTTTGATATATCTTAATCAAAGGCTGAATATTATGTTTGAATAGATAAAAAATGTAGATGTTCTAGTGAATAAAATATGATCAATAAAGATTGAAATTCAGAGACCAGTTCCTAACTAACCAAACAACATAAGAGAGTGCCAAACAACATGTGTTACATCTTTGAAGCCTAACTCCATGATTACTAAATGAACTATTTTCTTTAGCAGATACACCCGCTGTCAGTGCTGTATAAACTGTATGTAGCATTAGCTGCAAACAGTATGCAGCACTGTGTTCCAACAGTGGTATGGGCACTTTCCGTCTGCTGCCTGAACAAAATCAAATCAGGCTGAATGCTGCTCAGCCATTCACAGGAAGCCTTCTATTTCATCAATGAACACAAGGCTTCCTCTGATTGGCTGAGGTGGAGATCGTGATGTCATCTATCCACCTCAGCCAATCAGCGGTAGACTTGTATTCATTAATCAATTATAAGGTTTCCTGTGAATGGCTGAGCAGGTCTCAGCCCGACTAACTGCACTGTATGACAGCAGGGAGCTGGAGTATTCAGTAAAATACATATTGTCAAGGCATGTCAACATGCCTTTTGCAGCTTTGCTTTTAATAGTTATATATATTCATACTGTAAGTAGCAATGATCTCCTATGGAGCTGCTGTTTTTTTTACAGGCACCCCCTAGCGTTCCTACTGATTATGTGCACTGTATCTGCAAGTAAAGACACACCAATGGTGACCAACACACAGACGTTGAAGAACCCTTCTTCAGCTTCAGCTTTTTTCCCCAGGCAGCAGGTCTGGAAGGTACGAACTGGAGTTATCTCCTCCCCAGGCAGCAGGTCCGGGAGGTATGAACTGGAGTTATCTCCTCCCCAGGCAGCAGGTCCCGGAGGTACGAACTGGACTTATCTCCTCCCCAGGCAGCAGGTCTGGAAGGCCAAAACAGGCCCCTTCACAAACATGTGCTCTCTGGTCAAAGCCTGAAAGGCAAGAATACTTCTAGAAGGTATCTTCAAATATTTATTCTCTTCCTCCGCCCACATCACTGCAACACATCCCTCAATTCCCCCAGAAAATGAATTAAGGTAAAAAAAAAACCTTGAGGCTTTAAAACCACTTTACTCTGTTCCTGTAAAATCCTCAGTAGAGAACTTGTCTTAAAAATGTTGCAGACTCTGCTCTGGTTGTGCAGGATATCCACTCGATGTCCACCGGCACCCGCAAATCATCAGCCAGAGAGACAGAACTGCAATCTGCCTAAGGCAGATTACCGTTCTGACATGAGAGAAGGCATGAATCCTGTGTCTCTACAAAGAAGGGACTAGGATCCGTGTCTTCCCCTAGTAAAAGCACTTAACACAGTTTAGTAAAACACTGGCTAGGCAAATATTTGACCCTTTGATCGCCCCCGATGTTAACCCCTTCCCAGCCAGTGTCATTAGTACAGTGACAGTGCATATTTTTAGCATATTTTTTAGCACTGATCGCAGTATTAGTGTCACTGGTTCCTACGAAGTGTCAAAAATGTCAGTTAGTGCGGGAATGTCTGCCACAATATCACAGTCCTGCTATAAGTCACTTATTGCAGCCAATACTAGTAAAAAAAAAAAGACGGTAAAAAAAAAAACAAATATCCCAAAGTTTGTAGATGCTATAACTTTTGCACAAACAAATCAATATACGCTTATTGGGATTATTGTTTAACCAAAAATATGTAGCAGAATCCATATTGGCTTAAATTGATGAAGAAATTAGATTTTTTTTTTTTTTTATTGGATATGTTTTATAGCAGAAAGTAAAAACATTTTTTTTTTTTCAAAATTTAAAAACGCAGGAGGTGATCAAATACCACCAAAATAAATCTTTGTTTGTGGGAAAAAGGACATACATTTTAGTTTGGTACAGTGTGGCACGACTGCACAAATTGTCAGTTAAAGTAACGCAGTGCCGTATCGCAAAAAAATGGCCTGGTCATGAAGGGGGGTAAATCTTCCAGGAAGTCTAGTGGTTAAACATTCTTAGGTAACTGTATTGATTTGTGATCCTTTTTATATTTTACAATATTTTGTGCACTTCACACTGCCCTCTACACTACCCCTATCCAGACTGCATGGAAGATACTCCACATAATGTTATGGGTCTCTACATTTTGGATGGCTAATATTTTCTACCAGGGATGAGCCCGATGTTCAAGTCGAACTTAAATTCGACTTGAATTCGGGTGTTCACCTGTTTGCTGAATAGGGGGTGTTTGTGGGAAATTCGAAAGCCATGGATCACCCTTTAAAAGTCTATGGGAGAAATCAAAAGTGCTAATTTTTAATGCTTATATGCATGGTATGGTCATAAAAAATGTTTGGGGACCTGCCATTTTAGCATTGGTACATGTCCCATGTATCAATGCAAAAAAAGTTTTAAAAAATTTTTTAAATTTTAAAAATGGCAGTTTTTTCAGGAGCAGAGATTTTAATAATGCTTAAAGTGAAACAATAAAAGTGAAATATTCCTTTAAATTTCATACCTGGGGGGTGTCTATGGTATGCCTGTAAAGTGATTCCCACACAGTCCATTACCAGGCCTTTTGGGTCTGGTATGAATATTAAGGCGAAGCCCGAACCAAAATGAAAAAAAAAACAAAATTGCGTGGGGGTCCCCCCAAATTCCATACCAGGCCAGGTCTGGAATGGTTATTAAGGGGAACCCCATGCCAAAATAAAAAAAATCGTGTGAGGGTCCCCCTCAAAATTCATACCAGACCCTCCAGGACTGTTATGGATATTAAGGGGAACCCCGTATCAAAAAAAAAAAAAATGGTGTGGGGGGTCCCCCCAAAAATCTACACCAGACCCTTATCTGAGACCCTTGGGACAAGAGAGTGCCCCCCGAACCGTACCAGGCCACATGCCCTCAACATGGGGAGGGTGCTTTGGGGTAGCCCCCCAAAGCACCGTGTCCCCACATTGATAGGGACAAGGGCCTCATCCCCACAACCCTTGCCCGGTGGTTGTGGGATCTGCGGGCGGGGGGTTTATCGGAATCTGATACATTGATACATGTCCCCTGGAGCAGGACCCAGGTCCCCAAACACTTTTTATGACAATAACTTGCATATAAGCCTTTAAAATTAGCACTTTTCATTATTTATGTTTGTGTCCCATAGACTTTAACGGTGTTCGCTTGTTCGTCGCTCGAACAATTTTTTTGCCTGTTCGCATGTTCTGCTGGGAACCAAACCAGGGAGTGTTCGGCTCATCCCTATTTTCTACTACACTGGAGAATTTATTTGATTTCTACAAGTCTGAGTTGTTTGGAACCACAATAAAGGACATTTTTAAATTGCCTCATGCTTATTATATACATTTATTAAAGCCCTGAATTATGAAAAAAACAGCTTGAAGTTTTATAAAGGTTTCTATTTTTGCCTAGGAATTTACTTAGGTTGATTATCAGCTTTATTTTATGTGAGGTAATTAACACCAGCTCTAAGTAGGCAGCAGTGTTATCTTACTGTAATTGCTTTGTAATTGCTCATTCTCTTTGCTAAGCTTGTAATTACTGTGTGTGTACTCTCTGCCCCTTAAGATTCTTTTATTTGACAGCTGGGTGACAAAGTGAGGACTTAACATCAGCAGGTAACATGCTTAAAATGTATGTATAGCAGAGTTGCCAACCTACCAGATTGCAATATACTGACATTCCCTCTCCATGCTAGGTGGTCCCTTCAGTCCAGTTCAAACCAGGGTGGATCCAGAGTCTAGTTTCGGGAGGGGCACTGCCAGAAATTTTTTTTTTTGCAATTTGTTGGGGAAAAAGCTGGTGTTGGAGCTTCAATCATCCTGGCACCATGATTTTTATGGTGTCAGGATGATTGAAGTGCATTATTTCTATTATTACATTGTAATATAAAATTAAATGGTTCAACTCACCATAATGCAGAATCAGTGGGGGCCTGAGTGTGTCACTTGCCACTGTCGCCTGCCACACGTTGCGGATTGTCACTTGCCTACCATCAGATGCAGATTGTCACTTGCCACATGTTGCAGATTGTCACTTGCCACCACGTAACCTGCCACAAGTTGCGGATTTTCACTTGCCTGCCATCAGATGCAGATTGTCACTTGCCACATGTTGCAGATTGTCACTTGCCACAAGTTGCGGATTGTCACTTGCCACAAGTTGCGGATTGTCACTTGCCACATCTCCTGCCACACGTTGCGGATTGTCACATACCACACCTTGTGGATTGTCACTTGCCTGCTAAGGTGGTGTTTTGCTTGTCTCTTGCTTTGTCCCACCCAGAGTCAGACAGCTGAGAGATGATGTAATCTCTCTGCTGCCCACGCTGCCTGCACAGTGAGGGTGGAAGTTACTGCAGGGATGCAAGGCGGGGAGAGATGATGTCATCTCTCTGCTCCCCTGCCCGCTGACTTCCTGATTGGCCAGCCGCCCAGCTGACCACCCACTCTCTCAGCCGCTGCCAAGCCGCCCGCCCATTAACATACCGAGCTACCCGGCCCGCTCACACATCGAGCCACCTGGCAGCCTGGCCCGTCCGCTCGTGGAGCCGCCCGCCGCAAAAAATTTATCGGGCGGGGGTAATTCCCCATTGCCCCCTTGGATCTGCCCCTGGTCCAAACAGCACTGATAGTCCTGCTCCCAGCTTGCCTTACTCCCATCCCTCTGACCCATGCATAAGGCTCCGGTGACTTGGCTCCCTTGCACCATGATATCACTCGGTATGCTCAGGCACATCCTCTACCAAACCCACCCAAACATACTTTAGCAGGCTCTCGGATGGTCCTGGACAGCTCCAGCATCACAGTATAGCGTCACAGCTATATTTTTTACTGGCAACTTTTTCCTGTCACTCAAATTTACAGACAGGAGAAAAGTGCCCTTTTTTTGTGGCTGCCAGTAAAAATACTGACGGCTGGCAACACTGATGTATAGGTAACATAAGCATATTCAGTACATGTCTCCTATATGTGCATATTTTCTAATGTTTTGTCTCTTTAAAAGTTTTATATGTACTAACAAATTCTTGTTGATCATGCCACAAATAGAGTAAACTTGTAAGAGTTTGAGAAGACTTCACAGTGCCTTTTCTGCTCTGAAATCACAAGCAGTTGAGCTAGTCCTGCCAAGTTTACAGGACGCCTCCCTTTATGTTATGGAGATGACAACAGAAGTGTTCTGTAGTTCTGAAGTCCCATCCTGTTCTACATTTTTTGAAACATAATTGAATATAGTGTGGTATAGTGGCAGGTTAGGGTAGTATAGGGTGGTATAGTGGAAGGTTTGTGTAGTATAAGGTGGAATAGTGGCAGATTTAGGTTGTATAGGCAGTATAGTGGAAGGTTTGGGTAGTATAGGGCAGTGCAATGACAGGTTTGGATAGTATAGGGTGGTATAGTGGCATGTTTGGGTAGTACAGTAGAAGGTTTGGGTAGTATAGGGCAGTATAATGACAGGTTTGGATAGTATAGAGCAGTATAGTGGCAGGTTTTGGGTAGTATAGTAGAAGATTTGGGTAGTATAGGTGATATAGAGGCAGGTTTGGGTAGTATAGGGGGTATAGTGGCAGGTTTGGGTAGTAAAGGTGGTATAGTGGCAGATGGGGGTACTATATGTGGTCTAGTGGGAGGTTTGGGTAGTATAGGGAGGTATAGTAAAAGTTTTGGGTAGTATAGATTGGCATAATGGCAGATGTGAGTAGTATAGGGCGATATAGTTGCAGATGTGTGTAGTATAAGGTGGCATAGTGGCAGATGTGAGTAGTATAGGGCGGGATAGTGGTAGATGTAGGTAGTATAGGTTGGTATAGTGGCAGATGTGAGTAGTATAGGGTGGTATCGTGGCAGATATCAGTAGTATAGGGTGGTATAGTGGCAGATGTGGGTAGGATAGAGTGGTAAGGTAGCAGATGTGAGTAGTATAGGGTGGTATAGTGTCAGATGTGGGTACTATAGAGTGGTATAGTGGCAGATGTTAGTAGTATAGGGTGGTATAGTGGCAGATGTGAGTAGTATAGGGTGGTATAGTTGCAAATGTGAGTAGCATAGGTGGTATAGCAGAAGATGTGGATAGCATAGGGTGATATAGTGGCAGATGTGAGTAGAATATGGTGGTATAGTGGCAGAAGTGAGTAGTATAGTGGCAGATGTGGGCAGGGCCGCTGTTAGAAATCAGAAATCATAGGGCCCGCTTTGACTCCACCCTCGACCCCCTCCCTGGCTCCTCCCCTCCCCGACTTCAACATGAAATCTGACAATTGCCTTTACAAATATACACACACTCTGGGCTGCAGTTCAGCTGAGTGTTTTTACTGCCTGAACGCCCCCCCCCACCCCCACCCCCCCACGAAAAACAAGTGTAAACTAGCATCTCACAGTGCCTTATGATCTTTAGGCCTCATGCACGTTGATGTTTTTTTTTTTTACTGCTTCCTAAACTTTTAGAATCTTTTAGTGGCAGGGGTGTTTACAAGCAAGAGAAAAAACCCAGGGCCACTGTGTCAAGGAGCAGCAGCGTTTTGGCAGAAAAAATGACACGTGTAAATGTGGCTCATGTAAAAGTGTCCAATGCTTTTACAAGCGTTTAGGCACGTTTACAGGTCTATATATATGGTGGGCACAGCAAATGATATGGTTCAGATGGTTGGTACTACACAACACAGCACATTACATGGTGGGCACCACATAGCACATGCACATGGTGAGCGCAGCACCTTATATGATGGACACATCATGTGAGATGGCGGGTACAGCTGAGCACATTACCTGGTGGGCACTGCACATTACAAATGGGCACAGCACATTATATTCTGGGTATAGCATATTATATAGTGGGTACTGCGCATGACACAGTGTGCACTGCACAACACCACATGACATGGTGGGCACAGCATGGCACAGCACATGACATGGTAGGCATGGCACGACACAGCACATTACATAGTAGGCACTGCACAGCATTTTCCATTGTGGGTACTGCATGGCACATGAGTCATGACATGGTGGGCAATGTACGGCACATGGCAAGGTGTGTACAGCACATTACATGGTAGGCACTGCATGGCGCAGCACATGACATGGTGGACACAACACAGCAAATGACATGGTGGGCACTGCATGACAGGGTGGTCACAGCATGGCACAGCACATTACATGGTGGGCACAATACACTACATGGTGGGCACTGCATGAAATGGCACATTATATGGTGGGCAATGCAGGTGGCATTGTGGACACTGACATTACATGGTAGGAACTGCACATGACATAGTGGATACTGCATATGACATAGTGGGCACTTCATGGCACAGCACATGACATAGCGGGCACTGCACATAGCATAGCCCACTATCACTGTACATGACATAGTGGGCACTACACATGACATAATGGGCACAAGAGAGCACATTACATGGTGGTGAGCAGCGGTCTGTCCCCTAGCACAATCATTACAACCACCTAGATCAGTTTCTACACAATCTTCCCTCCCTAATAAGTTTACTAAACTCATCTATTCTCAACAGCATGGCAGATTTCCTTCCTCCCAGGGCTCCTGCTGCTTAGGCTGACATCAGCCTCCCTCCCCCAGACAGCTGCCTGCTGTGAGTAGAATAGATCCTGTGATAGGAGGCAGGCATCGGTAGAGGCAGGACTGTAGCAGCTGACACTTGTCTCCTCCATGTGCACAGTGCACAGAGAGCTCCTCTTCCTTCAGGATGGAACACTGATAAGACACTGGCAAGGGCCTATATTGAGGGAGGGACCTGGAGCTGCAACTCCAATAGCCTCTATGTTAATCCGGCCCTGCAGCCAGGAATTCTAGAGCATACGGCTGGGCGCAGGCTGGTGTACTTCCGCCCCAAAAATGAAAAAATAGTCCCGCAACTCCCACCTTCTGGGCCCCTCTATTGAACTGATGAGGCCCAGAAAAATATATTTATTCACCCCTAAGCAAGAAGGAGCTTGGGAAGGAGAAGTGCCTGTTTACAAGGTGACAGGAAAAGTACAGGGGCCCCCCATGCAGCTGGGGCCCCTGGGCAGTGCCTGCTCATTAAGACAGCCCTGCCAGCACTGCCACTGATCCCGCCCACCTCCCTCCAGCATTACCACTGATCTCATCCCACCAGTACTGCCACTGATTTTATCCCAGATAGAAAAGAAGGAGCCTCTAAGTCCAGAACCACCATGACTTTTATTGCCAAAAGATTAAAAACACTTACTGGAAATATGAAGTTAAAAGACTCATCATGTATTAAAAATGTCCAGCTGTAGCCGTAGTCCTGGAGGAGTCCAATCCTCAGCAGGGTGTTGGGTATCCCAGCCGCCCAGCAGAGGGAAGCCGCGGGAAGGGGGACCAGTGTGACTGCTGCGCTATATAGAACCAGTGTGAGACGCTGGACTCGTGAGTGATGTCAGTGGAAGTGCGCCCAGAACCAGTGTGCAACGCACGGGCTGGGAAATTAGGTTTAATAGGCGGGATGCGTTTCAGATCGTCTGATAGCCTCCTTCTTCATGCCGGTGGAGATGAGTCTATGCGTGATGATCACAGATATAGAGACAATGAACATGAAAATGCGTGGAACAATGGGTGGGAATGCCAGCATCAGCGCCCAGAGTCCTGGAGTACTGTAATCGATTACAAACAATGCCGGAAAATGGCTGTAACCCACAAAGGGATAAAAGGGACAAATATACCACAACTGGGCAGTGCTGGTGGGGTAGGATCAGTAAAATGAAAAATGAAAATGAAGGGCGCTTCTGGATAGCAGCATCTGACCGGAGGAGGTGTTCCCAATAAATATATGTAATATATCCCATAACCGATCCCCTTTTCAATACGCGATGCTCCTTGGCATTTTTCATTGATTTGTAACTTAGTCTTAAATGTTATGTGCTTTCTTCCTCTTTTTCCACTTACTGTTTTCTCCCAACCCCCCCTCCCCCCCAGTTGTGGTATATTTGTCCCTTTTATCCCTTTGTGGGTTACAGCCATTTCCCGGCATTGTTTGTAATGGGGGGGGGGGGGGTTGGGAGAAAACAGTAAGTAGAAAAAGAGGAAGAAAGCACATAACATTTAAGACTAAGTTACAAATCAATGAAAAATGCCAAGGAGCATCGCGTATTGAAAAGGGGATCGGTTATGGGGTATATTACATATATTTATTGGGAACACCTCCTCCGGTCAGATGCTGCTATCCAGAAGCGCCCTTCATTTTCATTTTACTGATCCTACCCCACCAGCACTGCCACTGAACCAACCCCCCCCCCCCCACCAGCGTTGTCACTGATCCCACCCCCACCAGCATTGCCACTGATACCACTCTGTCATATACTACCCTATCCTGTCCGTATACTGCACTAACCTGTCCATATACAACCCTAGCCTGTCTGTATACTGCCCTAGCCTGTCCGTATACTGCCCTAGCCTGTCTATACCTAGCCTGTCCATATACTGCTCTAGCCCTCCCCTATACAACCCTAGCCCACCCCTTGAAATTAAACATAATGGTATGTCATATAATTTTGCATATAGACAAGGTGCTGTTGCATGTAAATCTGAATTCCTGATGAACTTAATTTTAGTTTTAATTATCCTGATTATAACGGATGTGGGGGTCTTTTGGTGGGTGTGATTTTTTTGGGGGGAGGGGGCAGCATTTCATCTAGAAAGAGGCAGTTTTATCCAGCAAACCAAATTAAAGGCAGAAGCAAAGATAGAGCTGCTACAGGACACTGCATCTCACAGATCTGTTATGGCAAAGCTAAGGGTCCTAGAGCAAGCTATTAGTGCAGACAAAGGTGCAAGCCAGAAAGACAGCATCAACCTAAACATAGCAGATATGGAAGATCCCCTCAAATGCACTAAAGACTATGTCCTGAGCCACTGCAGTGTGCACTCTATCATCTCCAATGCTCTTGACAACTTAGAGACTCCTTCACAGCATCAAGTTAAAGAGGTTCCAGCAACTTCCTGCATGCAAAATCAGTGCATTTCCTGCCTACCTACCTAACCTTCCTTCATACGTCACAGAGCATCAGAGCAAGCTGCAAGCAAGTCATCAAACTACGCTTATCGGTACAGCCGCAAATCAATGTACCATTGGAACAATTTACTTCAGACAAGCAACTCACCTGAATGCATCTGCTGCACCATATTTCCCTGTGTCCTTTAACAACAATGTCAAACATAACGCAATCAGCACCGTTCAGCCAACAATGCCTTGCATAAAGGCAGAGACAATGGAGACAGCAGAGTTTGTGAGGTACAAACTTCGTAGAGAGCTCACAAAGACTGGTCTTACAAGTTTTGATGACCAACCTGAGAACTACAGAAGTTGGAAATGTGCATATAGAGCTGCAAAAAAACCCTAACAGAGAGTGTCCCATTCACAAGAAGCCATACCCCCTCAAAAAATTATTGACTTTAGGAAAAAGCCTCTTGAAGAGAGTAATAAGCTTTTAAAGACATTTGG
This sequence comes from Lithobates pipiens, assembly GCF_037356315.1. Classification (NCBI taxonomy): domain Eukaryota; kingdom Metazoa; phylum Chordata; class Amphibia; order Anura; family Ranidae; genus Lithobates; species Lithobates pipiens. The sequence goes on along the minus strand of NW_027507764.1, from coordinate 379,948,077 downwards.
GGTATGTTTCAGGTGTTGTGTTTCTATAGAACATTTTGCTAAGGACTGTAATGTGTCCACTAAGTGCATAGAGTGTGGCTCTGAAGAATATGTGCAATTCCTCCATCTGCTTGAGCCCTGCTCTGCACAACCTGCTAACACTCCTCCCAGGTTAACGCATGGCGGGGAGAATACAGACCAAGTGCCTAATTCTACCATCATTTCTTCATCCCTGCTGCGATAAGTCCTGTGCTAAAATATGCTTGGTGAACATACCACAAGGTTCAACCATAAAAAATTTTTAAAGGCATTTGCTATCTTAGATGATCAGAGCAATAGATCACTTGCAAAATCAGAACTGTTTAATCTATTTGAAATAAAAGGCGAAGCTCGACCTTACACCTTGGGTACCTGTAGTGGAACTATAGAGGTTTCTGGAAGAAGGGCTCATGGACTCATGGTATCTTATCTCAAAGGTAACTTGCAATTTCCCCTACATACACTTGTTGCGTGTAAGCAGATACCTGCTAACAGGAAAGAAATCCCTACTCCAGCTGCTGCTTTCCATCACCCTCACCTGAAGGCAATAGCAAATGAGATACCGCTGCATGACAAAGATACTCAGATCCTTCCTCTGTTAGGAAGAGACATTCTAAGCCCTTGTACACATGGTCAGAAATTCCGACCACAAAATCCGTCTGATTTTTTTCAGATGGATTTTGTCCGAAACTGGTGTTGCATACACACGGACAAAGTTGTCGGAAAATCCGATCTTTTGGAACGTGATGACGTTCCTTCGTTACGACGGAACAACATTCCAGATAGTAGCCAATAGCTTTGGTCTCGTAATTTGATCTGAGCATGCTTGGCACTTTGTCCAATCGGAATTCTCTACAAACGATCGGACAAAGTCCAATCGGATCATGTTGTCGGAAAATGTTATATCCAGCTCTCAAACTTTGTTGGTCAGACATTCCGACGGAAAAAGTCAGATGGAGCCCACACATGGTCGGATTATCCGACAATACAGTCCGATCTGACATTTTCCGTCGTAATTTCCGACCGTGTGTACAAGAGCTAATGCCGCATACACACGACCGGACTTTGAGGGACTAGGTCCGGCGGTCTTTCCGACGGAGTTTCGGCGGAGTTCCAATGGACTTTCCGAATGAACGGACTTGGCCACACACAATCTCACCAAAGTCCGACAGATTCGAACGTGATGACATACGACTGGACTAGAATAAGGAAGTTCATAGCCAGTAGCCAATAGCTGCCCTAGCGTCGTTTTTTGTCCGTCGGACTAGCATACACACGAACAGATTTCTCGGTCCGGCGGAGTTCCGGTGGAAAAATTTAAAACATGTTCTATTTCTAAAATCCGCCTGATTTTTGGCAAGCAAAGGTCCGTTGGAGCCCACACAAGATCAAATTGTCCCACGGACTCGTTCGTGTGTACGCGGCATAAGAGTTCACAAGGTACACAGACAAGTCAGTGGACCCCCAGATGCCCCATTTGCCAAGCGCATGGATCTAGGTTGGGTCATCATAGGCGATGTCTGTATAGGCAAAATGAAGAGACCTACCAACATTTCGTCATTCAAGACAAATGTTCTGCCAAATGGCCGAAACACTTACTTTGAGCCATGTCCACATCACTGGGTGAAAGAGAAGATAGCCAGTCACGAATGGCAACATGGTATCTTAGGTAACACAAGCCATTTCTCCTGCCACGATGATGACTTTGGCTCTACTGTGTTTAATGTAACCAGTAAAAATGACATACTGGCTTCTTCAATGGAAGACAAATAAGTCATCAAGGTAATGGATAATGAGTTCTTTCAAGATGATTCCAATAACTGGGTAGCACCCCTACCTTTTCATATCCCAAGAGAGAGATTGCCCAACAACTTGCAGCAGGCCATCAGTAGATTCTCCTCCTTAAAGCTCAACTTAAGCAGGAAACGAGAGATGCAAAAGCACTTTGTGGACTTTATGCAAAATATATTTGACAGAGATCATGCAGAGCCTGCATCCCCACTAAAGGAGGGAGAAGAATGCTGGTACCTTCCATCCTTTGGCATGTATCACCCACGCAAACCAGACCAAATCAGAGTTGTCTTCGATTCCAATGCTCAGCATGAAGGTTTTTCTCTTAACATGCTCCTTATGGGGCCCAACTTGAAAAACAGTCTAATAGAAGTCTTGATTCACTTCAGACAAGAGCCTGTAGCAGTAATGATCAACATTCAAAAGATGTTTCACTATTTCATTGTCAGAGAAGACAACAGAATCTACCTCATGTTTCTATGGCACAAAGACAATGACATCAACAAGGAAGTTATAGATTATCGAATGAAGGTACATGACTTCGGTAACAGTCCTTCCCCTGCAGTGGCAACTTATGGACTAAAGAGAACAGAAGAAACTTCTACGTTGACAACGCACTCAAGTCTTTTACAACCGTTAAAGAATCGATTGATCGTCTCACCAGAACAAATGAGCAAACCTTAGACTGCACAAGATTATATCCAACAGCCAGGAACGTCGAAATGCCTTTTACTCTGAGGAATATGCAACTAGTCTAAAAAACCTTGATTTAGGTACAAATGTAAAAAAAGGGGAGATATTGCAGTAGGCTTTGGCACTGTTCCTTATGGCTAGTGGTAATATATCATATCCTCTGCAAATTATAATCTTATATAAGGGAGAAACCCCAGGTTAGTTAGGCAAAATCACTTGAACAGAACCAATGGGGCTCCGGCTGTGTGTCCCTTTTTCCTACCCCACCCTGTAGTGAGATGCACTCTGGTCTAAAAATATTTTTATGTGTTTGAAGCTCAGCCTGTACTTTACTGTTATCCATATGACCCTCTAAAGTATTTGCCTTATTTAGGACTGATGCCAACAACAAACTTTTCTTTACTCGCGTATAAAAATATATTTTGTGGGATTGACCTGTGTTAAATCCTCTGGAGTTTGTATGAAATAAATATAGTGATACAACAATATGAAACACAATATTAAAATTATTTCCTGTGTTTGAGTGAAATACTGTGCTAATTAAGTGGTTTATGCTCAAAATAAACAACGTGACCCAAAAAAGGACTAAAAACAGAATGAATAAAATTAACAAATGCAATAAAAATATAAAAAAAATATATAAATATAAATAAATAAATATATATATATATATATATATATACACACATACACAGCCGTGAATAATTAAATGTATTACCATTAATGCTCCAAGTACATGTGTGCACAGGAGATAAACAGGTGTATGTGCCTATGTATATCACCTGTGCAGCTCTATCTTCATATACACAAAGTGACTAGTGCTAAAACAAAGTGGCTCTGTGCATCCGTGAGAAAAAAACAACTAATGCTTAATTCCATATATTTATGTTTCTATTGTATTTATTGTTTCAGTTCAAGCATTATTAAAATCACTGCTCCTGAAAAAAACTTCAATTTTTAAAACTTTTTTTGCATTGATACATGTCCCCTGGGGCACGACCCAGGTCCCCACACATTTTTATGACAATAACTTGCATATAAGCCTTTAAAATGAGCACTTTTTATTATTCATGTTTGTGTCCCATAGAATTTAACGGTGTTTGTGTATTCTGTCGAATATTTTGCCTGTTCGGTATGTTCTGGTGCGAACCGAACCGGGGGGTGTTCAGCACATCCCTAATTGTAAGTTGTTATGAGCAGGGTCCTTTTAACTTTCTATTGTATTGTAATTGTACTGTTTCCTTTTATATTGTAAAGCACTGCACAAACTGTTGGCGCTATATAAATTCTGAATAATTGTTAATTAAAAATAATAATAATAATAATATAACATCTTATTTTCGCTTTCCAGCAGTTTTTCCTAGCTGTTCTGAGGAATGGAACATTCTCTGCTTCTCCATGCAACTGAGTAAGAAGTGGCCACTGCGTTCAATACAAATGGGCAATTTAATAAGGTGCAATGAAAGCACCAGATTGGTCATAGTTACATAGTTAGTCAGGTTGAAAAAAGACACAAGTCCATCGAGTTCAACCTTAAAAACAATAAATAAATAAAATAAAAAATATCGTACAATCCAATATACCCAATTTTATACCCACAGTTGATCCAGAGGAAGGCAAAAAACGCCAGCAGAGCATGCTCCAATATGCTACAGCAGGGGAAAAAAAATCCTTCCTGATCCCCGAGAGGCAATTGAATTTTGCCTGGATCAACTTTACCTATAAATGTTAGTACCCAGTTATATTATCATTGTATTAAATATCTCCATGCCTGCTTCTCCACTTAGTAGTGATAGCACACGTAGGGGTTGATTTACAAAGGCTAATAGACTTTGCACTTTGCAAAGTGCAGTTGCCTCAGAGCTTAGTAAATGATGTAAAGCTTCACTTTGCTAAGAATACCCAATCACGTGCAAGGAAAAAAAAACAGCATTTTTGCTTGCACACAATTGGATGATGGAGGTCAGCAGATCTCCCCCTCATTTACTAAGCTCTGGAGCAATTGCACTTGCAAAGTGCAGCTGTACTTTTCAAAGTGCACAGTCTATTCACCTTTATTAAATCAACCCTGTAGTGAGTGCATGGGAAGAAAAGAAAGGCCAAAATCTGATGAGGAAGAAGAATAAATTCTTCTGCTTCTTCTCAGACTGTGCCAGACCCAATACAACTTACACTTACGCTCCCCACAATTTACAGCTTGTTTCTATAAAGCTATATATATATATATTTATGGCCAAAGCCCTATGACCGATACGTATCCGAACAATACAAACTTATCATAAGATACCCTATATGAAATGGACCTGAAAGTGTGCCCTGGTCTAATGGACGGTATACTAAAAAAAGGGGGCATACCCAGTGATTAGAAATGAATGTGTTTGAAGAGAAATGTTTTGAGAAATGTACTAAAAAAGGGGATGGGAGGGTGGGTATTGCGCACAGGAAACCGACAAAGACCACAGGCGAGTGGGCTGGTTAAATACCCCCCGGGCTCCTCCCATAAATTCAGGCCACCATACCGGCCTTCTTACTTATGGCCGAAGCCCTATGACCGATACGTATTCGAACAATACAAACTTATCATAAGATACCCTATATGAAATGGACCTGAAAGTGTGCCCTGGTCTAATGGACGGTATACCAAAATAAGGGGGCAAAAACACTTAGGTAGGGGTAAGAGAGTTTTATTGTTTCCAGCTTTATCTTTATTGAGCCAGTTGGGTGAATGGCCAAGACATCTCTGCCTGTGGGTTAAGGATGTATCGAGCGAAGCAGGCCAATTTCCACTTGCCCAATCTTTTGATGACGTGGTCCGGGACCCCGTGCCGGGATGCGGATGAAGCTGCTCCGATGCGGAAGGAGTGGCCGGAGTACTCACCGGGATTGAGGAGAAAGTTGCGGAGGAGAATCCTTACATGTTTAATGAACTGGCAGTTCGTTAATGGTTTGACCGGGAAGGGCAAAAGAGGACTAGAGTCCGGGAGCTTGGGTAGTAGAGAGAGTAACTGCGTAAGCACAGCGACCGGGCACCAGGCGTTGTTGGTTTTATAGAGGTGGATATCTATGCCGGTGCCTGCCTGCTGGGTCTTGGTTACCGAGAGGTGGAGGATGAAGTGGTCCTGGTGATGGAGCAGATGACGTCTGCGAAGGACTGGACTGTGTGAGCTGTTATAGGTGAACTCGCTGGGCCGTAGAAAGCCATAGTAGGCCAGATAAATGGCCGCCTGCATGACCAGACTGGGGAGAACACCGAAGGGGTAGCTGGTAAGCATGGTGGGCATGTCCCTGAAGATGGAACTGGTGATGGGGAGCCGTTTGACTTTAACTGGCGGTTGCTGCTTCTGGATGCCGCGCAGGACGGCTCGGATCGTGTGGGACGAGAAGATGGATGGTTTGGTAGGATCCTGAAGTGAGAGGAAATGCTGTATGCCAGCTAAGTATAACCGGATGGTGTTGAAGGACAAGGCCAGTTGACTATGGCAGTATGAGGTGAAGGCTAGTATATGCCTGGCATCTGTGGGGGTGCCTACTGTGGAGGCAACCAGGAATGTATTAAACGCTTTCCAGGCTACCCGGTAGGCTTTCAGAGTGTTGTCTGAGAGTGATCGGTTGATGAGCTGAGTGGCTCCATGCAGATGCGGCTCTAGTCGGGGGTCAACTGAGACCAATGCGGGATAGGAGCTGACACCGTATCTGCTCCGGGAACCTGCCGAAAGAAGGACAGGAAATTAAAGCGAGACAGTGCATCAGCTGCAAGGTTGTACTTTCCTGGGACAAACGTGCAGTATACATTAAACTGATGCGGCAGAGACAGCTGCACCAGCCTGCGTAGGAAGGACATCACGGAGAGAGACTTAGACCTGCCTTTGTTGACAATTTCGGCTGTGGCCTGGTTATCGGTGGTAAAACCTACGGTTTGTCCTGTCCAGGTATGACCCCAGAGCTGGGCAGCTGCTACAATGGGGTAGAGCTCGAAAAGGGATGAAGACTGGCTAAACCCAGGGATCAAGAGTATTTGAGAAGGCCAGGGTCCGGCGAACCAATGGTGGCCAAAAATAGCCGCAAACCCTGTGGAGGCTGCGGCATCTGTCACTACCTGTGGCGAGAAAGGTGAGATGGACGGTATAAACAGGGAGATACCGTTCCTGGTAAACAGGAACTCATCCCACATTGACAGGTCTGCTATGGCTGCGGTATCCAGGCTGAGGATTTGATCCGGGTCTTGTGCCTGAGAAAGGTAGACCAACAGGCGCGAAATAAAGGAGCGACCTTGTGGAATTATTCGCATGGCAAAGTTAAGCATGCCCAATAGCGACTGTAGCTGCCTCCTTGTGCATCCCCTGGTGCGGGTGAATTCGCGGAGAACTGCCCTGATGCGGGTCAGTTTGTCGAGGGGCAGGCTGGCCTGCATGGAGCTGGTGTCGAGATTGACTCAGAGGAAGGTGATAAATTGTGCGGGCCCGTCAACCTTATGTTCGGCGATGGGGACGTTGAGGTTCCCAAAGACGGTCCTTAATTTGTCGAGGTCCCTTGGAGGTATGCCCGGCTTTTCAATCAATAGGAAGTCATCCAGGTAATGGATAACTTGCTGAGAACAAGCCTTGGAACAGCCAGGGGCTGCTTTTGGAGCCAAATGTTAATTTAGTGGCAAAATAATATTGGTCTCTCCATTTAAATGCCGTGCCAGCACCAGAGGGACGGGTGGATAGGCAACAGCTTAAAGGCATCGGATATGTCGGCTTTGGACAGCCACGCCCCTGTGCCTACTTTAAGGATGGCCTAAATCGCCATGTCCACAGAGGCGTATTTTAATGAAAATTCTTCGTAAAGAATCAGGGAATTTAGGCTGGGAATGTGGGAAGAATGAGGAGCAGACAGGTCGTACACCAAACGGTTTTTATTCGAAAATTAGCGTATTGAAGGGGGGCTGTGTGAAGGGACCTATGACGAAGCCTCGTTCCACCTCGGTTTGCAGCAATTGGTCAATGGCCTGCTCGTCGGAGGCTGCTGAGCGGAGGTTTCTGCACTCGTGGGTTGTGTGGGGCAGGGAGATGAGGCCGGTATGAAAGCCTGTTGTGAAGCCACAGATGAGGAAGGTGGCTAGTGAAGGAGTGGGGTGCATGGTGAGGTAGAAGCTCAACCATAGGACGTCTATGCGGCTCAGTCATGAGCCCTTGTGAGCTTTAACCTCACACAGATTCCTGGGGTGCGCTCTGTGGCATAGGACACAGACGTGCAGTAGGCGGCACTGGCTAAAGTTACATGAGCCATAGTTGTAATTATTGCAAATGGCCGCTCCCCCTATGGTTCGAACCGAACGTCCAAACTTGTCAACTTGAGTCTTTGGTGCAGGGCCTGACGGGCCTTGGGCTGTACCGGAGGTGGAGGGGAACTCTACTGGGTGGCTAACCGTCATGTTGGCGCACCAGGAGGCGGTGTGGGTGGAGGACTGGCAGATGGCACACAGGGGTGAACGAAGGCCAGCAAAATGCCGGCAGAACAATTCGGTGTCCATAAGGCTCCAGTCTGTGGGTGACTGGAACTGTGCCAGCTTAGCGGCTGCTTTGGCGGAGAAGGAACGATGGTAATCGTAAAAGGAGAAGCCTCCGTATTTGTACCCTAGGTCCACCACTGTGTGGAGGTACAAGTCCAGCTCTTCCCTTCTGGCGGGGGATGCTGAGCAAATGATGTCTGTTAGCATCCCAAAGGCTAGAGCAAACTCTGGGATGGAAAGTTTGCGGTTCAGCCTGGGATCCTTGGCCTTGAGGACTACGGAGATATCTCCCCAGGTGTAGGCCTTGTTTTCTGCGAGGTCGTGGACAGAAATAAGCAGGGAGGCAAGGTTGACATCCTTGCCGTCCAAGATGTCCTTCCTTATGCCGGCCGGCACCAGATGTGCTGGGCAGACAACGGGACATGTCCCTGCGTTACCTGTCAGCAGTGGTGACGGGACTGAAACTGGAACAGGGGTGGTTGTGGCTGGGTGAGCCTCTAGGAGCGTCACTCTGGCCTGGATGTCCGTGACCGTGTTGGTTAAGGACGACACCATTGAATGTAGTTGAGCTATAGCCCCTGAGATGGATTGGAGAGAAGCCTGAGGCGGGGTACTGGGCCCGGCCGTAGCTGGCGGGGTAGAGAGGAGCCTGAAAAGCTCTGCCTTCCTAGCCGTAGCGGGGAAGGGAATGCCCCTGCGTCTCAGCTCTGCTGTCAGCCTGGGGATAGTCCAACCCCTGAAGGACTGTACGCTGTCGCTCACTGAAGGAGGGCGAGGAGACAAGGGGGCGGTAAGATCTTCGCTGCCGACTTGGGACATGGCTCCAGGTGAATCGTGCCCTAGGAGTGATGTCCTATCTCTTTGGGGTCGAAAGATGGATGACCGGAACCTATAGAGGGTGACATAAGTCAAGACTGTTTCTCTATTTTACCAAGCGATCCCGCCTGTTGCTGAGTACTAAGGCGGGAGCGAACGTGTATACATATATATATATCGTCACGTGCCTTCATATATATGTATATGTATTCCAGCATGGTTGCTGTCGCATTTTGCCCCTCTCTTCTTTTTTTTTTTTTTACCTGGGAAAGATAACGTCCAAGCTGGTGCAGGGTGGACCTACTGAACTTGACTGACCTGGAAAAAGAAACAACAGATGACAACTGGTGAGGAGCCTAACAAGTAAACTGAAGAGTGACGTAAACGGCTGGCTAATATGACCGAGGTGCACCGGTGAGTAGACAGTTTTCGCCATAATTCTCTCTTTATCATCATCATCATTTTCATTTTTTTTTTCGTATTCTGCTGTCCTAATCCGACGTATCATTTGCGTAAAGGACGAAGTGTGGGATGATCCGTGTCAAGTGTGGGAGCACGAATAAGTGCTGTAACTGTGACCGTAAAATAAGGCAACCTGTGGAAAAAGTGAAATGTGGCTGATCCATCTGGGGCACGCCGAACCAAATCGATGCATCACGGATGCAACTGGATTTGAATCGGAGCGCGGTAAGTGACAGTGAAATGAAGTACAATTGCCATGACAGAGGCACGAAATGGTCATGTTGCCAGTGCGACTGACAACAAACCGGACTCTGGAGCATGTATTGAAATGTGGGAAATAAACCTGGGACCGGAACAAATCGGTGCGTGTTTAGGTGCGACTGGATTCGAACTGGAGCGCGGAGCGTGACAGTGAAATGAAACAAACAACTTATGTCATGACAGAGGCCTAGATCGGCCGGCCGCGAACTGAGACTGGAAACCGAACTGGTCTCTGGAGCATGCACTGAAATGAGGCTGAAAAAATACCTGGGGGGCGTCCAGACGAATCGATGCACAGGGATGCGACCGGATTCGAACTGAGCGCACTACATGATAATGAAATGATTCCCATGATAGAGATGCGAATCAGAGAGGACGCAGACCTGCGACCGTCAACGAGCGGGCTCTAGAGCATGTACAGAAATGAGGCCAACGCAACTGGGACACGTCGATCGAACCTGTGCGTTGAGAATGCGACTGGTTTTGATTTAGGAAGTAATAGGTGACAGTGAAATGATTCCCATGACAGAGACCCGGATCGATAAGCCGAAGGCTACGACTAACAACGAGTGGGCTCTGGAGCATGTACCGAAATGAGGCCGAGCAACTTGGGGCACACCGGGACGAATCGGTGCATTTTACGGGTGCGACTGGATTCGAATCGGAGCGCAGTGTGTGACAGAAATGAGTGAAATAATGAAATGATCCAAGTGAGCCAGCTGTGGCAGGGGCACGAATCGTTGTGCCGTGTGATGCGACTGGCAACGATTTGTCTGTGGAACACGGTGATGAGGCAGACAATATAACAAGCTACGAAAATAGTGCAACATTTTTAGTTCAAGCAATTTCTACTGAAATGAGACCCGTGAAATGAAGGGGGCTGTGATAATAGTGCGTTTGAGTGACTAACGACCCGGTTTCACAACGAATGACTCGAGAGTTTAGGGTTTTAACGACACTCAAATAGAAATGTTTTTAGTAAAGGAAGGTCAATCGAGACCCTTACCTGCGGCAGTCGAGCCAGAGACGTTGTACAAAAAACACGAACGAGAACGAAAACCACAAGACTTCTAGTAGAGAGAAGTTTTCCGAATGGCAACGAAACTCGAGCAGTCGGCCTAGTGACGTAGTATTGCGCACAGGAAACCGACAATGACCACAGGCGAGTGGGCTGGTTAAATACCCCCCGGGCTCCTCCCATAAATTCAGGCCACCATACTGGCCTTCTTACACACATATACATATATATATATATATATATATATATATATATATATATATATATATATATATATATATATATATATATATATATATATATATATACCCACACATTTTTTTCCCTCAGAGAATATGTGCAGGAACCCACCCTCCCCAGTCAACTTCCCACCTCCGACCACACCCCCTTCCCACCCCAACCCCACCTACAAACCCCACTCCCTCCTGCCCCAATCTCGCTATTCCTCTGGGAAGAGAAGTAAAGTCATGACAAATAAAGGATGTGGTCAAGGCTCAGAGAGTTTCACAAACAATCCAAGGTTCAGGGAGGTGTAACACACAGAGTACTGGACTCTGGAGTCCCCCATCCACAAATTATCTCTCTACCCCTCCACATGTCACCTCTGCACCCCCATCTACAGCTCCCCTTAATCCATAGCTCTGAACCTCTGCAACCTCTAATCTTTCACCTCTGTACTCCCAGCTCCCCCCAAAGCTCTCACTGTGCACAATCTAATACCCAATACCCCCCACCCCCCTCCATCTTCACCCCCAGCTCTGACCACCACCCAACAACCTCAAAGTCTCCACATCTGTCTCTCTGCACAGCCACCCCTTCCTCCCCCTTTCACTGCGTATCTCTCTCACCTCTTCATGGTTTACAGCACATAGGTTATCTTTATGGCAATAGAACCGTGCAGCCGGTTTTGTCCTGTCAGGTAGAACATTCTACTGTGCAGTCTCCTCTCTGCGCAACGTCACCTGTCAGATCATCAGTGCACACAGAGCCGAGGAGGACTTTCACAGCGCTTCACTCAGCTCTGTGCTACACTGATCTGACAGTCAGCAGGCGGGGACAGAAGATACCTCTGGAAGCCTCAGAAGAAAAAACGTCTTAGTTTCACACGGGACGGATCCGTGATGATCCGCCCCTTGAGCATCCGCTTGCTCAGCGGGGATCACTCTGTTGATCCCCGCTGAGCCGGCCGGTGACAGGGTGGTCCCTGCACACTGTGCAGGGACTGCCCTGTCAGATCTCGACTCTCTTCTATGGGGGATCGGATGAACACGGGCTGTCTGACCGTGTTCATACAATCCGCTTTGCAGACGGATAGAAAAATAGGATTTTCCTCCGCCTGCAGAATCGGACCATAGCGGAGACGGATGATATCAGGTGTCAGCAGTTTATCCTCTGACACCCGCTATCCCATAGGGATGCATGTATGTCCATATTTCATCCGAAAACGGATGGAGAAAATACGGACATATGGTCTGCCTGTGTGAAAGGGTCCTTATAGTTGGCGTGTCTGGACCCACAGGGCACTTATTAACAGGTGTGGGGAACGTGCCCTAGGTGCCAGCATGAGCACACAGCTGGTGGAGGAAGCCATATAGAAAACGTATTCTAATGGCTTCAGTGTTGAATGACAGCCTGGAAAGGAGAGGGCTGCCATAGGTGGCGAAACGCTGCTCCGCCCCGTTCTGGCTGAAAAAAAGCCCTGCAAACACATATATAACATATACAAATATATATATATGCATATTAATTCAGAGTGCTTTTTGAGGGTGGCCCTATATATATATATATATATATATATATATATATATATATACACACACACTGTATTTATTGGCAGATAACACTCACTTTTTCACCATGAAAATCAGGTGCAAATATCTTGTGCGTGTTATATGCCAATATTTCAATTTTAGCTGCCTTATTTAAAATTGACGTTTTTTTCCTGAAACTTCCCTCTTAAAATGAGTGTGCATGTTATACACTTGTGCGTGTTATACGCCGATAAATACGGTATAATGTAGCACTGACTTCCGAAGGAGAGGCTGATTTAATTGGGCTTACCGTCACCTTCTTTACCTCGTGTGTGTCTAGGGGTAGAGGCCCAGATGGATGGTAGATGAGCCAAGACGCCAGATCCACTTAAAGGGATTTTTATTTGCAAAAATAGTTAACGAACACAGTCTCTCAACATAGGGTTAGAGGGTTTAGGTAGGAAAGTCCAGGTACTCTTTAGTGCTAATTAAAATAGGATATGTCTCTCACATCAGGAAATCCAGAGAATAGCCATTCACAGCTGGATCCTCACTCTTATTGAATAGTCCTTCTCTCACCAGGCCTAGCAGCCAACAGGGTGTTTCAATCAGACCAAGTCTCTGCCACAGACTTGCTGTAGAACACTTGAGTAAAACTTAAAGTTTGTAGAACACTTGGAGAACCCTCGTATGGTACCAGTATCTTGCAGCTGGACCGGCGATACCACACAAGACCAGATTCACTTGGGGTCTTTCAACTTGTCCAGGCTCTTGCTGAGAAGCCAACCTTTGCGTGGCCTTCTCCCAAAGAGTCCTCCCCTGGATACCTTCACAGCTGCTGGGCCTCTCCACAAACGGAGACGGTATCGGACCACCTTTGAATCCTTCTTTCAGTTTCTTTGCCTCGGGCTAGCCAGCCCTGAGACCTGTAGTCAGGTGGATCTGAAACCCAGGCCATGAGAGTCCTGGGGGCTGGTCAGGAGGACCAGGACCATCAGCCAGAAAGCACTTCTGGACCAGAACCCTGAAGCACGTGACATCAGAACCTTAAGTACCCTCTCCCAGAATGCACAGCAAGAGCGACACTCTCACTGGGCTGATTCTGAGAGAGAGTAAACCCTTAATGCACCCAACTAGACTACGTTCTGGACCCTGCCAGGGATGACAGCGCCACCCATTGTCAGGCAGAACACCATGCAGTCCAGCTAGACTGGTACTGAGGTCAAAATTTAGAGTAATTAAACCCAAAACTATCGGACCACCTTTGAATCCTTCTTTCAGTTTCTTTGCCTCGGGCTAGCCAGCCCTGAGACCTGTAGTCAGGTGGATCTGAAACCCAGGCCATGAGAGTCCTGGGGGCTGGTCAGGAGGACCAGGACCATCAGCCAGAAAGCACTTCTGGACCAGAACCCTGAAGCACGTGACATCAGAACCTTAAGTACCCTCTCCCAGAATGCACAGCAAGAGCGACACTCTCACTGGGCTGATTCTGAGAGAGAGTAAACCCTTAATGCACCCAACTAGACTACGTTCTGAACCCTGCCAGGGATGACAGCGCCACCCATTGTCAGGCAGAACACCATGCAGTCCAGCTAGACTGGTACTGAGGTCAAAATTTAGAGTAATTAAACCCAAAACTAAACTGCGGTTCCAGGAAAAGTTAAATGACAAAACACATAATGCATGCTCTTCAGGAGCCGGCGCTACATATATATATATATTATATATAAAATATAATCTATTTCTCCTGCTTTCAGTTTTTTTTTTTATATATAAACATTTGCTAGTGTTGAGATCTCAGAAATTGTAATGTCTTACAAAATCACGGGCACAGCTCTCAATTTCCCTCACGCCATGGCTATATAGAGTACTGTACTGTATATCAAATTCCTTTCCCTTCTTAATCACAGCAGAGAAGTGTCAGAGGTAATAAACATGCTCTCTCCTGAGAGATGTATTCACAACGTACAGCTGTAATGCGATAAGGCAGGCCAGATCGCAGAATAATAAACAGACAGCTCATTAGGGAAAGTGAACAAAGCATACCGATATACAATGTCAGCTGATAAAGAGAGACGATTTAAGGCTCTTGCTGGCAGTGGACCATCCAATCCTGTGTAACATTGTATTTCCGCAAATCATATCACCTTCAGGACTAGTAACTCTCAATAGAGCTCAAAAGATTAGTTGATCCCTAAAAAAAAAAAAACCGTAAATCATTTATCAACCACCCATTGACATTTACTGACCTACTTTTGACCCTCCTGATAGTTCCCATGACCCTTGGGGGTTATAATGACCACTTTAGAGAACCCTGGTTTAAATAGACATTTCTTAGCGGAATTCTTCTTAAAGGAGAAGTCCAGCCTGAGCTTGTTTGGCTGGGCTTCTCCTATGGGTCACAGGAGTGCAATTTGTTTTGCAGTCCTGTGACCTGTTTTCAGCAGAGAGCGGTCTGAAGTCCGCTCTCTGCTCACGTCACAGGAATCAGTCTAGGCACCCCGTCATCACAATAATAAAGTCTGGATCTTCCAGGCGCCTGAACTGATACCTGGCTCAGCCTCTCTGCGAGCCGCTGAGACAGAGACAGCCACTCTCCGCCCCTCCACAGCTCAGCATCTCAGTGAGTGTGGAGGAGCAGAGAGGAGAGCTGTAAGTGGCATAAGCGTTTTCAAGCTTTATAAAAAACCCAGGGCCGGCTGGAGCAGCAGCATTACAGTTTTAAAAACTCTGACAAGGCTAAACGCGCATTATTGCTGTATATGGCATTACGTTGGGTCAAGCTTTTTGTAAGCTGTAATAATTGGATTTGTGAGTGGAAAAAAGAAGAGGCAAGCTGTCACACCCGAGTGCCCATAGTAAAGATGCCGGCGCCAAAAAAAGAAGACAGCGGGTAAGACCAACTGGGGTGAGCACACCACTGGATCGTAGGACAGGTAAGTGGCTGTTTTTTAAAAGTCAGCAGCTACAGTTTTTGTAGGTGCTGACTTTCATTTTTTTCCACATATTATATACAAAGTACCCCCCAAGGCAATACTAGGGACTTTATAGGCAACTAATGAACAAATTAAATGAGCATCGTTGAAGTCAAGTGAAAAAACATACCATGTTATGTTTTTTCACTTGACTTTAACAATGCTAATTTCTCTGACCCCGAACATGATTTTGATGTGTGATTTTGTCTCATTATAGAATACCAATATAACGGCTTTACTTCGTATGAAATGCCCCTGAAGAAAGGACTCAAGAAACGTGTCAGTCTTACATTGACGGATTTGCATTTTATATTTGTCATGTGATAGGATTTTCCAACAACAAAACTGTGGATTTTTTTGCGAAGGATGTTGGCTCAAACTTGTCTTTCATACACATGGTCACACAAATGTTGTTGGAAATTCCGAACGTCAAGAACGCGGTGACGTACAACACATACGATGAGCTGAGAAAAATTAAGTTCAGTAGCCAGTGCGGCTCTTCTGCTTGATTCTGAGCATGCATGGACTTTTGTGTGTCGGAATTGTGTACACACGCTCGGAATTTCTGACAAGTCTTGTCCTCAAAAAATTTGAGAACCTGCTCTCAAACATTTGTTGGCGGAAATTCCTATCATGTGTATGGCCCATAAGGCTGGACATAGATAGATCTTTTTTTTTTTCAGCTTGAGCTAAAGGCTTATGAATTCCAGAAGGTAAATGTTACATGAATAATTTGCTCTTACTTTGCTTTGAATAATACAATTAATTAAATATCATTTTCAGTTTTTAGATATAGTTAGGCTTTAAAAGGGAACAATAAAGATAGATATCATGAAGCTAATTTACTTAAACTGAGTGCGAAATTGGGTGCAGCTCTGCATAGAAATCAGCTTTCAGATTTTTTTGTAGAAGCTTAACCACGGTAGCTCCGGAAGGAGGAAATTTTTTGTGTGATATGGCAGTTTAACTGACAATTGTGCTGTCATGCGACCCAAATAAAATTTATGTTCTTTTTTTTTCCCCACAAATAGAGATTTCTTTTGGTGGCATTTGATCACCTCTTCAGTTTTTATTTTTTGCACTATAAACAAAAAAGACTGACAATGTGGAAAAAAAAAGAAATAAATAAATAAATAAATATATATATATATATATATATATATATATATATATATATATATATATATTAATTTTTTTCTGCTATAAAACACATCCAATAAAAATGTAATACAATCGAATTTCTTTATTCATTTAGGCCAAAATGTATTCTGCTACATATTTTTGGTAAAAAATTCCAATAAGCGCAAAAGTTATAGTGTCTACAAACTATGGGATATATATTATGTAATAGCAGCGAACAGCGACTTATAGGATATATTTATGGATTTTTTTTTCATTTTTTACTTGTAATGGCATCGAACAGCGACTAATAGCAAGACTGCGATATTGTGACAGACAAATCTGACACCTAACTGACACTCTTGACTTTTTTGGGAACCAGTGACACTAATACAGTGATCAGTGCTAAAAATATGCTCTGTCACTATACTAAAGCACAGCCCGTACACGAGCGGAGCATAGGGGCAGGGCTGGCATGAGTAGAAGTGGACTGCAACCATTGGCTGAGACAGCTGGGGGGGCGGAGCCAGCGCGAGGATGCGTGCGCGCGCTACGCCCCAGCGTCCAGTTTGGTTGAGGAAGTTGAAGCGGCATGGCGTCTTCCCTGGGCGATCTCGTGCAGCAGCTGCGGGCCGCAGCGGCGGCGAACGGGGAGCGGTGGCTCCACGAGCAGGTGGCGGCGGCACTCGGCGAGGTGCGGGACCATTCGAGGATGGAGGGGGATGGATCGGCTCGGGCGCGGCGTTCCCGCCCGCCGGCCCGGTTCTCCCCTGATTCCCCCAGGGCTACACCTATTCGCCATGCGGGGACCGCTGGCCCCGCCCCCCACGAGCCGCCCGCTAAACGGCCAGCCCGGCGGGCTGAGGAGGTCTCTGGGCATACTGGGGCGGGGGGGCGCAGCTCCATGAGGCCGGTGGCCGGTCCGGCGCCGGCCTCCATCAGCGTGGCGTTCCGCCATGAGGAGGATCCAGGCCCCTCTCGTAGCTCAGCTGCTGCGGGGGTGGGGCCCCGCCGTCGGAGGCCTTCCACAGCGGCTGCAGGAAACACACCGGTGGTGGAGGACATGTCTCCGGTGGGGCGGCGGCCGCCGCACCACTGTCTCCCAGCGTCAGCGGAAGCAAGGCCGAGCAGCCGGCAGAAGGCGGTGAAGAAGTCGGCGGCGGGGAGGAGCAGAGGAAGGCCCAAGCGCATCTTGCCAGCAGCCCAGGCGGTGCCCGGTGGACGGCTGTCGCCCAGGGACGGATCGGCTACCCCAGGACGGTCGGAAGGCGAGCTGTCGTCATCAGCGGAGGAGGGACCGAGTGGCGTTCCGTCAGTGGTCGGTGAAGGTTCGGCGGCTGGAGGCGTTTCTTCCAGGCGGCCCGGTAAGTCTGATTTTATTCAGGGGTCCTTGGGGGGGGTTGGTTGGGGGGGGTCGGGCAGTGAGGGGGAGGAGGGTGCAGGGGGGGTTGCCCGCGGCGGAGGGGAGGCTGCCTCATTTGCCCCGCATCTGGCAAGGCGGGGGAGTGACCGCGTCCCGGCGGATGGGGGGCTGGCGGGCCTCCTGGCGGGCCTCAAGGATCTGGTCGGCAGACTGGAAACTGGGGGGGCGGGTCCGGGGTTAGCGTGGACCGCTCCGGGGGACCGTGCCAGGGGTGCGGCGGGGCCTGTGGGCGGGTTGGGGGCTACGTGCGCGGATACGCCAGTGGCTGGGGGTGTGGTAGCTGGGGCGACCCCGCCGGCTGCGGCCGGGGCGGTCGCGGCTCCGGGCACGGGGGATCAGGTGGTGGCAGCCGCGCCGGCTGCGCCAGCTGGCCCTGCGGGGGAGACGGCAGGGGAGGCGGGCAAGAAACAGGACCTGGTCAGGTTGGCGGATGCGGCGCGCTGCGAGGTGTATGTGTGTTTTGAAGGGCCGCTGGGAGCGCATTTGAAACAGGAGGTCAGGGAAAAAATTTGGAAGGGGGAATACGTGGAGATATTTTCTCTGCTGCCCCTGGAAAAGTTCAACCTAGATAGGGTCAAGCCGGAGGACAACAAGAAGGAGGACGAAGAGAAGAGACGGTACCGCTTGATTCCTCGGACCTTCCCGAATTGGCTGCAGGCGTTCGCGATTCTCGCAAGTGTGATAGGGGAAAAGAATCCGGAGCATTGTTCTGCTCTTTTTTGCTACTTGGACGCGATAGGGGAGGCGCACAGAGTCTACGGGGGATTGGCTTGGCTGCGTTATGATGAGCAGTTTCGGCAGCGGAGGGCGATTCGACCTGCTCTTCGCTGGGATCATAAGGATATCAGTCTGTGGATGTGCCTTATGTCATCGGCGAGGACTACGAGTCAGTTTTTTCAGGGGGGGGCCGGTGGACCAGGGGCTTCCGGTCAACCGGCCGCTAGAAGGAAGGGAGTCTGCTGGCAGTATAATGAAGGTGTTTGTAGGTTCGCAGGCAGCTGCAAGTACAAGCACGAGTGCTCGGGTTGTGGAGGAGCCCACCCGCTGTCTCGCTGCTTCAAGCAGGGCAAAGGCAGGGCCGGGGAGCCTGCACACAAGAGGGACGACGCCGGTGAGGCTGGAAAGGATGCGTCCTTTTCTCGAACGATATCCGGATAGGGAGGCGGCGGCGATTCTGGGTTTGGGGTTTGCGGTGGGTTTTCGTATTCCGGCAGTCTTAGGGTCGACCCCCCCGGTGGCCAAGAATTTGCGGTCTGCCATGTTACATCCCGAAGTGGTTTCGGAAAAACTGCGGAAGGAGGTGTCCTTGGGGAGGATCGCGGGTCCGTTCTCAGAGGTACCCATGCCGGACCTGGTGGTATCACCCTTAGGGGTGGTTCCTAAGAAGGAGCCGGGTAAGTATCGCTTAATCCACCATCTCTCTTACCCGAAAGGGGGTTCGGTGAATGATGCCATCGACCCCCGGCTTAGCGCGGTTTCCTACACGTCTTTTGATGCGGCGGTGTTCTGGGTGCGGCGTTATGGCCGGGGGGCGTTGATGGCAAAAACTGATATTGAGGCAGCGTTTCGCTTGCTTCCGGTGCACCCCGAGAGTTTTCGGCTTTTGGGCTGCAGGTGGCAGGAGGAGTACTATGTGGATCGGTGCTTGCCCATGGGGTGCTCCATCTCGTGTGCGCTGTTTGAGAAGTTCAGTTCCTTCGTGGAATGGGTGGTCAGAGACGTCGCGGGAGTGAATTCAGTCATCCACTATCTCGATGATTTCCTGTGTGTAGGTCCGGCCTCGTCGGCGCTTTGCGCAGTTCTGTTGACGACGCTGGAGCGCGTGGCGCAGAGTTTTGGTATCCCTCTGGCCCCGGAGAAGACGGAACGGCCGACGACGGTGATCAGTTTTTTAGGAATTGTGTTGGACTCGGAGGTGATGGAGTGTCGCTTGCCGGCGGACAAGTTGGAGGCGCTGCAGGCGGAGATTAGAGGGTTGGTGGGTTTGCGGAAGGTACAGCTCAGGACTCTCCAGTCTGTGCTGGGTAAATTGAATTTTGCGTGCAGAATCATACCTATGGGGAGGGTCTTCAGTAGGAGGCTAGCGGCCAGTACAGGGGGGGTGGATTCTCCGAGGCACTTCGTGAGGCTGTCGAAAGAGCATCGGGAGGATCTACGGATTTGGCATGTATTCTTGGAACGCTTCAATGGACGGGCGCTGTGGATGGCCGGGCCGGTGAGCAACTTTGATTTGGAACTTTACACGGATGCGGCGGGGTCCACGGGTTTCGGGGCCTATTTCCAAGGCAAATGGTGTGCTGGCCCGTGGCCGGCTGCATGGAAAGGTGGAGGGTTGCTGCGGAATATGGTACTGTTGGAGCTTTTTCCAGTGGTGCTGGCAGTGGAACTTTGGGGGGCATCCTTTCGGGATCGGAAGGTTCGCTTCCATGTGGACAATTTGGGTGTGGTGCAAGTCCTCAACCGGGTGTCCGCGGCGTCGCCGCCGGTGGTTAGGCTGCTGAGACATTTGGTACTGCGATGCATGCAATTGAACATCTTTATACATGCTGTGCACTTACCAGGGGTGGAGAATGTTGTGGCTGACGCACTGTCTCGGTTTCAGTGGGACAGATTCCGGGAGCTGGCGCCGTCCGCGGACGTTCTGGGGGCTCCCTGCCCGGAGGAATTGTGGAAGATTGCGTTGGACGAACCTCGGACTGGATCAGACGGTCGGTGAGTGGGGGCACTTGGTCGGCGTACGAGAAGACATGGGTGGAATGGGAGGCATTGGGGTTACAGGTGGGAGCGGACGAACGGGACAGGCGACTAATGGTGATATACTTTGTGTCCCGGAACATGGAACGGCGGGTTTCAGTCTCCCGACTGGGGCAGAAATTGGCCGGTTTGGCCTTTTGGTTCAAACTGCGGGGGGAGCAGGACTTCACCAAGGATTTTTGGGTGAGGCAGGCTCTGAAGGGCTATCGGAAGGGGAAGCAGGTGAAGGATGACAGGAGACCGGTGTCCTTCGAGTTGTTGGGCAGACTTTGTAGTAGGTTGGGGGTGGTGTGTTTGTCGGGTTATGAGAGGGTGCTGTTCAGGGCCGCGTTTGTGTTGGCGTTTTTTGGTGCTTTTCGTGTAGGGGAACTGGTCAGCCCTTCTAAGAAGGGGCCGGGGGGTTTGTTTTTTGATGAGGTGTACTGCGGGGAGGACCGGGTGCGCATGCGGATACGGCGGTCTAAGACGGACCAAGTGGGCAAGGGGAAGGAAGTCGTGGTGTTCGCGATTCCTGCATGCGAGCTGTGCCCGGTCTTGGTTTTGAGGGAATTTTTGTCCGCTCGGCCGGCTTGTCCGGGCCCATTGTTGATACATGGGAATGGGGAGTTTTTATCGAGATACCAGTTCGTAGGGGTCTTTCGGAAATGCCTGAAGGCGTTGGGTTTGGAGGGGGAAAAGTTTTCCTCGCATTCTTTCCGGATTGGGGCTGCGACGGAGGCTGTGCGGTGGGGTCTGGATGAGGAGGCGGTTAAGAGGATTGGCCGCTGGGAATCTCGCAGGTTTAAGTCTTATGTCCGGCCTGAGTTGGTGGGTGTTTAGCTGGGTGAGCTGGGGTGCGTGTTGGCATGGGTTTGTGTTTTTTCAACATGTGCGGTTACTGTGATTTGGGTATGTTTTTTTTTGTTTTTTGTTTTTCTTTCAGGTGCAGCGCCTGGACTGGTCTGGATTTTGGGCCATTCATATGTCTGCTGGGGGGCCAGGAGGGGTGATGTTAGGCCAGAGGGCAGGCAGTTGGGGATATCCAGGTTGGAGGCCTGTGTAAAATGGTTTGGGTTTCCTGGCATGCTATGGAGCAGAATGGTGCATGAAGTGTGCCGTTTTGCGGGGTTTGACAGGGCCCCGGACGTCTTGGTATTACATGTTGGGGGCAATGATTTGGGCCTCCGCACCAAGTTGGACATCACGCGGGACATCAAGTATGATTTCTTGCGACTCAGGGCGGCCTTCCCCCACATGATTATAGTGTGGTCTGACATTGTGGCCAGGACCAAGTGGCGTTTTGCCAGGTCTGTGGACAAAATTAACAAGGCCCGCAGAAAAATTAATCAGGAGGTCAGTCGCTTCGTGGTTCGCAATGGGGGGTTGGCGGTCCGGCATTCGGAGTTGGAGGTGGAGACGTGGCGGTGCCTGAGGGAGGATGGTGTACACCTCAATGATGTGGGCACTGATTTGTGGACTTTGGGCATACAGGATGGGGTGGAGCGGGCCTTGCAGGTGTGGCGGTGCTCACAAGGATAAGGTGTTATCCTTGCTTGCGGTGGCGGGTGTTGGTCGATGCAGGTACAGGAAGATAACCCCTCCCCACAGAGAAGTTGATGCGGGACCCATTGGAGATATGGGCTCGTTGATGATATGCCATATAGTGAGGGTTGATATGGCAGATGGTGAATGGGTGCACTGCGGTAAAAGAGTTGGCTGTCTTTGAGCTAGCATGTCAGCTTGAGGCCTATTTAAAGGAATATTACCGCAGTGCTTGGTTTGGATCGATATGCTAATGGGGTGGGGAGGGGGAATTTCCTGCAGATGACTAACGCGCTCAGGTTTTTGACGTTTAAATGATGTTTGTTGATATTTTGTTGATATTTGGTTTATATTTTGTTACATGTTAAAACTATTATTTTGATTAATAAAAGAGGCTACGGCCACAAAATACTCCATAAAGGAAGGTGTGGTCTCATTTAATGGGAAGGGGCAAGGTATGGAGTTGGGTGGGTGGCACAGTAGCGAAGGTACATCAGTCATACTATAGTCAAGCACAGCCCGTACACGAGCGGAGCATAGGGGCAGGGCTGGCATGAGTAGAAGTGGACTGCAACCATTGGCTGAGACAGCTGGGGGGGCGGAGCCAGCGCGAGGATGCGTGCGCGCGCTACGCCCCAGCGTCCAGTTTGGTTGAGGAAGTTCCCGCCCTCCCTCCCTTACATCGGACGGAGTGGTTACGATGGGGACTCCGGGGGGGGGGGGGGGGGGGATCGACAGGCTAACTCAGTTTATTTTTCAGGTTTCCGGTGTTGGATGTCGTAGCGGTTGGCGGGTGTTGGTCGATGCAGGTACAGGAAGATAACCCCTCCCCACAGAGAAGTTGATGCGGGACCCATTGGAGATATGGGCTCGTTGATGATATGCCATATAGTGAGGGTTGATATGGCAGATGGTGAATGGGTGCACTGCGGTAAAAGAGTTGGCTGTCTTTGAGCTAGCATGTCAGCTTGAGGCCTATTTAAAAGGAATATTACCGCAGTGCTTGGTTTGGATCGATATGCTAATGGGGTGGGGAGGGGGAATTTCCTGCAGATGACTAACGCGCTCAGGTTTTTGACGTTTAAATGATGTTTGTTGATATTTTGTTGATATTTGGTTTATATTTTGTTACATGTTAAAACTATTATTTTGATTAATAAAAGAGGCTACGGCCACAAAATACTCCATAAAGGAAGGTGTGGTCTCATTTAATGGGAAGGGGCAAGGTATGGAGTTGGGTGGGTGGCACAGTAGCGAAGGTACATCAGTCATACTATAGTCATGACACTGGCAGGGAAGAGGTTAACATCTAGGGCAAGCAAGCGGTTAAATGTGTGACCAACATGTGTTCCTGCATGTGCTATTTTCACTATGTAATGTGCTGTTTTTTACTTCCTGCTTTGCAGCCGCTGATTGGTTGGTGCTGCAGCCAATGGCAGCAAACTTGGGGCGCGAGCACGCTCTCTACCCTGGAGCGCCGATCATGTACTAGGTACTGATATGCAGTACATTTACAGTTGGCAGTCCACAAGTGGTTAATTGTACATACTGAAGTTAGAAGCTGATAGACTACCATGCACAGCTGCATCAGATTTTCCACTCTCCAGATTTAGTAAATCAACCCTTGTATGTACTAGGTAAAAACAAAAGGCATAAATATTACTGTTATCTAAGAGATTTGCAGCACTAAAAGTTCCAACTTCCACTCTTACTGAGCACATAGCATGTTTAGAAATATGCTATTTAAACCCATTCAATACCAAATTTCTTTAGGTCAGACTTGAAATACATATACAAGGCTTCAAGACAGAAATGTCCTCCAAATCTATACAGAGGGATTATGACTTAAAATATTAATCTTCTGCCAGGGCAGTAATTATGGTATTATTAAAATCTCGATAAACGAAATCCTTTCATGCTTGTCCTATAAAAGAATAAATGACCAATTTAGCTTCCAGCACTAAGATTTAAGCAAAAACTTTAGCAAAATAAAGGTGCAGTGCTCTAACGAAACTATATATACAGTATCTCACAAAAGTGAGTACACCTCTCACTTTTGTAAATATTTTGATATAGGTTTTCAGGTGACAACACTGATGAAACAGTTTGTTGAAGACAAGCAGAATAAGGACATGGATTACTGGAACCATGTCCTGTGGTCTGATAATAAAGATAAACGTATTTGGTTCAGATGGTGTCAAGCGTGTGTGGCAGCAACCAAGTGAGGAGTACAAATACAAGTGTGGCTTGCCTACAGTCAAGCTCGGCGGTGGGAGTGTCATGGTCTGTGGCTGCCGGCACTGGGGAGCTGCAGTTCATTGAGGGAACCATGAATGCCAACATGTACTGTGACATACTGAAGCAAAGCATGATCCCCTCCCTTCAGAGACTGGGCAGCAGGGCAGTATTCCAACATGATAAACACCCCAAACACATCTCCAAGACGACCACTGCCTTGCTAAAGAAGATGAGGGTAAAGGTGATGGACTAGTTAAGCATGTCTCCAGACCTAAACCCTATTTAGCATCTATGGGGTAAGGTCTCTAACATCCACCAGCTCTGTGATGTTGTCATAGAGGAGTGGAAGAGGACTCCAGTGGCAAACTGTGAAGCTCTGGTGAACTCCATGCCCAAGAGGGTTAAGACAGTGCTGGAAAATAATGGTGGCCACACAAAATAGTGACACTTTGGGCCCAATTTGGACATTTTCACTTAGGGGTATAGTCACTTGTTGCCAGCGATTTAGACATTAATTGCTGTGTGTTGAGTAATTTTGAGGGGAAAGCAAATTTACACTTTAATACAAGTTGTAAACTCACTACTTTGCATTGTAGCAAAGTGTCACATGAAAAGATATAATAAAATATTTACAAAAATTTGAGGGGTGTACTCACTTTTGTGAGATACTATTATATATATATATATATATATATATATATATATATATATATATATATATATATATATATATATATATATATATATATATATACATATATACATATACATATATATATACACACACACACACACACACACACACACACACTATATAGTCAACTCTATATATCTTCCGGAAATGCTCCCAGTGCTCTGTGATAGTCTCTGTGATAATCTGTGCTAAATATGTGTATAAAAAAACACAAGTGATAAAAACAGTTGCTAGCACGGGCAAATAGGCAAACTCCCAAAACAATCAACATATATAAAGTGCAGCACTATCAAAATGTGAGAAGTGTGACATGATTTCAAGAAAATAAAAAACAAACAATGTGACAATATATAAGTGACATAATGTAAACTCAAATTCATCATTACAAGTCTGTAAAAGTCCATAAAATAACAATATAAAAAATAAAAACTCAATGAAAATATAAGAATAGGTTTGAGTGTCCCAGAAGAGCAGATTCCATGGGAGAAAAAGAAAATCGATGATTGCATGCATAGGAGAGCCAGCTTCCCCAAATCCTGTGTGCAACACCAACAATGTAGAGGGTAGCAGCTTACCAGAATGTGTTGGCCTCCAAACTAGTGGAAAATCCAAATGAGCTGCAGGGAAAGAACTTTCCCAAATACATCCACAGAGGTACTGGCAATCCTGGCATGCTCCAAGTCAGAGTCTCGTTCCTGATATATGCACATTTAGACAATAAAAGATCATGGCGTAATTCTGTATAAAAGGGCAGTTTATTACATATAAAAAGGTACACTTAAATATCCACAGTAAAAAACTAGCATGTAATTGCATGAAAAAAGCTGCAGCAATGGTCACAAACAGAGTAAAGAGCTGCCGAAGTGTGTGGTGAAGTCACGTCTGGTCCCATTCAACGCGTTTCGTCACACAGTGGGGGGGAAATTATTTGATCCCCTGCTGATTTTTACATTTTCCCACTGACAAAGAAATGATCAGTCTATAATTTTATTGGTAGGTTTATTTTAACAGTTAAAACTATAGCAACGAATGACACATGTATGAGAGTCTAATAAGGCTGCACACCCCGATAAAAAATTTTTTAAACGGAAGTGGAGAATTCCCCATGGGGCTTTTTAGTAGAAATTAGGAGTCAAAAAATATTTTTTCATAAAAAATATTAATTTTATTCATTAAGAGACAATTGGACATCAATATTATACAAAAGTTAAAATATGAGCACTGGTGTACACAGTTCGAGACAGTTTGGACTAAGAAGGGGAAGCAGTGGATAGTGGATAGTGCCATGTGATACAACCGATAAACAATATGCATCAGAGGGTACTCCCTCACAGTACTGATGAATTATAATTATACTATCCAATGTATTTCGACCTTAGAGGTTGTGGTCTTCTTCAGGGGGTTCTTACATTTCTATAAATACATCAAGAAGTACATATATCAATATTACAATTAGGGATGAGCCGAACACCCCCCTGGTCGGTTCGCACCAAAACCTGCGAACAGACCTAAACTTCGTGTGAACTTTAGAACCCTATTAAAGTCTATGGGACTCGAACGTTCACAATCTAAAGTGCTCATTTTAAAGGGTAATATGCAAGTTACTGTCCTAAAAAGTGTTTGGGGACCCGGGTCCTGCCCCAGGGGACATGGATCAATGCAAAAAAAAGTTTTAAAAACGGCCGTTTTTTCAGGAGCAGTGATTTTAATAATGATTAAAGTGAAACAATAAAAGTGTAATATTCCTTTAAATTTCGTAGCTGGGGGGTATCTATAGTATGCCTGTGAAGGGGCGCATGTTTCTGATGCTTAGAACTGTCGCTGCACAAAGTGTCATTTGTGCAGGAAAAAAAGTCTTTTAAAATCACTTGCGGCTAAATTGTCGGGTCTCCGTAATACAAAGAACACTCAATGAGTGTTCTCTGTATTAGCCGACAATTCATTCATTCATTGATTAAAAAAAAAAAAAAAAAAAAAAGCGTGGGGGTTCCCCGAAATTCAATTACCAGGCCCTTCAGGTCTGACATGGATATTAAGGGGAACCCCGCATCAAATTAAAAAAAAAATTGACGTGGGGGTCCCCCTAAAAATCCATATCAGACCCTTTATCCGAGCACGCAACCTGGCAGGCCGCAGGAAAAGAGGGGGGACGAGAGAGCGGCCCCCTCTCCCTCCTGAACCGTACCAGGCCACATACCCTCAACATTGGGAGGATGCTTTGGGGGTCTGTGACCCCTCAAAGCACCTTGTCCCCATGTTGATAAGGACAAGGGCCTCATCCTCACAACCCTGGCCGTTGGTTGTGAGGGTCTGCGGGCGGGGGGCTTATCAGAATCTGGAAGCCCCCTTTAACAAGGGGACCCCCAGATCCCGGCCCCCCCCTGTTTGAAATGGTAAGGGGGTACAAAAGTACCCCTACCATTTCACAAAGAAAGTGTCAAAATGGTTAAATAAGACAAACACACTTTTGAAAAATTCCTTTATTAACCAGTTGCCGCCCGCCGCACGACGATGTACGTCGATAGCATGGCACGGGCAGGCATATTGGCGTACATGTACGTCCCTTGCCTCCCGCGGGTCGGGGGCCCGATCGGGCCCCCGCCCGGTGCCTGCGGCGGTCGGTATTCGTGCGGGAGCGATCCCGGACGAGGGGACGGCCATTCGTTCATGGCCACCCCCTCGCGATCGCTCCCGACGAATAGGAATCCCCCGTGACATCACTTCCTCTCCTGTAATGTAAACACAGGAGAGGAAGTGATGTATTCTCTCCTCCGTGTCGGTATTTTTCGTTCCGACACGGAGGAGAGCGGATCGGTGAGTTGCACCAACACTCTACACACACAGTAGAACATGCCAGGCACACTCACACCCCCCCTTTACCCCCCGATCACCCCCCCAATTACCCCTGCCCCCCAGTCACAGTGACACCAATGTCTTTTTTTTTTTTTTTTTTTTGCATTGGTGTCATTTGTGACTGTAATAACTGTTAGGGCAGTTAGAGTTAGCCCCCTTTAGTTCTAATGTACCCCCCTAACCCCCCCAATAAAGGTTTAACCCCGTGATCACCCCCCGTCGCCAGTGTCACTAAGGCTGGGTTCACATTGCAGCGGTTTATGAGAACGAATGTGATTCGCACCGCACTGCAGTGCAAATCACATCCGATCTCTGTGCGATTCGAGTTCAGCCATTCGCCGCACCCGCCGCACCCGCCACACCCGCCGCACCCACCGCAAATTCGCACGGGACCCTTTTTTTGGCCCGCAGCAGAATCGGATCGCATGGGTGTTCACACCATGCGATCCGAGTTTGCAGATCGCACTGCGATATGCGAACTGATCTGGGGGTGTCAGTAACATTTCACTGACACTCCCAGCAGTTCGCATAGGGCAGTGTGAACTGCCGCCGGGAGGCATGCGATGCGGGAACCCGCCGCGGATTTGCGGCGTTTCCGCATCGCTCCAGTGTGAACCCAGCCTAATAAGCGATCATTTTTCTGATCGCCGTATTAGTGTCACAGGTGACGCTAGTTAGGCAGGTAGGTATTTAGGTTCGCCGCAGCTTTTTATAGCGCCAGGGACCCCCATATACTACCGCATAAAGCCCCCTGATTGCCCCCTAGTTAACCCTTTCACCAGTGATCACCATATAACTGTTACAGGTGACGCTGGTTGGTTTGTTATTTTTTATAGTTTCAGGGCACCCGCCATTTATTACCTAATAAAGGTTAAACCCCCTGATCACCCGGCGGGTGTCATTTGTGACTAATAACTGTTAGGGCAGTTAGGGTTAGCCCCCTTTAGTTCTAAGGTACCCCCCTAACCCCCCCAATAAAGGTTTAACCCCGTGATCACCCCCCGTCGCCAGTGTCACTAAGGCTGGGTTCACATTGCAGCGGTTTATGAGAACGGATGTGATTCGCACCGCACTGCAGTGCAAATCACATCCGATCTCTGTGCGATTCGAGTTCAGCCATTCGCCGCACCCGCCACACCCGCCGCACCCGCCGCAAATTCGCACGGGACCCTTTTTTTGGCCCGCAGCAGAATCGGATCGCATGGGTGTTCACACCATGCGATCCGAGTTTGCAGATCGCACTGCGATATGCGAACTGATCTGGGGGTGTCAGTAACATTTCACTGACACTCCCAGCAGTTCGCATAGGGCAGTGTGAACTGCCGCCGGGAGGCATGCGATGCGGGAACCCGCCGCGCATTCGTGGCGTTCCCGCATCGCTCCAGTGTGAACCCAGCCTAATAAGCGATCGTTTTTCTGATCGCTGTATTAGTGTCACAGGTGACGCTAGTTAGGCAGGTAGGTATTTAGGTTCGCCGCAGCTTTTTATAGCGCCAGGGACCCCCATATACTACCGCATAAAGCCCCCTGATTGCCCCCTAGTTAACCCTTTCACCAGTGATCACCATATAACTGTTACAGGTGACGCTGGTTGGTTAGTTATTTTTTTATAGTTTCAGGGCACCCGCCATTTATTACCTAGTCTCACTAGTGTACCCCTAAATTTAGGGGTGTCTACTTTCCAAAATGGGGTCATTTGGGGGGGGGTTTGTGCCATCTTGGCATTTTATGGCCTTCAAAACTGTAACGCCCTTAGAAAGCCTGAAGGCGGTGCTTGGTTTTCGGGGCCCCGTACGCGACTAGGCTCCCAAAAAGTCCCACATATGTGGTACCCCCGTACTCAGGAGAAGCAGCAGAATTTATTTTGGGGTGTCATTTCACATATGCCCATGGCATGCGTGAGCAATATATCATTTAGTGACAACTTTGTGAAAAAAAAAAAAAAAAAAAAGTTTGTAATTTTCCCGCAACTTGTGGCAAAATATAAAATATTCCATGGACTCAACATGCCTCTCAGCAAATAGCTTGGGGTGTCTACTTTCTAAAATGGGGTCATTTGTGGGGGTTTTGTGCCATCTTGGCATTTTATGGCCTTCAAAACTGTAATAGGTAGTGAGAAGTGAACTCAAAAATTTACGCCCTTAGAAAGCCTGAAGGCGGTGCTTGGTTTTCGGGGCCCCGTACGCGGCTAGGCTCCCAAAAAGTCCCACATATGTGGTATCCCCGTACTCAGGAGAAGCAGCAGAATTTATTTTGGGGTGTCATTTCACATATGCCCATGGCATGTGTGAGCAATATATCATTTAGTGACAACTTTGTGTAAAAAAAAAAAAAAATTTTTTTTTTTGTCATTATTCAATCGCTTGAGGCAAAAAAATAAAATATTCAATGGGCTCAACATGCCTCTTATCAATTTCCTTAGGGGGTCTACTTTCCAAAATGGGGTCATTTGGGGGGGTTTTGTACTGCCCTGCCATTTTAGCACCTCAAGAAATGAGATAGGCAGTCGTAAACTAAAAGCTGCGTAAATTGCAGAAAACGTACCTTAGTTTGTAGATGTGACAATTTTTGCGCAAACCAATAAATATACAATTATTGACTTTTTTTTTACCAAAGACATGTGGCTGAATACATTTTGGCCTAAATGTATGACTAAAATTGAGTTTATTGGATTTTTCTAATAACAAAAAGTAGAAAATATCATTTTTTTTCAAAATTTGCGGTCTTTTTACGTTTATATCGCAAAAAATAAAAATCGCAGAGGCAATCAAATACCATCAAAAGAAAGCTCTATTTGTGGGAAGAAAAGGACGCAAATTTTGTTTGGGTACAACATTGCATGACCGCGCAATTACCAGTTAAAGCAGCGCAGTGCCAAAGTGTAAAAAGACCTCTGGTCATTTACCAGCAAAATGGTCCGGTCTGAAAGTGGTTAAAAATGAAAAAAAAAAAAAAAAAAAAAAAAAAAAAAAAAAGATTCCAGCGGTGCTAATCCACTCTTGCTATCCAGCGACGGACCTCCGGGGTCCAGCGATGGATGATCATATCCAGCGACGGGGGAATCTCTCAGTCCAGCGCTGTCCATACATCCTTCTGTCTCCTCTCCGGAGACACTGCAGAGAGCACAGCGCTGACGTTTCTTATATTGGGAGGGCGGGGCCACCCGTCACCTGACCCCGCCCCTCTGACGCTGCAGAGGGAAGCCAGGGGTTCCCCAGTGACGTGTGGGTGACCCCGCCCCCTCTGATGTAACGCAGGTTTCCGTTACATCAGAGGGGGCGGGGTCACCCACACGTCACTGGGGAACCCCTGGCTTCCCTCTCCAGCATCAGAGGGGCGGGGTCAGGTGACGGGTGGCCCCGCCCTCCCAATATAAGAAACGTCAGCGCTGTGCTCTCTGCAGTGTCTCCGGAGAGGAGACAGAAGACGGATGTATGGACAGCGCTGGACTGAGAGATTCCCCCGTCGCTGGATATGATCATCCATCGCTGGACCCCGGAGATCCGCCGCTGGATAGCAAGAGTGGATTAGCACCGCTGGAATCTTTTTTTTTTTTTTTTTCATTTTTAATAAAGGAATTTTTCAAAAGTGTGTTTGTCTTATTTAACCATTTTGACACTTTCTTTGTGAAATGGTAGGGGTACTTTTGTACCCCCTTACCATTTCAAACAGGGGGGGGGGCCGGGATCTGGGGGTCCCCTTGTTAAATGGGGCTTCCAGATTCTGATAAGCCCCCCGCCCGCAGACCCTCACAACCAACGGCCAGGGTTGTGAGGATGAGGCCCTTGTCCTTATCAACATGGGGACAAGGTGCTTTGAGGGGTCACAGACCCCCAAAGCATCCTCCCAATGTTGAGGGTATGTGGCCTGGTACGGTTCAGGAGGGAGGGGGGGCCGCTCTCTCGTCCCCCCCTCTTTTCCTGCGGCCTGCCAGGTTGCGTGCTCGGATAAAGGGTCTGATATGGATTTTTAGGGGGACCCCCACGTCAATTTTTTTTAAAATTCGACACAGGGTTCCCCTTAATATCCATGTCAGACCAGAAGGGCCTGGTAATTGAATTTAGGGGAACCCCCACGCTTTTTTTTTTTAATCAATGAATGAATGAATTGTCGGCTAATACAGAGAACACTCAGTATTACGGGGAGCCGACAATATAACCGCAAGTGATTTTAAAGGACTTTTTTTCCTGCAGAAATGACACTTTGTGCAGCGACAGTTCTAAGCACCAGAAACATGCGCCCCTTCACAGGCATACTATAGATACCCCCCAGCTACGAAATTTAAAGGAATATTACACTTTTATTGTTTCACTTTAATCATTATTAAAATCACTGCTCCTGAAAAAACGGCCGTTTTTAAAACTTTTTTTTGCATTGATCCATGTACCCTGGGGCAGGACCCGGGTCCCCAAACACTTTTTAGGACAGTAATCTGCATATTACCCTTTAAAATGAGCACTTTAGATTTCTCCCATAGACTTGTATAGGGTGTTCCAGCTTTTCGAATTTGCTGCGAACAGCCCAAATTGTTCACTGTTCGCTGAACAGGCAAACAGGCAATGTTCGAGTAGAACATGAGTTCGTCTCGAACTCGAAGCTCATCCCTAATTACAATATATCATATGTAAACACATTCCTTTATAAGTAATCATATATTAGACATGGCAGACACACTATATTTACCCCTTCCACCAAGACGGCTCGCTTATCCAGAGACTTCTTTGTTAAAAAGCACAGAAGAAAATAAAGAATTCCCCCAATGATGATCCCAAACCCTGCTTGGGAATTGCGCGGACCTCTGCCCCAAGGGAAGAACAGCCCCGGCCCATAAGGCTTGCAAGTGGTCACAGGTTGGTATGCCCCCCATAGGGGAAACTCAGAGACCTGAAAATGATTGTAATTATAGTAATTAGTCTGCTATATACATATTAGATTGCTATTATAACATGGGTCACAGAAATTAACTATAGCAAAAGATGATGCTGATAAAGTAAAAAGACAACATTTATAATTTTTTTTATTTTATTTATTAGCAGGGAAGGATCTCAAAATATATTGGGATCCCCTCCAGGTGCTGCCAAAATCACAGAATTGCCTGGGTATTATGCATTGATTATACATGTTGCAAGACTTGTATATCGGCCTAGAGGGCTCAAATATAGCCACCTGTGCCTGATAAGATTAAATTATAGTTATTTCCTAAATCTCATATTATAGAATTAATAAACTGAATCAAATAGTAAAAGTGCAAGTGTGTAATTATGAAAAAACAAGGGGATACTAATATTTTTTGTTACCCCTTCTAAAATACATCAAGAAAGTGCAAAATGTGACTGCAAAAATTTGATGAAAGGAAACATGCATAAAAAGCCATTGAATGAATCATCATAATTACTTATGGCAATAAACGCCATGAAATCAATGTGATAAGGATAGTGTGTTAGTGGTATGAAGGAATATAGGTGCTTATAATATGGTGATCGTGATAAGAAATTAGCATTATGTAGTCTAGCAGCATGTACTAAATACAGACTGCCAGACACGTAAGGACAAAGTGAATACTAAGTGATGTAAAAAACGTAACCAATAATAAATACCTGATTATTTTGTAGGAATTGTTTAAGCACTGTGACGATCGCAATTGGATGCGCAGTGTTAGTCTGTTCAAACTAGGAGCATGCAGCTACCATGTCTGAATGGAAAGGAAATTATGATACATTTCTAAGTAAATAAAACCAAGCAGCAAAGCAGTCTGCTGATGTCTGTTCTTACCCAAGAGTCTGAGAAAAAAAAATGTCTGTGTGCTCACATCAGGGATCAGCTGAGGAACTCCGATGGACAGAACTTCCTCTTATACCCACATTTGTAGGTGCTTTAATTGATAACAAGTGTGTAACATTTGGTCATAGATTACTCCCACTGGGAGGGGCCACCTCTAGCAGCATGTGCAAAATACAGATGCAATAAGAACAAAGTACCATATTCATAGTTGCCAACATTGTAAAAAAAAAATTCCGGGACACTTTTTTGGCAGTGGGCGGAGTTGTATTATAATTAGGGGGGCGGGGCATGTGGATATAGGCGTGGCACAGGGAAAGGTGAAAATGTGGCAAAATGTGGTCGTGGTTTACATAATATAGTGGGTGGGGCTTGCATGGGCGTGGTTCGCAGGGGTGTGGTTAGAGTCTGAGATGAATGCGGGATGGAGAGGGAAAGAGGGGGGGAGGGATGGAGAGGGAAAGGGGGGGAGGGAGGGATGGAGGAGCAACAGCCCC
The DNA here is from genome assembly GCF_037356315.1 of Lithobates pipiens. Taxonomy (NCBI): domain Eukaryota; kingdom Metazoa; phylum Chordata; class Amphibia; order Anura; family Ranidae; genus Lithobates; species Lithobates pipiens. Next base: position 379,913,921 of record NW_027507764.1, on the reverse strand, counting down.
CGATCCTACACCACAATAGCAATATGTGTTTTCCAGAGTTTGAAAATCAGCAGATTATTTATATTATTTCATTGTAATATAAAATGAAAACATTCAACTCACCATAATGTAGAATCAGTGTGAGCCCTGAGCGTGTCACTAGCCACGTTGCCTGCCACCAGATGCCATCAGGTGCCCCCATCAGCGAAGCCCCTCCTTACATCCCTACATCAGTCCTCCTAACATCTGGTGCCCCTCTGACATCCAGACTGGCCCCTTCTGACATCCATACTAGCCCCTCGACATCCATACTAGCCCCCCCAACATCCAGACTCTGACTGGCCCCCGTCTTCCTCCAGACTCACTCTGACTGGCCTCCGACAGATCCTCCAGACTCTGACTGGCCCCCGAGAGATCCTCCAGACTCTGACTGGCCCCCGACAGATCCTCCAGACTCTGACTGGCCCCCGACAGATCCTCCAGACTCACTCTGACTGGCCCCCGACAACTCCAGACTCACTCTGACTGGCCCCCGACATCTCCAGACTCACTCTGACTGGCCCCCGACATCCTCCAGATGCCGTGACCGTCGTTGCCGAGCGGAAAGTGTTTGAACTGCAGCGCCGCAGCATCTCTATAGACCAGCTTCTGGTCTTCTTCAAAATGGCGGCCAGCGGAGACATTGTCTCCGCCAGCCTTGGACCTCTAGCGGCCGGCGGCGAAATTAACAGGGACAAACCTAATTTCCCGGGACATTTCCCGGGACAAAATTTGTTTGGGACAAGGGTCCTAATCCCAGGAATGTCCTGGGAGATTTGGGACAATTGGCAACTATGCGTATTTATCGGCGTATAACACGTACTTTTTCCTCCTTAAAATCAGGGGAAAATCGTGGGTGCGTGTTATACGCCGCCCCCCCTGCCGATTGTCAGCCTCTCGGCCGCTGTTGCCGCTTTTGTCCATTCTCGGCGGCTCTCAGTCACGTGTGAGCCCCCAAAAGCCAGCGAGAGTGGCCGAAAGCTGGCAAGAACGGCCGAGAGCTACCAAGAACGGGCGAAAGCATCCGAAAGCCGGCGAGAGCGGCCAAAAGCCGGCGAGAGTGGCCGAAATCGACCGAAAGCCGCAGAGATACACAGGACATCCGGAGCTGTATCTCGGCAGCGCCATTTTTAAAGTCTGTAAATGTCACTGGGGCAAGGCTGCAATGACAAGGTTACAGATGGACACTGATAAGGCTGCAGATGGACACTGACAAGGGTGCAATTATAGACAAGGCTGCAATGGACACTGAGAAGGCTGCATTGATGAGCATTTAAATGTAAGTTTTTTCCTTAAAATTCCCTCCTAAACTTGGGGTGAGTGTTATATGCCGGCGAGTATTATACGCCAATAAATACGGTAAGTATTGAATGATGTGAAAATGAAAAACTTAACCAATAATAATAAGTATCTAATTGTTTTGTAGGTCTGTATATTCAGGTACAGTGTCTGTCTATTCAGATCAGGAACATGTAATTGCCACCTTCGGCGATCCTGAAGGCAAGCCTCGTGGGCCGGGGCTGTTCTTCCCTTGGTGTTAAGGGGTTATTCCTGCGCCTAATCAGGAAAGGGAACAACGATCTAATTTTTGTACCGCTGCATACACTGGAAATGGGGTACTTGAACCCCTTTTACAGGATGAAAAAATATAGAAAGTAGTGTTGCGCAGTACTGGATAGGTAGATATTATCCTGAAAATTTTATAAATTCTGTCCGCATCACAGTAATTAAAAGAATAGGTGTGCTGTCGCCCAGACTAAAAAGGGTGATATATAGGAGGCCAGATAAAATGAAAAAATTATGCTAAAGTGTGAATAAATCTATGTGAGTATCTTCTACGTCACAATGTGAATAACATAGTACATAAATAATCAGCGAAATAAAATAGTGATTCTTAATGCGATTAACAAAAAATCGCATAAAAAGTGCCAGTGCTGAACGGTGAATAAAACTATAAAAATATATCTACTACATCATAAAATAAAAATCAATATACATACAAAAGTCACTAAAAACCAGGATTATGTAAAAAGAACTTGATAGTGACTAATAAATCGCATAAAGTGCCAGTGCCAAGAATTGTTGTAGATAAATACGTATAAATGTCTTTATACCATATGCTAAATAGTGTAAATACGGTGAACACATATAATCGTGCGACATAAAACAAAGTATAAAAACGTGTAACAGAAAAAACAAAGATGAAATCTCTAAAAAAAAATCACAGTGAGTGTGCACAGTGATTTAAAACTATATCAACCAATAAACATAGTTAAAGAGGTTGCACAATCACATATATCAGGTTAGAGTCCATTCAAGATGTGCAACAACTGGTGGCGATTATATCCAAAATCGCATGCAACAGAAACGCATATGGTGCTGGTATTCGATTTGTGTGTGCACTATAAGGTAACGATGCAAACGGTGATTGTATTGGTGATGGTGACTATATCCCACGTGGTCCTGTGTGCTCAGGGTATGGATGTCCCCTTACCTTACAGCTGTAAGGTAACAGCGTTTGACATATGTATCCTCAGGGTTCCTGGTAATCCTTATCCCTCGAGGTCCTATTCTTGTGGCCCCAAAACCTGGCGTCTCCTGCCTATTGCGCCGTGTTGATCTCCTCAAATGGACGCTCAGCGGTACTCAACATGGAGGGGGGGTTGTTAGGTTGCCTCAGTGGTAGATTTATGTGAGGGTTAAACAGATAAGGAAGAGGGGAGCCCCATAGTGTAATAATTTTGAACAAAGTTTGGATTTTATTTAAATATACTGAATAAAATACTCACAAACATATAGAGCTTTTTTGCAAGGTATAAACGAGCCTCGAGCTCGATTGCGTCACTTCCGGTAGCGTCCCGACGCGTGTTCGTCACGGTCACGTGACTTCATCAGGGGATGACTAGTGTTCAATTTTATCAATTTTTTTAAAAACATATATTTATTTCATTTTTTAAGGTTTAGCATTAGTACTAGGGATTGCCTATTACACATGGCATACACTATCTTTCTCTATGTAGTGATATTGTTCAGTCCAAACTTGCCAATTATATAGAAAGGTCACCGTTCCTTAATTAGCGATTGCCCTTTTAATTTATAGTTCATATTGTATATGGTATATACATTCGCTTGTTTCTAACTACAATCAGGCACTTTGTCTGCTGGGGAGGCGGCGACACCCACACAGCGACGCCCCGCTGGTGGGTTCAGCTGAGGACACCTCCCAAAAAATGGCCACGTATCTATCTCTGGATATACGTTATAGTAAACAGACTATAACAACCAAAAAGATGGCCGCCTAGACAATGTAAACCGCAAAATGGCCGCCGGGATACTTCCGGGTCTTCCCCAAAATGGCCACCAAATTAGAAATCATTGTCTCTATTTAAGGACACTTCCCTGAACACTAGTCATCCCCTGATGAAGTCACGTGACCGTGACGAACACGCGTCGGGACGCTACCGGAAGTGACGCAATCGAGCTCGAGGCTCGTTTATACCTTGCAAAAAAGCTCTATATGTTTGTGAGTATTTTATTCAGTATATTTAAATAAAATCCAAACTTTGTTCAAAATTATTACACTATGGGGCTCCCCTCTTCCTTATCTGTTTAACCCTCACATAAATCTACCACTGAGGCAACCTAACAACCCCCCCCCCCATGTTGAGTACCGCTGAGCGTCCATTTGAGGAGATCAACACGGCGCAATAGGCAGGAGACGCCAGGTTTTGGGGCCACAAGAATAGGGCCTCGAGGGATAAGGATTACCAGGAACCCTGAGGATACATATGTCAAATGCTGTTACCTTACAGCTGTAAGGTAAGGGGACATCAATACCCTGAGCACACAGGACCACGTGGGATATAGTCACCATCACCAATACAATCACCGTTTGCATCGTTACCTTATAGTGCACACACAAATCGAATACCAGCACCATATGCGTTTCTGTTGCATGCGATTTTGGATATAATCGCCACCAGTTGTTGCACATCTTGAATGGACTCTAACCTGATATATGTGATTGTGCAACCTCTTTAACTATGTTTATTGGTTGATATAGTTTTAAATCACTGTGCACACTCACTGTGATTTTTTTTTTTTGAGATTTCATCTTTGTTTTTTCTGTTACACGTTTTTATTCTTTGTTTTATGTCGCACGATTATATGTGTTCACCGTATTTACACTATTTAGCATATGGTATAAAGACATTTATACGTATTTATCTACAACAATTCTTGGCACTGGCACTTTATGCGATTTATTAGTCACTATCAAGTTCTTTTTACATAATCCTGGTTTTTAGTGACTTTTGTATGTATATTGATTTTTATTTTATGGTGTAGTAGATATATTTTTATAGTTTTATTCACCGTTCAGCACTGGCACTTTTTATGCGATTTTTTGTTAATCGCATTAAGAATCACTATTTTATTTCGCTGATTATTTATGTACTATGTTATTCACATTGTGACGTAGAAGATACTCACATAGATTTATTCACACTTTAGCATCATTTTTTCATTTTATCTGGCCTCCTATATATCACCCTTTTTAGTCTGGGCGACAGCACACCTATTCTTTTAATTACTGTGATGCAGACAGAATTTATAAAATTTTCAGGATAATATCTACCTTTCCAGTACTGCACAACACTACTTTCTATATTTTTTCATCCTGTAAAAGGGGTTCAAGTACCCCATTTCCAGTGTATGCAGCGGTACAAAAATTAGATCGTTGTTCCCTTTCCTGATTAGGCGCAGGAATAACCCCTTAACACTTATTCTGACACTTACTTTGATCCATTCTTGCAGCCATCATGGATGTTTTTTCATTTTTAGATAAAAGACAGGTTAACCTGGGAGAGGTTTTTAATGTAACTACACCTACCAATAAAAGCAGTGACCTTGAAAGCCTAATGAGGAAATTAGGACATAACATGGAGAAGAAGGTTAGTCTATGGTGGGACATTACCACCTTTGAACAATATCTCAAAGATGGGATTGTCCCCAGACGCCTGAGATGGAATGTCATACCAAATGACGGACTGACAGATCAAGAATCAATCGATGATTGGTTCAAATTTTTTAATGGGAAAGGTTTAGAACTTTTAATGTTCCTACTCGATAGAAAAAAGAAAAAACAAAAAATAGTAGATGAGATCATCCTGGGAGTAAAGGAAGAACTAGAAGCATATAAGGATACTGCGGAATTTATAGCCCTAACAACACAATTGAACAAAGACCTCACAAAAAAAGATAGAGAAGTTCAACAAAGAAAAAGCAAAAAGTATAATAGAGACATGAACGATTTCAAAACCGATCGAGCCTTCAAATGGCAAAGCCAAGTGGGACATCTAGACCCAATTTCAACCTACTCCACTCCAGAAAAATTAGTAAGAGTGCAGTCGGAATGCACTAACATACGAGGAAATCAAGATAATCAAAACCAAACTAGGCCATATGACACACACGAACGAACCAGATCTGACACGATGAGAAATGATGATAGACAAGGCAACCAGTACCAACAAACCCCCCGAAAAAACGACAGAGGATATACACCTTATAAAAACGAGAGGAGACCCTATTACCAAGATAGGACACCCCGAAATGGTTGGAAAAAACCTTTTTGGAAGAATAAGAGGAGGAACAACGGACCAAGGCCTTACCACGACAATAGAAATCATCATCAACAAAGAGATAATAGAGGACCATATAATGATAATAGAGGGCGTCCCTATGACACACAAGCACCAAGGGGAAGGAGCCCCTATAGACAACAGGAAAGAAGAGAAGGGGAATCCCAGAATCCTCCCCCCCAAACACCATACCGTATATACGAAAGAAGCCCGATTCCAACATATAATTACTACGCACCCTTGGAGCAAAGATGGGAAGATGACAGAGCGGACAGACATAGGCAATCTGACATGGAATACGAGAGGTCTTTTTTAGAGAGGAGCCGCGAGAACGATCCATCAAGGAGGAACGAAAATCTGCGAAACCAAAGAAGAACACCAGAAAGAGAGGATGCAGAGGGGGGAAGAGATCACAAAAGAAAAAGAGAGTGAAGGACGAAGGTATTTTTAACCTTAGCGGACAACCCCTCTCTCACGAAGAAATAGGGGTTCTCGATAAAGGTCTAAAATATGCACCCACAAAAAACCTCGACAAATTTTAAACTTATATCGGAATCCAGAAATTTGTGAGGAAATTAAATATTAAAAAATACTTGATCAGCAACCCATGTAAATCGAAGACCACAAGATCGATTGATGAAATGATGCACAGAACTTTAAGAAATAAATCAATTTTTAACCCAGTAACTAAAGACAATAAACATATAGAAGTTTTTAAACAGATCGTTCTTGAGGAGGTGAAAGAACTGAAAATTAAGAAGCGTGATGAACCAAAACATATCAGAAGCGGCATCCGTAAACTAACAAAAAGGAAAGACCTGGTCATACGACCAGCGGATAAAGGTGGAGGTATCGTAATACTGTCTAAAGACCAATATAACATAAGTATGAATGCTCTACTTGAAGATAATGACACATACGTCCGACTGTTGAGCAATCCAGTCTTTAAATACAGGAAAGCACTTGAACAAGTGGTACATTTGGGCCTAAAGAAGGATATATTCAACAAGAAAGAAGCCAAATATCTAATACCCGAGTCATGTAGAACACCAATTATCTATTTTCTGCCAAAAATCCACAAAGACAAAGAAAATCCACCCCCCAGACCAATAGTGAATGGTATTGACTCTCTGACAGCGAGATTGGGGCAATATATTGATTATTACTTACAGCCGCCCGTACAGAAGACACGGGCATATCTGAGAGACACCAAGCACATATTGCAAATCATAGACGACATTCCAAAAGACGAGGGACCTTGGTGGTTAGCTACAGCGGATGTAGCCTCACTCTACACAATAATCTTGCACTACCAAGCCTGTGAGGCAGCCAAGTGGGGATTACGGAAATATACAGACCTACCGTGCCCCCAGAGAAAATTCCTTATAAAATGTCTCGATTTTTGCTTGAAAAACAGCTACTTCTGGTACAATAAAAATTATTATCATCAAAAAACGAGTGTAGCCATGGGGTCAAAATTCGCCCCGAGCGTCGCAGGCCTTTTTATGGCACAATGGGAGGAAGAGGAAATATTTAACAATCCCCCAAATGAATTACACACATACCGAAGATACATCGATGATGTTATTATACTGTGGAAGGGTGAACGACCAAGACTGATCACCTTTTTGGAGAAGCTAAATATGAACAAGAGGAACATAAAACTATCGTGGGAGATAAGCAATGAATCCATCACTTTTTTAGATCTGAAAATAATACAAGATAATAAAAAACTTATCACAAAAACACACTTCAAGGGTGTAGACCGCAATAGTTACCTACCATTAGAAAGCTGCCATCATAAGGATTGGCTATACAACATACCAAAAGGCCAACTTATGCGCCTGAGACGCAATTGCACACAAGAAGATCACTTTCAGGAACAAGCTAAAAACATGAAACAAAAATTCATAGAAAAAGGCTATGAGGAAGAATTTATCAACAAGAAAATATCAGAAGTAGCAAGCCTAAATCGTAAAGACCTCATAAAAAACAAACCCCATAACGAGACATTACAAGATAATGTTCCGATTATTTTGGATTTCAATGTACAGTTTAAACAGGTGGAAAAAATCATCAAACGCAATTGGGAAATATTACGCTCAGATATATGTCTAAAAGACATTCTGCCCACTCGTCCAAAATTTGTATATAGGCGAGCCCCTACTATTAGGGACAAAATAGTAAAGAACATCCCAGATCCACCAAGTAGGGGACTCACCTTCTTTACGGGAAAAGGATTTTTTCCCTGCAAGCGATGCTATGCATGTACTAAGACAAAACGCCCTAACGAGAAAAGAAAAGAGTTTACTTCTACTAGCACAGGCAATAGCTATGACATTAAAGAGTTTATCTGTTGCAATACCATCGGGGTGGTATATGCATTGGAGTGCAGCTGTGGACTTCAGTATGTGGGCCGCACAAAAAGACCACTGAAAGTACGTGTCAAAGAACACATAAAGAACATACTAAAGGGATTTGATAAACACAGTTTATCCAGGCACTTTGCGTTACACCACAATAAAGATCCCTCCCAACTCAAATTCTGGGGCATCGAGCCCTACGTTAAACATTGGAGAGGAGGGCACAAAGTAAGGACCCTCAGCCAAATCGAGTCCAAATGGATATTTACACTAGATACATTCACGCCAAAGGGACTCAATGTGGAATTTGACCTGAACTGCTTCATTAGCGACTTTTAATCACCTCTCAATTTTGAACGATTTTTTAAACTTTTCTAAACTTTTCTGTAAAGCTCCATATATTTTTCACATATATTTTATTCATTCTAGAGTTTACTATTGTCTCTTATATATTTTTAATCTTAGTCACCCCGACCTCCCCCCCCCCTCCTCTTTTCAAATGATCCTGATCCTAGAGTCTGATTATATGCATGCTATATAACCACCGAGGGACATCTAAGCACAACAAATAACATGCATGGGCACTACATATGTACGAGCCCCGTGGTGGGTGTAGACATATACAGGTATTTTATTGATATATTTTAACTCTTGTGGTTTTGCCCTATACATGCTCATTGAAAAACTTTGTTAACTCTGAACGTCATTTCCGGCAGCAATGGGAATCACTTCCCTCGTCTTCTATTTTATCCAAAAAAATTCCATTTTAATTTTATATACTTTTTCTTCAATTCAATCCCCATTTTTTAAAATTTACCATCCGGACCAAACTATCATCACCTTACGCCCATAAATAGTAAGGCCTTGCAAATTATTTCAGTCTAAACATATCCGTTATTTTAACCACTTTCAGACCGGACCAATTTGCTGGTCAAAGACCAGACCACTTTTTGCGATTCGGCACTACGTCGCTTTAACTGACAATTGCGCGGTCGTGCGACGTGGCTCCCAAACAAAATTAACGTCCTTTTTTTCCCACAAATAGAGCTTTCTTTTGGTGGTATTTGATCACCCCTGCGGTTTTTATTTTTTGCGCTATAAACAAAAATAGAGCGATAATTTTGAAAAAAACGCATTATTTTTTACTTTTTGTAATAATAAATATCCCCCAAAAATATATAAAAAAACATTTTTTTCCCTCAGTTTAGGCCGATACGTATTCTTCTACATATTTTTGGTAAAAAAAATCGCAATAAGCGATTATTGATTGGTTTGCGCAAAAGTTATAGCGTTTACAAAATAGGGATAGTTTTATAGCATTTTTATTAATAATTTTTTATTATTTTTTTTTTTACTAGTAATGGCGGCGATCTGCGATTTTTATTGTGACTGCGACATTGTGGGGGACCCATCGGACATTTTTGACACATTTTTGGGACCATTGTCATTTATACAGTAATCACTGCTATATAAATGCAGTGATTCCTGTGTAAATGACACTGGCAGTGAAAGGGTTAACCAGTGGGTGGCAGTGTAGGGGTTAAGTGTTCCTAGGGGTGTGTTACTAACTGTGACGAACACGCGTCGGGGCGCTACCGGAAGTGACGCAATCGAGCTCGGGGCTCGTTTATACCTTGCAAAAAAGCTCTATATGTTTGTGAGTATTTTATTCAGTATATTTAAATAAAATCCAAACTTTGTTCAAAATTATTACACTATGGGGCTCCCCTCTTCCTTATCTGTTTAACCCTCACATAAATCTACCACTGAGGCAACCTAACAACCCCCCCCATGTTGAGTACCGCTGAGCGTCCATTTTAGGAGATCAACACGGCGCAATAGGCAGGAGACGCCAGGTTTTGGGGCCACAAGAATAGGACCTCGAGGGATAAGGATTACCAGGAACCCTGAGGATACATATGTCAAACGCTGTTACCTTACAGCTGTAAGGTAAGGGGACATCCATACCCTGAGCACACAGGACCACGTGGGATATACAGTGGTGTGAAAAAGTGTTTGCCCCCTTCCTCATTTCCTGTTCCTTTGCATGTTTGTCACACTTAAGTGTTTCGGAACATCAAACCAATTTAAACAAAAGTCAAGGACAACACAAGTAAACACAAAATGCAATTTGTAAATGAAGGTGTTTATTATTAAAGGTGAAAAAAAATCCAAACCATCATGGCCCTGTGTGAAAAAGTGATTTCCCCCTAAACCTAATAACTGGTTGGGCCACCCTTAGCAGCAACAACTGCAACCAAGCCTTTGTGATAACATGCAATGAGGCTTTTACAGCATCCTGGAGGAATTTTGGCCCACTCATCTTTGCAGAATTGTCCTAATTCGGTTACATTAGAGGGTTTTCGAGCATGAACAGCCTTTTTAAGGTCATACCACAACATCTCAATAGGATTCAGGTCAGGACTTTGGCTAGGCCACTCCAAAGTCTTCATTTTGTTTTTCTTCAGCCATTCGGTGGTGGACTTGCTGGTGTGTTTAGGATCATTGTCCTGCTGCAGAACCCAAGTTCGTTTCAGCTTGAGTACACGAACAGATGGTCGGACATTCTCCTTCAGGATCTCTTGGTAGACAGCAGAATTCATAGTTCCTTTTATCACGGCAAGTCTTCCAGGTCCTGAAGCAGCAAAACAGCCCCAGACCATCACACTACCACCACCATATTTTACTGTTGGTATAATGTTCTTTTTATGAAATGCAGTGTTCCTTCTACGCCAGATATACTTGGACAAACACCTTCCAAAGAGTTCCACTTTTGTCTCATCGGTCCACAGAATGTTGTCCCAAAAGTCTTGGGGATCATCAAGATGTGTTGTGGAGAAATTGAGACGAGCTTTGATGTTCTTTTTGCTCAGCAGTGGTTTTCTCCTTGGAACTCTGCCATGCAGGCCATTTTTGCCCAGTCTTTTCCTGATGGTGGAGGCATGAACGCTGACCTTAACTGAGGCAAGTGAGGCCTGCAGTTCCTTGGACGTTGTTGTGGGGTCCTTTGTGACCTCTTGGATGAGTCGTCGCTGCGCTCTTGGGGTAATTTTGGGCGGCCGGCCACTCCTGGGAAGGTTCACCACTGTTCCATGTCTTCGCCATTTGTGGATAATGGCTCTCACTGTGGTTCGCTGGATTCCCAAAGCTTTGGAAATGGCTTTATAACCCTTTCCAGACTGATAGATCTCAATTACTTTCTTTCTCAATTGTTCCTGAATTTCTTTGGGTCTCGGCATGATGTGTAGCTTTTAAGGATCTTCTGGTGGACCTTACTGTGTCAAGCAGCTCCTATTTAAGTGATGCCTTGATTGTGAACAGGTGTGGCAATAATCAGGCCTGGGTGTGGCTAGAGAAATTGAACTCAGGTGTGGACAACCACAGTTATAGTATGTTTTAACAAGGGGGGCAATCACTTTTTCACACAGGGCCATGATGGTTTGGATTTTTTTTCACCTTTAATAATAAACACCTTCATTTACAAATTGCATTTTGTGTTTACTTGTGTTGTCCTTGACTATTGTTTAAATTGGTTTGATGTTCCGAAACACTTAAGTGTGACAAACATGCAAAGGAACAGGAAATGAGGAAGGGGGCAAACACTTTTTCACACCACTGTAGTCACCATCACCAATACAATCACCGTTTGCATCGTTACCTTATAGTGCACACACAAATCGAATACCAGCACCATATGCGTTTCTGTTGCATGCGATTATGGATATAATCGCCACCAGTTGTTGCACATCTTGAATGGATTCTAACCTGATATATGTGATTGTGCAACCTCTTTAACTATGTTTATTGGTTGATATCGTTTTAAATCACTGTGCACACTCACTGTGATTTTTTTTTTAGAGATTTCATCTTTGTTTTTTCTGTTACACGTTTTTATTCTTTGTTTTATGTCGTGCGATTATATGTGTTCACAGTATTTACACTATTTAGCATATGGTATAAAGACATTTATACGTATTTATCTACAACAATTCTTGGCACTGGCACTTTATGCGATTTATTAGTCACTATCAAGTTCTTTTTACATAATCCTGGTTTTTAGTGACTTTTGTATGTATATTGATTTTTATTTTATGGTGTAGTAGATATATTTTTATAGTTTTATTCACCCTTCAGCACTGGCACTTTTTATGCGATTTTTTGTTAATCGCATTAAGAATCACTATTTTTTTTTTTACAATAAAGTTTTATTTATCAAATTCAGAAAACACTAATATAACATCAGAGTGCACATCAATAAGCAGCCAATACAGGGCACAGAATGACCAGTAACAGTACACAGAAACTAGACAAATTAAGTATAACATAACACAAAGTACCACCAATCTTGTATAGGCTGTCTGATCATATTCGTTTCACTGTTATTTCGTTGTAGATCATTTTATGCTGTTTTAGTGTCTTCCAATCAAAAAGAAATAATTGAGAAACAATTGAGGGGTAGATGGGGGAATGGAAATTTGGGGTAAGGGAGGCAAAGTGAGAGATAAAGGAAGAAAAAGAAGAGAAACATCAAGGGTAGGAGAGCGGAAAAAGGTATAGTAAAGCAAACAGAGTTTACAGACTGGGCCGCCCCACGGCCCTGCGAGTCATCTTTCAGTCATACCAATCAAGGGTGAAAATCCATGCCTTGGGGCACGTCTCAATCTCGATCACCGAGCACTCACCCTGTACTCAAATCCCGGAAGGCATCAGAATACTTAAACTGGACCCATGGGGACCAAGTCTTGTGAAATTTATCCGCCGTGTCTTTAGCTGTAGCGAGCATCTCCTCCAGAGAGAAAATATGGTTAACTGAATGTACCCACTCCCTGACTGAGGGTACCGTAGTTAATTTCCAGTATTTAGGAATCAGGGATTTAGCCGCTATCAACAGGTACTTAGATAAAGATCTGTTGTATCTGCCCAGCGACATGTCTGATATATGCAAGAGACAACACTCCGGTGAAAGAGTTAGTGTGGTGTTAGTAATATTGAGGATTAAATTGCAGATCACGCTCCAGAAACTAGCTATCCGGGGGCAACTCCACCAAATATGCAGCATGTCTCCCGCTGCCTCCCCACAGCGCCAGCAGAGGTCAGAGGATGCTGGATACCAACTCTTAACCTTAGTCGGGGTGGCGTACCATTGTGAGAGTAATTTGTATGCATTTTCCTGTAGCCTGGTGCTTATAGTGCCTTTGTGGGCTAGGATACATGCATTGCGCCACTGTGTGTCCGTGAAATGAGTCATGAGGGCCCTCTCCCACGCACCTTTAAATCTGTCCGGCTCCGTGTGGACCAGCTGCTGGAGACATGCATACATAAAGGAGGTCGACTTCTCCAAGGGGGTGCCCTGGAGGCAGATCTTCTCAAAAGGTGTAGGATCCCTAAGCATAGCTGCCTTCCTTGTAGGCGCTAGGAGATAATGGCACACCTGTCTGTATTTCCAAAATGACAATGTTGTGAGAGGGAGGCTACCTGTAAGGTCTTCAAAGGGAAGAATCTTTCCCCTCTGTACCATGTGTGAAGCTAGCAACGGGGAGTCAGCAGTGTGAGAGAAGTCATTTGTGGACAAGCCCGGGGGAAAATCCGGATTACCCCGGAGAGGTGTCAGAGGGCCAGGGGAGGAAGCAAAGTCATGGTGTGAGGTCAGCTTGTGAAAAATCCGTAATGTAGCTCCTATGAGGGGGTGCTGTGATAGTTCCCTAGGGCAACTGGCCTTCGGGATCCAAGGGGAGAATCGCAATGGAGACCTAGACACCCCCTCTTCTATTGAGATCCAGTCCTTGCTGTCAGCATGACAATTCCAGTCGACTATTCTGGCTAGGTGGGTGGCATAATAATACAGTTTGAAATTCGGGAACCCCATCCCGCCTGCTGCCTTCGGTTTAGTCAACAGATGTAAACTAATGCGCGGTCTTTTTTGGGCCCATAGGAATTTCCAAAGTAAGGATTGTAGCTGTTTAAAAAAGGTGACTGGGAGGTCGATGGGCAGAGTGTGAAATAGGTAAAGAAGTCGTGGGAGTGTAATCATTTTAATGAGTGCGGCCCTTCCAAACCATGAAAAGAGGCCCCGCGACCACTTATTCAGGTCTAATTCAATCTGCCTCAACATGGGCTTAAAGTTAAAAGAGAAAATCTTGCTCAACTGCGGAGTAAGTTTGACACCCAGATATGTCAAGGCGTCCGTCACCCATTTAAATGAGGTATTCGATTGTGCCTGCGCCAACACATCAGGGGGAAGCGTTAGATTCATGGCCTCTGACTTAGTATAGTTAATCTTGAGGTTTGAAATGTAGCCGTATACCAAGAAGGCCTGCAACAGGTTTGGGATCGAGGTATGCGGGTGGGTCAGAAAAAACAGCAAATCATCCGCATAAGCAGCGATTTTACAAATCCTCTGCCCTGCAGGGAAACCTGAGATCGAGGGTGTGCTGTTAATCGTGCGAATGAATGGCTCTAGGGTGAGGATAAACAGAAGCGGGGAAAGGGGGCACCCCTGCCTCGTCCCGTTCCGGATCTGCACTGGATCAGACAGGGTCCCATTGATCTTCAATTGGGCAGTTGGATTTTGGTAGAGGGAGGAAATCCAGGAAAGCATGCTGGGGCGTAGCCCTACATGAGTGCATGTGGCAAGTAAAAAGTCCCAGGCCACTCTATCGAAGGCCTTCTCCGCGTCCGTGGACAGGAGAAGGCCCCCAAATCGAGCACTCTGACAGAGGTGAATTAGATTCAAAGCCTTCGTTACGTTATCCCTGGACTCCCTCCCTGGCATGAACCCTGCCTGCTCCGGGCCGACCAGTTGGGGCAGAAAATATCTCAGTCGGTTTGCGATGACTTTAGATAGAATTTTTAAATCTAAATTAAGTAGGGAAATGGGACGATAGCTGGCACATAGCGTGGGGTCCTTCCCCGGCTTGGGAAGCACCGTAATATAGGCTCCCAAAAAGGTCCCAGGAAGTTGATGGGGCTCTCTTAATGAGTTGAGAGTTCTCAAGAGAGGCTTTTCCAACAGACCCGAAAAAGCCTTATAGTAGTGCGCCATCAGCCCGTCAGGGCCAGGGCTCTTACCAGGTTTAAGGCTTTTTATCGCCCCCAATAGTTCCTCCGAGGTGACCGGATCCTCCAAGGAATCAGCGTCATCAGGAGAGAGCGTAGGCATGCCACTCCGAGACAGATAATCCCGGATGATATGACCCCTCTCCCCGAGCAGCTCCCCAGGTTTATGCTGCGGTGGGATATTGTAGAGGTCACTATAAAACCGGTGAAAACTGTCAGCAATCTGATCCACACGATTCGTCAAAGAACCATCCGCCTTCTTAATTGCCAAAATATTATTGGCGAGGGCAGCCTCCTTAACCGCCCTGGCCAATAGCCTACCGCCCTTGTCGCCATGTTCATAGTATATTTTTTGTTTTAGAAAAAGGGTATGCTTACTCTTAGTCTCTAGGATACCTTTCAGCTCCGACCTCACCTCAAGCAATTCCTGGGACACTAAAGTAGCCCGGGACTGCTTATGTTGGGACTCAAGCTGTGCGATTCTTGAGGATAGGGCAGCCACCTGAGATTCCGCTTTCCGTTTACGGGACGCCCCCGCTCTGATAAACTCCCCCCTCATAACACATTTATGTGCTTCCCAAATAGTCAGGGGTGAAAGCTCATCCGAGACATTTTCTCGGAAATAGTTACGGAGGGCCTCCGTCAGCGTCGGGAGTAGCTCAATGTCAGTCAGCAATGAGGGGTTCAGTCTCCAGGTGCAGGGTCTAGGCCTCAAGTCAAAATGCGTCAGTGAAACCGAAACCGGGGCATGGTCTGAGATGGTCTGGAGCCCAATATGAGAACTCTTGGTATTCAACAGATCCCGCTGCGTTATAAAGATGTAGTCAATACGAGTGTACTTATCGTGGGGTGCCGAATAGCAAGTAAAGTCTCTACCAGTAGGGTTGAGAGTGCGCCAAGTGTCTATTAAAGTCAAAGAATGTAATACCCGTTTCACCTGTTTCAAAGTACGGTAAGTTAAGCTTGATTTTCCAGTGGAAGTGTCCTGAATCGGGTTAAGTGGTACATTGAAATCCCCCCCCAATAAAATGCACCCTGTAGCAAAACTCTTTAATTCACCTACTACTCGCCTGCAAAAGGATACATGTGCATTATTGGGGAAATAAATGTTAGCTAGCGTTAAGGGCGTGGAGCCCCACATGCCCTTTAGGAACAAATATCTGCCCTCGGGATCCGACAACTGTTGAGTGACCTCAAAACCTGCCGACTTGTGAAGGAGAATCGAGACTCCCTTCGTTTTCGCTTGCGGGTTTGTTGCATGAAACACCCGCGGGAAATGTTTGTTAAATAACCTAGGAATTTGACTAGATCTGAAGTGTGTCTCTTGCAGATATACAAACATGGGTTTTACCTTATTCAACTCCCGGAGAATGGAGACGCGCTTTTCAGGTGTGTTTAAACCACGGACATTGTGCGATATCAAAGTCGGGCTGGGGCCCAGCGACGAGTACGCCATGATCAAGAAATCAAAACCTTCCGAGGGCGGCCCACTCTGTGGAGATAAACAAAATGGAGAAGCAGTAAAAATTGACAAAAAAGAGAAAGAAGAGAGGAAGATGGGGAGAAGTAAGAAGAAGAGAGACACAAGGACAAAAATAAGGGTAGGATAAGGTAGGGGAACGTCCTGTACACAGGGCGTATCAAATAGGGTGAGTTCTTGCCTGCAGAGCTCTAGGCTGCAAGCCAAAACAAAAAAGGAGCAGGGAGCGGTACACGCAACAGAAACCCAACTATACCGCTATGCCCTATTTGTGGGGTACGTGGGAGGAACACCACAGAGGAAGTAAGTGTTCACAGTGATACCATAAAAATGGCCCTGGTTGTAACCATGAGGAGAATCCCTTAACAAAAAGGTGCATAAAAAAAAAAAGAAAAAAGGGAAGCAAAAATACAAAAACACAGAGTCACCATAGGGGAGACTCACAAGCCCTAAATTGAAGCAAAACAAGGCAAACAAATATTTCCTGGCCGGAAAATAGCAGCCACTAAGTGGCGGGACATGTATCCTAGGACTGTTAACACAAAAAGGAAAAAAAAAAGAGAGAAAGAAAAAAAAAGAAAAAAAAACAAAAAAACACATCATGTCCCTGAAAAGCCTCTGGGCAAATAGCCAGCCCAAACGATCAAGAAAAAGTCAGGCAAGATGAATAGCATCCCCCTAATCCTTCACGCAGGGTCCCGGCTCCTTGACTGCCGTGCAGGAAACTGAAGGCGTCCCCCCGCTCCAGCACCCATCCTGCCGCCTCTGCTCTTCTTCGTGGGGGGTTTGGCCGGGGAAGAGTGGGGAGAGCTGTCCGGGCTAGCGTCTTGTGGAGGGTTCCGGAACTCCGCATACCACTCTGGGAGATGAACGCAGGGGATATTCAGTGCTGCGCAAAAATCTGGAAGCTCCTCCGGGAGCCTGAGTAATAGTTGTCTTCCATTAAAGGTGACCTGTAGGGCAAATGGAAAACGCCACTTGTAAACAATGCCTCTTTCTCGCAGCACTTCCAAGAGAGGACGTAAGGCTCTCCTATTTTGCAAGGTGATGGGCGACAAGTCCTGGAAAAGTGCCAAATCACAATCATTGAATTGAATACGATCATTTTTCCTTGCCTGGCTGAGAATCTCCTCCTTCAGAGGAAAGTTCTGGAGGCAGCATATGATGTCTCTCGGTGGGGCTGTGTCTGATGGTCTTGCGCGAAGGGCCCTATGCGCACGGACAAATTCAATAGGGGTATCGGCCGGGTTCTCCAGCAAGTTGTTGAATATGGAGCGTAAGGCCGAGGGTATCTGGTCGGGGGCCACCGCCTCCGGAACCCCCCTCACTCGAATGTTACATCGCCGACCCCTATTATCGAGGTCCTCTAGGTGCCTGTTAATGGAAATTAGGTGTGCAGTATGTGAGGCCATTGTAGCTTCCAGTCTGTGTACCGCCTTATCTCTCCTATCTTCAGCCCTCTCCATGGTGGCCATTTTTTCATTCAGTGAAAGGAGGTCAGCCTTAAGGTCGGTAATGGCAGAGAACAGGGTATTCTTAATGTCCGATGCTATGGCGGTCATGTCGCCCAGCGTGAGAGGGTGGTCAGGATTGCTATTCCCGCTTACCAGGTCGTCCGCGGTACCTTGGGATCCGTCGCTCATCTCCTCCTCGTCGCCTCGTGGCAGCGCCATCTTGCGCGGAGTGGAGCGGTCAGCGCGGGCCTGCATAAGGAATAAATCCTGTATGTTGCGGGTTTGGGACGAAGCGGATTGTCGCCGCGATCTAGTCCCCGGGTTGTGCCGAGCTTGCTTGCTCATTTTCAGCGTCCGGTTCGGCCAGGAAAAACGCTAACGGGCTGTGAGTCTCCGGGAGCTCCTCACTAAGCAGCCATTCCGTCCGCGCGCCAAGCCACGCCCCATCTAAGAATCACTATTTTATTTCGCTGATTATTTATGTACTATGTTATTCACATTGTGACGTAGAAGATACTCACATAGATTTATTCACACTTTAGCATCATTTTTTCATTTTATCTGGCCTCCTATATATCACCCTTTTTAGTCTGGGCGACAGCACACCTATTCTTTTAATTACTGTGATGCGGACAGAATTTATTAAATTTTCAGGATAATATCTACCTATCCAGTACTGCGCAACACTACTTTCTATATTTGTTCTTCCCTTGGGGCGGAGGTGAGCGCAATTCCCAAGCAGGGTTCGGGATCATCATTGGGGGAATTCTTTATTTTCCTCTGTGCTTTTTAACAAAGAAGTCTCTGGATAAGCCAGCTGTCTTGGTGGAAGGGGTAAATATAATGTGTCTGCCAAGTCTAATATATGATTACTTAAAGGAAAAAACTAAAAAGAAAGAGACACGCTCCTTCACATAGAGTGGGATGTTTGATATGACATACAGCATCTGCAAATGAGGTCATCACCAACAATTGAACGTTTTAATAAAAAATACTTTAATTCATATTGTATAAAAACATATCTAAGATACACATTGAGAACCAGGTAAATACTAAAAAGTCACATGCTTCAAAATGCAGTGTTAGCCGACATGTTTTGTGAGGCCCCTTCATCAGGGCTATGCATTTCAGAAATTATATTCATCTGTATTATATAGGATATACAACAATTCATTAATACATTAATATAGTATATAGATCATAAGGTGCTCACAAATTCTTTTAAAACATAGGATTCTCAGCTAACACCTGAATGCCAAGATGCCTCATCAGGGGCTAATTCTCGCTGGAAGCCAGA
This sequence comes from Lithobates pipiens, assembly GCF_037356315.1. NCBI lineage: Eukaryota > Metazoa > Chordata > Amphibia > Anura > Ranidae > Lithobates > Lithobates pipiens. Next base: position 379,894,611 of record NW_027507764.1, on the reverse strand, counting down.
TCCAGTGAGGATAGCCAATGAGGAGGTTGGATCATGCCGCTTATAGGTCTCGATCCGGGGTAATCTAAAGAATTAAATTGCATAACAAAATGTTAAGCATAGAGAGTTTATTAAAGCAGCTTCCCACTAAATGGCACATGTATGCAAATTGAAGGGTGAGTAAACATTGGAGAGGGGGTGGTTTTAAGAGAGGAATAGGTATGGTGATATGAAAGTGTTTCAAAACATATTAAAATATATGTCACAGATCTCTACAACTCCACAAAAAAAATAATAATAATAATTTCTCATATTTCTCCAGCATTTCTCTCAATATTTGTCACTCCAACTAGAAAATTCTTAGGAGCCAAACCATACATATACCCCAGCACCATGCATGTGCTCCCCCTATATGCCTATAGTAATAATGACTGGGTCCCTCTCCTCCTCCCCGCCAAAAGCGCCGCTTGTATCAACAAAGAATGCTTACCTAATACAGAGTAATAATCCCAACAGCAGATAGAGACAGGCGGCAATGTGCAAAAGTGCACAATGGACAGGCAGATGTGTGTGTCGGAAGAAAGCCAGCACCACCATCTTATCTGTCCACGATCCCACCGGAAGTGATGAGTCACAATTGACCCCTGACATCACTTCTGGTCTGGGCGTCCCTGGATACACAAATGCCCACCACCGACAGCCGCCATGGTGCTTCAGTGTCATCCCATCACGCTGGCCAGTGCGAGAAGGATGTGGGGAGGGACATAGAGAAAACTCCCTCCCCATCACCAGGGACGTACAAACGTGAACCCAAGCGGCACCCACGACAGACAATCAAGGAAGGGTAGATGAAGCTTAGTTAGCATCCATGTGAAAGAATAACATGAAAAAATATAACATAAGTGAAAAAAACAAAAACAATAAACAATCAATGTGAAAATAAATAGAAATATACAGTCTCTCTATGCATTTGGCAAATAGCAGAAAAGCATGACATATGGGGATGACTATTACATCCTCCCTTCTGCTGAGTGCACCCACAGCAAACAGCTTGACCTGACCTGAGCCGGATCTTTGTGTGTCCATTCAGACATGTAGCCGCGGTTAGGCCCCACCCCCCCTCTCTCTTCATTATCTCACTGACTTTGATTGACAGCAGTGGGAGCCAATGGCACACGGCTGCTGTCTCAGCCAATGAGGAGGGAAATCTCGGACAGACGAGACTCTCGTGCAACATCGCCCTAAGTATTAGGAGGGCTGTGGGGGGCTGCTGTAAACGGACGATTTTTTATCTTAATGTGTACATTTATTTAATAGACGCAGCAACAGGACTTGGGAGTGCCTTTGCATGGGTGCCCCAAAGGATATTGCTTCTCCGACGTGGCACTCGAGAAGAAGAGGAGCCACCAGCACAGCTAAGGGACCACAGAAGAGGAGGATCGGGGATACTCTGGGCAAAACCAACTTCACAGAGGAGGTAAGTATGATATGTTTGCTATTAACAAAAAAACAAGGGTTTAGTAACCCTTTAAATAAAGACACGTGCATTCTGGTGCCTTTTTGCCATGTTTAGGTGCATTCCAGTGCTTTTTTAAGGTGTTTTATAGCATTCCAGTACAGTCCAGTGCAGGAAAAATGCAACATGTTATACTATTTGTTTTTTATGGAACTGAAATGTACTGGAACTGCAAGCACTGGTGTGAACTATGCCAGTGAAGACCATATAACCTATTTTCCATGCATTTTTGATGCAGAAAAAAATGCACTGGACTGTATGTGGTATAAACTGGCCCTAAGATAAAAAAAAAAAAACCTTCTGAATTTAGAACCACATTGAATAAATAATACAATTATAAGTCTAAAATGCAATACACTTTATAACTTGAAATAGGAAATCAAATTAGATGTTGTTTTACACTAGAATAACTATTACTACATAAATATTAAACCAGAAGACAAAACATCAGAATAGAGGTATAGGACAGTAGTAAATCACACAGCATATGCAATGAAATCTTTGCTTAAAAACACACATTGTGAATATACCATACAATTAACTTCTTGGGGAATCCGTCCTGCTTAGCTCCAACTTTTGAATAAGGATGCATGACCGCAAAATCATGTGACCTGATTTTAGAATATAATTTTCTGGTATTTTCCTAATATGTTTATGACTAGTCTAGTACAGGCATACCCCACTTTTAAGTACACAATGGGGTAGGTTTAGCTGGAAAGTGCAAAATCAGGCTCACTTCTGCATAGAAACCAATGAGCTTCCAGGTTTTATTATCAAAGCTTAATTGAACAATCTGGAGTTAGAAGCTCGTTGGTTTCTATGCAGAAGTGAGCCTGATTTTGCACTTTCCAGCTTTAGTAAATAAACCCCATTGTGTACTTAAAAGTGGGATATGCCTGTAATGTTCTTGTTGATGGCTTTAAGTGCTTGTCATACTGCAAACAGTACACTCCTGCCATTACAACATACAGCCATTTCTATACACTAAAAAGCAGCAGAGTGCTTTACCATGTTAGCCATTGACAAAAGTAGGAGTTTGGATTTAGAGTAATAAAATTTACTGATAAACTAAATAGGTTATCATGCAAGTTAACAAGGCACACTATGGATAAAATGCATTTTTCAAGTTAACAGTTCATTATGCCTGAAGAAGAGGCCAACATGCCTTTGAAAGCTTGCTTTACAATATATTCAGTTAGTCAATAAATGGTATCACCCTAAACCCCAACTTCTGTATTACCTTAATGCCGCGTACATACAGTCAGAATTTCCGACAACAAATGTTTGAGAGCTGGTCCTCAAATTTTCCGACAGCAAGTTTTGTTGTCGGCAAAATTACGATCACGTGTACACACTTCCGATGCACAAAATTCCACGCATGCTCGGAGTCAAGCAGAAGAGCCGCATTGGCTATTGAACTTCCTCTTTCTCGGCTCGTTGTACGTCTTGTACGTCACCGCGTTCTTGACGTTCGGAATTTCCGACAACATTTGTGTGACCGTGTGTACGGTTTGGTTGTCGGAATGTCCGATCGTGTGTATGCGGCAAAATACTTTTAGAGCTGCAGCTGCTCAAATTTTTCTGCTTTGTAAAATATTCAGTAAATACAACTGATGGAAGTAATATGTATTCCATCAAATACATATGGGCATGGTAGAGAGGAAGAGAGATCCCGATACCAAAGGAGAATGTTGTTCTTTGAGCTATTAAGCACCAGTAGTAACAGAAATGTAACTATTTTATTGTACTGCCAACACTTTCATAATGTAACTGTCAAAATGTAAGAAGTAATGTAAGAAGTAATGTAAGATTTAAGGCTTTTTCTGTAAAGACTGCTAGAGAAAACAAAATTCTCTCTATATTTATGAGTAAACCCTTTTTGGATGAAAAATGGCAAAGTGAGGATTAGACGGATGAACTCTTCTGTGATCTAGTCCTGGAATAATAAAGCTTTGTTATGGCTGTCATTGGAGTGCGGCTGTTTGATTTATTGTACCGTGATGCCACTACTGCATCCTATAGCAACTGCAATTAAGTGAAAAGTAAGGCATACTGTTTAGGTGTAAAGACTGCTAAAGCCCCATACACACTGAAAAATATAAGCTATTGGGGATAGGAAACCATTTTTTTCCCCTGCTTTTCCAAGGATTCGTTTTTTTTCCTTAAAGCCCCATGCACACTATCAGATTTTCTGCTGATTTTTGTCTTCAGATTTACCAAAACCATGTAGTGCAAGGGCCTGCCTGATTGCATACAAATTGAAACTCCTATGGTTTGAAGGTTTGACCCCATATTATATGGTTTTGGTAAATCGGAAAGAAAAAATCAGCAGAAAATCTGATAGTGTGCACTGGGCTTTAAGAAAAAAAAACAAATCCCTGGAAAAGCAGGGAAAAATCCACAAGAGCTTATATTTTTCACTTCTTTTATTTTGCTACATTCAGCAAGATGAAGAGAATTCCCAGGACTTCTTTCTGTGGAGGAACATACTACTCGGCCATGTGTCAGAGCTAGAGAAACCATCCCTGTCACATAGCGAGTCCATAACTCTGTGTAGGCTACAATGGCCCATAGCTTACAATACACAGCACTTTCCTTTGCTCTCAAAGTCTGAACGAAACAAGGCAGAATTTAGGGCCAATTCACACCAGCGCATTTTAGCACAGCTGTAAAATTCAGGTCAGCGGAAAAACATCTGAAAAACAATAATTTCCAATGTGTTCTATTCACACCATAATCGGGGCGACCTGTCCATTAAGGGCTCACGGAGGCCGCCCTGCCCCCCAGTCCAGGCATCTGGCCTCTTGCAGGGGGGTGTTTTTTGAAGCAAGTAATTAGGCTTCAAAATATAGTGGGCTCGGGGCACAGAGAATGTGAACCAAGCCCATCCTGGGGTGTTACAATAGAAAATGAATATTCACTATTGTAACACTTATCCTCCTCCTGGCCAATCAGGAAGAGGGTCTTGAGACCCATCACCCGATTGGCTGAAATGATTGTATTGCATTGCGCTAAAATGCTAAATTTATGTCAACGGATGTCAAAATGTATGTCAGCGTGCATTAAAATGCGACTAAAATGGATGGAAATGTACATGCATTTTAGCACAAGTCAGTGTGACGTCTCAAGTCAGTTTAGCTTCAGCTGCTGAGGGGGAGCCTGTAGCTTTTCCCTGCATGGCCACAGCTCAGATTCACCTTAATGACTCTTCTCTTTTTAGGGGCTAGTAGTTCAATATTAACCCCTTCCTGCCAACTGTAGACATATACTGCATTTGGCCGAAAGTTGGCTTTTATATGTGGCACTGCATGTCTCGGGACCTGCTGTCCTAAGAGGCGGGGCCGCCGTGTGACATCACCCCGGTGACCACGCCCCATTCCTATATAAGTGATCGCGCAGCCCTCACAAGGCATTACAGTGGGAGAGAGCGTCGTGACAACATCAGGAGAAGAAAGAAGAGAGAAGAGGGAAGAAGGAAGAAGGACGGAGGAAACCGGGCTCCTCCACTAGTAAAAGAGCTACAAGAAGATAGCAGAGGAGCCCAGAAGAAGAACCAGAGAGAGTGGGAGAAGAGGCTGGACACTGGGAGAAGAGGCCGAACAGAGCGGAGACGTCGGAAGAAGACCCCCAGAAGATTGAAGAAGACCCCCAGGGCTGATTAATAAATTACTTTAAAAACCTGTTGTGTTTTTTTATGTACACTTTTTTCCCCAAGTGAATGGGTAGGGGTATGATGTACCCCATACTCATTCACATAGGGTAGGGGGCCGGAATCTGGAGGCCCCCTTATTAAAGGGGGCTCCTGGATTCTGATAAGCCCCCACCCACAGACCCGACATCCAACAGCCAGGGTTGTCGGGAAGAGGCCCTTGTCCTCATCAACATGGGGACAAGGCACCCCCCCCCATGTTGAGGACATGCTGCCTGGTACGGCTCAGGAGAAGGGGCGCTCGCTCGTCCCCACGCCCTTTCCTGACTGGCCGGCTGCGCACTCGGATAAGGGTCTGCTATGGACTTTGGGGGACCCCATGCCATTTTTTCGGCATAGGGGTTCCCCTTTAAATCCATACCACGCAACGGGGCTAGCGAGGTGTCAATCTCGCCGTTGGAGGCAGCGACATTCACCTCCTTCGCTAATCCCGTCTACCTGGTCCCGGGCGGTAGATGTCATTACGGTAACGCTGTCCAAGTAATGGGGACGGCGTTACCATGAGGGGAAGAGTAATCAGTTAGATTACTCGTTATGCTCTAAAGTAACTCTGTTTATTTTAACTGAGTTACTTACATCACTGCTTGAATGTAGAAAAAGATACATTGGGGTTGACTTATTCAAGGCAAATAGATTGTGCACTTTGCAAAGTGCAGTTGCACTCTGCAAGTGCAGTTGCTCCAGAGCTTACTAAATCAGGTAAAGCTTTACTTTGCAGAGTACCCAATCATGTGCAAGGAAAAAAAAATGCAATTTTGCTTGCACATGATTGGATGATGGACGTCAACAGAGCTTCTGCTCATTTACCAAGCTTTGGGGCAACTGCACTTTGCAAAGACCATTGTCTATTTTCCTTTAGTAATCAAGCACCCATTGTATCTTTTTCTCCTTGGTAGAGGAAAAAGATGATAAACAAAGAAGTGGATGTAAAAGAAAAAAAATAAGAAGAAAGAACAAATTGCTAGACCAGGGTTTGATCTAGGACAGGGTTAGAGTCAAAGTTGAGGTCAAATGACACAGTCATAATCAGTGCACTTTAGGTAGGATTAAAAAAAAGCAGGTTTTAAATTTGTATCAGTGTCAGTTAGTGGCAGCGTATTTTAAGTGGGATGAAAAAGCAAAATGTGCACTATTTTTTCTAGGACCTACTATGGGTACAAACAACAAATAACACACATATGTGGTATCACTAATATAATCAGGAGCAGGAGAATTTATTTGTTTTTTGGCGATAGGTTATGGTAAAAAGGTGTTTTTTTTTGTTTGTTTTTTACTAATTTTTTAACAGTTTTACTTTTATAAAAAATATCAGGAAATATCCATTACCATTTACCATCAAAGAAAAGTCCACTTTGTCCTGAAAAAAACAAGGTACACTTGGATACATGAAGTAATTGTACAGTTATGTACGATATGTATAGTTTTAGGTGTGTGCAGGTGCTAGGGTTTGTTAAGGGGTTAAAATATTCTAAAATAAATACATACAGTATACAAGTTTTTTTTTTTAAAAATACAATTTTCTTTTTTAACCTTTCTAAATTTAAACTAGTCTCTCTCCTCCTCAGATGTATCCTTTCTTCGATTTCTCGGACACACTGCCCATAAAAGTCTAGAACGCATTGCCCATACACAGAAGATTTTTGAGACATATGTAAACAAATGCTCGATCAAAGTAAGTATGCATGGGGGTAGAGGGCGGGTGGGGTAATGAGGGTTAAAGAATGGAAATTAGAGAAAAGAATAATCAACATGGTTTTAAATTGTACTTATGATTTAATTTAATAGCCTTATTCAATGAAGGTTTGTAACCTAGGAAGGCAAATTCACAAATTATTCCTATTTCATCAATATATTGGAATGTGCATTGAGACCGAAATGTCAAGAACGTGTTCATATTAAATGTCACATTTATTGCACTTGTTTTTATTTAACAGTAACTGGAAAATATGTTTTCTAAAATTAGATGATTGTTCCCCTTTGGTCTATTACCAGACATTATTTAATAAGCTGGAGGCATTAGAAATGCTGCTAAAACCTTCTTCACACTGATGATGCAGAGTAATGGAAATAGATGATGTGTTCCCCTTAGACTACAGATCATTACATTTTTTTATTTAATTACATGTGTTTGCGCATATTTGTGTTGATTTCACTGTTCATCCATAAACTTCCTAAATTACTCTGAATTGTACATGCTTGCAAATTAAATGAATATGCCACATGAACATAGGAGGACTCTCTACAGGAGGTTAATTTGTTAGGGTCTCACAACAGAAGCTATGCTCATCAAGCTCAGCGTGTCTCCATTTTTAGATTCCGCAATAAGTCTATTTAATCACTATTGTACTTGAGCTTAGAAAATGGCTTCAAATTATTTGGATTTATTTAGTTCCTTATGAAACCGACAATATCTATGAGCTTATTTGTTAATTTATTGTAATGTTGCATTTTGTTGCATGGTAAAACTTTTAGCTGCTACTGTAGCATTTTGTGCTATTAAAGGCAATACATCAAAATCCTTATACATCAAATGGGATCATTTGTATTATGCGTGATGAAATTCTGAAAAGACTTGAAAAATAATTTGGTACAGGTAAAGAGAACCTATTCATACTATCTTATGCCTTGTTTCCACTGAGCAGTTCGGTTCGGGTTGGTTCAGTACAGTACACTATTTTGAGTGTTTCCATTATGAAAGCGGCCCATACAACCGAACCATTCATGATCCTGCTTCAGATGTGGATCCATAGAAAATGGTACAGTACGGTTAGGGCGGAGCTACTGGCATCACATAATACATTCCACTAATTGGCAGACAGAAAAACCGTCAATGCTCACCTCAAAAGCATTTTTTATAAACCCTGTATGGCCGCAGCGGTCTGACTTGCAGTGAAAACGCTCACCTGAATAGACCGGACCATTCTAAGCCCTTGTACACACGGTCGGACATTCTGACAACCAAATCCATTGGATTTTGTCCGACGGATTTTGTCCGATGGTTTTTGTCCAAAACTGTTGCATACACACGGTCGGACAAAGTTGTCAGAAAATCCGATCGTTCAGAATGTTGTGACGTTATTTCATTACAACGGGACTACGTTCAGGCTAGTAGCCAATAGATTTGGTCTAGGAATATGATCTGAGCATGCATGGCACTTTGTCCGATCGGAATTTTCTACAAACGATCAGACAAAGTCCAATCGGATCAAGTTGTCGGAAAATTTTATAGCCCTGCTCTAAAACTTTGTTAGTCGGATATTCCGATGGAAACAGTCTGATGGAGCCCACACACAGTCGGATTATCCGACAACACAGTCCGATCGGACATTTTCCGTCGGAATGTGCGACCGTGTGTACAAGGGCTAACCCTTCCAAACTGTACCAACCTGAACCATTCCACTCAGTGGAAACGAGGTATTAGTAAACTCGCCTGCTATATCATAATGGTACTGTTGGGCAGAGAGTAGTTAAAGGGCATATTGCTGTCTTTCATATACGTGATATAACATTTGATAATGATAGCATTATTATAAACATATTTAATACACAGATGCATTTAAAGCTTATAATGACATTAAAGTTTCAGATTTTTCAAAAAATTAAAAAAACATGTTATACTTACCTGCTCTGTGCAGTGGTTTTGCACAGAGCAACCCTGATCCCAATTTTCTCTGGCCCGCTGGTGCTCTTCCCCTTTAACCAGTGCCATCAATAACAAACCGCTTTCTATGGGGGCACTGGTGCATGCTCGCTCCTGAGCCCTGCTCTATGCATCAATAAAACACATAGAGCTATGGCTTGGCCCCACCCCCACTCTCTCCTAATTGTCTCAATGGCTCCCACTTCATTGGCTGAGACAGCCGCGAGCGCCATTGACTCCCACTGCTGTCTCAGCCAATGACAAGAGGGAGTTTCGGGACAGCTGAGTCTCTTGTGCACCTCACTGGATAGAGAGGGGCCTCAGGTGAGTATGGGGGGGGGTTGTGTGGGGAGCAGCACACATGTTTTTTACCTTTATGCATAGAATAAAGGTAATAAAACTTCAGTCTTTACAACCACTTTAACTACACAGATAAATTAAGCACAAACTGACAATTATCATATCAGTAGCACATGAAATCACCAAGTTCAAACCATCCACGTATTTTGTGGTATATTTCATTGCCAAAATTAAACCCAAAATCAAAAATGTACTATATTGCAGCTTACCAATCATTAAATGTGATGGCTGCATTTCGTTTTCACCTGGTGATGTGCCCAGTAACACATCTCCTGTAGTACACCGCCCCTGTTCTGGAAGAAGGAGCATAGGGGGCACCTTTTGTCAGCAGCATTGTCAGTCTGAGGGTATTAGATAAACTAGTAGATTTAAATACACTCATACATTGCTGTGCTTTTTTATGCATTATGGAATGAATCCATAAACAGCTCTTTTGCATGTTTCCACCTAATTAGAAATGTAATGTTTAAATCATTTATATATTGTGGAAACATTAAAGTGTATTTCCAGCCAAAACGTTTTAGTTTAGATTTGGATAGAGCGTGGCAAGTTTAGAACCCTGCCAGGTTTTTACTGCTACCAGGGGCTCAGTTAGAGAGGTTTACTCTGTTCATCCTGACAATGTTTTTGCTAGACGGGTGCTAAAGTTGCTCTTTGCAAGAAGAGGGAAAAGTTAGAACTCTTAATAAATTATTACGTCTGCATACATCTTTACTGCAGAATTAGGATAAGACCATTTTGGTTTTGTGTGGACAGGAATTAGTATGACTGCACCATTTCCATATGTTTGCAAATGTAGTTATTGCACATGCATGCATGAGTGCGTATTGCTTATGCAGTGAGCGCAAATGCCATCCAACATTTTCCATATGTTTTCAGTACACTTCTTTATTATTAAACTCAACATTTTGTTCAATATATCAGCACAGAAGATTTTCATGTGTTGAAAAGTTTAGATTACTTTATCTGTGTATGAAAAATATTTTATGCTCTTAAGCTACAAAAGGCTGCTGAAGCACTCTTAGGGACCTCTAGAGAGCTTGTTCTCTGCCTTTTAGCACATACAGGTGTGAAATTGTTGCTTTTATATTTATACCAAAGAGCTTGTAGCTTTGAAGATTTTGCTGAAGTCACTACAAGTTATATCTTACACAGCACAGCACAGCAGATACAAATGGGTTTCATAATAAGTTTAGCTTATTGCATGTCACCCTGACAAATACATTTAGAGGATATGTGTAATATGTGAGGATAAAGTGTAACTTTTTAAGTGAAAAAATATTCCCTTGAGGTCAACAATTAACATAGTATAGATTTTAGAGAGTTCAGATGGAGATCCATATTGATTCCAGTTCTACAGACATTTTTAGAGCAGCTGCTGAAATGAGAGCTATATCGGGGGCCTGCCTTTGCACATGATCAATGTCAATGTTTTATTAAAAATAAATTCAAACTGCCATATCTTTAGCAATGCAATCTTTTATAATAATACCAGGGCCACAAATCCAGGGACACTTTGGAATATGCTTGTATTCTGTCCCCCAAGGTCTATGTATGGCAGCTTACCAATTCTTAGATGTTATCGCTGCATTTGTTTTTTGGGGCTTTCTTTCCTTTATTTTTACCTTGTGATCCAACCAGCTGTTTTTCAACACAATCAGCTCTCCTGCAAATGTATCAGTAAGGGCTCTTTCACAAGACTGATCCGTTCAGGTCCGCCTGTCAGTTTTTCAGGCAGACCTGATCGGGCACTCCATAGACCTCTATGTCCGCTGACATCTGACCCGTTTCAATCCGAAAAAGTGTGACGGAGGAAAAACCTACTTTTCCATCCGTCATCGGATCGGATCGGGTGACGACGAACTCTGCGGTCCGTCGTCACCCGATCTCCCATAGGGGGGAGCGGCGCTCTGACAGGTCCATCCCCGCACAGTGTGCAGAGACGAACCTGTCATCTTCCTGCTCAGTGGGGGATCGAAAGAGCGATCCCCGCTGAGCAAGTGGATATACACGGGGCAGATCATCATGGATCCACCCCATGTGAAAGAGCCCTTAGAGTGTTGAGATAAACCATTTAACACTGATTAGGGTGCTTACAATGATCGGCTTTTATTTATTCAAGAAAAAAAATGTAGCCATAAATGCTTATGTAACTGGAGTTTTGCTTTCATTTGCTAGTGTATATAAATCTGCTATTACATATAACAACACCCCCATCCCCAGACTGACAGTGCTGTTGTCCAAGGGTATCCCTGTACTCCTCCATCTAGAGTGGGGGCACCCTAATACAGGACTCTAATACAGAAGATGTGTTACTGGTCAATAAATAAACAAAATTTCCCAGCTCACTTACCAGCCAGTAAAAGAAGATAAAGTAATGCTCAGAATCAGTGTAAGTCCTTTGCAGGCTTGTGATAAAATCCACATTGGGTGCTCTGGCTCTGATACTCTCTCTCACACTGATGCAGACTAAAATTAAAATAATAGAGACAGCAGCTCCAAATGTCCTGGTTGCACCTTTATTGAGGCATAAAAAAAGTGAGTAAAAATATACACTTACCAGGCAGCCTGCAACAAACCAAATTGACCCTGCCTAACAGCAATTCTGCTTGTTGCAAGCCAGCTGTTAAGTGAGCTGGGATTTTTTGTTCATTTATTGACATGCATTTCCCTTCCATGTGCTCCTTGCTGTAAAGGCCATTTATAGGTTGGGGTGGTTGCCACTTGTTTGTATAGTAGGTGTGTTACTGGACAGATCACCATGTCAAAAAAATAAATAAATAAAAAAAAAGAGGGCAAAAAGGGTTGCAGGAAAGAAATTTGCAAGATTCTGAGCACAGATAGTGTTGACAGGGGAATCAGCAATCTTCTCATGTGCTTAAAGTGGGTTTGGTGACTTATCACAACACTTCATTAAGAAAAAAATGTCTAAAAGATTTCATAAATAGGTAAAATAGCATAAATAACAGCATACAATTATATGAAAAATAGGTAAATCAATTCGCGTAAAAATGAATAATAAACAACTAACACAGCTAGCACAAAAAGATCATCACATAATCCCAATAACAAATTGCAAAAACAAGCTGCAGCACATGAAAAGTATTAAAATCTAAGAACAATTCAATAAAAAGTTCAACTAAAAAGTCCAAAACAGAAAAAAGCAGAGGACTAATGCCCCATACACATAAGCGGATTTGCCGTCAGAAAAAACTTGGATGGTTTTTCTGACGGAATTCCACTCAAGCTTGGCTTGCATACACACGGTCACACAAAAGTTCTCAGAACTTTCGACCGTCAAGAATGCTGTGACATACAACACTATGATGAGCCGAGAAAATGAAGTTCAATGCTTCAGAGCATGCGTCAAATTGTTTCCGAGCATGCGTAGGAATTTTGCACGTCGGAATTGGTACAGACAATCGGAATTTCCGATCAGAACTTTTTTCGACCGAAAAATTGAGAACCTGCTCTCAATCTTTTGCTGGCGGGAATTCCACCAGCAAAAGTCAGATGAAGCATACACAAGGTCGGAATTTCCGACCAAAAACTCACATCGGACTTTTGCTGGCGGAATTTCCCATCGTGTGTATGGGGAATTAGAGTCCCAGCAAACACCAAGAGACTTCCATGTGGCAGATACAGATCAGGAATGGTGACAGACCCTCCACTTCCAGAGAACTCGCTTTGCTCACCTCTATTAATAGACCGCTCAGCTAACAGATGGTCAAATGCACAGGTCCCAAGAACAGGGTATGTCATCCAAAGAGAGCCAGGAACTCCACTCGATTTCCCCAAGACATGAAAAGGGTGAAACAAGAAAGGATCTAAGTGCTCACTGTTTGGCTAATAAAAACGCCTTTATTGTATAAAAGGGTTACTCAGAAACATTCTCATAAGGAATGCATTACAGGGCACAATCCAGCGTTGTGTGAGATGCAGGTCGGTGGCGGGTGATGTCAGTGTGTGGCTCCTCCCCCGTACGTGTTACGTTCAGAGAACTCCGCCCTGCTGACGAAGTCTGTTTAACATTTTGCCACCATGTAATGCATAAGCGTGGTAGCAGAGAACATGGGTCTTAATGTCATGCATACTTATATTTGTTTCTATCTCAGTAGCCAGAGTCTTCACGTAAGATCTTATTGAATGCAGATCATTGCATCAAAGGGCTATTTTAGGTGAGATGAACATTTTGTTAACAATATATTTGGAAAATATGTTTGGCAATTGTTAATCTGGTGGTTGAGAGGCACAGAGGGAGTGCAGAATAACATTAAGAAAACAGTTAATCATAATTTTTTTTTGTTGTATTTCAAAGACTTACATTTTTGCCATTCGTTTTAAATAGATTTGTGGTATTGATGCACCAGTGTCATGAGGGGTCAATGACATTTCAGTTGTGTTTCTTGTAAACAACTCTGGCTTGCTGGAATTTCATATATTAGATAAAGCAATTTTTAAGGAATATTTGCTCTCACTTAGACATGAATGAATATTGTGACTTTAAAATACATCATTTTGTGTGTTTTGCTATTATATAATATCCCAGTAGATATCCTGCAGCATTTTGTATGCTTGGGATATATATGTTTTAAGGGAGCAAAACATTTTAGATTAATTCAGTTATTGACTATATGACAGAGGGACATGGAATGTGGATGGCTGTCGGTAATGAAAAATGTGGTTTGCAGTCAGTTGGGGAGGATAGCTGATTGTAATCTAAAGAGGGCAGTGGAAGAGCATATATTTGCTATGGTGTTGCTTTGGTTAAAGCTGATATTTAGCTAAAAAAAAAATCCCTTTAGGCCCCTTGTGAAACCTTGTGCCATGATTTTGCTGCAGTTTTTGCAGCGATTTTGCTACGACTTTTACAGGATTCTGCCGTGACTTGAAGCAATGCCTGTGCAATCTTGAGGTCTATGGACCTCAAGTCGCATCAAAGTTGGATTCAAAGTAGTGCAGGGACTATCTGAACCAGTGATCTGAACCGCAACCAGATCCGAACGGCGTCCGCCATGGATTACCCCGCTACTGCAGCCACCAATTTTTGGTGCTTCTGGCTCATCCCGATATAGAACTGTCCTTGATGTGCAGCATCAATCCATCAGCAACACGGTGGTGACTGCGGAAGACACTAACACTGCAGGATGCGGTAATGTACGATCACCCACCTTCCAATGCTTTCTACAGGAATGGCTGAGGTTTTGCCTAAAGGGCTGGTTCGACATATATCACATGACCTGCTTGATTTTCTATCTACACATCATTACAATCTTCATATGTAGACATATGCACTTGGTAATCAGCCTACCTCACCGATTGATTGGCCAATGTTTGCTGTGCTTACTCTGCCAGTAAACATAGGAATACAGGAAATACTGCATACTCAAGTTTCCCTCACCGTGTTAAAGGCTATATATATTTCCATACAGTAGTTCATGGGCACCTACATTCATCATAAGGTGTAAATAAATATTGCGCTAACCAGTGAAACAAGTGAACAAATAAAGCTGCTACAAACGAATGTGACAAAAATTCATACGATAAAGGAATATGAAATTGTAGCACTAAAAAATTAAAAACAGTGATAATGAAACACTGACAATGCAAGTCTACAACAATCTGAGTCCCATTTGTGACTAAATGAAAAAACAAGTCCCAGGTAGGTCAGTCCAAATACAAGATGAGATCCACACCAGAGGAAAAGTTGTCCTCATAAGGAAACGGATGGTAGGTGGAATGTATAAAGCATCCAAGCAAGTGTGACATCCAATATAAGATAAGCTTAAATACTCAAATACTTAAATACCAATGGACCTGGATGTCAGCGACACCAGGTCAATCGAGCATGGATATCCAGAACAGCAGGTCTATAGGAATTCTCCAAGAGGTCCGATGGGATCCATAAATCCCACAGGTGAAAAAAGTAGGCTTTTTATTTCTAAAAACCAGCATACAGAATAAAAAAATGTGATCACAGATAAAAAAGCAATATGGGTAGCAGTAAGTACGAAGCCAGACGCATTTTGTCATAATAGGACTTCTACTAGGGCATTTTTGACTTGCACCATTGGAAGCTCTTTTTTTCTTTTCATATCTCCTTTGGATGTGAGTTTTTTTGGCCTTTCCATTTGGTTAACAACTTCTTGGTGTCTGTTGTCATTATCGAGACCCCATGGATTGATTTCTGGATCTCATTGGACCTCTTGGAGAATTCCTATAGACCTGATGTTCTGGATATCCATGCTTGATTGACCTGGTGTTGCTGACATCCAGGTACATTGGTTCCGGTAAAAGTATTTAAGCTTATCTTACATTGGATGTTATACTTGCTTGGATGCTGTATACATTCCACCTACCATCTGTTTCCTGATGAGGACAACTTTTCCGCTGGTGTGGATCTTGTCTTGTATTTAGACTGACCTACCTGGGACTTGCTTTTTCATTTATTCACAAATGGGACTTGTTGTAGACTTGAGTTGTCAGTGTTTCATTATCACTGTTTTTCATTTTTTAGCACTACATTTTCACATACCTACATTCATCAGCAGTGAATTCAATTTGAACCCAGTGTGATGATAGGAGTCTCACATCTCAGGATATTAATAGATTTTATCAACATTTTTCAGTCCCTAGCTAGCTTGATCTTAGTGATAATCGTATCACTGCATGTGGACACAAATGCTCAGAAACTTTGACCTGCATCCAACTATTCACTCAACAGATCTTTACCTGTATTACCTTATCATTGGATAACCATTAAAGCGGGAGTCCGCCAGGAGTCCGCCGTTTTTTTTTTTTTTGAAAGCCAGCAGCTACAAATACTGCAGCTGCTGACTTTTAAAATAATGACACTTACCTGCCCAGCGCGCCCGCGATGTCGGCACCCGAAGCAGATCTCTCGATCGTCTCTCGGGTGCTGCCGCCGCCATCTTGGGTATGGGAATCAGGAATGGATTCATTTCCCGGTTCCCTACTGCGCATGCGCGAGTCGCGCTGCGCAATAAGGATAGTCCCCGCTGTCTCTGGGATCCGTGTGTTTCCCAGCAGGCAGTGGGGGACCTTCGGAAAGGGGCGTTGATTCTGCGGAAAGGGGCGTACCTTCTGCATAATCTACGCCGGAAGTGGGTGCAGATACCTGTACTGTACAGGTACCTGTACCCCCCTCCCCCCTGAAAGGTGCCAATTGTGACGCCGGAGGGGGGGAGGGTTCCAATGAGCGGAAGGTCCACTTTAGGGTGGACCTCTGCTTTAAGTGCACTCCATCCCATGGAGGCTATACACATACAGATTGTCTATACTCAATTTAATTGTTTTCACGCACCTTCAAGCTGAGTTTTTTGCGCTAACAATCCCTAGATGTATGGTGTTTGGCGTCCAGACTAACTGTTGGTTTACTGTTTTTATGTATGTCCTTGCGTGACTTTAAGTTCATTGTCTTCTCTATACCCCTCTTCAGTGGTGTGGAATTCTTTGATCCTGTACCAGTGAAGGTGTCACATAACTGCTCTTGACAATGTGCATGTTTTTAACTTTCAATCTGGGAACTTAAAGCGGAGTTCCGCCTAAAAAAAATAAATAAAAGTCAGCAGCTACAAAAAGTGTAGCTGCTGACTTTTCATAATCAGATGGTCACCTGTCCCACGATCCAGCGATGCGGGTTTACAAAGCCTTGCTTCTCTCCCCCTCCTCTCCAAGGCGCTGGCATTCCTACTGTGTGCGCCTGGGCACGCACTGCACATGGGTGATCTGTGCTGTGCACTGTGAATGGTCAGGCAATCTTCTGGGACCTGTGATGTGCCCCAGAAGATTGCAGGGAGGGGGAAGAAGTGAATTTCCTTCCAGCGATGCAGAGCCCCAGGAGGAAGTGGGAGCTGGGTGTTTCTAAAAAGAGGGTATCTTCTCCCCTCCCAAAAAAAAATGACATGCCAAATGTGGCATGTCAGGGGGTGACTTAAAGTGGAAGTTCCATTTTTGGGTGGTAGTCTTACCTGGGTTCCTTTTTTGGATGCTTAGCTTGTTTGGTTATGGTGACAACATCCCATTTTGGGGAGTGGCTTAAGGATTGATATAACCAATACGTACCTGTGGATACACTTTAATAGGACCCATTTTTCTTTTGCTGTATTTATGTCCAGGGACTACTTTAAAGTCACTGCGACTTAAAATAGCACAGATATGAATGGTACTCATTGGAAATCATGGGGTACAACATGTCATGCGACTTTGCAGTCCCAAGTCACAGAACAAGTCATACAAGTAAGAAAAGGGCCTAAGTCACATCACTTACCTGTAATTAATTATATCATAGCACTAAAGATATCTGAGGTTTTTTTTATCCATCTCTTTGGTCTGCCTAACAAACACTTTCCAATACCAATCCCCTCTTAATGCTATTTCTGGCTTTTCTGGCTCTGGATGACCTCATCATTCTGCTGTTGCTCCTTCACTTTCCAATCCCAGATTTTGGTCAGGGAAATATCCTAGCTGCGGTGCTTTAAGTGTATTTACACCCAAGAACACGAATGTAATATATTGAAGCTTGTCAGTTCTTAGATGTTGATCTTAAAGAAGGATGTGTGGGGACTTTAGGACTTTAAAGGCACCAATATACAATCAAGAGTATAAAAAATGTTTTTATATAAATTTATTCAAAAATTGAAAGAACATACATAGTTAAAGAGTTAAAAACTTGACACAGAAATTTGTATCCACATACATGGGTCTACGTCAGCATTTACATCACAATTTGATATAGAGCAATCCTAAATATGTGTAATGGCTATTATAAACCAGATACAATATGAATTAACATGTATAGTCACTATAGTGATGAGCTGGTGTAGCATCCCAAGAATATGCCTGACATGTTTCGCGTTATAGAGACGCTTCTTCTGGGGCGCAATAAGAACACTCTTAAAAAATAAAGAGGAATAGAATACATGGATTAGATAAACATTTTCATTCTGTTACAAAACACAGATTATTAAATGGATATGGTTAAAACACATGAAGGTGCAAGGTACAAATAGTTAGAAAAGGAGTGCTTATCAAAAAGGAGTCATGCAGGTATAAAGCCCATATGTGCCAGTCATATATGAGACATTGTGGGGGCATGCATATTATTATATATAGATAAGGTTTTTAGACTAGTTAAAATTGGTAACATGCTATGCATATATATTCTATTGAGGTGTCCTACCCCAAATCTCTCTGAAGATGACGCTGGTGGTTCTCAAACTTGTATCTATATAGTTTGGTATTTCATGTGCATGATACTAGGGATAGATATGATGTTAAATAAATGATGGCATCTGTAAAGTAAAAAGATTGCTGTATATACATATATACCAAAGTTATATCATATCTAGTATATAAGGTGTTGCTAGAAATATAAACTGTATGACGCTCACCAAAATCAGGAGACTGCCCCAAGAGAGCCAAAGAGATAAGGAGTACACTGATGTCTTTATATGCAACAGCTAAGCCCGTACAGACAGGGTATCTATAAGTTCAAATGCATAAACAGTATGAGTATATCTCAGGGGGAGAAATGGGGGGAGGAATGTGGCTATAAAGTGTACATATTTGAAAGTGTCAATCTCCTACCTTCTGTGTATAGTGGCATATGCTGTCCACCGCACAGGGATGTTGTCCATGGGGTGTAAAAGACATCTCTGAGAGACGCTGACATCGCGTTTCTCTAAAGAGATGCATGCCCCACCCACTGCCGCATGATCGGCAATCAGCCAATCAATGACGTGCGGTGGGCCGGCCGATACACTCGAGCGTTCGCCGTCTCAAACGCTGCCCACTCCCCACAGTGCCTGTGCATATCAAAGGCATACATAGGGGATGGGACGCAGAGACAGACACAGCTGGAGGAGGAGCTAGAGATGCCGGTCAAATAGATAAATTCGACCCGCACAAGGATTCCTAATGCGCCTCCAGGAAATCTCCTGTGGCGCTTACCGGCCGCACAATGCTCAACAACCGGCATAGTGCCATCTACCTGCATGACAACAGATGGCAAGCACATAATAAACATTTAAAAAGAACAATATATGATACAATCACATATAAAAGGTACATGTGTGTAATCCAAATGGACAGAAAAAACCCAAAATAGGGCAGCATTGTATTAAAGAAAAAGATCCAACATGTTATTTGTGTAGGATTGTGTATTTTCCATGCACAAAAAATATAGGTGCATGTCAGGGTAGTATACATTAAAGTTTTTATCATCAGATTTAGAGAGACGAGAAAGCTAAACATAGGGAATCACGGGACTATTCACAGGAAAGGTTTATAAGAATGGGATTCTTTTATTCCCGGAGGGAAGGTCGCATTTAATTTTTCAATCCACAGAGTCTCTTTTCTCAATATGGATTTATCCCAATCCCCCCCACGGGGGTTGGGAGGTATCACATCTAGTGCAATAAATGATATTACTGATGTGTTAAATTTGTGGTATAGGTCAAGGTGTCTACTAATCAATGTCACCATTTTGCCCCCTGATGAGAAGTAGACATGATCCTTTATTCGTGCCCTAAATTGTCTAATCGTTTTGCCTATATAGAAGGCGGAACATTCGCACATCATAAGGTATATAACACCCCGTGTGTCACAATCCGCAAAAAATTTGGGGGTGAATGTTTCTCCATTTGGCAGCGTAAAGGATTGGCCAGTTCTAATCAGGGGGCAAAAGGGACATTTTCCACATCTGAATATGCCATGAGGGGGTCGGCTTTGGGGGGTACAAGTGAAGTGGCTTGCAGTTAAGATATCACATAGGGATCTAGCTCTGCGAATGGTGGAGACGAGTGAGGGGAAGATGGCCCCCACCCGTTTCCATATCATTGCAGGGCATCACTTCCGCCCATAGCTCTTAAGAGGGACATTTTTATTTTTTATTTTTTATTTTATTTTAATGACATTTAATTTATTTATTTTTTTCAAATTGCATTTTAGTGTAAATATGACATCTGAGGTCTTTTTGACCCCAGATCTCATATTTAAGAGGTCCTGTCATGATTTTTTGTTCTATTACAAGGGATGTCTACATTTCTTGTATTAGGAATAAAAGTGACACATTTTATTTTTAAACAACAGTACAAAAATAAAAAATAAAAGGTAAAATAAATAAGAATTTTTTTTTTTAAACGTGCCACATCCCACCGAGCTCACGTACAGAAGTGAGTAGTGCCCGCATATGAAAATGGTGTTCAAACCACACATGTGAGGTATTGCTTTGATCGTCAGAGCAAAAGCAATAATTCTAGCCCTACACCTCCACTGTAACTCAAAACATGCAACCTGCATTTTTAAGGGTAAAAATTTTTTCGCTATTCCACGAGTGGACGCAATTTTGAAACATGTTGGGTATCAATTTACTCAGCGTAACATTATCTTTCACAATATAAAAAAAATTGGGCTAAATTTACTGTTGTCTTATTTTGTTATTCGAAAAAGTGTATTTTTTCCAACAGAAAGTGTGCTTGTAAGGCCGCTGCGCAAATACAGTGTGACAGAAAGTATTGCAGCGACCGCTGTTTTATTCTCTAGGGTGTTAGAAAAAAAATATATAAAGTTTGGAGGTTCTCAGTAATTTTCTAGCAAAAAAAAAAACAGTTTTTATCTTGTAAACAAAAAAATCTCAGAAAGAGGCTCGGTCCTTAAGTGGTTAAAACTGATAACAGCAGGAACAAGGAGCACTGAGAGTTACGAGCTCTCATGATTTCTAGCAGGATCAATGTATATTTAACCACTTCCCGCCCAGCCAATAGTAAATTGATGGCCGGGAAGTGGTTCTGTTATCCTGACTGGGCATCATATGATGTCCAGCAGGATAACATGCTGGCACGCACCCGCGGGGGCATGCAGCTTGATGATCGCAGCGTGTCAGTCTGACACGCCACATCTCCGATCGTATATAAGTGCTGCCTATCAGTGCCTATCAATTCTATATATCAGTGCCTCCTCATCAGTGCCTCACATCCACCTTATCAGTGCTGCCTCATCAGTGCCAATCAGTGAAGGAGAAAACAACATTTTATAACCGAAACCAAGAAAACATTTTTTTTCAAAAATGTTAGCCTTTTTAGTTTGTTTAGCAAAAAATAAAAATCCCAGAGGTGATCAAATACCACCAAAAGAAAGCTCTATTTGTGGGAAGAAAATTATAAAAATGTAGTTTGGGTACAGTGTTGCAATTGGGTGCAACTGTCATTCAAAATGCAACAGCACTGAAAGCTGAAAATTGTCCTGGGCAGGAGGGGTTGAAAGTGCCTGGTACTAAAGTGGTTAAGAGCCCTTGTAGATTGTGCAGATTGAGAACACAGTTAGGGGAATTCAATACGGCTACTGAGACACATTTCTGTTGTTAATCCCTCTTGTTAAAGTTTTATTCCAAATTCATGAAGCATTTGTGACACTTTTAGTTCTGACAGCGACTGATGCACCAAATTCAGGTAGTTCTAATTACCTTGTGGTGCAATAAATTCAAAGTAAAATACAGACAGCTTGTATTATGCGAAACTGAAGTTAATTAAGAAGACCAACTCTCTTTTGGTGTACAGAGAGAGAAACTGGCACAGATTTTGCAAAGGTGTCTCATTTGCATTCTAAAAGTGGCGCAGCATAGGCCCAATTCAAGTGCAAGAATGGTATGTGAAATTGGTGCATGCGGCACCACATTTAGAACACATAAAAGACGGTTTTGCATATTTTGTCTTCAGAATGTAACAATTACAAAAACATTGTTTTGTTTTGATTTGTTAATCTAGTTATTTATATTTGTTAAATTTGGTTGATTCGTTCAAATCCTATTCGGGATTCGTATTGAGAATTTTTCTCATTTTCTTCCAAAAATTTTTAGATTCAAAATGTTCGAATCGATAAATTTAGAATCGGTAGAAACGAAAACTTTTAATTTTTTTTTTTTTTTTAGATTCCAATGTGGCAAAGTTAACAAACAAAAGAAAAATCTTCATCAAATGATTACAATGATGCCCCATACACACCATCAGATTTTCTGCTGATTTTTTCCTTCAGGTTTACCAAAACCATATAGTGCAAGGGCCTGCCTGATTGCATACAAATTGAAACTCCTAAGGTTTGACCTCATATTATATGGTTTTGGTAAATCTGAAGGAAAAACTCAGCATAAAAACTGGTAGTGTATATGGGGCTTAACTCTATAAACTCTTTGGCTTAACTAAAACAGCATTATTTTGAAATGGTACTGTGATAACTATATGTAAAGTTAGAATTCGATTGAAGCTTGATGTAAAACTCAATTCAAATTTCAGTCTGAATTCATGAAATTCGGACGAATTTCATTTCGTTATTCAGAGCATTCGGTAAAATTTGTTTATATTGTAATTCGGGTATTCGGTTATATCCGAATCATGAAAATTTGTCCGAATATTAATTTGTAACGAAACAAACTGCACATGTCTATTAAGAATTCCAGGAAGTATGTGGCCAGCTTAGCCCCATCATATTATAATTTTTTTTATAGATTTTTATGATAGTTTAGATATAGTAACAAAGTTGAAGAAAATTTTCACAAACTAATATAAACCACCATATAACCACATTATATTTTGCTAAATGTTATTTGTATATCTAACCATGCCATATGTTGTTGAGAAGTAAAGTTCATATTTATTTATGGTACATTATTATTTCTGAAAGTTGTAATGAAAAACTGTCAAACTTGTACTGTTCTTTTTTTTCTGGATACTAGTTCCACTGTCTGCATACATCTTCAATCAAATAAATAAGATAAAAGGTTGCATTCCATTACTTGGCACGCGTCTTCAATCAATGAATCCTTGAAGTTTATTTACTTTAATCTCACACATGCTCATCATAGTTTGGTATCCTTGCAAAGAGTTCTCTGATATTTCTAGTAAATTAATCTTAATGGAATGCTAACTTGGTTAAACCTTGAAGATTGCCTATATCCACCAATGAAAGTGCACATTTTGGCTTTACATTTCTTTACTCTATTGCGGTTGTTTACAAATCTTCAAATAGTAAATCATTAAGACTAAACTCCAGGCACATAACAACCTTTTAAAAACTACTATTTGAAGTACTCAAATCCATATTTATATTAAATGTATATTTGAATCAATCAATGACTGGTAAAAAAAAGGATATAGGCTGTCCAGGGGATTAATTAATTCAAACTAGGAACATCATTTGGCCAGCTTAAGTTCTAAGTTATTTGAAACAAGAAAAAGGCTCACACGATTGGATTCTATTACCTAGCAAATGTAACCCCCTACTCCCCCACCCTGTTAAAGCTGAATATAAAAGTCAAAAAATAATGGGACTAATTATCTATTTATTAATGTTAAATGCATTTTTTTTAAATAAAAGCAGTGTAAGTACCTACATTTTTTTTGGTCTCAGTCTCTTGCAATACCCATTTTAAACAGAGCTCAGACTAGAAGAGGGCGTGACTAGAAGAGACTAGAAGACTAGACTTCTCAGACTAGAAGAGGGCTGACTAGAAGACTAGACTAGACTAGACTTCTGAGACTAGAAGAGGAAACAGGACTGGGAGCCTATCAGTTGTGTTGCAGTGTTTATGGGCTAACAAGGAGCATGTTGAGGAGGGGAGAGCAGATTAACAGAGAGTTGAGTTCAATAGTCTTCACTGTTTCCTTTCACTATCTGGTAACAGGCTAGAGAAGGGATAAAACATATTTGATACTTATAATCAGTTCTACTGCCCTGCCAGACAAGGTTGTGTTGTGGGTTAGGGTTTTTTAAATCTTAGGAATGCAATTTTTTGGCAAGCAAACAGCTCCCTCATATGTATTTCATCTCTTTCTTTAGCTGCTTACTTGACATTCAGCCATGAACAAACATACATTTTTTAAAAACCTGGTGCTTGGCATTGACCTTCCATTTGAGCAATGCTTTAAAAATCCTCATTATTTCCTTATAAAATATCAAAAGACAGAATTTTATCGACATCCTGGTTAGTGGGGATATCAGAAATGAAAATGCCCATTCAAAAACAATTTCCCTGTGCAAGATGGATTGGCGCCTTTTACTCCTTGGCTTCCAGAAGAGCAGTGGCATTACTAAAGGAAGATTCCACCCACATAAAGGCTGCATGGTACCTCTTAGAGCATGTGTGTCCAGCCTACAGCCTCCCAGCTGTTGTGGAACAAAGAGTTGCATAAGGCATTGCAAGGCCAATCAGTTGAGACATTGCAAAGCTAACAGTTGCAAGCATGACTCCCAAAGGCAGAAGCATGATGGGATCTGTAGTTTTGCAACAGCTTGAGAGTCACAAGTTGAACACCCATGTCTTAGGCTGGATTCACACCTATGCATTTTTTGTGCTTTTTGCATTTTGCAGATTTGCACTACAGTTCATTCACCATGGTTTCCTATGGAATACGTTCTGTAGTGCAAATCTGCAGAATGCAAAAAGCACTAAAAATGCATAGGTGTGAATCCAGCCTTAGAAGCTTTTCACATGTAGTGTACCTTTGTGGCTGGTTATAAGTGTGTCACATATAACATAATATTTGTATTCTATTACTAAGTAAAAAAATCTTCAATATGCCCCTAAGAGCTAAGACCACTGCAAAAAAGAAAAAAGGTCAGAGTCATAAACAATGAATCTTCTTTTTTCAGGCTTGGAGACCCAAAGGGCTGTATGAAGGCTTTTCTTTGAAGTGCTTCTTATGATTTCTGCCTCCTATTGTGTTCTCATTCTTTATTGTTGTTTTACCATATTTTCCTTCTATTGACAGACTTTAGAGTCATCCTCATACCAGTATATTGTTCTTTAAGGTTTTTGGCATGGATCCGGCATGGGTTGTTTGTGTGGGTGTATTTGCTTTTTACCCTATTGTTACCCTAGTTATTATCTGTGCCAGATAGAGTGGGGCCGATCATCCCTGGTTTGTTTTGCACCAAAACTCTCTCATATCCCAAATGTTTGGACACGAATCGCAAACCCTATTAAAGTCTATGGGACCCAAACTTGAAAAATCAAATGTTCCCATTTTGAAGGCTTATTTGCCAGTCATTGGCCATAAAAAGAAAACAAGGGCCCGGGTACTGTCCTGGGGGACATGTATCAATGCAAAAAACATTTTTTTTTTTAAATATTGTTTTTACAGGAGCAGTGATTTTAATAAAGCTTAAAGTGAAGGGAAAATTCCTTTAAATATAGTATCTGGGGGGTCATCTTAGTATGCATGTAAAGTGGTGCATCTGTACTGTCTACAGAACCTGCTGCAGCAAAACTGATCTTTATAAAGAAAAAAAAAATCACAGTTAAATTGCCAGCAATACAATACCATTGCCAGCAATACAAAAATGTTTAAAAAAACAGTATGTGGGTTCCCCCAATCCATGCCAGGCCCTTTTGATCTGGTATGGAATTTAGGGGGAACCCCATGCCAAAATTTTTAAAAAAAAATGCGCGGGTCCCCCATACTATACCAGACCCTTATCCCAGCATATAGCCTGGCAGGTCAGGAAATGGAGCGAGATGAGCGAGCACCTCCCCTGAACCATACCAGGCCACATGCCCCCAACACGGGGGGTGCTCTGGGGTGGGGGGACCTTGGGGGGCATGTTGTCCCCATATTGATGGGGACAAAGGCCTTTTCCTGACAACCTTGGGAGGTGTTTTTTGGAGTCTGTGGGCAGGGGGCTGTAGTCCAAGCAGACTACAAGGGAATCTACAGGGGCTTATAGGAAATCTGGAAGCCCCCTTTAACAAAGGGGACCCCCAGACCCCCCCATGTGAATGAGTAGGGGTACAATGTACCCCTACTCATTCACCAAAAAGTGTAAAAAATAAATAAAATCTGAAAGGGCCGTTTTTGAAAATTCCTTTATTTGAAAAAAAAAAACAAAAAAAAAAAAAACAATATTCCCAGATGTAGATCCATCACCAATTACAACACCTGCTGCACCTGAAAAAAGAGGGAAAAAACACTCTGCTTGTAATAAAGGCTAATCGTTGAATGCCTGCTCCGACAGTTTTTAAATAGGTAAGGGATGGGGCCACCTGGTGACATCTCCTTGGGACATCAGCGACCGGTGCATGCTGGATCAGTGATGTCACAAGGATCAAACAGCCTTTTTACACAATGCAGAGGATTAACCCCTTAGGTTCCATAGTGAGTATAACAAGCATGCTTTCCTGCATATAAAAGACTGATTTTGTGGGTTTAGAAGCACTTTAAGGACATTATCATGGACCTAGCATGACAGGACTGGATATGTTTGGTCAATTATATTATATAAAAGTTAAGCCGGATCCAGAGATATGTAGTAATCTCTTCCCAATTATTAAGGCAGGTATTCTCACTCTATACTACTACATAAATTTCACACCATATAACACAAGAGACTGGATGGAAAGCAAAGAAAATTCAGAAATGGGCTTAAAGAGGACTGCATGGTCTGCACTCCAAGCTTCATAGTAAGTAACACGGCGGATAGGTGCATATAAATAATTTCTGCCAGTAATAGGAGTACGGATTATGTGATGACTGCTCAACCAATCTCCTATGCAGGGCGTAACCACCATCCTACTGCACATCATACGCACCTACGCTCCCACACCGGGGCGTGGTGACACTACAGCGCCATCACAGAGGGGTATAAAGTAGGCAGGAGTTCATCGCTTATAGATAATTTCTGCCAGTAGTAGGAGTACAGATCACATGATGGCCGCTCAACCAATCACCTAAGCAGGGCATAACCACCATCCTAGTGCGCGTCATAAGCACCTACGCTTCCACAACGTGGGTGTGGTGACACCACAGCGCCATCACGGAGGGGTGTATCATGGGCAGGTATTCATCGCTATCACAGGCCAAAAAACTGTCCCCAATGAAAAGCTCAAAGAGAACGCACAGAAAGCCAACATGGCTTGCACAATAACCATGTCCATCTGTTGGTGAATAGAAGGCAGCATCTCTAAAGTCTCCCCAGCATAAAGTATGTAAAATACAGACAAAATGAATGCTGGACACAAGAAATAAACGGTCAAACCAAAAACTGATTAATATAAACACTAATAAACAATACATATAGAAAAAAGGAAGACACTCTTATGTGCTAAGGATAGTTCACCATCTCATAGCCAGCAGGGATGTATCATGGTGAGAGACCCACAGGAGCACCAGTGCCGCTCAAGCCCGGTTAATGAAACAGTTGATGTCCCAATCAATGTTCATACTGAGGAGTGAGTAGCACTGGCAGATTCATGCAATGCATGAATCTATCTATTGGTGATAGAGCGGTTCAGGAGAGAGGGGGCAGCACTCCTGCGTGATCTATGGACGCACCGCCACTGGGGGAGACAAAAGAAACAGTCTTACGTCTACCTCAGATGTTATGAAGACAAATGTTAAACTTTCTGCATGGAAAGTAGCCCTTGCACTGTTGAAAAAAAGAAACAGTGTGTGGGGGATCTAAGTTGTTAGGAGCAATCTCACCCTGGATAGAGAAAGCACCTCAAAAGATAATGCCCGTCCATTTTGGGAGAGAGGGCTCCAGGACCCTATCATTCAACAGTATTTTCCAATGCTTGTTGAGAATCTTTTTGATCTCTTTGTGTTGTATGGAATAGGAGGTGACGAGAGACCATTTAAACTTGTTCTCTTTCTCTAGTTTGGGATGATCAATCAATAAGGAATCTCTGAACAATTATGCAAAAAAAGCCGCGCTTATGGAATAGGCTACAATCGAACAGTGATATATATGAATATTTATGTACCCCCAGATTCTTTTTCTCTTAATAATTAATTTTGCAAAAAAATGTAATTGTTTTTATGAGGTTGCTGCCTCCCTGAAAACCACAGGCTGCATTTACCAACCTGGGTTTGAAAATTGAATAATTGTTGTGGGCTGTTGGCGCTACCTCAGGCTGGTGTTCAATCTGAACCTGCCTTAACCGTTTATTATCCCTAAAGGCTATATGTATATATATATTGCACCCGTGTTTAATATTGTATTCCTATTATTGTGATTATACCAAAAAAGGTTTTTTTCTTTATATCCTTAATCCAACCAAATGTGACTATACACCACTTCTGTTAATTACCACATATAAATTCACTGGTTTCAAAAGAGCTGAAAAGCAAAAGCCATACCCAAAGCCCAGAAAATCAAAAACCGAATAATATTCACACTATTCTGTGATGGTGAAAAAAATCCCTATATATATGGGAAGTATAACATCTATACCTCCACTGCACGTGCACAATCCTTGTGCTAATTGTTGTTTGTTATACTATAAAGGCCCCCAAGCCTTAATATCTAGATTTGTGTGTACCACCAAAAACCTAAAAAATGCAACCTTATTCAAAACCAAAAAAAATTCTTATAAACAAAAAACAAAAAAACAAAAAACAGAAAATGTGAAAAAATAAATGTGAACAGAAACATATAAAAAAATATAAAAAAATATATAAAAATATAAAAAATCATATCTATAGTCCAAAGATAGTCTTTCTTCAGGTATTCCCAGAAGTACAATTATTCTGCTTCAAGTGACAGAAAGGTGACTTTTGTGATTATGCCTGTTTATTGGTGACTTCCGTGCTTTTCCCCCTCAAGGGTCCCCACTCACCGAATCCACGCACCCCCTAGGGGGTTACACGCCTGTAATCTGTGTTCCACTTTATTGAGGATCCCACTGCTTGGATCTGTCTTCAACAGGTCCTCTCCAGGATTTTTAAAATGAGATGGGAGAAAAACTCTTTTGTCCCCCAGTAGTTCCTCAAAATGAAAAAAATCCACTCATGGTGTAGTATTTTGGTTTACTAAATACTTAAGTTGGGGGGAAGGGGAGCAAGCTACAAGAATCTTAAAAAACTTAAAAAAACTTAAAAAAAGGGGAGGATTTTCTTTATAAATATGTATATATGGTGGGAGACTGGTAACCACTTAAAAAATGCTTTATTGCAGAAAAATTATTACAAAAAAATATATAATTAAAAAACTTTTCCATATGCCACAAAAATTTCTGCACAACACTTTGTACAAAAAATCTTTTTAGATTTTCCACAACATTGCAATCTATATCAGTTGCACTGCAAAAAAGTTTTCTTATATATGCATAACAGTCATACACTTCAGAAGATATAAAAAATCAAAAAGAATTGGCAATAATAAAAATAAAAATATATAAAAAAAAATTTTTGTATAAGAAAGCAACAGTACAGTCCTTCTTTATATACTTATGTATAGCAGCGCTGTGCTCAGTCATATGAGGCCTATACCCCTAAGTATACACCCTCCTTCTATGGTGGGGAGCTCTGATCTCTCTTTAGGGGGTACCGTTTTCCAGGCTCTATAAGGCTACTCATATGCTGAATAAAGATTATAAAAAAATAATAATTAGTATTGCTTAGCTTTAAATGTTGGGCATCTTTGCACAGATATAAGCAGCAAAAATGCAAAGGCCACGATGCAAAAACAGCACTCCGGTTTGCGAAATCCCTCTGAGCGAGCGGCGTGCGTTCCAGCTGCGCTCCAACGAGTCAGGCGCACCGGAAGTGACGTGGTGTGCGTCATTACGCACACCACGTCACTTCCGGTGCGCCTGACCCGTTGGAGCGCAGCTGGAACGCACGCCGCTCGCTCAGAGGGATTTCGCAAACCGGAGTGCTGTTTTTGCATCGTGGCCTTTGCATTTTTGCTGCTTATATCTGTGCAAAGATGCCCAACATTTAAAGCTAAGCAATACTAATTATTATTTTTTTATAATCTTTATTCAGCATATGAGTAGCCTTATAGAGCCTGGAAAACGGTACCCCCTAAAGAGAGATCAGAGCTCCCCACCATAGAAGGAGGGTGTATACTTAGGGGTATAGGCCTCATATGACTGAGCACAGCGCTGCTATACATAAGTATATAAAGAAGGACTGTACTGTTGCTTTCTTATACAAAAAATTTTCTTTATATATTTTTATTTTTATTATTGCCAATTCTTTTTGATTTTTTATATCTTCTGAAGTGTATGACTGTTATGCATATATAAGAAAACTTTTTTGCAGTGCAACTGATATAGATTGCAATGTTGTGGAAAATCTAAAAAGATTTTTTGTACAAAGTGTTGTGCAGAAATTTTTGTGGCATATGGAAAAGTTTTTTAATTATATATTTTTTTGTAATAATTTTTCTGCAATAAAGCATTTTTTAAGTGGTTACCAGTCTCCCACCATATATACATATTTATAAAGAAAATCCTCCCCTTTTTTTAAGTTTTTTTAAGTTTTTTAAGATTCTTGTAGCTTGCTCCCCTTCCCCCCAACTTAAGTATTTAGTAAACCAAAATACTACACCATGAGTGGATTTTTTTCATTTTGAGGAACTACTGGCGGACAAAAGAGTTTTTCTCCCATCTCATTTTAAAAATCCTGGAGAGGACCTGTTGAAGACAGAGCCAAGCAGTGGGATCCTCAATAAAGTGGAACACAGATTACAGGCGTGTAACCCCCTAGGGGGTGCGTGGATTCGGTGAGTGGGGACCCTTGAGGGGGAAAAGCACGGAAGTCACCAATAAACAGGCATAATCACAAAAGTCACCTTTCTGTCACTTGAAGCAGAATAATTGTACTTCTGGGAATACCTGAAGAAAGACTATCTTTGGACTATATATATGATTTTTTATATTTTTATATATTTTTTTATATTTTTTTATATGTTTCTGTTCACATTTATTTTTTCACATTTTCTGTTTTTTGTTTTTTTGTTTTTTGTTTATAAGAATTTTTTTTGGTTTTGAATAAGGTTGCATTTTTTAGGTTTTTGGTGGTACACACAAATCTAGATATTAAGGCTTGGGGGCCTTTATAGTATAACAAACAACAATTAGCACAAGGATTGTGCATGTGCAGTGGAGGTATAGATGTTATACTTCCCATATATATAGGGATTTTTTTCACCATCACAGAATAGTGTGAATATTATTCGGTTTTTGATTTTCTGGGCTTTGGGTATGGCTTTTGCTTTTCAGCTCTTTTGAAACCAGTGAATTTATATGTGGTAATTAACAGAAGTGGTGTATAGTCACATTTGGTTGGATTAAGGATATAAAGAAAAAAACCTTTTTTGGTATAATCACAATAATAGGAATACAATATTAAACACGGGTGCAATATATATATACATATAGCCTTTAGGGATAATAAACGGTTAAGGCAGGTTCAGATTGAACACCAGCCTGAGGTAGCGCCAACAGCCCACAACAATTATTCAATAAGGAATCTCTGTCCACCTGAGCAACTGCTATAATATCTGCGTCAAGGACTTGTATCCCTTCTCCAGAAATCTCTGCTTAAGAGTCTGAGATTGTAGGTAGAAATCACTGACATTGGTACAGTTTCGCCTAAGACAGAACTGGCCACGGGGGACAGAGTTTACCACTGGCTATGGTGGCAACTGTCCACCAGAATGTAGCCGCTCCTATCCGTTGGCTTAAAATATGCTTTGAACACCAACCGATGATTAATGGCCGAGATCTCTAAGTCCAGAAAATGGATAGTCGTAAGACTAGCCTCGTATTTCAAAACAATACCGTGGTCAGTGGTGTTCAATACAACCATAAAATTGTCCTTGAACACTTTATCGCCCCTCCAGAGGAGGAGGATATCATCTATATACCTAGCCCACAGGACTAACTCTGGTCTCTCAAGGGCATAGACAACATCCTCCTCCCACTGGGCCATGAATAAATTGACCCCTGATTTGTGTATAGAAAACATTCGGGAGCCAGAAAAAGTTGTGTTCAGTTGCTAACCTCAACATCTCCATAATGAAATTCCTATGAATCAGGGAAAGGGCTCAGTTCCTAGACAAAAAAAGCTTGACCTGCGCAAGACCCAAATTGTGTGGAATGGACGTATAAAGAGCGGAAACGTCCGCAGTGACCAAAAAGAGGTCATCTCGACAGTCAACGATTTCCAACAATTTGATGGTATCTCGGGTGTCCTTGAGGTAGGATGGAATGAGTTTGACTGTAGATAAAAATCTATATACCGTCCAATCCGGGAGGTCACTGAGTCAATCATGCGTATAATCGGGTGACCGGGAGTTTACTGGGTTCTTGTGTACCTCCTGCAATTATATATTTGTCTCTTGAGTATATCCCCTTTTGAATACATGGTAGTAGTCTGCTGGCCTTGTTTACTGCAGCTTGGCATTGCATGCTATTGCTGAGTCTGTCATCAACTAGGACCCTCAGATCTTTTTCCATGCTTGTTCCACAAGGAGTTCTCCCCCTAGCGTGTAGCCTGCATTCTTATTTATGGCCCCCAAGTGCATCACTTTACATTTTCCCACATTGAAGCTCATTTACCATTTAGTTGCCCATTCCTCTATTTTATTGAGGTCTTCTTGTAAAGTTTCAATATCCTGTTGTGTAGTCATTACCCTGCTTAGCTTCATAGTATGAGCAAATACCAAGCTTGAACTAGTTAAACAGAATTGGTGTCAGGACAGCGTACTGGGGCATCCCGCTCACAACCCAGACAATTCATAAGCTATGCTATTTACGACCATCCTTTAAATGTGCCCCTGTAACCCATTTTCTTTCCAGGCACATACACTATCAATAATGCCAACAGACCTAAATTTGTAAATTTATTGGGTATGATCTTTGGATATGGTCCCTTACCATTCCCTCAAGGTGGATGTCTTATTTATTTCCTGTTTTTTGAATCTTCAAATCTAAGAACTTCATCCTCTATCAAATTAAGTCTGTGGGTTAGAAAACTATTGCTATCTTTTAGAGTCAACATATAAATTATAACAATTCATTTGGGGTACCCCTTCACACAGTCAGAACACCGCCCACATAACCTATCAATTTTATCACATGTTTCATAAACTGTTCAAGTTGATATATTTGAATTTCTTCCACAACTCCAAGTAAAAGCAGACATACACAGGAACACAGGTGGCACATATGGCTCAACCACTTTTATGTCTGTAATAGTGCCCATTAAATATAAAGAAATGATTGTAATTTTATTATTTCCAAAATCCACACATTTATTGTAAGCTCAATTAGAAATTCATTTTGAGCTCCTAATAATGGGTATCCCTTTTCTAGCTATTGGGTCACCTCCTGTATTTCCATGTAAGGAGGCATGGATGTATACAGTGATTCTGCATCAATGCCGACCAAGAGGTAGGTCACAGGGATCTGTAATATATCCAATTTTCTCAATACACCACTGGAGCATAGAATGAAAGATGGTTATTTGGATATGCTATGGCAAATCTTCCTGTCAGTATATTTGTCTGTTCGCTCTAGAGAACTGTCCATTCCCAACATGTTTGGCCCCCAAGAGGTATTTTCCTACTTTTGTGTACCTTAGGTAATGCATAGACGATTGGGAGTGTTAAAAGCCTTTGTTAATTTAATATGTAGCGCTGGCTCCTGAAGAGCACACGCTATTTGTTTTAAAAAATTAATATTCCTAAAACCACAGTTGGGTTTTAGGGCCAATTTTGCCAAATTATGGTTTCAGTACCAGTCTAGCTGGATTGCACCTTGGCTGCAGGTGTCACTTTCACCGTCAGCAAGTGCTAGAACGCAGTCTAGTTGGGTGCATTGAATGCCCTTCTTTCTCTCGGAATCAGCCCAGTGGGAGTGTCGTCTTGCTGTGCATTCTGGGAGAGGGTATTTAAGGTACTGACATCACGTGCTTCTGGGATCCGATCCAGAGGAGTTTCCTGTCTCTTTGGTCCTGGTCCTCCTAACCAGCCCCCATGGCCCTCCTAGCCTGGGGTGCGGATCCATGCAATTCCGAGTCTTGGGGCTGGATTGCCCCAGGCGAAGCAACTGCGGGGACAGGCCTGAAAGGATATGAGGCCATAATGATTCAAAGGTGGTCCAGTGCCGTCTCATCTAAAGATAGGCCCAGCAACTGGAGAAGCATACAGGGGAGGACTCTTCGGGAGAAGGCCATGCATAAGGCTGGTTTCTCAGAAGGAGCCTGGAGGCTCAGTTGAAGGACACTTTGTGGATCTATACTGATACGGTATCGCTGGACAGGCTGAGAGATATTGGTATCATATCATAGTTTTCTAAATTTATCTACGTCCCTCAGTTACATTCAAGTCTGTGGCAGAGACTTTTGCTCAAGTGTTCTACATTCAAGTCTGTGGCAGAGACTTTTGCTCAAGTGTTCTACATTCAAGTCTGTGGCAGAGATTTTTGCTTTACTTAACCACTTTGCGCCCGTGCTATAGCCAAAAGATGGGTACAGCACAGACGCTACCTGCCGGGAGGGCGTGCCTGGACGTCCTCCTATTTACTTCCGCAATGCGCGCTCCTGAGAGCGCGCATCGGGGAAGTTCTGTGTTGGCCATTTCCCTTGGACACAGCCAATCACAGATCGCTGTAAACAGCCAATCACAGCGGCCGTTTACAGTGCGATCGGCGTGTCCAATGAGAGATGATCTCATATGTAAACATATGAGGTTATCTCTCAGCGCCGCTCTCCCTCCTCACACAGAGACAGCGTGTGAGGAGGGAGAGATGAACGGCTGCAGCGGCCATAAGTAAAAAAAAAAAGTAAAATAAACTGCCATCTGCCCCCACTGCCATCTGCCCCCACTGCCATCTGCCCCCACTGCCTCCAGTTAGTGTCATCTGTCCCCACTGCCACCTGTCCCCAGTGCCACCAGTTAGTGCCATCTGTCGTCAGTCCCACCTGTCGTCAGTGCCACCTGTCCCCATTGCCATTTGTCCCCAGCGCCACGTATAAGTGCCATCTGTCATCAGTGCCACGTATAAGTGCTATCTGTCATCAGTGCCACATCATGCCACGTGCCATCAGTGCCACATAGTGCCATCTGACATCAGTGCCATATCAGTGCCATCTGTCATCAGTGCCACGTATCAGTGCCATCTGTCATCAGTGCCACCTGTCAGTGTCACATGTCATCAGTGCCACATATCAGTGCTATCTGTCATCAGTGTCACATGTCATCAGTGCCACATATTAGTGCCACCTGTCATCAGTGCCACTTATTAGTGCCATCTGTCATCAGTGCCTCGTATTAGTGCCATCTGTCAGTGCCACGTATAAGTGCCACATGTCATCAGTGCCACGTATAAGTGCCATCAGTCATCAGTGCCACATATTAGTGCCATCTGTCATCAGTGTCACGTATCAGTGCCATCTGTCATCAGTGCCACGTATCAGTGCCATCTGTCATTGTCCTAGTGCTCCAGGGCCTTCAAAAGTGTAATAGGTAGTCAACAAGTTAGATGTGTAATTTATGCTCCTAGAACACGTGACGGCGCTCCCTGCATGTTGGGCCTCTCTAAGTGGCTAGGCTGTGGAAAAGTCCAACACATGTGGTATCGTAATACTCAGGAGGAGTAGCAGAATTTATTTTGGGGTGTCATTTGTGGTATACACATGTCATGTGAGAGAAATAACCTATTACATATACAATGACAATTTTGTGGAAAAAAAAATTTGGAAAGAATTGTGGGAAAAAATGACAACATCAAAAAGCTCACCATGCCACTTACTAAATACCTTGGAATGTCTACTTTCAAAAAAGGGGTAATTTGGGGGGTATTTGTACTTTCCTGGCTTGGTCGGGTAACAAGAAATGAGATAGACCACCAGTACATCAGGTGTGATCAATTTTGTCTGATTCGCACCACAGCTTGTAGCCTCTCTAACTTTCACAAAGACTAAATAATATCCACTAATGTGGGTTATTTTTTACCAAAGATATGTAGCAGTATAAATGGCCAAAATTTATGAAGAAAAATTTATAATTTGCATAATTTTATCACAGAAACAAAGAACTTTGTTTTTTTTTCAAACTTTTCGGTCTTTTTTCATTTATAGCGCAAAAAATAAAAAAACACAGAGGTGATCAAATACCACCAAAAGAAAGCTCTATTTGTGGGAAAAAAAGGACAAAAAAATGACTTTGGGTACAGTGTTGCATGACTAAGTAATTGTCATTCAAAGTGTGAGAGCACCGAAAGCTGAAAATTGGTCTGGGCAGGAGGGGGAATTAAGTGCCCAGTAGGCAAGTGGTTAACACCCTACCGGCTGCTAGGCCTAGTGAGAGGAGGTCTATCCCGTGGGGGTAAGAATCCTGTTGTGAAACAGTAATTCTCTGGTTTTCTATAGTGAGAGACTTCCTATTTTTGCTGTTCCAAAAGTACCTGACTTTTCTTCCTAACCCTCTACCCTTCATTAAGAAACTGTTATCTTTTCAATAAATATCCCAAAAAAGAGGATCCAGTGTCAGTTTCTGCAATTCTTGGGGTCATCTACCACCGGAAACCCCTAGATGGAGGCAAGGTCAAGAAGGTAACGATAAGCCCAACAAAACCAGCAGCTCCTTCGGGGATCGGTGCTACAAATATATACAGTCATTACTACTTATTAATAATACTAATTATATGTATAAATGGACTTTAGGACAAACTGAATTGCTAGATTTTTATTTGGGTCAGTTTTGGAAATTAAAATCTATAACCAAGCTTAATGGATGATAGACAAACTATTAAGGTATATGTAATATATATATATATATATATATATATATATATATATATATATATATATATATATATAGAGAGAGAGAGAGAGAGAGAGAGAGAGAGAGAGGAGGAGCCACATGCTGAACACCCTGAACAAACGTATGCATCAATGAGTGAGTTGCCAACGGTCGCTGAAAAAAGACAGCCAAAGCTAATACCTACCCCTTAATGGTGCTCAATGCAAGTTTCTGATCCTCTCCTCACTTCAAAAACAGCATTAAAAATAGGGCTGCTACTGATTAAAATTTTCCTATTCGATTAATCGATTTTAAATGAATTTTAATTAATTATAACGCACATACAAATCCAACTACTTTTAGCTGATCTCCTTGCATTGCAGCTCTGCATTAGTCAGTGGTAAATGTGGTATACACTATATACAATCACCCGACACTAGTTAGTTTCTACAATCCATGACTTAACTTCAGAGTTCTCACATAAAGAGGATAAAAACACAGCATGTAAAGCCAACAATCGTGTTAGTTCCGTAGGGCAGCAGCGGGTGACGTCATGCGTAGCTCCTCCACCATATGCTTTACCTTCAATCAGAACTTCGAAATCACCGGATTCCTCCCTTCCCTTCGTTAGCAGACATAGGCACTTGGGAAAGTCCAGTGATGTTAATATCTGTGACGTCACCGGATCTCCGACTGAACTCCCTGAAGACCCGGAAGCCAGAGGAGAGGTGAGTACCGATCAAAAGAATTTTGATCGTTCAAAAAATAAATGATTAATCGAGGAATTAATCATTCATTTTCGCAGCCCTAATTAAAAATATTTTTTTTTATGAAAACGACATGGAGTCCCCCCAATCCATACCAGGCTCTTTGGTCTGGTATGGATTTTAAAAGGAACCCCACACCAAAATTTTAAAAATGGCATGGCCCAAAATCCATACTAAACCCTTATCTGAGCATGTAGCCAGGAAAGGCAATGCGGCAGGCCAGGAAAGGGGGGTAGTCGAGTGAGCAGCCCCCTCCTGAACCATACCAGGCCACATGCCCTCAACATGGTGGGGTGTGCTCCAAAACATCTTGTCCCACAAGGACCTCTTCCCCAAAACCCTTGCAGTTGTGGGGGTCTGCGGGCAGGGGGTTTATCAGAATCTGCCCCCCATATCCTGTCCCCCTTGTCTTTATGGACCTTGCTTTGTGCACTGGTGCCCAGTCATGTTGGAACAGGAAGGGGCCATCCCCAAACTGTTTTCACAAAGTTGGGAGCATGAAATTGGCCAAAATGTCTTGGTATGCTCATGCCTTAAGATTTCCCTTCACTGGAACTAAAAGGCCAAGGCCGACTCCTGAAAAACAACCCCACATCATAATCCCCTCTCCACCAAATGATTTGGATGAGTGCGCAAAGCAAGGGCCATAAAGATATGGATGAATGAATTTGGGGTGGAGGAATTTGACTGGCCTGCACAGAGTCCTGGCCTCAACCCGACAGAACACCTTTGGCATAAATTTAAGCAGAGACTGCAAGCCAAGCCTACCTGTCCAACATCAGTGCCTGACCTCACAAATGCACTTCTGGAAGAATGGTCACACATTCCCATAGACATACTCCTAAACCTTGTGGATAGCCTTTCGGGAAGAGTTGAAGCTGTTATAGCTACAAAGGGTGGACCAACTCAATGTTTAACTCTAGGGACTAACAGTGGGATGCCATTAAAGTTCATGTGTGTGTACAGGCAGGTGTCACAATACTTTTGACAATAAAGTGTAAGTGTGTTTCATCATTTTTTTAAGGTGGAATCACTAATATTTTAATCTTGATTACTGGATAAAAAAATTGCACTGACAATGCAATGTTCAGTCTATAATTTAATGGTAGGTTTATTTTAACATAAAGTAAATTGACACATTTAAATGAATATAGAGATAACATGTTTTATCCTCTATAGATTAAATTGAAAACAATTTAATTTCATTCCCATAAAACCTAATATAGAGATTTCTAGTCTTGTAGTGCCATCTGATGGGTAGGTTAATCGTTTGGCTGT
The DNA here is from genome assembly GCF_037356315.1 of Lithobates pipiens. NCBI lineage: Eukaryota > Metazoa > Chordata > Amphibia > Anura > Ranidae > Lithobates > Lithobates pipiens. The sequence continues at coordinate 379,855,813 of NW_027507764.1, read as the reverse complement.
TCAAATAATTAGATAGTAAAAGCACCCTCCAATCAGAGGTGGGGTAAATATTTCAAATTACACCCTCTGGGAGATACTGTAGTTAAGGAGTGATTGGGAATAAAAGCTCAGAGTGAAAATGGATCCCCCTGTCTTGAACTATCTTGATCCATCTTGTGGCAGATCATCATCTATCTTAAATCATCTTGATCTCCAGCTCCCTCTTGAATCACCATCTTGAATAGTAGTCTGCATCATCCTCCTTATAAGCATACACATGTACAGTTCGTTCTCTCATCCTCTCATCCTGAGACTCTCAATCGATCTCCTTGCAGGTCCTACCAGGGCATTGGCTCTTAACTCAACACCAATAACGCCTTGGGTATGGTATAATTTTATCATTATTTAGAAATTCCTTCTTACTCCTGAATGTAACAGACCTAGATATGTTGTCTTATTTGCATAATAGTTTTTTGCTTGTTTGATGTGATATTCTGCTCATTGTATCATAACACCTAGGGATTAAATAACTATTTAAGCTGTATTTCCACAGCTTGTGGATATACTTGGCCCCTTTATTCTGCTGAAAGGAAGCAAAGGGGACTGTGTGATAAATGTAGATGTAGTTGTCTGCTAGGTTAGTTAGATTAGTGATAGTAAGTTATAATAGCTATGAGTGGAAATTGAATTATTCAGCTTACTCTGGTTCCCAGGCATATCTATATTTTAGCTGTGTAAGTTGAGTATTTCATTGTGAAATATAAATGTCAAGTGTCTACTTCATACAATTAATCCTGCTGCTATATGTGATTGTAAGTGACTCAATTGTAAATGCATTTGTATTTATTTATCTGGCTTCATAGTCCATACTTTCACCTAATGATATTGTGCTTACAAATATCTGCAGAGAGCACAAGGTAATAATTAACTTGGTCAGTGTAATTATATTTAGTAATTTATTTTAAATTGGAGGCACTGTCATATATTGATTGATTATACAAATGATATTGCTGACTTAATAAATTGTTCAAACTTCCTGACCCTTGGGGTTGTTTGCTTTCCAAAATGTGGTCATGCTATGGGTATTTCCATTGTCCTGGAGCTCCAGGGCCTCCAAAAATGTGATATGGTCAGGAAAAATGATACATAATTTGTGCCCCTAGAGAGCTTTAAGTTGACCTGGACTTTGGGCCCCTCTTTATGGCTAGGCTGTGAAAATGTCTCACACGTGTTGCATCACCACACTCAAAAGGAGCAGCAGAAATTGACAAATCTGTGTAAAAAAATACATTTTCATTTTTTCCCTGCATTTTCCAAAAACTTGTGTCAAAAAATGACATTTTCAAAAAACTCATCACCTTTTAGAACATACCTTGGAGTGTTTGCTTTCCAAAATGTGGTCATTTTTTTGGTGTTTCCACTGTCCTGGTGCTCCAAGGTCTCCTAAAATATAATAGGTAGTCAGGAAATTAGATGTGTAATTTATACATAATTTATGCTTCTTGAAAACACAATGGTGCTCCTTGGATTTGGGGACCTTCTATGCATCTAGGCTGTGAAATAGTCTCACATATTGTATACCCATACTCGAGAGGCATAGCACAATATGTTTTTTGGGGTGTAACTATTAGTATGCCTATGCTGTGCATGTTACATAACTTATATAACTTATATAAAATTACAACTTTGCAAAAAAAAAAAATTGTCACAAAAAATTACAACTTAAAAAAAACTTGCCATGCCTCTTACTAAATACCTTGGACTGTCTACTTTACAAAAAGGGGTAATTTAGGAGATATTTGTACTGATCTGGCATTCTAGGTCCTTAAGCAATGAGAGGCAGTCAGTACATCAGGATTGACCAATTTTCGAATATATATACTATAGTTTGTAGAATCTAACTTTCATACAGACTAAAAAAAATACACTGGGTAGGGTTACATTTACCAAAGAAATGTTGTAGAGTACATTTTGGCCTACATTTATGAAGAAAGATTATTTAATTTCAAACTTGTATAATAGAAACTAAGAAAAGCATGTTTTTTTAACAATTTTCTGTATTTTTTCATGTACACAGCAGAGAATAAAAAGACCCAGTGGTCATTAAATACCACCAAAAGAAAGCTCTACCTGTCTCAAAATATGATAAAAATTCAATATGGTTATAGTGTTGCATAACTGAGTAATTATCACTCAGAAAGCATTGCATCCACAATGAGGGACTCCTTTAGATCCAGCAAAGTATCACTTTGACGCTGAGGTGTTTTTTAGGAGTTTTAGCTCTAAAATAGCACCTGTGAAGTGCCTGAAAAGTGCCTCTCAAGCCTCCCCAGTGTGAAAGCCTGAGTGCTTTTACACCGGAGCGGTGCACTTGCAGGTTGGGAAAAAGGGTCCTGCAAGCAGCATATTTGGGGCGGTGCGGAAGCGGTTTATACACCACTCCTAAACCGCCTCTGCTATTGAAATCAATAGGCAGCGCTCCTGAAGCGCCTACAAAGTGCTTTGTCAGCAGCGCTTTAAACCCTTTATTTGGCCGCTAGCGGGGGTAAAAGCACACCACTAGAGGCTAAAAAGCGCCATTATAACAGCGATAAAGTGCCGCTAAGACTAGCGGCACTTTAATGCTAATGCCCCCACCCCAGTGTGAAAATAGCCTTAAAAAAAATCTGATGCAGAACCTGGATTCTTAGCGGCAAACAAAAAGACATTAAAAGCAGGCAGAATCATCATGCTAGCAAGATGCGCAGTCATGGTGTAACCTTGTAAACAGACCTAAATTAAGCAAGACTGCAATCCCAAATGCCATTCATACATCAGAATTTGCACCTTGAGAGCAACAGGCAAATGGCCAAAAGTTCATTGCAGCCAGGTAAAGAGAGCTGCTTGCTTGGTGAGGAGGACACAAATAGGAGCACATGGACTGGATCAGCTTCAATATTTACAATATTTACATAGGAAAGGGGGTGGAGTGTACCCATACATACGCTGCCATGAAGTTAGGACATACTGTATGTCAATTTTGATTTTGCCTACAGTTACATTCAAGCTTCCAAACGCAATTATTTTTTAATTGTAATTTGTAGGACAGAGATAACTGTAGTTACTTGCAGTTAGTCACCTACGGTTATGACTTTTATTATAGTCAGTCTTTCTCAATGTAACACATGTAGAATTTAAAATACACATTTGATGTTAAAATAAATGAGAAATATGTTATCAATGCTTGGAGCTATGATTTGTCTCTGCAAAAGATAATTACTAGCATTATCATTAAGGAATTCAGAAAGTATTTTCAGCTTAATTAATCCTCTCATGTGAGAAAGTAATGAACTGAATTTCTAAGATGAGTAAATATCAAAAACATGCAAATAAACTTTGAGCTACAACTTTATTTTAAACAATATTTTCTAACAATCAAATATAGTTTTATGGTGGCAGTCAACCATATCCAATGATACTTATTAGGAAATTAACATTTTATCATGAGTTATACTAAATCAATTCAATGCATTAAAACTAATTACTGTAATTTGTTTCTGAGATGAAAGTGATCACTTTTTCAGATGCTAATAATATTCATCATTTTGGTAAGTCTCTTCATTATTTTTGACACAGAACTTTTATATTAGTTATATATATTAGAGAGCTTATGTAACGTTTAAACCTTAACGTGCAATTCTGTTCTCTGGGTCAGTACAAACTGCAACGGTTTGAACCAATTCCTGCCTTGCCTGGCCTATTGCAAAATGGCACGCTTTGCACGCACCCCCTTGGGCATTCCGTGGCACTGTCAGGGATCTCATACAGCCGGTGCTAATTCCTGTGCAGCAGATGCCCATTTTTATGTGCAGAATCAAAAGTATAGAAGCCTTACAAGACCAGCAAGGATTGTAATGCGTAATGGATAATTGTGTATCTGTGTGGGCACCTGCACATACATGAAGGTGTGCACACGCATTCACAAATTGTGGCACTCAGCAGTCTATTTAAACTGAGAGTCTGCCTGGCCTCAGTGCTGGATTGTCTTCAGCTCTGGTTCCTGGAAAGTCTGTTAACCTTGTCTGCTAACCCTATTCACTTGAATAAGTCACAATCAGCAGGCATACAGGGGGTATAATTTCTGCCACAGCTGCAAAGCTAAGCATCACAGCATGTACTACTAACTCTGGGCTGTTTATGGACCATGTTTCTTCCTGTTGCCTGGACTGATCCTTTGCCTGTTTGCTGAACATGTCTCTGTCTGCAGACCAAACTGACCCATCTGTATATCTTGCTGACTATGTTCCTTCCAAGACACCCATTCCAGCCATCCCCTGCAGATAACTACACTCCTGGTACCGTAGAAACTTTTTTTTTTCTTCCAGTCTTTAGCCTCCTGTACTTCCTAGTCAGTAAACATGACCTTCCTGGGGGCAGCCACATACCAGTAGACTAATAGTGCTTGGCTTATAGGGACAGGGACTGCTATAGGTAATGCTACACTAAGCTGTATTCTCTGTCCACTGGTATAGAGGCAATCAAGTGCATTGGTTTTGATACAATTTGAGATTTGTGTGATACATAAGATACAATGTCTTATATATAATCAGTCCAAATACTGAAAAAAGTGGTATTGTTTATATAGCAAAAAAAAAAAAAAAAAAAACCCAGCAGTGATTAAATGCCACCATCTTCTGTATATTTCTTTCAAAGAAATTATAAAACCTTCAATTGGGTACTACGTTGTATGAGTAATTGTCATTCAAAGTGTGACAGCTCTGATCCGGTATTGAGGTAGTTAAACTTTGTAGCAGATTACCAAATTTTTCTGCACTGAAGAATTAGCTCATTGTTTTACCATGCCATTTGCAGACTGATTCAGAATGGGGGGGGGGGGGGGGGGGTGACTGGTTCCCTATAATTATCTGGTATATTCTCAGTATTCTGGTGAGAAAATCTGCTGTGTCAATACCCCTAAAAGTACTTAACCCCTGGGGTGAATCTTACCAAAACTGAATTTTCTATTGCAGGGGGTGCCTAAAATTGTACTTGTATCTTAATGCATACTTCTGGGAAAATCAGTGAGCCAATGACACAAACAGGAAAATACTTTTCTGGGGTTATTACATACACCAGTGGTGTAATAGAAAAGCCCCAGGATGCCATAGTGCATTGAATTTTCCAGAAAAATGTGATTCCTATTTTATCATTGTACTGAGTTTCTCTTGATGTACTCTATCGGAGAGGATGAAGTAGACAGAAGATATACCTTTTTAGTTCCTGATTAGGATTGGCATAAAGCAATAGAAGGTTTTCGAGGAGGGGGTCATGTCTAATAAGCAGATACTTGTAAAAGTCTTTATATATAATAGGATAAGTTACAAGGAATTCAAAGGGTTTAATAGTTGAGTCAGAGTAGAGTTGACTTAATGAATAGATATCAGCTAGTTCCCAGTTATGTAAATCCAGATAAGACAACACTTAAGTCAAGAATTTTACAAGTATGAGGTTGTAGATTAAAGAAATATTTAGACAAGAGATATTAGATTTTGATTGACATGTATATAAGGCTGCATTATTAGTGTAAAATTATGATCTCGTAAATTGCAGGGTTACAGTGGTAGCTCCTAATAAGGTGTGAGGAGACAGAAAGTCTTTCTATGTGTGACCAGTATATATTGGGCATTGGGGTTCACTAGTGTCTGAGATGGTCCCGAGATGGCCCTGATATTTTGCTATGTCAGGGGCATTTGACATTTATCCTGGTAAACAGTAGAGAAACTGAAATAGGGAAGGACTTAAATAGGTATAAAATATGTGGAAGTACAAACATTTTGGATAAGACTATTTTTCCAACCCATGAGATAAATGGGTGGGTCGGTTCCTTACTATGCTCTGACATTTTATGTAGTAGTACAGGATAGTTGGCATTAAAAACTTTTATCCAGGGAATGTCAAGTTAATTCCTAAGTAGTTAAGCTGAAAGTTAGATGTCCATGAAAAAGAAGAGTTTTGAGAGATTTCCTTTTAAGGTTGAGACAAGAGGTGAATGGGTAACATAAATTATTGGGAATTATTGACTTTATAAAGCAAAAGTGCCCAAAGGATACAAGAATGTTTTGCAGGGCAGAAAGTGTAGTTATGAGATTAGAATTAAAATGTCAACCATGTAAGGACCTGTTTTGTGTTCCGTAGAGCCCTTCAGGCATGAGATTTTCAGACATGAGTGAATAGGCTGGTTCACTAAGTATTGGTGGTTGAGTAAGTAATGCAAATGTAATGAGGGAAAGAGGGCACCCCTGCCTTGTTCTGTTTTTTGTGGTAAATGAATCAAACATTCCTGGGGTCCACAAATTTGCATTTGAGTTGTAAAGTGCAAGTATCGCTAAACCAAGTGTACCAGTAAGACAAAATTTGATTACAACTTGTATCAGAGAAGCCCCCAAGGACTCTATTGAACACCGTCTCTGCATCTAATGAAAGAAGCAGAGAATGTATACAGTGGTGGTCAGCCCAGTGGATTAAATAAAAAATACACCTGGTTCCATCAGAGGCCTATTATCCAGGTATAAAGAGCATCTGGTCAGGGTGGATCAGTTGGGGAATAATTGTCAGGAGTCTATTTGCTATAAGGATGGCATAAATTTTTATGTCAGCATTTATTAATAAGATATAATGAAAATTAGCAGGTTCGGTATGTGGTTTCCCAGGTTTAGGGATTATGATTATAAAGGCATAAACATTTTTACATTTCTAAGTTAGTAATGCCTAAGGTTAGAAACATGGCCCTTCTGTGGATCTTTAAGAAAATATATTTGACCTTTTGCCTGCTTATTCTAAAAATGTTTAACCAAAAAATCCCCTGCATTATTGGCTTCTGAGTAAGCAGTGAGACGTAAGCACTTGAATAGAAAATTGTGTTGTTTGATTATTGATAGTCTAAGCTCATTTATTATGTAATTTTTCAATGGTACACATTTGGGCTAAAAGTTCAGAAGTCTCTAAGGTTTTCTTATTTTTTTACATACACATCAAATTTAATAAATAAACCTTGAATAAACATTTTATGTGTGTTCCAAACTATGGTGTTATCAACATCAGGAGTGGAATTTAATTAAAAGAAAGATAACAGCTCCTTACTGAGTTGTTCCTTAGAATGTGGGTTAGTCAGTAAGGATGAAGTAAGAATCCAAAATAAGTGTAATAAGAAAATGGAAAAATCTTAATAGATATTGGGGCATTATCTAACCAGGTAATGATGCCAAAATCTACCCTGGAATTCTAGAGTAAGATGGTTGTGGTTGTGAGATAATTGTAAAGTATTTTTCAGTGCTATGAAGACACTTCCAAGCATTAAGGCCTCTTTCACACGGGGCGGATCAGTGCTGATCTGCCTTGTGGATATCCGCTTACTCAGCGGTGATCGCCGGAGCGATCTCCGCTGAGCAGGAAGATGACAGGTCCGTCTCTGCACACTATGCAGGGATGGACCTGTCAGAGCGCCGCTCTCCCCTATGGGGGATCAGATGAAGACGGACCACAGAGTCCATCGTCACCTGATCCGATCCGCAGACATATGGAAAAATAGCTTTTTTCACCGTCACACTTTTTCGGATCGGAGCGGGTTGGATGTCAGCGGACATGTCACCGCTGACATCCGACGCTCCATAGAGCTCTATGGAGCATCTGTTCAGGTCCGTCTGAAAAACTGACAGGTGGACCTGAACGGATCGGCCTTATGAAAGAGCCCTTAAAAGATCATCAGATTTTAAAAAAAGGAGGTAGACAGGTGGGTTGTTTACAGGATTTTTTTTAGGTATGTATAGGTAGGTTTTTGTCAATGATTTTGTTGAAATCACCTTAGATGATAAGATATCCTTGATGGAGCTGATGAATTTTATTAAGGAACATTTTGAAAAAGGATTTTTGGTGTTAATTTGGAGTACACATGTTGACCAGGTTAATGAACTAAAATGATGTATCTACCTCTGGGATCTGAATAGGATTTGAAAGGTGAAAAATGGTATTGTATTTTCAATAGCGATCATTCCCCATGTTCTTTTCTTTTCAGAGTTAGTAAAAAAAATAGTGGGCAAAACGATTGTGTTTGCATGATGGGGGTTTAGTGTGATAAAACTTCTCAAAGTCTCTTGTATACATAATAAATCACTTTGTAATTTCACAGCTTCCCTCGAAAGGGATGAGCATTCAAAGGGATTGTTTAGGTCCCTTACTGTTTATAGATCTGTTTTTAATCATTATGAAAGGAAAGAATGACATTTGGAGGAATCCTCATGAAGCACAACAATACATTTAATGCCAATTTTGTTGCCAAAGTAAACATAGTTAGCAGTAGGAATCATTAATGGTGTAATTGTTATGAGAGAGAAGGAGATATATTAATTAAGGAAATGAATATGAAGGTATAAGCACATGTAGTAGAAAACAACCTTTAACAAAAAAAATAATATTAATAGTGTGCACGATATACTGATTTCATGATGCGAGTGGAGGGAGGGAGCATAAAACACAAAGGTCTGAGAGGTATCCTAAGCACCTCACCCCCTATATAATTGGTAATCTGATTGGTAGATAGGGAAGGTATGCACAGTGTGGACCAGCAGGCTTTAGTTCTGTTAATAATGAAGCAAGGGTCGGCAGACTTTCCTGCTGGGCTGTGGGTGGGTACAGACAGAAAACACCAAGCATAAAGTATAAGGCCATTGCTTGTAATCATAATAGGAATAGTTTTGTTTTGATAGGAGATGAGGAGCTGAGTTGGACATTCCATATATAGGATTTTTTTGCTTCTGAAGAATCTTGATTATGCACCTACTGTAAATTATTTCTGTTTGTGTGCAGTGGATGCAGAAATATCATTAAACATAACAATGTGCTTGTATGGTTCTGGTGCTAATTTTCCTGGAATAGAGCATTAGCATACACTCTAGTAAGTATCTCTCTGGGATAGGGTTTTGGCAGAAGTTTTAGCTTGGCAATTTCTACGTGCTTAGCCAAGGATACATTTGTGTGGAAGGTACATGGGTAAGCTAGCTTTGAATAGTTGTTGAAGAAACAGAATTAGCTCAGTTGAATCAATGTCCTTTGGTATGCCTCAGAATTATTTTTTTCTTCTGGAGTCAGTAACTTTCTCTTTAAAAACCACTTACCGACCACCGCACGACGATGTATGTCCCTTTTTTGAAGAGAGATATCTTGGTAGCTGCTGCCACAACCGAGGTATCCATCTCTTCAGGCAGCAGTTTGGTAAACGATAATGGTGGTCTCTGCGATTGTTTCGCCGCAAGATCACCATTATCGGTGGCACTTACCGGAGCCAGGCGATCGGGTCCTGTCACTTCCTTGGCATAGAGACGAGTGAGGCTAAGATGGCCCCCACCCATCTCCATACCATAGTAGGGCGGAAGCGATGTCAAAACATCACTTATGCCCATACCTCTTAAAGGCAAAATTTTTCAATGTCATTTTTTCAAATGACAATTTTTTTTTTCATTGCATTTAAGTCCAAATATAAGATCTTTTTGATCCCAGATCTCATATTTAAGAGGACCTGTCATGCTTTTTTCTATTACAAGGGATGTTTACATTGCTTGTAATAGAAATAAAAGTGACCCAAATTATATATATTTTTAAAAACAGTGTAAAAATAAATAAAATAAAATAAATAAGAATTATTATTTTTAAAGCGTCCTGTCTGCTGCGCAAATACGGTGTGACAAAAAGTATTGCAATGACCGCCATTTTATTCTTTAGGGTGTTAGAAAAAAAATGTATAAGGTTTGGGGGTTCTAAGTAATTTTCTAGCAAAAAAAATTGTTTTTAACTTGTAAACACCGAGTCTGAAAAAGAGGCCTTTTATCGCTGGGGTCTTAGCTGAGGGTGAGCGCTTATTTTAAAGCTGGTCTTTTCAATGCCATATCTCTCAATAATATATTCTTGTATGTTTTAATTCGATACTCTTTTGCCTGTAATGTATTAATTTTCTTCCTTTTGATATATTTATTAGTTTGCACGTCCCCTATGGAAGCCACCGGCAAAACATATCGAGATAGTGTAGATAGATCATCTCCATCATGGCTTCTTTGGAGCCCATTGCTATTAAATAAGCTTATGCAACCGCTTTTATTTTTTGTATTTGAATAAAATAGTTTTTGCCTAATAAATACGATACTGTTTTGTACTATATGAAAAAAGCTATCTTTGAGTCTTTGTAAGCACCGTGAAAATCCCTTATTCCTTCTTCTGCACCGTTAAGTGTTTTAAAAACTGCAGTTTTTTCAGGAGTAGTGATTTTAATAATGCTTAAAGTGAAACAATAAAAATGAAATATTTCTTTAAATATCGTGCCTGGGGGACCCCCTTAGTATGCCTGTAAAGTAGCGCATGTTTCCCATGTTTAGAACAATACCACAGCAAAATTGCATTTCTAAAGGAAAAAAGCCATTTAAAACTGATCGCGGCTGTAATGTATTACCAGATCCCATCAATAATGGTGTAGGGGTCCCCCCACAATCCATACCAGACCCTTCAGGTCTGGTATGGATTTTAAGGGGAACCCTGTGCCAAAATGTTTTAAAAAATGGCGTACAGGTCCCCACAAAATCCATATACCCTTATCCGAGCATGCAACCTGGCTGGCAGCAGGGAAAGAGGGGGGATGAGAGAGCACCCCCCTCCCTAAACCGTACCAGGCCACATGCCCCCAACATGGGGAGGATGTTTTGGGGTCCTCCAAAACATCTTGTCCTCCATGTTGATGGGGGCAAGGGCCTTGTACCCACAACCCGTGCCTGGTGGATTGGGGGGTCTGTGTGCAGGGGGCTTAACAAGGGGACCCCAGATCCCAGCCCCCATGTGAATGGGTATGGGGTACATTGTATTTTATTTTTTTATTAAAAAATAAAAAAAGTCCCACAATGTAAATCCATCTTCGAAGACAGCGCCCGACGGACTGAACAAAAAAATCTGCAACAACTCTGCCTCCATGGGAGGCTCCCACCGAGGTGTGCTGGGATTCCGGCAATACATTACAGCCACGACCAGTTTTAAATGACTTTTTTTCCATTTTGCTGTGGTATTGTTCTAAACACGGAAATGCGCTACTTGGCATACTAAGGACAACCCCCAGGCATGATATTCAAAGGAATATTACATTTTTATTGTTTCACTTTAACCACTTTCAGACCGGACCATTTTGCTGGCTTAAGACCAGACCACTTTTTGCGATTCTGCACTGTGTCGCTTTAACTGACAAGTGCGACGTGGCTCCCAAACAAAATTGAAGTCCTTTTTTCCCCACAAATAGAGATTTCTTTTGGTGGTATTTGATCACCCCTGCGGTTTTTATTTTTTGCGCTATAAACAAAAAAATAGCGACAATTTTGAAAAAAACGCATTATTTTTTACTTTTCTGCTAGTATAAATATCCCCCAAAAATATATAAGAAAACATTTTTTTCCTCAGTTTAAGCTAACACGTATATGAAGGGGTTAACCAGAGGGTGGCAGTGTAGGGGCTAAGTGTGTCCTAGGGGCGTGTTACTAACTGCGGGGGGGGCGTGGCTGTGTGTTAGTGAACACCGATCTCTGCTCCAATCACAGGGAGCAGAGATCAGTGTCACTTGTTGCTAGGTAGAACGGGGAGATGCTGTTTACATTGGCATCTCCCCGTTCAGCCTCCCTGTGAGATGATCGCGGGTATCCCCACGGCGATCGAGTCCGCGGGACCCACGACCAGACTCACGGGGGTCCTGACCGGCAGGGCAGAAATTTCAACTGGACGTACCTGTACGCCAGTTTGCCTGCCCATGCCATTCTGCCGACGTACATCGTCGTGCGCCAAACGCTCGACACAACATTAAAGTCTATAAGACACGAAAATTACTAATCAAAAGTGCTAATTTTAAAGGCTTATATGCAAGTTATTGTCATAAAAAGTGTTTGGGGACCTGGGTCCTGCCCCAGGGGACATGTATCAAGACAAAAAATAGTTTTAGAAATGGCCATTTTTTCGGAAGCAGCGATTTTAACAATGCTTAAAGTGAAACAATAAAAGTGAAATATTCCTTTAAATTTCGTACCTGGGGGGTGTCTATAGTATGCCTGTAAAGTGCATGTTTCCCATGTTTACAACAGTCCCTACACAAAATGACATTTCTAAACCAAAATAATTCATTTAAAAGTACTTGATGAATTGTCGGTCCCGGCAATACACATAAAAGTCATTGAAAAAAAATGGCATGGGATTCCCCCACAGTCCAATACCAGGCCATTTGGGTCTTGTATGGGTCTTTGGGTCTTGTCCAATACCAGGCCCTTTGGGTCTTGTATGAATATTAAGGGGAACCTCAAACCAAAATTTAAAAAAATTATTATGTAGGGGTCCCCACAAATTCCATACCAGCCCCACATGCCCTCAACATGGGGAAGGTGCTTTGGGGTAGCCCCCCAAAGCACTGTGTCCCCATGTTGATGGGGACAAGGGCCTCATCCTCACAACCCTTGCCCGGGGTTGGGGGCTTATCGGAATCCCAGCCTTCCCCCCTGTGTGAAATGGTAACGGGGTAAAAAGGTACCCCTACCATTTCACAAAAAAGTGTGAAAATGATAAAAATTACATGACACGGCTTGGGACAAGTCCTATTAAAAAAAAAAAAAGAAATGTCCCATGAAGTCTTCTTCTTCTCTTGCTCCACCAACATATGAAAAAGAAAAAAAATGTGGCGACCCGACTCCATGGGAGCCTCCTGCTGTATGACGCTTCTTCGCTTTGACAGTTGTTTTTATAACTGAGGGTGGGGCCACACCGTGACATTCCCTGGTCCCCCCTCTGATGCCCCGGAAAAGCCATAGGGAAGTCCTTGTGTGTCAGGGGGGGCAGGGTCACCCAGGAACGTCACGGTATAGCCCCACCCTCAGTTATAAAAGAGCTGTGAAAGCGAACACGCGTCATACAGCGGGAGCCTCCCATGGAGGTGGGTCGGTCACATTTTTTTACATTTTTTGGTACATCGGCAGAGCAAGAGAAGAAGAAGACTTTGTGGGACATTATTTTTTTTTTTTTAATAAAGGTCAATTTAAGATCACAGGGCATATTATACCCCCCATATATTACATAAAATCAATCCAGACTCTGCCCCTGGTTGTTGGCAATGTGGGGAGACCCCTGGAGACTTTACTCATATATTTTGGACTTGTTCAGCCATAGTGGGATATTGGGAAGAGATATTAGCTTTTATATTCCAAATAACATTTATCCCTTTACAATTATCAATGACAATATGTATTCTGGGTTTGATAGAACCATTTATTCCCACTGCAGCAGGATGTACTCTGGTGGGGCTGCTTCTATTTTATGCTTGTAAAGCTATAGCTTTTAGCTGGAAAAAAAACTTATATAAATACCATGTAAGACCAATGTATGAATGTGGGGGTTTCTTTTTTGTGTTTTTTTTTGTGTGTGTTCTGTACTTTTGAAAAATCAATAAAAACACTTTTTTTTGTGAAATGGTAGGGGTACATTTGTACCCAGTTACCATTTCACACAGGGGGAGGCCAGGATCTAGGGGTCCCCTTTTAATATGGGCTTTCATATTCCAATAAGGCCCCCGCCCGCAGTTCCCCACAACCACTGGGCAAGGGTTGTGGGGATGAGGCCCTTGTCCCCATCAACATGGTGATATGGTGCTTTGGGGGGCTACCCCAAAACACCCTCCCCATGTTGAGGGCATGTGGACTGGTATGGTTCAGGAGGGAGGCACTTTCTTGTCCCCCCTCTTTTCCTGTGGCCTGCCATATTGCATGCTCAGATACATGTCCCCTGGGGCAGGATCCAGGCCACCAAACACTTTTTATGACAATACTATGCATATAAGCTTTAAAAATTAGCACTTTTGACTTCTCACATAGACTTTTAAAGGGTGTTCTGTGGCTTTCGAATTCTCCACGAACATCCCAAATTGTTCGCTATTTGGCAAACACGTAAGTTTGACTCGAACATCAGGCTCATCCCTATTAGTGTCCCATAGACTTTAACAGTGTTCTGCGATTATTCGAATTTGCCACGAACACCGCATAATGTTATGCCGTGTACACACGATCAAACAAGCGGGTGGAAAAGTCCGGCAAACTCAAGTCCGCCAGACAATCCCCCCGTGTGTAGCCTCCGGCATACTTTTTTGACCCGAAAGTACGGCGGACTTAGAAGGCAGTGTTGCACTCCAATCTTCCCGCCGGACTCGCATTTCGGCGGACATTCCGGCCGTGTGTATGCCAGTCCGCCGTACTTTTGAAATGAGCGGATTTTTCCCGCGCGGAGAAAAGTCCGCTCATTTCGAGCGGGTCTGCAGGTAGGCGGGGCCCGCGAAGGAGACGCCGCTGGCACCGTTACCTGGTATGGGCTTAAAGGGGAACCCCAACGCCGAAAAAAATCGGCGTGGGGGTTCCCCCCAAGTCCACAACAGACCCTTGTCCGAGCACGCTACCCGGCCGGCCAGGAAAGGAGGGGCGAGCGAGCGCCCCCCCCCCCCCCTCCTGAGCCGTACCAGGCCGCGTGCCCTCAACATGGGGGGTGCCTTGGGGAAGGGGGGGCCGCGCGGCCCCCCCACCCCAAAGCACCTTGTCCCCATGTTGATGAGGACAAGGGCCTCTTCCCGACAACCCTGGCCGTTGGTTGTCGGGGTCTGCGGGCGGGGGGCTTATCGGAATCCGGGAGCCCCCTTTAATAAGGGGGCCCCGGATACCGGCCCCTCACCCTATGTGAATGAGTATGGGGTACAATGTACCCCTACCCATTCACCTGTGAAAAAAAGTACAAAAAAAACATGTGGACCTGGGGGGACCCCCACGCCGATTTTTTTTCGGCATTGGGGTTCCCTTTAAGTCCATACCAGGCGGCGGGGCCAGTGACGTCTCCTTCGCGGGCCCCGCCTACCTGGAGACGCGCTCGAAATGAGCGGACTTTCCTCCGCGTGTGTGGGCGAGTCCATTCATTTCAAAAGTAGGGCGGATAGTATGGCGGACTTAGTACGCCGTATTAGTCCGCTGAAAAAGTGCCGTGTGTGGGCAAGTAGCCCGTTCAGAAAGTCAGACGGACAGTCTGGCGGGAAGTCCGCCAGACTAAGTACGTCGGACAGACGGCTACGTGTGTACGCGGCTTTAGTTTTTCAGAGAACACCCAATGTTCGAGTCGAACTCCCTATCATTCCAGGCCATTTTTCAGTTTTCATTACTGTCACACTTTGAATGTCAATTACTTAGTCATGCAACATTGTGCCCAAATAATTTTTTTTGCCACCCTCAAGTTAATATCTGGTAGCACATCCCTTGGGAAAAAATAACTGAAATCAATTGCTTCCTGTAACATCAATGAGTTTCTCACACTTCTCTGCTGGAGTTTTGGACCACTCTTTTTTCACCAACTTCTTCAGGTCTCTTCGATTGGAAGAGTTCCTTTTCCCAACTGCTGTTTTGAGAGCTCTCCACAGGTGCTCTTTTGGATTTAGATCTGGACTCATTGCTGGCCAGTCCATTAATAATAATAATAATAATAATAATACTGAAACACAAAGCTCTAGAAGTTCATACATATTTTTTCTAAAGCTAAAGCAGCTCTTAAGATGATAAACATCAACAGCCGATAATGGTGATATGCCCTCTGAAGAGCGAGTTCAACAACAACCAAGTTGTTCATAGAGAGGTGTTCATATAGTGACTTGTCAAATAGATTATAATAACCTTCACCTCATCACGTTAGACCGCTCCCCTAAAACACTAAACAATAAAATAAAACAATAAAAATGAAATATTCCTTTAAATATCGTGCCTGGGGTTGTCTATAGTATGCCTGTAAAGTGGCACATTTTCCCAGTGTTTAGAACAAATACACAGCAAAATTACATTTCTAAAGGAAAAATTGTCATTTAAAACTGATCGCAGCTGTAATGAATTTTTCGGGTCTCGGCAATATAGATAAAAGTCATTGAAAAAAAGAGCATGGGTTCCCTCCAGTCCATTACCAGGCCCTTTGGGTCTGGTATGAATATTAAGGGGAACCCCGAACCAAATTTTATTTAAAATTTTTAAAAATTAAAAAAAAAATCCATACCAGTCCTGTATGGATTTTTCAAAAATGGCATAGGGGTCCCCCCAAAAGGTCTGGCCCCAAAGTACCTTGTTTCCTTGTTGATGGGGACAAGGGCCTCATACCCACAACCTTTGCTGGTGGTTGTGGGGTATGCAGGCAGGGGGTTTATCTGAATCTGGAAGCCCCCTTTAACAAGGGGACCCTCAGATCTCAGCTTCCCCCTATGTGAATTGGTAAAACCCCTACCATTTCACAAAAAAAATTCAAAAATATTAAAAAAGACAAGAGACAGCTTGGGACAAGTCCTTTATTAAAAAATAAAAAAAATAAAAATGTCCAAAGATGTCCATTCATCTTCTATAACGCCGCCTGACACCTAAAAAAAAAAAGCCGCAACCGCTCTGCCTCCATGGGAGGCTCCCACCGTCTGACGGTTCTCTGTGTCAGGGCTGGCTTAGCCCTTCCTTCTCTGGGCTGGCTGCTCAGTTGTCGGCTAATTGCCAGCTCGCATCTCTCTCCACAGTTACCAGCTGTTCCTTATCCAGCTCGTCTGGCCTGCCTACTTAAAGCTGTCCAGCTCACTTCATATCTGCTTTTGCCTTGGTCACATCACTAGAAACCATCTCCTGCGGTTCTGGTTTTTTTTTCTGTCACTCGCTTTTTTTCTTTTTTGGGCCGTCGGATGGCGTGAATTTACATTGCGGGACATTTTTATTTTTTAATAAAGGACTTGTCCCAAACTGTCTCTTGTCTTTTTTTTACCATTTTTGACACTTTTTTTGTGAAATAGTAGGGGTACAATTTACCCCATTACCACTTCACATGGGGGGAGGCTGGGATTTGGGGGTCCCCTTGTTAAAGGTGGTTTCCAGATTCCGATAAGCCACCCGCCCGCATACTCCCACAACCACTGGTCAAGGGTTGTTGGGATGAGGCCCATGTCCATCAACATGGGGACAAGGTGCTTTGGGGTCAGACCCCAAAGAACCATCCCCATGTTGAAGGGCATGTGGCCTGGTACAGTTCAGGAGGAGTGCACTCTCTCGTCCCCCCTTTTTCCTGTGGCCTGCCAGGTTGTGTGCTCGGATAAGGCTCTGACATGGATTTTGGGGGGGACCCCTACGCTATTTTTTTAAATTTGGCTCAGGGTTCCCCTTAATTTCCATATCAAACCTGAAGGGTTTTTAGGGGGACACCACTCAATTTTTTTTTCTTTTTTGGTTTAGGGTTCCCCTTAATACTCGTACCAGACCCAAAGTGCCTGGTAATGGACTGGGGAGGGAACCATGCTATTTTTTTTTCAATGATTTTTATCTAGACCCAACAATTAATTACAGCCGCGATCAGTTTTGAATGACAATTTTTTCCTTTAGAAATTTCAGTTTGCTGTGGTACTGTTCTAAACATGGGAAAAAATGTCCACTTTACAGGCATACTATAGACATCCCCCAGGCACGATATTTAAAGGAATATTTCATTTTTATTGTTTCACTTTAAGCATTAAAAAAATCACTGCTCCCAAAAAAACGTCAGTTTTTAAATTTTTTTTGCAATACTACATGTCCCCTGGGGCAGGACCCAGGTCCCCAAACACTTTTTATGACAATAACTTGCATATAAGCCTTTAAAATTAGCACTTTTGATTTTTCATGTTAGTGTCCTATAGACTTTAACGGTGTTCCGGCTGCGAAATTTGCTGCGAACACCACATATTGTTCAGAGAACAGGCGAACTAACGTTTGACTCGAACTTCAGGTTCATCCCTATCCCTCAGTTACTTTTGTTGGGCGCAGGAAGGGGCCCTGTTGTTAAATATTATTTGAAAAATTGTAATTACATGCCCTTGTTAGACAGGTGCAGAAAAATTGGGCCTTGAGTGGTGGTGAAACAACACTGTAACCCCTCACAGTTACTCTTGTTGGGGCACAGTAAAGGGCCCTGCTGTTAAATATCATTTCACAAATTGTAATTATATGCCCCTGTTAATCGGGGCAGAAAAAAATGGGCCTTGGGTGGTGGTGGTGCCCTAAACCAAAAATATTGTTGGAAGCTAGCATCGTCATGATTGAGGAGGAATAGGATAGGCAGCATAGGCAGTCTTCAAGGGATCCCAGATCCATTGCAAATTCAATCAGTTACATTAGCATCAGGTGCTTGATAGCTGCTGATCCAGGACTGATTCATTTTTTAAATGTAAGCCTATCAATGGAGTCTGTGGACAGGCGCACTGTTTGATCCATTACAAACCCTCCAGCAGCACTGAATGTGTGTTCAGAAAGCAGGCTGAATGCAGGACAGGCCAGTAACTCAATTGCATATTGAGCATGTTACAGCCAGTGATCCAACCTCAAGATCCAGTCTGCTCTTGCCCCTAGATATTCCTGCACCATATAATGCAGACACTGGCAATGGTTGCCTATCAGACCTTGGTGCTGAGGACTGAAAAATTGTTTAAAGGCATCGGTTGTCCAGCACCAGGAAATGGAAACTTCCCAAGGTCTAGAAATGCATTACACAAACTTTTCTTCAAGCCTCCTGAAGATGTTTCATCCTCTGCTCCCTCTGTGAAGGCAGAATGAGTTCTGCAATGTTACCCTTGTAACGTGGCTCAGGAAGGGTTGCCAGCCATCCCTCTCCTTAGTACCACGAAACAAAGGGTCGTTTCGCAGGCTTTGCAGAATCAGTGAGGCCATGCAGTTTTGATTCTGAGTCCTCTGGGTCACTAAAGATCACATGATCTGTAACTACCCCCTCCCAGTCACGTAGAACTCCTTGGGTTTCTGGGGATTGAAAACCATCCCTTGAAGACTGCTGCATGTTATTATTCACATCCATGCTGACACAATCCTCCTCCACTTCTTCCTGTGTGTTTGGTGGACCCGCAGGAATGCTATCTGGATAAAGGGGGCCTTGCGGGGAAAGGAAGTCCTCTTCTTCCTCCCGCTGTTCTGCCTCAAGTGCCCTGTCCATGATTCCACAAAGTGTGCTCCAGCAGGAAAACTAGAAGGACAGTGTCACTGATGCATGCATTGTCGCTTCTCACCATACTTGTGGGCTCCTCAAAAGGTGACAGACAGTGCATGCATCCTTGATCAGTAGCCACTGGCGTAGCAAAAAGAAGCCAAGCTCCCCTGACCCTGTCCTGGTGCCATAATTGCACAGGTACTCATTAATGGATCTCTGCTGTGTGTGCAGCCACTGCAGCATTGCCAATGTTGAGTCCCACCTGGTGGGCATGTCACAAATGAGTCAGTTGAAGGCAGGTTGAATTCCCTTTGAATTTCAGCCAGCTGAGCACTGACATTGTATGACCAGCGGAAATTACTACAGATTTTTCTGGCCTGCCTCAGGAGATCTTGTAAGCCTGGGTACCTGGTCAAAAAATGCTGCACCACCAAATTCAGGAAGTGTGCCAAACATGGAACATGTGTCAAGTGTCCCTGTCAGAGGGCGGAGAGAAGGTTAGCACCATTGTTGCATAAAACCATTCCTGGCTGAATCTGGCGTGGCTTCAACCACCCCTGAGCTTGCCCCTGCAGAGCTGACAGAATCTCTGTCCCAGTGTGGCTCCTGTCCCCCAGGCGGACCAACTCAAGCACCTCTTGACATCTTTTTGCCTGACTGCTTGCGTAGCAACTTGAGCGTTTAGGTAACAATGCTGGTTCGGAGGACAATTCTGCAGAGGAGGTCATAGAGGAAGAAGAAAAGGAGGGAGGGGAGCATACAGATGTTGTGGCAGAATCACCACTAGCTTTTTGGAGACGTGGTGGCAGAACAAGCTCCAACACTGAACCCTGTCCTGCATCTTTCCCAGCTGCCAGCAGAGTTACCCAGTGTACCGTGAAGGAAAGGTAACGTCCCTGCCCATGCCTGCTGAGTCAGCGATAATATAATCCTTACTGCTGACCGCCATGTCCAACGAGGCAAAAACATTGCCTTCCACATGGCAGTAGAGCACCGGAATAGTCTAACGTGAAAATAAATTAAATGGCGTTTTGGAACCTGCCACTGGAATACAACACATTCCACAAATTCATGAAAGGGGGCTGAGTCAACCAGCTGAAAAGGCAGCGGTTGCAGTGCTAGCAATTTGGCCAAGCTATCATTTAGATACTGAGCATGTGGATGGCTGGGACCAAATTTATTTTTATGGTTCAGCATCTGGGGTAGGGAAATTTGCCTGATGAAATTAACTGGTGGTGTATTGCTAGCAGATTGGTTGCAAGAACTTGTGACACCAATTGCTCTACCTCTATTCCTCTCAGTTCAGGTTTTTGAGGAGACTGGAGGTATAGAAGGGTTTGCGATTCAGGATGAGGAGCAAGGAGAAGTCTGTCTTTTTCTATGATTTGGGTCTTTCAGGTGCTGCTGCCAACGGACTTCATGGCAGGTCATCATATGTCTGGTCAAGCATGTGGTGCCCAAGCGGCTGCTGTTCTGGCCATGCTCCATCTGCTTCAGACATAAATTGAAAACAGCGATGGTGCGATCTGCTGCACATGTGTCAAAAAAGGCCCACACCGAGGAATTTTTGAACATCAGAGGGGAGTAAGTAGTGCCCTGCACCTGTGGAGCTCTGCGGTGTGATGTAATAGGGTGACTGCCCTTAAACTGACCCCTGGAGCCCATCCTGCCTCTTTGGAGTTGTGCCTCCTCCTCCTCACTTTCCTCCTCTCTTCTCTCAGGCACCCAAGTAGGTCAGTGCCCTCATTATCCTTTCACTCCTCATCACTGGAGCAAACTTGGCAGTATGCTGCAGCCTGGGGAACATGACTGTCAGTTTCTTGTCCTTCTGTGTCACCCCCTGGGGACCTACATCGGAGCCTTCAAATTGCTGCACATCCTCCAGCAGCATGTAGCAGACACTGTAGTAGAATAATTCTGGGGACTCCTCTGTGCATGATGGTGGGGCTACGGAAGGAGTAACTGTGGACAAAGAGCCAGTGGAATAAGCCGCTTTGACAGCTGCGTTGGAAGGCAAACTACTATGAGCCTGGGTGACAGAAGATGAGGAGGATGAGGACAGCTTCCTTATCCACTCCACCAACTCTTCTGCATGTTGTGGCTCAATAACATGGCCAGCAGCAGAAAAAAAGGACAAACGTGCCTCACGGCCACCTGCAGAGGTCCAAGACTACCACTGTTAATTGTAGACACAGAGGCTGCTTGCCCTCTTTTAGTGGCCTGTGAGCGTCTGCCTCTCCTTGGTGGCCTCCTGGACATGATGCTGATATTTTCTATTCACAGCAAACTAAACTGTATTAGATACTGTGAACACCGCCTGCACTCTATTAGAAACGGTACTCCAGCTGCACTGTATTATATACTGGGAGTTATTTACGAAAGGCAAATCTACTTTGCACTGCAAGTGCACTTGAATGTGCACTAAAAGTGCACTTGTAAGTGCAGTTACTCTAAATCTAAGGGGTAGATCTGAAATTAGTGTAAGCTCTGCTGATTTTATTATCCAATCATGTGCAAGCTAAAATTATGTTTTTTATTTTCCTTGAATGTCCCCCTCAGATCTACAGGGACTTTACTTCCAAGTGCACTTGCAGTGCAAAGTGGATTTTCCTTTAGTAAATAACCCCCACTGTGTAAACCTCCTGAAGTGTATTAGAAACTGTACACACTGTATTATATACTGTGCACACCACATGCATTGTATTAGAAACTGCACACACTGTATTGTATGCCTGTGTATACAGTACAGTGTGTATTAGAAACTGTACACTACCAAATGCACTGTATATATAGGCTACACTGAATGCAGAGTGTAATATATATTTACCCTGCATTCCGCGACACTCAAATTTCCACGCGAATGCCCCATATTGTTCGCTGTTTGGAGAACGGCGAACACCTCATGTTCGAGTGGAACTTTTGTTCCACTCAAACATCAAGCTCATTCCTACTCACCAGTGCCCATCAAATGCAACCTCACCACAGCCCATAAAATGCTGCCTCACCAGTGCCTATCAATGCAGCCTAACCAGTGCCCATCAAATGCAGCCTCCCCAGTGCCCATCAAATGCAGCCTCACCAGTGCCCATCAACTGCAGCCTTATCATTGCCCATCAAATGCAGCATCACCAGTGCCCATCAAATGCAACCTCACCACAGCCCATAAAATGCAGCCTCATCAGTGCCTATCAATGCAGCCTAACCAGTGCCCATCAAATGCAGCCTCACCAGTGACCATCAAATGCAGCCTCACCAGTGCCCATCAACTGCAGCCTTATCAGTGCCCATCAAACGCAGCATCACCAGTGCCCATCAATGTAGCCTCACCAGTGCCCATCAAATGCAGCCTAATCAGTGCCCATCAACGCAGCCTCACCAGCGCCCATCAAATGCAACCGTATCGGTGCCCATCAAATAATTTAACTTAAGCTGAATGGCAAAGTATTCACACAAGTATAAATGTGAGATATGTTGCTATAAAATCCACTGAGCAAAATTATAAATGCAACATTTTTGTGTTTGCCCCTATTTATCATGACCTGAACGCAAAGATCTATGACTTTTTCTACAGTATGTACACAAAAGGCCTATTCCTCTCCAATATTGAAATATTGTTCACAAATCTGTCTAAATGTGTTTGTGAGCACTTCTCCTTTGCCGAGATAATCCATCCATCTCACAGGTGTGGCATATCAAGATGCTGATTAGACAGCATGATTATTGCACAGGTGTGCCTTAGGCTGGCCATAATAAAAGGCCACTCTAAAATGTGCAGTTTTACTGTATTGGGGGGGGGGGGGTCCGAAAACCAGTCAGTGACCACCATTTGCCTCATGCAGTGCAGCACATTTCCTTTGCATAGAGTTAATCAGGTTGTTGATTGTGGCCTGTGGAATGTTGGTCCATTCCTCTTCAATGGCTATGTGAAGTTGCTGGATATTGTCAAGAACTGGAACGTGCTGAAGTATATGCTGTTCCAGAGCATCCCATACATGCTTAATGGGTGACATGTCTGATGAGTATGCTGGCCATGTAAGTGGGATGTTTTCAGCTTCCAGGAATTGTGTATAGATCCTTGCAACATGGGGCCATGCATTATCATGCTGCAACATGAGGTGATGATCGTGGATGAATGGCACAACAATTGGCCTCGGGATCTCGCCACAGTATCTCTGTGAATTTAAAATGCCATCAATAAAATGCACCTGTGTTCATTGTCCATAGCATACACCTGAACTTCTTTCATCCTTGCAACATGGGGCCATGCATTATCATGCTGCAACATGAGGTGATGGTCGTAGATGAATGGCACAACAATTGGCCTCGGGATCTCGCCACACTATCTATGTGAATTTAAAATGTCATCAATAAAATGCACCTGTGTTTGTTGTCCATAGCATACACCTTCCCATGCCATAACCCCACTGCCACCATGGGCCACTCGATCCACAACATTGACATCAGCACACTGCTCACCCACACAATGCCATACATGCTGTGTGCCATCTGCCCTACACAGTGAAACCCAGGATTCATCCGTGAAGAGAACACCTCTCCAAAGTGGCAGACACCATCAAATGTGAACGTTTGTCCACTCAAGTCAGTTACGATGATGAACTGCAGTCAGGACAAGACCCCAATGAGGACGACGAGCATGCAGCTGAGCTTCCCTGAGATGGTTTCTGACAGTTTGAGCAGAAATTCTTTGGTTATGCAAACCGATTGTTGCAGCAGCTGTCCAGGAAGCTGGTCTCAGACGATCTTGGAGGTGAAGATGCTGGGCTAGTGTGGTTACATGTGGTCTGTGGATGTGGGCCAGTTGCATTTACTGCCAAATTCTCTGAAACGCTTTGGGGGCGGCTTATGGTAGAGAAATGAACATTCAAGTCAAGGGCAACAGCTCTGGTGGACATTCCTGCAGTCCACATGTCAATTTCAGGCTCTCTCAAAACTTGTAACATCTGTGGCATTGTCCTGTGTGATAAAACTCCGTAAAGGAGAAGTGCTCACTAACACAAAATTTAGACAGATTTGTGGACGTTATTTGAGAGAAATAGGCCTTTTGTGTACATAGAAAAAGTCGTAAATCTTTCAGTTCAGCTCATGATAAATAGGGGCAAACACAAAAGTGTTGCATTTATAATCTTGCTCAGTGTATATTCTGTTCTTTACTGTAAAAAGGTAATAGAACATGTCATCATTCACATTTTCTAAAACCCCTACAAAGAATATTATAATCTGACACAATGTAGAAATATATATATATATATATATATATATATATATATTATATATATATATAATCTGACACAGGCAGAAATAAGAGACAAAAAAGAATAGATCTCTTTCTTCAGTAATTAATATTTTTATGTATTTTATTGAAATGCTAGCAGTATAATTATCTAAATTTTTCTTGCCATCAGTATTCTGCAATTCCCATAGAGCAGGGTTCAGACCAGGGGAGGGAGAAGCAGCACAATGAGCCAATAAGTTGTAGAGAAAGATCATGTATGCTCTACATTTGTCCAGTAATACAGTTCACTTATATGTATTTCATCTGTATATTCAGCTATTTTCTTGGAGGTCAGCTTTAAATGTGGCATTACCTTACATTTTTCACTTTCTCTCTTTAGGATAAAGGACAATATTTTACTCAGTTTATAATTTTCAGCTAAACATAGACCTGTCTATGAACATTAGTTGGATTGAATATTTTCTTTAAATAGATCTGTCAATTTTCTGGCAACAGTAAGAAGATAAAAAAGAAGTAAGATAAAGCCAAGAATCTGACTGGATGTGATAAGCAACATTGCACTTTTCCATCTCTTGTACTTTTATTAAAAAAAAATAAAAAAAAACCAATACATTTAAATGAGTTTCTTCACCCTTTAAACTAAAGTACATTAACTACACTGGATTATTACACAAAGTTATAAAAATTATTTTAAATCCAGGAATTTGTTTCATGTCATAACATGAATTAAAGTGTCACAGTTTTTGTTGGATATTTGCACACACATCTATGAAATCATTTTGCCATTAATACCATCATTTACTGGCTACACTTGAACATACTCAAATACTTTTAATTCATTTCCCCCCATGTTTTATCCACATAAAAAATACATCTCCTCATCTAGACTTGACTTTTTTATAATTTGCTGTCCTTTTATGTCTATATGGCCTTTCATTTATTTAGGATAACACTAGCTAGCACTGACATATGCTGGCCATTGATGAAGTGATAATATTGTTCCCTATGATGACCATATTTTCAAAAGAAGTACGTTTTTCAGAAACAGATTGCATTGAAACTATCTCACTACTTTTTAAATCTTCTCTGTATCTTGAAATGGGACTCTATTCAGATTTTGCCATAAAATTACATATTTTTTATGCATATGCTGGCTGTAGTTCCACTCCAGTCTAAAGCCCAATTTATGGGTGTTCCCATGGGAGAGTTATAGCAGAGCACTGTGCCTTAACCTCCTTCTCACTTTCCTCTGTAACCACTTGCCAACTGTCCCATAGCAGAATTCCTGCTACATGGTGGTCCTACTGCACAGATTCATGTATATAAACGTGATCCTGCACTTCCGGGTATCAGTCGTGAGTGAGTGCCAGTGACGGCTCGCTTCCATTGTGATTTTACACAGCGGCAGACCCGATGTCCACTAGCACCCGCTGATCGTTACTACATAGAGTCCTAACATGCCCAGTGCCACCCCAACATATCTTATGACACCATAATTTGCCCTATACCACCCCAATCTGCCCTGTGCCACCCTAACATGCCCTATACTACCCCAACCTGCCCTGTGCCACCCTAACTTGCCCTATACCACCCCAACCTGCCCTGTGCCACCCTAACTTGCCTTATACCACCCAAACCTGACCTGTGCCACCCAAGCCTGCTCTATACCACCCCAATCTGCTCTGTGTCACCCTAACTTCCCCTATACCACCCCAACCTTCCCTATACCACCCCAACATGCCCTATACCACCTCAATCTGCCCTATATATCACCCAAACCTGCCTCTATATCACCCTATACTACCCTAACCTGCCACTATACCACCTATACTATAATTTAAAGGGGCCGGCTTTGGTGTGCCCTGTGACCGCACGCTGCCTGCAGGGTGCTGGGCAGCCTAGACGGGGGGCGAGTGAGGGTGACACCATGTTTTACTGCACCATGTTTTAATGCACCTACTGCACCTATTTCACCTAATTAAAATTCTTGCTCCTTGCTAGCAGCATGAACAGACAGCAGTGGGAGCAAGCTGGACACAAAGCTAGTTCAGTGTGAGGGCCACAGATCAGAACAGGACCAATTCCTCCATGCATTACTTCCCCAGGAGAATGCAACCATGGAGTGAATATTCTGTTTTGTTAATTCTAACAATAGTTTTGGAGAGAAAGGCAACTCAGAACTACTGAATCTCTGACACATGCATGTATGACCATTATTATATTCGTGAGCATGTGTATCTGTACATAGACACAGTTTTAATCTGCTGCCCCTACACCCACCACTTAAATTCCAGCTTTTAAGATAGTATAAAGTTGTACTTTGGTGACAGTGTGTGAAAGATTTTTGACTTATGATTTCCTCTCATCAAGAAAGTCATATTTGCCACACATTTAAGGTGGCCCTGGTATGACATAAAGGTTACAAAATATTTGTACTTGCAAAAAGAAGAGAGGATATACTCACATTTTCTGCTGCCTGTGCCACCAGAAAGCTGCTTCCTTCAGCAAAAATCATCCTCTGAAGTTTGCAAGCAAAACAACACTTTCAATAGTGTCCATCTCATCAGCTCCTATGGCATATACACACGAGCGGAATGTCCGACAGAAAAAGTCAGACGGAACCTTTTCATCGTATATTCCGATCGTGTGTATGCCTCATCTGACTTTTTTTTTTACAAAAATTCTGACGGACCTAGAAATAGAACATGTTTTAAATCTTTCCGATGGAACCAATTCCTATCCGGAAACCATTCGTCTGCATGCTGTTCCGACAGACCAAAAACGACGCATGCTCTGAAGCAAGTATGTGGCGGAAGCACTCGATGTGGTAAAACTAGCATTCGTATTGGAGCTAGCACATTCCACGCGCTACTAATTCTGTGATCTTTTAATGCAGCGCATTCTTTTCTTCTTCGAGAATTAAGTTGTTTTGCTGCTCATATTCTCACAAACTTCTTTCTTCATTATTTATCCTCATCTCTTTGTGGTACTACAGCAGCCTGCGTCTTCTGTCAGACCAGACTGAACCCAGGCCATCACTTTTTTTCTCTTCTCTGCAGCCTTCCCTGCAGCCTTCCTTGGAGGCTGTGGCTCTGGTGGTGGACTTGTGGCAGGAGGAGGAGGGGGAGGAGGAGGAGGATGGGTGAGCTCACATATGTGGCTGTTCTCAGTCAGCTGGCCCCTCAACCCCTTCTGAAGGGCATCAAAAAAAATCCCTCACAGAGGAGGCGTTGTCCCTTCTCCAATTCCAGAAACCTGGTGGCCAGATAGCAGCCATAGGCCCCTTCAGCATTGGGGGGCTCCTGAGTAAATGGCTGGCTTCCCTAATGTGGCCCAGTGCTGCCTCCTCCGTCATTGTCCCCTTCCTGGGCCTTTAGGTGGTAAGGCAGAGGGGAGGCACCTGGGATTGGGTGAGGCTGCTACTGGGCCCAGCCACCTCCTGGCTGACACTGGGCACGGCCACCTCCTGGCTGACACTGGGCACGGCCTCCTCCTGGCTGAAACTGGGCACGGCTTCCTCCTGGCTGATGCTTTCCAGACCCTCCTCCTGGCTGAGCTCATCCTGTGTATAAAAAAGGGACTACAGTTGTAGTTTTTGCTTCATCAATCACATACAATTTTCCGCTCATGACTTGCAAATTCAATGTTAATAAATAGAAAAGACTATCATTCTGACCCCAGCATTTTTCAAGCTGGTCCCAAACATTTGTGGCCACTACTGTCTAGTGATATGTATACATAATTTTTTTGGGATAAAATCATTGATTTGTAATAAATTATAACATCTTGTTAACATCTTTATTATTAGGACAATAAATATGTCCAAAAATAATATACCTGGCTCCAACTGGGCGCATCCACTTCTTCCAGGATGGAAGGCCCAGGTTGTTCCTCATCAGCCTCTGCAGGGGTTGAGGGAAGGGTGGAGGGAGGGCTCCAGGGAAGGGTCGAAAGAGATTCCCTGGCTTCAGTCTGGTCATCCAGAAACCACAGTTTGTTGAAGTACCACAACCTGGGGACATAAACATTCTCTGCTGATGCTCCTGATCGGAGTGATTTCTGGATCTGATTATGCTCCTTCTTATACATGTTCCCAATTTTATTTTCCAAAAACTTCATGTTTGCTTTGGGGACCCGAGTCTTCACAAATTCCAGAAGTTTCTTCAATGATGGCCTCCTAGTTTGTTTATTATAATATAAGCTGTGTTTTACCTCCTACAAATTCCTCATCTACCTGTATTTGTCTATGAAACTGGCCATGAATTCTGGCTCCTTAACCACTTGCTTACTGGGCACTTAAACCCCCCTCAGTCCCAGACCAATTTTCAGCTTTCAGCGCTGATGCACTTTGAATGACAATTGCGCGGTCATACAACACTGTACCCAAATGAAATTTTTATCATTTTTTTCCCACAAATAGAGCTTTCTTTTGGTGGTATTTAGTTACAGCTCGGAGTTTTATTTTTTGCTAAACAAACAAAAAAAGATGCAAAAAAAAATAAATAAATAAATCATGTTTTAATAGTTTGTTATAAAATTTTGCAAACGGGTCATTTTTCTCCTTCATTGAAGTGCGCTGATTAGGCGGCACTGATGGCTGCATTGGTGGGCACTGATGGGCTGCATTGGTGGGCACTGATGGGCTGCATTGGTGGGCACTGATAGGCTGCACTGGTGGGCACTGATAGGCATAGTTAAGGCGGCACTAATAGGCACAGATAAGGCGGCACCGATGGGCACAGATAAGGCGGCACTGATGGGCAAAGATGGGCACAGATAAGATGGCATGGATGGGTGGCACGGATAAGTGGCACGGATGGGTGGCACGGATGGGCACTGATAGGTACCACTGATAGATGGGACTGATGGGCACTGATAGGTGGCACTGATAGGTGGCTCTGATAGGTGGCACTGCTGGGCACTGATGGGCGGCACTGCTGGGCACTGATGGGCGGCACTGGGTCGCAGCACCTTTGAGGCAGATTGTGGGCACTGTGGGTGGCACTGTTGGTGGCACTGCTGGATGGCACTGTGGGTGGCATTGTGGGTGGCACTGTAGGTGGCACTGTGGGCACTATGGGCACTGATGGGGGGCACTGATGGGGGGCACTTACTTTTATTCAGGATGGCACGGCGGTGGGCAGGTGGGCACTGGCAGGGGGCAGGTGGTCAGCTGTATTGCTGGCCGTGATCGGGACTAATGTCCCGATCACGGCCGCCGGTGATCGGCTTTTTTTTTCTCTCCTCGCGCTGTCAGCGCGAGGAGGAATAATAGCCGATTACCGGCTCCGTTCTATCACATGATCAGCTGTCATTGGCTGACAGCTGATCACGTGATAAGGGGTCGGGATCGACCCCTTGCACGGATCGGTGATCAGGCGAGTCTCACGGACTCGCCGATCACAGAGCACGCCGCGCGCGCCCCTCAGGGGGAGCGCAGGCCGCTCGTATCCGGGACGACGTCAATAGACGTCGTCCCGGAAATGTAGGTCCACGCTAATGCCGTCATTTGGCAATAGCGCGGATCTGTAGTGGTTAAACTGATTCATCTTTGCTGTAAGACAATACACAAAAACAATATTGGCAGCCTAAACTCGCATAATCTTATCCCAATATAGGCCTCAATCTTTTTTTTTTTTAATTATTAATCTTTATTAAATTTTCACATTTATACAGACCACATTTTAAAATAACATTACCAGGGTTCAAATACCTCTTTCTTCCCTTCCGAGATCTGAGTTTTAGAGTTCTAGGAAGGGAAGGGGGACATGAAGATACATCCATACATCACATATAATTAGCAAAAAAAAAACAAAAGCACATTATCTAAACAGTACC
This sequence comes from Lithobates pipiens, assembly GCF_037356315.1. Taxonomy (NCBI): domain Eukaryota; kingdom Metazoa; phylum Chordata; class Amphibia; order Anura; family Ranidae; genus Lithobates; species Lithobates pipiens. Next base: position 379,825,695 of record NW_027507764.1, on the reverse strand, counting down.
ATATCCCCCCTTCTCCTACCATCACTATTTTTGCAATTCCTAAGTTTTTCCTATTGTTATAACCCCACCCCTCCTTCCCATCCCTTCTATCAACCCCGCCCCCCCTCCCCTCCCCTCTTATATATATATTGGTGCTTTTATCCTACAGTATAGCATAAATGTGTTATAATAATTCCCGAACCTTTAATGTACCCTACCCTACTCCTTCCCATTACCCATCCCCCCTCCCCTCTTCCCTTTCCTATCATGGTTTAAACTGGGGTATGCATCACTTCTATCCAATCTCGCCAGTTCCTATTAAACTCCTTTAGGTTATTTCGTTTTGCATATACTGCCCTCTCCTTACATAGATAGTCATTTACCGCCCTTGTCCAATCCTCTACTGTAGGGGGTAGCTTTGATTGCCATCTCCTAGCTATCATCCTTCTAGCTTGAAATAAACATCTTAGGATTGCCGTTGTTATTCCCTTCCTTTCTACTTCCTCCTCTCTGTAGCCTAAAATGCACACTATGGGATTTAACTCTATTACCGTCCCAAAAACCCTACTTATTATCTTTACCACTCCTTCCCAGTATCTAAATAATTTGGGACATTTCCAAAGCATGTGCATTAAATTCCCTGACCCCCCACACCTGGGGCAAAAGTCATCTGTTCTCTTACCAAATTTAAATAATTTCTGGGGAGTATAGTATGCTCTATTAATTACCATTAAATGGGAAATCCTCTGAGGAGGAGAGACCGAGACCTTTGGGCATGCCGCTAGGATATTTTTCCACTGTGCTCGTGTTATATTACCTAGGTCCTGCTCCCATTTCCCTTTCTCAACCCTCCCTTTCCTCTCACTATTAATCTGTTCACCCAGCTGGGCATAGAATTTAGATATTAATCCTTTAGTGGGTCCTGCTTGTGCTACTGGGTATAGCAAGGGCATTTCCTCCCATGTTAATAACAGGTTTCCAAACTGGGTCCTTAAAGCATGCCTCACTTGTATATAGGCATAGAATGAATTTTGTGATATCTTAAATTCTCTTTGCAGCTGGTCGAAAGATTTAATACTCTTGCCGCCATATAGATGGCTTAGCCTTACAATGCCACATTTTTCCCAATCTGCAATTTTTCCAACCCGCCATATTTCCTGTAGCTTCTTATTGTTCCATAGGGGCGTATACTTTGTTATTTCACTATATCCCATTTTTTTTTTAACTGTACCCCATAGCTTTAACATCATTTTTACTGTAGGACATCTACACTGGAATGAGTCCGCTTCCAGGGTCTCGATCAGGGTACTATGTGGGGAGCCTGTTAATACTAATCTCCCATTTGGGGTTCCTCCGTTCTTCTCATCGATCCCCCCTAGCTGTTGTAATTGGGACGCCCAAAAATAGCACTCCGGATAAGGGACCGCGAATCCTCCTTCCTCTCCCGGTAGCTGAAGCATCCGCAATTTCAATCTAGCCTGTCCTCCCCTCCATATTAGCTCCCTAAACAGCATCTCGATTTTATCAAACCAACTTTTGTTAATCCATATTGGGGCATTGTGTAATATGTATAAAAGTTGGGGCATCCATATCATTTTTATCAGATTGCATCTGCCAGCGACCGAGAGAGGCAATCGTTTCCATATAGCAATTTTTTGTTTAAACTTAGCCAGTAATGGGACTAAGTTATAACTTATATATTGCTTAGGATCCCTTGACAAGGTTACTCCCAGATATTTCAACTTATCCACCATTGGCATTTGGGGGGTTCCCAGGGCCGTTTGCTGACCAACTGGGTCCAAAGGGAGACATTCCGATTTTTCCCAGTTTATCTCCAGCCCAGTGAAGCCTCCAAACCTTTGCACCAGTTCCATTGCCCTTGGTAGTGAGTATCTCATATCCCCTAAGAACAATAGGATATCGTCTGCATAAAGTGAGATTTTTTCCTCTCCAGTTTTTCTTACAAAGCCGACAATATCCCGGTTTGCTCTAATTGCACATGCCAGGGGCTCTATGGCCAATGCAAAGAGCAGGGGTGATAATGGGCACCCCTGCCTCGTCCCTCTCCCCAACTCTATTTTCCCGGATAACTCGTTATTAATTTTTAGTCTCGCACTAGGTTTGTCATATAGCATCCTAATCCATCTTATAAAGGAAGGACCCAGGCCAAATTTCTCCAAAACTTTCCATATATATCCCCATTCTACGCTATCAAATGCTTTCCTTACATCCAATGCCACCACTGCACCCGGAGTATCGTTATCCATTGGGACCTGCAAGTTCAAAAAAGCTCTTCTAATATTTATACTCGTTGACCTGTTGGCTATAAACCCTGTTTGGTCCATATGGACCAATCTTGCTATGACTCGATTGAGCCTAGTCGCTAATACCTTAGCCAATATCTTTGTATCAGTACACAGGAGAGAGATTGGCCTATACGCTGCAACATCTAAGGCGTCCTTCCCTTCTTTGTACAACAGGGTTATAACCGCCTCCATCATTGATGGGGGCAGTTTACCCTCCCCATATGCTCCTCTTAACATCTCCAGAAGTTCAGGAATCAGTATCTCGCCAAAGTTTTTATAGACTTCAATCGGTAGTCCATCCGGCCCAGGCGATTTCTGATTTGGCATACTCGCAACTGCTTCCTGAAGTTCTTTCAAAGTTATTGGGGCTTCCAGTTCCTCTCTTTCTTCTTGTTTCAAACATGGTACCTCTAATTGACCTAAAAATGCTTCCATTTGCTCATCCATCCCCACTTTTTGTGCAGTATATAGGTTTTTATAATATCCTTCAAATGCTTGGGAAATACTCCCCGTTTCTGTTATAACCTTTCCCTCAGATATCCTAATCGCCGAGATTGAGGAAGGACCCAAATTATTCTTCACCAGTTGTGCCAACATTTTTCCCACGCTTTCCCCTTCCGCGAAGGAGGCTTGGCGTTGGAACATATGCTGAATCTCTGCTTTCTTTAGGGCTAATAACCTAAGTTCTTCTTGTTTATCTAACCAGATTTTTTCTTTGCCCTGCGTGGGGTCACTAATAAAATCTCTTTCAGCCTCTGACACTTCTCTCCCTATTTGTACCTCCTGTTCCCTAGATTTCCTGTTTATTTTTGCTATTGATTGGATCATAAGGCCCCTTAAGAAAGCTTTCAGAGTGTCCCACAGGATCCCCGATGTTACTGTACCCCGGTTATTTTTTAGAAATTCTTTTAATTCCCACTGAATTCTCTCAGGGCATTCTTCTGTCTCTTTTTTTATCAGTTCTAGCCAGAGCGGGTTCACTTTCCACAACCTCTGTACCTTACGTTCTCTCATTTTTAATACTGCTGTCACTGGGGAATGATCTGAAATCCCCCTGGGCTGATATTCAACCTTTTCCACCATTTGTAAGGCCAGGTCATTCCCCAGTATCATATCAATCCTGGATAACGTAGTATGTGTGGACGAGTAGCAACTATACTGCCGAACTCCCGGGTTCCCAGTTCTCCATAAATCCCGTAGTCCTACTTCTTCCAGGTACTGTCCCAACCTCCCCTGCCAAGCTGGTTCCGCCAGTGTTTTTTCTGGGAATCTATCAATTTTAATATCCAATACCGTGTTGAAATCCCCTACTATTATTATAGGGACACCATCTATCCCCACTAAAAATTCCTGTAATTTAAAAAGCACTTCCATTTTAAATGGTGGAGGGAGGTAGATGTTTGCCAGCATACATTCTCTATTTTCAATTAGGCACTGTAAGAAAATGTATCTGCCTTTTTCATCCAGGCTAACCCGTTTGCATACAAAATTCACCCCCGTTTTTACCAAGACACTCACCCCTCTGCTATATGTCGAATAAACAGAGTGATATTGAAATTGATATTTTCTGCTCTGCAGCCGGTATATTGTATCTCTATTTAAATGGGTCTCCTGTATGCAGAGCAACTCTACTCCACATCCCTCCAACAAGGATAGCACAGCTTTTTGTTTCAGCCGCGTCCCCAGACCCCTCACATTCCAGGAGCCTATCTTAATTTTACCATCCTGCATAGCCATAAACAAATATAGAGGAGAAAAAGAAAAAAAAGGAAAAACCTAAGGTAGTAAAGAAAGAGAGCGAAATAACCAGTCTACTGATGACACTATTGAGAACCATTTGTCTCCCAGTACCCACCAACTCCCCTCTAACTTCTTTTATTACCTTATACCACACTCCCCATATATTACTCCCTTGTATAATAACAAATTTATTAGGCGTCACCATTAACTCGTATGTTATGTGTCTTTGAATATACATTATACTGTATGATCGTTTATTACCATTTTCCCCCTTGTGATCAATAAATTTTCCTTGTTTTTTACCACCCCTAGTTTTACCACCCCACAGTTTGTGTCCTTTTTTGCTTTGAATTATTTCCTGTACTACATTTATTAGTGCATACTTATATTTTTTTTCCCCCTTCGACCTCCCCCCTATTTTCCCTACTACACCCACCCCCTCTCCCCCCTTTCTACCTCCCTCCCGCCCCTCCCCCACCTTCCTAGGTGTTACCCTAGGGGCTATTAGTGACCTTATACCACTCTCTTCACAACCTATTTACCACCCTCACCTAGTGCGCTCGCCGTGTATTACCTCCCTCCCACCCCCCTCCCATACAGACACAGACAGCACACACCCAAAAAAAAAAAAAAAAAAAAAAAAAAAAAAAAACACATACTTCATCCCCCCCTCTCCTTCTATCTTCCCATCCCACTCAGTACTAGAAACCCCAGCAACTACAACTTTTCTTTATTTTCTTCTATCCATTTTTCCACTTCTATCGGGGAACTAAAAACCTGAGTATGCCCTAGTGCATTAATCCGTAACTTTGCAGGATAAAGCAGAGCATACGGCACCCTGAGCTTCTGTAACCTGCGTTTCACCTGGAGGAACTCTACCCTTTTTCTCTGAAGTTCTGGGGAAAAATCAGAATATAATGAAATTCTAACACCCTTATACAATACATTCCCCATTTCCCTTGCCTTCCGTAATAATACCACTTTATCTTTATAGTTCAATAACTTCATTAATAATGGCCTAGGACGGCCCCCCTCCAATGGTGCTCTAAAGGGTACCCTATGCGCCCTCTCTATTGAGAACGCTGTTGAAAAAACATCCCTCCCAAACAGTTCAACCAGAAGATGCTCCATAAATTCAGCAGGGTTTACACCCTCACTTTTTTCCGGAAGTCCCACTACTCGCACATTGTCCCTCCTGAGCCTATTTTCCATTTCGTCCATTCTTGTTCTATATCCGCCAAACTGCTCCTTCAGGCTTTCTATTTCTTTAATTAGGAATGTTGTATCGTCTTCCAATCTGCTGGTCCTTAACTCAAGTTCTGTCGTCCTTTCCACCACTTTCTGTAGGTCTTGCCTTACCAGCATTAGATCTTCCTTCACTCCCTTCATTTGATTACAGAGTTCTTTCAGTGAGATGTTACATGCGTTTACGGCCAATAACACATCCTTAATTGTTGGCTCTTTTTCAACCGGAGGAGAGTCACCCGTTGTGATCTCCATATTCTGTTCCCCTGCACCCGCTTTTTTATTAACTGGGCATTTGGACACTGCTCCGGCCTGTGTATTAATGTTAATGTTCGATTGACCCATGCTTTTCCTTTCAGATATTTCTCCATGCTGCCCCTTTGTCTGCCCTTTTTTTGGAGGGGTCTGTGATGACTGTGCAGGGTTATGAGCATATTGTTCTAATTTAGCTGCTGTGGTAGACTGTTGCGAACTTTTTTCCCCTTTTTCCTTTGCAGAGCGCAAGTGCTGCATCTTAATTTCCTTTTCTCACCCCCTTCCACAGAACAGTCCTGGATATATCGTATTTTAATATATTTTTAACTTTTTAACCCAGCCGCCCCTCGCTCAGTTGATTACTTAGTGCAATATTAACCGTATCTTATAACCAGTTCTCCAGTATTCACTTCATGTATCACCAAAACTTCCTGTTTTAATGCTTCACAGCAGACATTTATTTGCACACACTTAGTTCAGATACCGTTCAACCAATTGATTTTTAGAGCAGCCACCATCCCTCAGTTAATCAATAAATGCGATACTGATCTTATCTTATAGTTAGTCAGTCCACAAGCACTCCATTCACATATCACAGACTTCCTGGTTCGTTGCTTACAGACGTTCGTTTTTACAACAGGTACTTCTTTGCTTATACTGCCTGGGTTATCATTCGTTCGTCTTAGAGCACAAAACGAATCAATGAATTCCAGGGGACAAAAGCTATAGGTCCTTCTCACCCCCGGCCGGCGCCCTCTTGTTTACTTGTTACCAGTTCTCAGGCATCGCTATGTCCACAACTTGCTCTGCCAGACCTCCACCTGCTATGCCCCTCACACCTCCGCCTTCTTCCCCCCCCGCAATCCTGCCGCTTACCTCCTTCCTCCTATCGCGGCTTACTGGAGAGCGGGAGGGCCTCTTGGTGTCCACAGTGTGCGGCGTCTCTTCAGCAGGGTTCAAAAGCGTTCGGCTTGGTCGGGGGTACTCGTGCTTCTTTGGCCGTGCTCGCTGGGGTTCAAGACCCGGAAGTAAGCGTGGATCTCCGAGGGCTCGGCACGATCGTACAGTATTGCGCTGTCACTCCTCCTCCCGTCCAGCTTCAGTGTACAGCTCCAGCCCACCGCACGCTACGTCCGACCGAGGCACTAAGCGCTCCAGGCTCTCATCAAGGGGGTCTGGGAGAGAGTCACACACGGCGTCTCACATCTCTCACTCACTCCATCTTGCACATCCGGTCACGCCCCCAGGCCTCAATCTTAAAGCAGGATAAGCCACTGTGATGAGCCAAGTTCAAATTTTACCTTCGTTTAGCACACTCGCCACTTGCGTACGTTTATCACACACACAGATAGTACGTACGACAGATGCGTGTTAGCTTTATATACACTGCACATGTGTCAAACTCCACCAGGTGTTTGGAAATTTGACATCTAGCAAGGAGGAAAGCCCGGAACCCCAAATGTCTGGATCCAGGAGGAGGAGTTTGAAGGCCACCAACATGGCCTTTGATAAATGGTGGAGATGGTGGAGATCTTGCTCGGGGAGGATTATGATGGGAAACATGGTCCATACACCCATTCCAATTTGCAAAAGGACCAAATCATGACGAATGTTGTGAACACTCTGGAGCATAAGTTTAGGGTACGATGGTCCAAATACCAATTAAGGAAGTGCTGGTCCAAAATAAAACTGAGGGAACCAGATCAGTATCGCAAAATAAAGAAGGTGCTTCAAAAAAGTAAGTACTTGTCGTGTGTTCCTATTATAATTAACTTGCATGCTGCTCCATGTGCTTTTCTTGATTGTTGTACAGTTTTAAATGGCTACTTTCATGTTCGTGGCTACAGTAATCGTTCCTAGGAAACATCAATCGTAGGAAACATTGTTTGTTTGCCAATAAATACAATCTATTTAGAGTGATACAGGTTTATAATTACATTTTGGTCATGCTAATTTGTCTTATTAAAATAAGTTTAGGACATTGTTGTCTAGATGAATTCCAAACTTGATTCAGTTTAATGTAAGGAGAGGACACTCAGCAGCTGATTACACATCTGGACTCAGGAGCACTAGTGTGGGACACCAGAGCACATTTTTTTAGGGTAACCCAAACTGTTTCCATCTGTGAAACTTGGCCACAAAAGGTAAGTATTCCAGCTTAGTAAAAAGGGAATTTTAATCATGTCTTCAACTTGCTTATCTTCCCAAACAGAGAATTGTACACCACTTCAAAGCAATGTTTCATATTCCTATTTCTGGACACAAATATGCGTATGCTAAGTATACCTTTTGTTTCAGAGGATACCAGGGACCCCCGACCTTGCCAACCTGATTGGCAAATTAGCCTGAGCCCCCCCAAGGATCTGGAGGAAGGAGAGGTGGAGGAAGTGGCCGAGATGGTCACCCCATCAGGTGAGTGTCTGACACCCCAGTTTCAGGTAATCTATGTATTCCTGCATATTTCTAAATACATGTTTTTTAAACAATTTTAGGTGATTTGCTAGTTGTGGAAGAGGAAGCGGCAGAATCTTTCACTAGGGCCAGCGCCCAAGCACTCATCCAAGCACTCATCCAGCAAATTATGACCTGGGATGGGGAAATAAACACAATGCGAAATCGCCTTAACGTTATGGAACAGGAAATGTCTTGGGGAGAATATAATCACTTTTTCCCTAGAATCAAAACGTTTTATTTTTTATATTTCCCCAAAAATTTTGATATTGTGCATTTTAAAAGCTAAATTTTGAGGATGCACAAGGTATGTCAACATGTGCTATCTGCCATGAGCCGAAAACCGCCCGGTTCGGTTCGCACCAGAACTTTCGAACGGACCCCAAATTCGTACGAACTTTAGAACCCCATTGAAGTCTATGGGACTCGAAAGTTCGAAATTAAAAGTGCTAATTTTAAAGGCTAATATGCAAGATGCTGTCCTAAAAAGGGTTTGGGGACCTGGCTCCTGCCCCAGGGGACATGGGTCAATGCCTAAAATGTTTTTAAAAATGGCCGTTTTGGCAGGAGCACTGATTTTAATGACGATTAAAGTGAAAAAAAAGTGAAATATTCCTTTAAATATCGTGCCTGGGGGGTGTCTGTAGTATGCCTGTGAAGTGCCACGTGTTTCCCGTGTTTAGAACAGTCCCTGCACAAAATGACATTTAATGGAAATAACATCATTTAAAACTGCTTGCGGTTTTAATGTTATATCTGGTTCCTGCAATATGGTTGAAAATCATTGAGAAAAATGGCATGGGTAGCCCTCCCTGCCCATTACCAGCCCCTTTGGGTCTTGTATGCATATTAAGGGGAACCCCGTACCCATATTAAAAAAAGGAAATGCGTGTGGCCCCCAGGCCCTATATACTCAGAACAGCAGTATACAGGCAAACAAGACAGGGACTGTTTAGGTTTGTTGTGTTAAGTTGAATCTGTTTGTAATTTTCAACTGGTACATTTTTAAAGTGTAGCTCCAGTCAAAAAAACAATTTTTTAGCTTTTTGGAAAACATAGGGAAGGGTTGTATAATTTGTTTTGTCGTCCATCTTTTTTCATCTCACTTGCTGGTGTCTCCTTCTGTTTGCAAGTAGGAGATGTTTGTAAGTTGGAGGTTCTGCAGAAATGGCGGAACAAGGTGTTGGTTTTGCCACAACATTGTAAGCCCTCAAAGTGACTCTTGGTGGGTGCTGGAGCGCCCTGCTGTGAACGATTATATCAAGAATTGTAATTACATGCCATTGTTGAACAGTGGTAGAAAAATTGACCTTTGGTGGTTGTGGTGCTGGTGCCACAACACTATAAGTCCTCACAGTTACTCTGGGTGGGCACAGGAAGGGGCCCTCCTGTGAAATATTATATCAAGAATTGTAATTACATGTCCCTGTTAAACAGGGGCAGAAAAATTGGGCCTTAGGCACTGGTGCTGGTGCCACGACACTGCAACCTCTCCCATATACTCTAGTTTTAGTGCATGAATTAGCCCTGGTGCAAAGCATTGTATCAAAAATTGTAATTAAACACCCCTGTTAAACAGGGGCAGAAAAATTGGGCCTTAGGCACTGGTGCTGGTGCCGCGACACTGCAACCTCTCCCATATATTCTAGTTTTAGTGCAGGAAATAGCCCTGCTGCAAAGCATTGCATCAAAAATTGTAATTAAACGCCCCTGTTAAACAGGGGCAGAAAAATTGGGCTGATGGCATCACCCAGAACCAGAAATGTTCTTCCAACATATCAGCGGAGAAGGAAGAGGATAGACAATCAACATAACAGGACAGTCACTCAGCATCAGCATAGGCAGTCTTGAAGGGATGTGATATTTAAAAAAAAAATATTCGGTTACATCAGCTTCAGGTGCTTGGTAGCTGTGGGTGATCCAAGACTGATTCATATTGATGAAGGTCAGTCGATCAACTGATTCGGTGGACAGGCGCACCCTGTGATCAGTAACAAAGCCACCAGCAGCACTGAAGGTGCGTTCCGAAAGAACGCTGGATGCAGGACAGGCCAGTAGCTCAATTGCATACTGTGCAAGCTCTGGCCAGTGATCCATCCTCAAGACCCAGTAAGCCAGAGGATTTTCGGTGGGAAAGGTGTCCAAGTCTGACCTTGCCCCTAGGTATTCCTGCACCATGTAAATCAGACGCTGGCGATGGTTGCTGGAACCGATCATACCTTGGGGCTGCGGACTAAAAAATTGTCTGAAAGCATCGGTCAGACGGCCACCTTCTCCACCGCTCCTTCTGACCGATGCCTCAGCAACACGTTGTCCAGGACCAGGAGTTTGTAACCTCCCAGTCTCTGGGAACGCGTTGCACTGACCTTTCTGAAAGGCCTCCCGGAGATGTCTCATCCTCTGCTCCCTCTGCGATGGCAAGATAAGGTCGGCAACCTTACCTTTGTACCGTGGATTAAGGAGAGCAGCCAGCCAGTAATGGTCCCTCTCCTTGATCTGAAGAATACGAGGATCCTTCCGCAGGCTTTGCAGGATCAGGGAGGCCATGCAGCGTAGGTTAGCTGAGGCATTCAGTCCAGAATCCTCTGGGTCACTAAGGACAACATGATCCGCAGCTACCTCCTCCCAGCCACGTACAAGTCCACATGTTTCTTGGGACTGTAAATCATCCCTACAAGACTGCTGCTGATGCTGAGTGCCAGCCTCCACCTCCATGCTGACACAATCATCCTCCTCCTCCTCCTCCTCCTCATCCTCTTCCTGTGTGATGGGTGGCACAGCAGGAACACTGTCTGGATCAAGGGGGCCTTGAGAGGCAAGGAAGTCCTCCTCTTCCTGCCTCTGTTCTGCCTCAAGTGCCCTGTCCATTATTCCACGCAGCGTATGCTCCAAGAGGTGGACAAGAGGTACAGTGTCACTGATGCATGCACTGTCACTGCTCACCATCCTTGTGACCTCCTCACCCTGTGACAAGACAGTGCATGCATCCCTGATCATGCCCCACTGGCGTGGTGAGAAAAAACCGAGCTCCCCTAACTCTGTCCTGGTGCCGTAGTCGCACAGGTACTCATTGATGGCCCTCTGCTGTGTGTGCAGCCGCTGCAGCATGGCCAACGTTGAGTTCCACCTGGTGGGCATGTCACATATAAGGCGGTTCTTGGGCAGGTTCAACTCCTTTTGGAGCTCAGCCAGCCGAGCACAGGCATTAAATGATCTGCGGAAATGCACACAGACTTTCCTGGCCTGCTTCAGGACATCCTGTAAGCCCGGGTACCTGCCCAAGAACCGCTGCACCACCAGGTTAAGGACGTGAGCTACACAGGGCACATGGGTCAGTTGTCCCTGTCGGAGGGCGGCGAGGAGGTTGGTGCCATTGTCGCAAACCACCATTCCTGGCTTAAGCTGGCGTGGCGTCAACCACCTCTCAGCTTGCCCCTGCAGAGCTGACAAAACATCCGCCCCAGTGTGGCTCCTGTCCCCCAAACAAACCAACGCAAGCACTGCATGGCATTGTTTTGCCTGCGTACTTGTGTAGCCCCTGGAACGCCTACGGAGCACCGCTGGTTCTGAGGACAGAGCACTGGAAGAGGCCATGGAGGAAGAAGAAGAGAAGGGGGTGGAGGAGAGAGGTTGTCACAACCAATAGTAGCATTTTGGAGGCGTGGTGGCAGAACAACCTCCAACACTACTGCACCTTGTCCTGCATCCTTCCCAGCTGCCAGAAGAGTGACCCAATGGGCCGTGAAAGACAGGTAACGTCCCTGTCCATGCCTGCTGGACCATGAGTCAGCGGTAATATGCACCTTACCGCCCTGTCCAGCGAGGCAAGGACATTGCCTTCCACATGCCGGTAGAGAGCCGGAATCGCCTTCCCGTGAGAAAAAGTGGCGTTTGGGGACCTGCCACTGAGGAACTGCACATTGTACAAACTCACGGAAGGGGGGCCGAGTCTACCAACTGAAAAGGCAGCAGTTGAAGTGCTAGCAATTTAGCCAAGCTAGCATTCAACCGCTGGGCATGTGGATGGCTGGGAGTGAACTTCTTTCGCCGGTCCAGCAGCTGGGGCAGGGACATTTGCCTGCTATAATCGGACGTGGGTGTACTGCTAGCAGAGTGCCCGGAAGCACTTGGCTGTGACACACCTAATTCTACACCTTCATTCCTCTCAGAGCAGGTTTCAGAGAGGACTGAAGGTCTAGTGGGGTTGGAGATGCCAGCTGATGAGGAGCAAGGAGAGGTCCGCTTTGTTCTTTGGTGTTGGTTTTTGAGGTACGCTTGCCAACGAGCTGCATGGCAGGTCAACATATGTCTGGCCAAGCATGTGGTGCCCAAGCGGCTGATGTTTTGGCCTTGCGAGATACGCTTGAGACATATGTTGCAAATAGCAGCAGTGCGATCTGATGCACTTGTCTCAAAAAAGGCCCACACCAAAGAACTTTTAGAATAACGTGCAGAGGCAGCGCCCTGCACAGGCAGAGCTCTGCGGTGTGATTCAGTCGGTGTGCTGCCCCTAAGCTGGCCCCCGGAGGGCATCCTGCCTCTTTGGACATGTGCCTCCTCCTCTCTCCTACCAGGCACCCATGTGGAGTCAGTGCCCTCATCATCCCCTCCCTCTTCATCGCTGGAGCAAACCTGGCAGTATGCTGCAGCTTGTGGAACATGACTGCCAGATTGCTGTCCTTCTTGAGCATCCCCTCTCTCTGCATTCACGCTACTGCCTTCCTCTAGCTGAGTATCATCATTAGAGCCTACAAAACACTGGGCATCCTCCTGGAGCATGTACCCAACACCGTGCTCAAAGAGTTTAGGAGACTCCTCAGGAGGACGTGGTGGGTCTAGGGAAGGAGTCACTGATGATGACATTGAGAGGAGGGAAGACGATGCGTTGGCAGCTGCTTTGCTAGTACCCTGAGACTGGGTGAGAGAGGATGAGGAGGATGAAGAGGGCTTGGTGATCCACTCTACCAAGTCGTTGGCATGTTGCGGCTCAACATGTCCAGCTGCCGAAAAGAAGGACAAGTGTGTCCCATGGCCACGTGCTGATGATGACGATGCGTCCACGACCAGCACTGTTGTCTCTAGACACAGAGCCTGCTTGCCCTCTTTTATTGGCTCGTGCCTGTTTGCCTCTCCTTGCTGGCCTTCCAGACATGGTAATGGCCTGAAGGGAGTTGGGAAAAACAGCAATTGGGTAGTGTATATTGTGCTGGAGGCACACACAACTTCCACTAACTCCTGCAGATGGCAGATGGCTCAAATAGAGAAGAGCTATGTAGGTGGATATAGCGGTGTATACTGGGTTCAGAGCACGCAGACAGCGCGCACAAGCTCCTACCGCTGACTGCAAGCTCTATTTAAAACGAGCAAGATAGTTTGCTATATAGGTGGATATAGCAGTGTATACTGGGTTCAGAGCACGCAGACAGCACGCACAAGCTCCTACCACTGACTGCAAGCTCTATTTAAAACGAGCAAGATAGTTTGCTATATAGGTGGATATAGCGATGTATACTGGGTTCAGAGCACGCAGACAGCACGCACAAGCTCCTATCGCTGACTGCAAGCTCTATTTAAAACGAGCAAGATAGTTTGCTATATAGGTGGATATAGCAGTGTATACTGGGTTCAGAGCATGCAGACAGCACGCACAAGCTCCTAACACTGACTGCAAGCTCTATTTAAAACTAGCAAGATAGTTTGCTACATAGGTGGATATAGCGGTGTATACTGGGTTCAGAGCACGCAGACAGCACGTACAAGCTCCTACCGCTGACTGCAAGCTCTATTATAAAAGATAGATATATCGCTAGCTATATAGGTGAATATAGCGGTGTATACTGCGGTCAGGGCACACAGACAACAACCACTACAGAAGAGCAAGAACAAAGAATCGGCCGATAACGATCGGTGTATACTGTGTTGAAGGTACACATAACACCCACTAACTGCTTCAGACGCCAACACACTACAAAAGGCCGCCGCGCTGGCGGCCTTATATAGTGTGGGGTGTGTACTACACAGCCTGAGCTATGATTGGCCACAGGCATCCTGTCTGTGGACAATCATGGCTCTCCTCGCTGCCGGCGCTGTGATTGGCCAAGCATGCGGGGTCACAGTGCATGCTTGGCCAATCATGAGCCAGCAATGCACTGCGCCATCGCAGTGCATTGTGGGCCGTGAGCGCCACACGAATTTGGCACGAACGGCCCATAACGTTCAGAATTCGCCGAACGGGTGAACAGCCGATGTTCGAGTTGAACACATGTTCGACTCGAACACGAAGCTCATCCCTAGCCATCAGGGGATCTCAATGTACGCGTTTTGTGGGTGCAACCCCTTCCTCATAACTCTAGTAGGTGAGAGGAAGGGGTTGCACCCCCAAAATACGTCCATTGATCCCCCTTGATGGGGCACATGTTGACATTTTGACCCATTTGGACTCCCAATTTGTGTGCATCTTCAAAATTTGGCTTTTACAGGAGTGACATCACCCCCCTATATGTTGAAGGCAATAAAAACATTTATGATGCTATAATGTCTGATATTGCCTTCAGTCTTTATATGTTGAGCTTTGTAAGTTCCAGAGTTGTGTATGTTATATTTTAAAACATGCATGTTTGTTAAAATTTATATATATATATATATATATATATATATATATATATATATATATATATATATATATATATACAGTATATACATTTATAACATTTATTAAAATAATTTTTTTTGTTTTTTTTTCAAATTTTTGGGGATATTTTTTCCTCAATATAAATAAATAAACAAAAAAATATATATATATATTTATTTATATATATATATATATATATATATATATACCGTATATACTCGAGTATAGGCCGACCCGAATATAAGCCGAGGCCCCCAATTTACCCCCCAAAAAACTGGCAAACTTATTGACTCGTGTATAAGCCGAGGGTGAGACATGCCTGTCCATCCCTGTGTGTGTGTCCGTCCATCCCTGTGTGTCCGTCCATCCCTGTGTGTCCGTCCATCCCTGTGTGTCCGTCCATCCCTGTGTGTCCGTCCATCCATCCCTGTGTGTGTGTGTGTCCATCCATCCATCCATCCATCCCTGTGTGTGTGTGTCTCCATCCATCCATCCATCCATCCCTGTGTGTGTGTGTCTCCATCCATCCATCCATCCATCCATCCCTGTGTGTGTGTGTCTCCATCCATCCATCCATCCATCCCTGTGTGTGTCTCCATCCATGTGTGTGTGTGTGTGTGTGTGTGTGTGTGTGTGTGTGTGTGTGTGTGTGTGTGTGTGTGTGTGTGTGTGTCCAGCCTACCTTTGTCCCGAGCCTCCGTCCCGTGCCTTGCCTCCTTGCCTCCGTCCCGTGCCGTGCCTTGCCTCCTTGCATCCGTCCCGTGTCGTGCCTTGCCTTGCCCCCGTCCCGTCCCGTGCCGTGCCGTCCCGTGCCCTCTTCGTCGGCGGCCATTGTAAAGTTCAAAAGCTGCGCCGCCGCCTTCGCCTGTGATAGGCGGAACACTGAATTTCCCAGCAGCCTGTGTTCCGCCTATCACAGACGTCGTATCATCCTCGTCCGTAGTACGAGGATGATACGACGTCCGTGATAGGCGGAACACAGGCTGCTGGGAAATTCAGTGTTCCGCCTATCACAGGCGAAGGCGGAGCCGGAGGCGCGGCTTTTGAATAGAATGGCCGCTGTCTGTCTGCTCGACACGCTGATCGAGCGGGCAGACAGCGATGACTCGAGTATAAGCCGAGGGGGGCACTTTCAGCCTCAAAAAAGAGGCTGAAAATCTCGGCTTATACTCGAGTATATACGGTATATATATATATATATATATATATATATATATATATATATATATATATATACAGTATATATTTTTTTTGTTAAATTTATATTGAGGAAAAAATATTAAAAAAAAATTGAAAAAAAAACAAAACTAATTATTTTAATAAATGTTATAAATGTTTTGAAATACAACAATGTGTGGCTTCTTCTTTCAATGCTCAATACCAGTTTTGTAAGTAATTTTGTGTTTACAGTGACAATATGGCTTATTTACTAAAGGAAAATCCCCTTGGCACTACAAGTGCACTAGGACAACCTAGGAGGCAGCCAAAAAGAAAAGCAAGCAATAAAGAAAATTTGAGATTTTATATATAAAAAAAAAATGATTACCAAAAATTTTAGACATTGTCTGGCATTGCAATGGCCCCTCTACCCAAAAAATAATTAACATATTTCTCCCGAACTTCAGAGGCACTTTGGGGTTCCAAGCCAGTATCCAGTCCCATCAGGGAATTGTCTGTAATAAGTCCGGCCTCAGGGCCAACTGAGAATTCAGGGAATTTTTCTTAAATAATTGTGCAGGATGCAGCAGCATAGGATGATATGGTTGATTTTGTAGTTCGCCATATGGATTGCTCTCAGAAACAGGCAGAACTGGCCATTATCCTGAAGGTATTCTCAACAACTCTTCTTGCTCTGGCCAGGCGGTAGTTAATTAACACTTCTCTCCGGGGTGAGGGTCCTTTGATGGAATGGCCTCATCAGGTGCTTGCCAAGACCGAAGGTTTAATCTGCAATAAAGACGTCCTTCCAAGTTATTCGCATCTGGTGGCAATGCCAGGACACCAGTCTGGAGACACTGGTAAAACTCCGTCTGGGCAAAGACTCCTCCATCCGACATCCGGCCATTCTTCCCCACATCCACATAGAGGAACTCATAGTGTGCCGACACCAACACCATTAACACTACACTATTAAACACCTTATAGTTATAATAGTAAGACCCCGAATGGGGTGGTGGTACAATGTGGACATGGTTCACATCTATAGCCCCTCCACAGTTGGGAAAGTCCCAACGGTCAGCAAAATGGGAGGCCACAGTCTGCCATTCTTGTGGTGTTGAAGGAAACTGTGTGAGTCAAACAAGAAAAAAAATATAAGTACTTTTGCACATAACATTGCAAGCAGATTACACAATAGCATTCTTGTATAACATCAGTATAACATTTATTTGAAGGAGTATTTAAAAAGACAAAAATATAAGGCCCACTTATCAGATTCCTCACCCCCTCTGATGGCCCATTGCTAAAATTGTATGGGGGGAGTTGAGGTGACTTTGGGAGCCAAAAAAAAAGCCTGCAGCACTCAGCCTGAATTTAAGGACACAAATAAAACTTTGACACATTTTGGTGGGGGAGGGCAGTAAACCTTACAATTCTGCCTTGTTTATGGGGAGGGGCAGAGAAGTTGCAATTGAAGTTTAGGCAAGGAAAAAAATAAAAGCAAAATGACAAAAATGTTTAGAAGCTGGTTCACAGCTACATGTAATTAATGTTTACTATATGTTTGTAAGATAAGGTAAGTTCCCACAAACTCGCTGATGGTGATTTACTAGAAGAATATATTTTCCACTTAGCCAAATGCTGACATCCTGACAGTACACATAGCCAATGACTGCTCTCTGAGCTGTCATCAGCTATATTAGGGGATGGGCGGGAATAATGGTGACATTGTTAACCAAGTATGACCGTGGCCATATTTGGTCAATGCCATTGCCCACATTTGACCAGTGATGCCAATGCTATTCTTGCCCCCATGCTTAAAGGCGATGGGTATTTCCTGTGATGTCAGTGGTTCTAGGATAGCCCTTTAGGAACCAGTGGAAATGTCATTCAGTGGAAGTTGTCATACATAGAAACAGTAGAAATGCCACTTTTTATACAAAAAGGCTGTCAGGAGGCTAGTCTGTATTTGTAGGAGAAGTCTAGGGGGTATATATCCCTCCTCCTCTGTCTTATCCTGTGTCGGCTCATTTTCAGGGTTACAGCTGACGCACATCATTTCCGGGTTCACAGGGTGGTCACGTCACTTCTGGTTTCTTTGCAGAGCTGCAGGAGTTTTGTGGTGGTGCTTCTCCGGGCGCACACCTGCCCACCCACCCATTTGCTCTCCTGAGAATCCTTACCAGGCAGAACAGTCTGTGTACCATGCGTGTCAGTGGTACCGTGTGCCCCCTATCCTCCTCTTCTTCCTGGTGATCTCAGCTCGCTCTCCCCGGGTTTGCTTTATTCTCCAGAGATGGACAGGTAACCCATCGATCTGATCCCCAGTCTGCTCTAACACCGGATACTGCCCATGCAACTCCACCTAGCAACATGCGTGCGCAGCCCTCCTCCTCCTCCTCCCTGTGCCTGGACCATTCATCCCAGCCTGCAGATGTGGTCCCAGCATGGGCTGGAAGGGTGCTGGAGGAATGACCTCCAACTTCTCATCACATCATCAGTCAGGCACATGGAGGGGCAGACTTGCTCATTTATCCAGCTGCTCACGCCGGGCATCAACGGGGGGCTCACATTTGTTAGCTATTAGTCCTGGTATGTATGGGCTGGGGGATTGCAAATAAAGGGGGGGGAGGCTGTCCTGGTATGACCCAGAGAACCGGGAGAGCAAACCAGCCAAGACTTTCTTAATAGTTCAGGTCCTTGCTGCACTGGCTCCCTAAAAAAGCATTCATCTCCCAGACTGAACAAAATCGTCTAATTCGTGGGACGGCCATGGTATATCTATTGGGCATCTGGAACTCCTGTGTACAATTTTGCAGTTATGGTGATCATTTTAATCTGAAAAATGTGGACTTCCCCTTTAGTTGCATGCAAACCGTACGTCTATTTGTGTTCCTTTGCCAGTGATAGAGCCGACTCTTCCCTCCTCTAGTCAACTTTTCCCTCCTCCAAACTAGCTCTCCCCTCCTCTGGATTCTGAAAATACATCCATTCAATATATTTATATTCGGAGCTGGCAGTCATACAGAGAGCTGGCGGAATGGTGCAGCGGAGGATAACCTGACTGTAGCCATGTCTGTGACTCAGGGAGGGGGTCATGCTGCATCCTCTGTTGGGTCTGGGGTCACTGCACTATCATTGGGTGATTAAGCTTCGGGAGGGGAGTCACTGAAGGCTAGTACCGAGGAGGGGGGGCTGATTGGTGGGGTAGCTCCACTTCCATGCTCATTTCACGATTCCATGCAATGTCATAGCCTGTTCTGTCATAGCGTATTCTGTCATAGCATGTTCCGTCATAGCATGTTCTGTCATAGCGGTTTCTGTCATAGCAGTTTCTGTCATAGCGTGTTCTGTCAAGGCGTGTTCTGTCACAGCGGGTTCTGTCATAGCATGTTCTGTCATAGCGGTTTCTGTCATAGTGTGTTGTGTCAAGGCGTGTTCTGTCACAGCATGTTCTGTCACAGCGGGTTCTTTCAAAGCGGTGCTGTCACAGGGGTTCTAGCATGTTTCTGTCATAGCTTGTTTCTATCATAACGTGTTCTGTCATAGCATGTTCTGCCATAGCGTGCCAGTGCCATGCAGTTACAGAATACATCAATAGTCGTTATATAGTCATTAGTTAGTTAGCTAGTGATCACATCTCAGGATCTGTCACATCTACAGATCTATACGGCTGAGGTTTAATTTTTAATTGATTGTTGACCACAATCTTCTCACCCGTATACCATACGTCATACGATGCACGTTCATTTCATTACTCCTGTACGACTACCCATCACGGTCTGTGGGTACATTAGCCCTGAGTGTTCAGTTTCAAGTACCTATCTCTTCACTGCAGGTTACACTCTACACTTACACTCACTAAGCCTCACTTACTACATACATTCACTTAGGTGAGGGTCATCATCAGGTTAATTCACAGGCTGTGTTCTTGTCATTGTTTACATCCTTATACTTAGGTAGGCACAGAGGGGTGTTGTTCTCATGTCTGGTTGTCTGTTGTCACCTTCTCTAGTTTGTGTTTCCTTGGGTTTGGGCATGCCGCATGTTGCGGAAGTGACTAATTCACGTTCAACCCCGGGGGGGGGGGGGGGCGTTCAGAGCATGGTAACATTCCATCATTAAGGAGTTGGTCTATACTAAGCAGACAGTGGAGCTTTGTCACAGGGGTTTTCCTTTCCACAGAAGGCAGAACGCTTTGGGTTGTTGTTTCCAATTCCATCCTAGCTACTCCCATCCACCAGCATGGAACATGTTCTAGGCATTATTTTTTAACGCAGATCCATGTGGGCCAAAATATGCTCTCCATGGCATGTTACGGTCGCAAGACAGGATGGAGGTGATCGAAGCTCGGTCAGAGGCGGGGTGTCAGCGCACCCCCAGCTCCTGCTCTTCTTACATTGCTGCAGGCAAGGTCAGCATCCCCGGTCTTGTCAAGCCTTCTGGTTTAATATGTATGAGTAATGATAATGATCCTTGTCAGGGGCTGTGTTGGAGTCTCCCATCCATGGTCTTCAGATAACCCCTGCTGGAGGAATTTTTAGGCCTGCAAGCGGGCCCCATCACTATCTCGGCAGAGTCTTCCATATGTAGTATCTTGGCTTCAGCAGACAGTCATGCTTTTGCTGTCAATCAAGTTACTGGAGGCAATAATTTCCAAGGGGTGCTGGGTCTGGTTCTTCACCTACATTCTGAAGGTGGTAGGTCAGCCCACCGGGATGTCCAGTGGCAAGTTTCCAATATTGTTTGTTACATTTTGGCTGCCCTCTTACCTGTGGAAGTTTTTTCATTGAAGAACTCATTCGTGGATCTAGCGATTGAGCACTTTCTACAGTTAGGGGGAGGTACTGGCTATCCAAGCTAATATCACCAATACTTCGAAGCTACTTCCATCAGACCTGCCTGCTGGGAGGGCATGATAAATGGCGCAATGACGTTTTACCACTGGGTTACCCTTGGGTTAAAAGCAGTCCTTGTTTGACACCTTTGCCAAGCACTCCATTGGATCTTGGGTATCTTCAGGGAGTCAAGGGATAATTCATTTAGTTGATTTCAATTGTGTGGAGACCCTGGTTACTGCCCAGGGATCTGCAGTCTCTCTCTGGGTGTGTGCTGAGCCAACGTCTACTTGACGGCCCACAAAGTGGTAGGCCTGGGCCATATATCATCATTATTCTGGGTTCCACTCTCGGCTCTAATCTCTTTATTGCAAGTTTGCCTGGAGAACTGGTCAGATATATCAGACCATTTATCTTTTGTCCGATCCCCAGCCTGTTCCAGGGGGGGGCTTACAGTCACTTGGGTATGCTGAATCATGCCATGAGAATTATTCCTCAGGAAGGAGTCTGGCCCTCCTTCCCCTGGGTCAGGACTTCAACTTGGTTGTCAGGTTACAAGCAGAAGCATGATCCGACTTAAATTATATGGGGCCACTTTTCTGTGTGTCTAGTATGGTTTTACCATACTTATTCCACAGCCATGAGTGGGGATCTCAGAGTGTTTCAGGCACCACTGACTCAGTTGGTTAGTTTTTCCCTAGTTTGAGTATATATTTGTTATTTTCCAAATATTGGCAGTTACAGTCACATGATGACTGGTTGGTCAGGGAGCTCAGTGTTACAGAGGGTTGGCCATAGGCTAAGTTTAATAAGGTAGATCAGGGGATTGGAAGATTTCTAAGGTTCCTGACTCTGGGTTTCGATGCATATTGCCACAGCGTATTGGCGTTATCCGCCAACACTATCAAGCATATCTATCAATTGTCCAGCACTTCAGACCCCTGCAAACTCCTTTCAGTTTGTCCATTTTTGTGGCTTACCCTCTCAAACTTCCCCATATCAAGAATAGATAGGCCAGGGGTTAGTGGGAATTTTACACAGCTACTCAACTGCAGTCCGTTTTGAAGTGTTCGATCTCCTCTGCAATTATTTCACATGGGCTCCTTGGGTCATCCTTGCTCCCTTTCCCCCACGTATCCTCTCACTACAAGCAGTTCGTTCTCACGTCTGTGTTTTCTCTGAAATTAGGCTTAATCCACGTAATTTACGGGACATTTGTTTGGGTTCTGGACAGTTTTGCAGTTTCCAAACAGAGGATCCCTTCTTATCATCAATTCATGGGACGCTGGTATTTCTCCTGTTATCGCTGATACATACCGGATCCGTATACTGAAGCCATCCGGGCATTCGCTACTCTACTAGACAGATTGTTACTAAACATGTGCGGTTTGTTTTGTTCCGAAATAAATTTCGTACAAATGTTAGTTATTCGGAAATTTGAATGTATCCAAATTTCTGAATTAGAATAGTATCGAATTGAAATGAATCCAGAATGTTGAAAAAAAATTTGGAAGAGGTTCAAATTCAAATATTAAAATTGAGAGCAAATGGTGGGACTTTATATGAAGCACACAGCAGCACAAAAGGAAGTCGAGTGACTGGGAAATACTGTTTATTCCAGTTGTATAATCTAACATACAACTTAATGGGTATATGACCTCCAAAAGCATTTGATCATTTACAAAATAAGTTACATAGTAGTCCACAATCATTGAGACAGTTGCAGAACAGACATATGGATACATATTATAACATAGGTAAGTTAAAAACAATCCTAAATATATCAAAAGTTTGGTGGAAAAGGGGAGAAAAACAATCTATAAAATAAAAAAGAAATAAACATAATTCATATAATGAATGATTATACACATGAATAAAACCGTAGAGAATATGAATTGGTCCATGGTAGAATGATATTAAAGTGTAAGGCTTGGCGCGTTTCGCAGCCTTGTCTCTGCTCATCAGACGCATAAACCAGGGAAAATATATCTACATCTGCGCAGCGGCAGTACGGCATTGAAAATCGACAAAAAAAAATGCAGGGTCTCATCGCCGGGCCCCGCGGTCCCCAAAGGGGTGATAACAGCCAGCACAGACAATTCGTGGGCCGTGTGTGTGACTGGACAACCCGTGTGAAGGGTAAAATCAGTGAGCCTGATGGGAAACCTATGAGTTACAAATGAAAAAAATGGTTGATGTGAATAGTAGTGATCCCAAATGTGTGGAGTGAGAAGTGTGCAAGGGGCTTCATATAAAGTCCCACCATTTGCTCTCAATTTTAATCAATGATAGGGATGGAAGCAGTTAGCCCTTTGGTTCCCGCCTCATTTAAAAGTCTCAAAATTCCTTTTCTTTTCTCATTTATATTCAAATTCAAATAGTTTTCGAACAGTTTTTAAAATTAGAATAGTATTCAAATTAGAATAGTTTTCGAATTCGAAAAGTTTTTAAATAGTTTTCCAATTTCTAAGAGAATTAAATGGAATAGAAAATAAAGGAATAGAATAGAAAAAAATATATTCCATTCCTTTATTTTGTAGTCTATTTTACTATTTTTGGAAATTCGAAAATGAATAAACAAAACCAAATTCCGAAAACAAATTAAACAAACTAAACAAATTTAACTAAGAGTCCATTCACACAGGGGCAACTTTGGATTCAACTTCAAGTCGCCCCTAGTCGCCTCAAGTCGTGCTACATGAAAAAATCAATGTAAGTGAATGGATCCGTCTTAATGCACACTACTGCAGTCGCTCCAACTTCAGAAAAGGTTCCTGTACTACTTAAATCTGACTTCTAGGCAACTTGTACCCATAGAATTCAATAGAAGTCGCCTCCAAGTCGGATCTCCATCTATATTGAAGTGACTTTACAGGAAAAGCTGCCTCTCTAATAATAAAAACCGGCATGGGTTCCCCTCCAGGGGCAAACCAGGCCCTTAGGTCTGGTAAGGATTTTAAGGGGAACCCCCCTAAACAGAAAAAGCGGCGTGTGAGTCCCCCTAGAATCCATACCAGACCCCTATCTGAGCATGCAGCCCGGCTGGTCAGGAAAGGGGGTGGGGACGAGTGAGCACCCCCCCTCCTGGACTGTACCAGGCCGCATGCCCTCAATATGGGGGGTGGGTGCTTTGGGGAAGGGGGGCACCCTGCGGCCCCCCCACCCCAAAGCACCTTGTTCCCATGTTGCACCTTGTCCCCATGTTGATGAGGACAAGGACCTCTTCCCGACAACCCTGGCAATTGGTTGTCGGAGTCTGCAGGCAGGAGGCTTATCGGAATCCGGGAGCCCCCTTTAATAAGGGGCCCCCAGATCCTTGCCCCACCCCAATTTGTGATGCCTTCCTGTGTAACTTCAATGGTTCCACGGTTTGGCAACACAAATTTGTTGACAGCAATCAGCTGGAATTCTTTACTGACGTGGCCGGTTTGGGGCATTTATGAATGGTCATTGGTGCACAGAGAAATGGAGGACATTCTTCAGAACCTTGTCCTTCTGGAGCTATTCCCGGTCATAGTCTCATTGGTAATTTGGAAAGATGTTTTCATGAATCGGAGAATCAAAGTCTTCACTGATAACAAAGGTGTTTTCTTTGCTAATAACACATTATCCTCCAAATCAGAGCCAGTTGTTAAACTGCTACACTTTCTTGTCTTAACATCTGGTTAAAGGCTGAACACATAGCTGGGATAAGTAATAACATTGCTGATGCTTTATCTCGTTCACAGTTCGAGAAGTTTTGGGACTTGGCGCCAACAGCAGATCAGAATGGACCTCCTTGCCCAGATTTCCTTTGGGGCTTAATTTGGAGCTGATACTTTCCAATCTCAGAAATTCTGTGTCTAAGAAGACATGGTCAGACTATAAGCTTTCATGGTTAAGTTGGTGTGCCTTTTGCAGACATTTAGGTTTGGATGAATTGAACGTGTCCTCATACATTGCATTAGCATTTTTGTCTTCCTTGATACAATCAGAACTTAGTCCGGCATCTGTGAGTAAGATTTTAGCGGGAGTGTCTTTCTTTCTAAAGTTTGAGGGTTCTCCATCCCTAATTTCTTTCTTTCAGGTTAGTCAAACTCTGAAAGGTTTCAGGAGGTCAAAACCTTCCTGAGATAATAGGCGCCCTATCTCTGTCAAGTTGCTTTTGGACCTTCTCAAAATTTTGCAGTCAGTATGTTCCTCTGAGTTTGAGCTGCTCCTGTTCAGAGCTGCCTTCTCAGTCGCCTTTTTTGAAGCCCTTAGGATTAGAGAGTTTTCGGCCATAAATCGGAAGTCCCTATCCTATCTTTGTAGTTCTCATGTGGTATAAATAATGAGTCAGTTAATCTTTTCCTTTGTAGGTCTAAGTCCCGTCCGGTAGGTAATGGTCAATGGTTTTCTTTTGTACAGTTCTACTAATCCAATGATTTGTCCGGTGTTACACGTATCTAGATACATGTCAGTCAGACCTGTTTCTGATGGTTCATTTTTTATTCACCAAGACATGTCTTCATTGTCCAGGTACCAATTTTCAGCTGTATTGGCCTCATGTTTGAAATGCCTTAGGCCGCGTACACACGGGCGGACTGGTCGCCCAACTTTGTTTGTCAAACAGTTTCGGCAAACAGTCCGCTCAAAATTAGCATGGACGGACATGGCCACACACGACACTTTTTGAGCGGACTGTTTCAGCGAACTGTTTGACAAACAGTTCGCTCAACTTTTGAAATGAACGGACTCGCCCACGTAAGGCGGAGGCAAATCCGCCCATTTCGAGCGCGTGTACAGGTAGGCGGGGCCCGCGAAGGAGACGTCGCGGGCTCCGCCGCCTGGAAT
The DNA here is from genome assembly GCF_037356315.1 of Lithobates pipiens. NCBI lineage: Eukaryota > Metazoa > Chordata > Amphibia > Anura > Ranidae > Lithobates > Lithobates pipiens. The sequence continues at coordinate 379,800,277 of NW_027507764.1, read as the reverse complement.
GGACTTAAAGGGGAACCCCAACGCCGAAAAAAATCGGCGTGGGGTCCCCCCAAAAGTCCACAACAGACCCTTGTCCGAGCACGCTACCCGGCCGGCCAGGAAAGGGGGGCGAGCGAGCGCGCCCCCCCCTCCTGAGCCGTACCAGGCCGCGTGCCCTCAACATGGGGGGGTGCCTTGGGGAAGGGGGGGCCGCGCGGCCCCCCCACCCCAAAGCACCTTGTCCCCATGTTGATGAGGACAAGGGCCTCTTCCCGACAACCCTGGCCGTTGGTTGTCGGGGTCTGCGGGCGGGGGGCTTATCGGAATCCGGGAGCCCCCTTTAAGAAGGGGGCCACCGGATACCGGCCCCCCACCCTATGTGAATGAGTATGGGGTACAATGTACCCCTACCCATTCACCTGTGAAATAAAGTACAAAAAAAAACACAACACAGAGAAAAAATATTTTATTGCACAGCTCCGGGGGTCTTCCGTCTTCGGGGGTCTTCTCGCCGGACTCCTCCGCTATCTTCGTGTAGCTCTTTTACTAGCGGAGGAGCCCGGCTTTCTTCCTCCCCGCCGCCGGCCTCTTCTCCCGACTTCGGGGGTCTTGTCCCCCTCTTCGGTTCTTCTGCCGGGCCACCGCGCCTTCTTATAGCTCTTTTACAGGCGGTGGCCCGGTCTTCTGTCGCCGCTGCCTTCCGTTCTTCTGTCGCCGCCTTCGGTTCTTCTGCCGGGCCACCGCGCCTTCTTGTAGCTCTTTTACAGGCGGTGGCCCGGTCTTCTGTCGCCGCTGTCGCTGTCGCCGTCGCCGCCTTCCGTTCTTCTTCTTCTTCTTGTTCTTCTTCTTCTTCTCCAGGAGATGTTGACACGTCGCTCTCTCCGGCCGGAATGCCAGAGCCGCGCTGAGCGGCCACTTATATAGTGACAATGGGGCGGTGTCACATGGTATATGTCACATGGGTTGGTCACATGGTGACCCCGCCCCCTTACGATGTCATAGTCCCCATGTGACATCAACCCATGTGACCAACCCATGTGACATATACCATGTGACACCGCCCCATTGTCACTATATAAGTGGCCGCTCAGCGCGGCTCTGGCATTCCGGCCGGAGAGAGCGACGTGTCAACATCTCCTGGAGAAGAAGAAGAAGAACAAGAAGAAGAAGAAGAACGGAAGGCGGCGATGGCGACAGCGACAGCGACAGCGGCGACAGAAGACCGGGCCACCGCCTGTAAAAGAGCTACAAGAAGGCGCGGTGGCCCGGCAGAAGAACCGAAGGCGGCGACAGAAGAACGGAAGGCAGCGGCGACAGAAGACCGGGCCACCGCCTGTAAAAGAGCTATAAGAAGGCGCGGTGGCCCGGCAGAAGAACCGAAGAGGGGGACAAGACCCCCGAAGTCGGGAGAAGAGGCCGGCGGCGGGGAGGAAGAAAGCCGGGCTCCTCCGCTAGTAAAAGAGCTACACGAAGATAGCGGAGGAGTCCGGCGAGAAGACCCCCGAAGACGGAAGACCCCCGGAGCTGTGCAATAAAATATTTTTTCTCTGTGTTGTGTTTTTTTTTGTACTTTATTTCACAGGTGAATGGGTAGGGGTACATTGTACCCCATACTCATTCACATAGGGTGGGGGGCCGGTATCCGGGGGCCCCCTTCTTAAAGGGGGCTCCCGGATTCCGATAAGCCCCCCGCCCGCAGACCCCGACAACCAATGGCCAGGGTTGTCGGGAAGAGGCCCTTGTCCTCATCAACATGGGGACAAGGTGCTTTGGGGTGGGGGGGCCGCGCGGCCCCCCCTTCCCCAAGGCACCCCCCCATGTTGAGGGCACGCGGCCTGGTACGGCTCGCTCGTCCCCCTTTCCTGGCCGGCCGGGTAGCGTGCTCGGACAAGGGTCTGTTGTGGACTTTGGGGGAACCCCCACGCCGATTTTTTTCGGCGTTGGGGTTCCCCTTTAAGCCCATTCCAGGCGGCGGAGCCCGCGACGTCTCCGTCGCGGGCCCCGCCTACCTTCACACGCGCTCGAAATGAGCAGACTTTCCTCCGAGCGGGAACAGTTTGCTCATTTCGAAAGTAGCCTACACACGGGCGGACTGTTCGCTCAAACAAAGTTTCAGCGGACAGTTTTTCGGAATTTCCGAAAGACTTTGTCCGTCAAACTGTCCGCTGAAACTGTCCGCTGAAAGCCCACACACGAGCGGACTGTCCGCCCAAACACTGTTCAGCGGACAAGGTTGGGCGAACAGTCCGCCCGTGTGTATGCGGCCTTAACCTCTCGGGATTCAGCTTTTCTTCCCATTCATTTAGAATAGGGGTGGCCATTACAGCTGAATTTTTGGGTTTCCTGGAAGATAAATTAATGAAGATAGATCATTGGGATATTAGCAGGTATAAATTATATGTCCGCCCTGATTTGCTAACATTATGAATTTTCTTTTTCAGATTTCAACAAAACAGTGGTGTGGATAGTAGGACACTCCTACGTTTTCTGGGCTGCCAAACATGCCGGAACTAGGTCCTACTCCACCAATTTAGGTCTGGACAATAAGTCATTCATAATTTTATGGTCGGGTGTTAGGGGTTTGAAGTGGCGTAACCTTAAAGAACAAGTAGATTACCTATCCAGCATATGCCCTTCTCCACATATTTTAATTATTCATGCCGGAGCGAATGATGTAGGCAAAATGGGTACATGGGAATTAATGGGTGATATGAAAAGGACTCTTTTTGCTATAAAGCTTATGTTCCCATCAGTCGTCTTGGCTTTTTCTGAAATGATACCACGCTTGTTGTGGTCTCCTTGTGGTAATCTATTCTATTTGGATAGAATAAGGAGACGTCTCAACAGAACAATTCACAGATTTCAAATTTTGTCTGGTGGTCTGTCTTTTCGCTACTGCGGATTAGAGGGTTTTGTGCCAGGTTATCATCAATAGGTTTGGATATATTCAACATGTACTTGCAGTCCATAATTGAGTCAGCCACGATGGGGGGTGTTAGGATCTTCAGGTGGAGAGTCTGACTTAGTGGAAGGGGACCTCTCTTACGGCTCTGGTTCTGGTCTCACTGGAATGGGAACAGGGAGACCGGAGCACAGCGGGGTAGGAGAGTCCAGCCAGGTGCAGCAGCAGATGCCAGGTAGATGAGGATCCTCTTGGAGCGGAGCTCTCTGTAGCAAGAAGGCAGCTGGGAGGAGACCACGGACTGTGGGATCAGGATGGCTGGATCTCAGGATGAGAAAGTAGCAGACACAGGAACAAGCAGGAGCCAGCAGAGGAATCAGGTACAAGCAGAGGTTTGGCAACAAGAATCAGTCCAAGAAGGGTCAAACAAGCCGGGGTCGGAGCAGGGGAGATCAGCAAGGTCAGACGGAGCCGGGTCAGGTATCAGATAAGGTTCAACAGAATAGCAGGTAACTCGGGTACAAGCTGCAGATGAGACAGCACAGAACCCCTGCAGCTGTGCCTTTAAAAAGGGCCACTGGCGCCAATCGTGCTAACGCTCGCCCGTGCGTGCGTGTACCGCGTGCACATATAAACGACGTGCACCCGCGTGCGTCGGAAGATGCTCGTGCCCACGACGACCCGCGGTACGAGCGCGTGTGCGCGCACGGAGAGCCGATCGCACGGAATGGGCAGATTCCTGACAGGGGGGCTCAGCCAGTAGCTTTGCGGCTGTCCTCGGCTGGTGGGGAATAGTCGTCCAGCATTGGCTGAATGGACACTGCTTAATTTTGTTTAAAATATATTTTAGCCAAGATGGCTTTATATTCATTTAAATTTGTAATGTCAAAGTTTAGCCCCACATGGATAGCGCAGTGGCTAAATAATTCCAACTAATAAATATTTTGATTTATTAATATTGTGTTGTCTTTTTTGTTATTACGGAGTACCTTTGTGCTAGCCCATGAAAGGTCATAGCATTATGCTGGACCAACATGGGATAGCTCAAAGGGGATCCGCAGTCTGCTTTGCTCTCTTTTGCAGGTTGCCATTGGTCACTGCAGTTTCCCTGGGCAGCAACAGCCATGGGATTGGTCAAGATAGCTTATAACAATAACAGCTGATTGGTACATTTTGGCGGTTGCTGAAGCCAGCGCCAAGTGAGCCTATAAAAGGGCCTGGAGCTGTGTCCCCACAGACCATTTGGACCGGACGCAGCACCCACCCACCCTCTCGATCTTCGGCAAGTCATATTGTTGTCCTAAAGGGGGGAATAGTCATCCAGCATTGGCTGGATGGACACCGCTTAATTTTGCTTAAAATATATTTTAACCAAGATGGCTTTACATTTATTTAAATTTGTAATGTCAAAGTTTAGCCCCCCCATGGATAGCACCATGGCCAAATAATTCCAACTAATAAATATTTTGATTTATTAATATTGTGTTGTCTTTTTTGTTATTACGGAGTACCTTTGTGCTAGCCCATGCGTCTGTCAGTTGCTTGTATATCTGTATATCTGTATGTATAATTACGCTTATGATAAATAAACAGATTTCTACTAATAAATACAGTATATTTATCATTTATCATGGGATAGATAGTAATGTGACTGTGGAATATAGGACAGCAAAAACCAACAACAAGCTTGCTGGAAATATGTTAGACCATCTGCCTGTCTCTTAGTGAGATTTTAATAACACAATTTTAACCTGCAAATGATTTATTTAAAAAAAAATCTTACTTCAGGAAAGATACATAAAAATGCTTTATGAACCTGTAAATTTGGTTAGTTAATTAACTTGCAGAGATAAACAGTTTACACTTCATTAAATCAACTCCTTTATGAAAACAATATTAAAAAACCTAATGTGTTGCCTGTACTGTAATTCAGATGAAGAGGTAAGAGCTGCAGAAAAAATTATCCCACATAACGTTTATAAAAAATTTATTAAGGATGTTAAGAAATAAATCTTAAAAAAAGACAAGATAAGGAATGTTTGTGGCAGGTAATCATTGATCACCAAGAACACATAAAATAATACTTATTTTCTCATATAAATTTCTCATTTTTTGGCATTCACAAATTTTCCTGGCTAAAACCACAAATACATTACATTACAATACCACAGTTACATAATACATCACAAAGAATCTTGCATATGTTGATTTTCATTGTCAAACTCCAGGCACCAGGCTCCAGGCTCCAGCATCAGGTCTTTCCCTCTAGCTGCAGGCTTCTGGACAATCCCAGAGGGGGCGTTGTTTCCAAAAGCTAGTATTAGGAGTGCTTAGTGTTCAAGGAACACATCCATACACTAGCAGCCGTGCTCTCTACCAGGGCCACTGGTAGTACAGCCAGCCTTCCTGTAGGGCCCACCAAGGCCTGTCACTTCAAAAGGGTGGGCCCGGGCACCTGCATGATACATGTGGATCCCCTTGCAGCGCTGCCATATTTCTCCCTCCAGCAGCTCTGCAGGGGGATTGGTTCTACATATCTGCAAAGTGTCCTGATTTGAAGCAGCAGGGACAGCAGATTGTGCTCTCACTGCTATGTGTTCACTGTGAGCTCCAGGGTTTGGATGGAGCAGTGCTTCTGCTGCAGGGGGTGAGTGGGGGTAGGGTTGTCCTGATACCAATACTAGTATCAGTATCGGGACCGATACCGAGTATTTGTGCGAATACTTGTACTTGCACAAATGCTCCCGATGCCAGATCTGATACCTGTGAGAGATTAGGCGACCTGGCGCAACCAGAAGCCCAGTGGGCGAAACAACAGAAGTGACGCACCATGTCGACGTCAGCAGTTGGACATCCCGATGCCCATCTTGGTACACCCTGCACTCAGCCACAGTAAGCTGAGTGCACTCACACTCACTGTTACACTCACCCCATATAGTTCGGGCTGGGTATAACAAGATGGCCGCTGTTGCTTTTATGCGGCTGAGTTCAAGGTGTACCTAGATCGGCACCGCAGGCAGCCCTTTCTCATGGCATTTCAGTGCCTGCCCATCAGTGCCCATGAATGCCACTTATCAGTGCCCAATGCCCATAAGTGCCACCTATTAGTGCCAGCTACCTCTACATCAGTGCAGGCCACCTGTCAGTGCCATCTATCAGTGCCAGCCACCTGTCAGTGCCATCCATCAGTGCCATGCATCAGTGCCAGCCAATCTGCCAGTGCCATGCATCAGTGCCTGCCACCTGTCAGTGCCATCCATCAGTGTCATATGTCAGTGCCAGTCATCAGTGCCATCCATCTGTCATTGCCCGCCACCATTCAGTGCTCATCAGTGCTGCTTAATCAGTGTCACCTATCAGTGCCCAATAGCGCTGCATATTCCTGCCAATTTAGGGGAGGGGTTAATTGTTCACAGGTGTATAAAGGTAGTTATACAAACTCCTCCAGGAGCTTGCTCCCTGATTGTGGCTTGCATGTGGATTTTGTGAACACAAGTGGATTTTTTGAACTAAAGTGGAGAGTTAATAACCAGGAGTTGAAAACAGGAGTAAAGACAGGAGTCTCTAACCTCTATCCTACCTCCATCCTCCCCTCCATTTTAAAGATCCCACTGCAAGGGGCAACCAGACCGCTCTCCAGAAATGTCAGGCTGACAGCAAGCCAGATTCACCGGAACCAGAGTGTTTAACGGGGACCACCGCAGCCAGGTAAGCTCGCACCTCCACTCCCCCCCAGTGATTGTTCCAGGGACTCCGTCCGACCGCCTACGGGGGTCAGGAAGGAATTTTTGCCCCACTGGTGCGTTTGGCTGCTACTGTCAGGGGGTTTTTTCGCCTTCCTCTGGAACAATCAGGAACAACCGTAGGTTAGCATACCCCTACCTCTGGCCTCCATTCAATTTTTCACGCTATCCTAGGACAACTATTCCAGATCACAGCCAGACTTCTTTTCTGAGTGGAGACCTTCACCTTAAGTAAAGGTAGCCGGAACAGCCAGCAACCGAATACAACAACTCCTTCCGCATCCATATAGGCATCCCCTGATCAACTTGCGCGCTAATAGCCTCAAGCACGGAGGCAAGTATGATACCTAGCCCCTCCTTAGGATAAATACCCTGATCAGGATCATCATCTTAAGCCCATAGTACCATCAACAGCATCCACAAACCATGTGCTACTTCAAATACTCAGCTGAAGTTCTGCACAGACTAAGGAACATCAACACCACATTGCCATCTTCCATACAAAAAATACTTCAAAGAGAACAACTATTAAAAACCGGACAACAAGCAGCTCCCAACCACAGGAAGACATCTACTCGACCACTACAATTATGCCGTGTACACACGAGCGGACTGTATGGCGTACTTAGTTTGTCATACAATCCGACGGACAGTCCGTCGTACTTTCCACTGAACGGACTTGACCACACACGGATACCCAAACAGTCTGTCGAAAGCTTGCGCGATGACGTGTACAGCACGTACGACGGGACTAGAAATAGGAAGTCCAATACACAGCAAAGCACCCTTCCGCCGTGTAAATCCTTTCTGGGCATGCGCCATTCTTAGTCTGTCGAACTAGCATACTGACGAGCGGATTGTCCGCTGAAACCAAAGTACGACGGACAGAATTTCGAAAAATCCGAAATTCTTAGTACGCCGGACTGCACGCTGAAAAAGTCCGCTGAAGCCCACACACGAGCGGACTGTCCGCTGAAATGTGTTTCGACGGACTAAGTACGCCATACAGTCCGCCCGTGTGTACGTGGCATTAGATTGCGTCTTGATTAACGCCAGGTCTGCAGTCAAACATAGACTGGAAGTACACAACTTCATCCTCGAGAACAATGTAGACTGCCTCTTCATCACCGAAAGCTGGTGAACCTCTGACTGTAACACCATCCTCACCGAATTGGTGCCGGAAAACTACAGGATCCTAACCGAACACCGGATATGGGAAAAAAGGAGGAGGCCTAGCAGTGATCTTTAAAGGTCACCTGGATATCACTAAACCATCATCTCAGAACCCAACCTTTTATGGAAACCCTGACGCTACATCTTCAACCAACACCCCATGACACCACTCATATTCTACTGTGCTACAGACCACCGGGACCAAAGTCCAATCTTCTTTCACCCCTCACGGAATCCTTTGCAATGCACACCCTAAAATTCAAAAATTTCCTGGCGCTCGGAGATTTCAACCTTTGGGCAAACGAGCCTAAAGATCCCATCGCGACTGCCTGCATCAATCAACTAGAAGAACTGGGTCTCCAGCAACTGATAAAGACTCCCACGCATGGGTCAGGACACACCCTGGACCTCATTTTCAAACAGAACATTGACGTCAACATACTTGACAACATAAATCTGTCATGGACGGATCACCACGCCATCAAATTCAAAATAGCTACCAACATCACCAACGAAAAACGGAAACCTGTAACAACAACGCACTGGACCAGATCGCATAAAAAACTGTACTCCGAATCCTTCAAATTCACTCTGTCCAACAAGATAACTACAATAACCTTATACCACTCTACGGAGGAAACACTCAACTCCCTGAACAGGGCATTGCTGCAATCAGCAGACTCGGTAGCACCAAAACGCAGGGCTCTCATCAGGAAGAAAAACTCTGGATGGTTTAATAGCTCCCTCGCCGTAGTAAAGCAAGAACGCAGAAGAGCGGAAAGAACATGGAGAAGAAATACCACAGAGGAAAACCACTTTAACTACAAAGGTCTCACAGAGAATTATCGGAAAGCAATCTTCAAAGCCAAAAAGGACCACTTGTCATATACAATCTCAACGGACGCAAACCAACCACGGGAACTGTTTAAATTGGTTAATCAATCAATGAATCCGGTGTGCCTAGAACCCCCACAAAGCGAATCCCAGGATTACTGTGACAAACTGGGAAACAATTTGTCAGAAGAAAACATCCAACCTCAGCCAGCAAATACATAAAGAGGATGTCTGCACCAACATACCGCATCCGCAACCGCCAAAATTTTCACTATCCCCAATTACCGTAGACACCGCAAAAAACATCATTAATAAACTGCGTGACAGTACCTCACCTATTGACATCATCCCCACAAAACTACTGAAAGAATGCTCCGACATCGTGGCTCCAACCATAACCCACCTCATAAACCGATCATTCCACGAAGGGATTGTTCCCAGCATCCTCAAACAAGGCATCGTCAAACCTCTACTCAAGAAACCAAACCTGGACCCTCAGGATCCAAACAACCGTAGGCCAATTACAAGCCTCAACACCATTTCCAAGATCATGGAGAAAGCTGTAGTACATCAGCTACAACTGCACCTGGATACTCACAAACTCCTGGACCCGCTGCAATCAGGCTTCCGCCCGGGTCATGGAACAGAAACAGCTCTCCTCAAGATTTGGGATGATGCCCTCGAAGCAGCAGATGACGGAGAGCCCTGTCTCCTCGTACTGCTAGACCTAAGTGCAGCGTTTGATACAGTAGATCACAATACTCTACTCGCCCGACTCACAGAAGTAGCCAGAGTCCAAGACATAGATCTCCAGTGGTTCGCGTCCTTCCTAGGAAATCGGTCACAGACAGTGAAACTAGGAAAATTCCTCTCCGAAACTCGGGCAGTCACCTGCGGAGTCCCTCAAGGCTCTCCTTTATCACCCGTTCTCTTCAACATTTACATTCGCCCACTCCTTCAAATCATCAGATGCTCAGATCTCTGCTTCCACTCTTACACTGACGACACACAACTTTATTTCCGGATCAATGGAAAAAAAGATCACCAACAACAACTTGAAAACTGTCTCAAATCAATAGAGGACTGGATGACCACTAACTCCCTCCAGCTGAATGAATCAAAGACAGAGCTTCTTATCTTACACCCAAATCATAAGCCCGCAACCAAAACCTCCTGGTCTCCACCAACCGTCTTTGGGCAGACTATCTCCCCAAAGACCAAAGCGAAGAGTCTCTGGGTTATTTTAGATGCACAAATGTCAATGGATGCGCAAATAGGATCGGTAGTCAGTGGATCTCACCATCTGCTACGCATGCTTCGCAGACTCATCCCTTTTATCCCAAAGAATGACAAAGCAGTGGTAGTTGGAACAATCATTAATTCACGACTGGACTACGCAAAGTCGCTTTACATAGGATTACCACAATATCAACTTGCGCGATTACAACTCATCCAAAACACGGCGGCAAGGCTGATAACAGGAAAAAAACCCTGGGAATCAATCTCTCCTTTGCTGAGGAGCTTACATTGGCTAACCGTAAAAAATTGGATCACATTCAAGACCCTTTGCCTCACCCACAAATGCCTGCATAGAGAAGCTCCGCAATACCTAATGGAGAAAATAAATCATTACACACCAAACCGCAGTCTTCGATCAGCCAACAAAAACCTCCTACTCATGCCCAAAGCCCGGTATAAATCCAAGGGGGATCGGAGATTCGCTGTCCAAGGGCCTCGGCTATGGAATGCTCTACCAATCAACATCCGCCTGGAAGAAAATCACCTGGCTTTTAGGAAAAAACTCAAGACCTTCCTCTTTTAGCAGATGATCAAAGCTCGCCACAGCGCCTAGAGGTGATTCAGTTCGCATTGTGCGCTATACAAGTATTTCATTCATTCATTCATTCATATCAGTACCACCTAATCTGTATTGTGGTTTGAAAACTGTCACATATCATTAAAAAAAAGTATCGGTAATTGGTATCGGCAAGTACTTGAAAAAAGTATTGGTAGTTGTACTCGGTCTTAAAAAAGTGGTATCAGGACAACCCTCATGGGGGGAATTTTTGCTGGAGTGAAGTGGCAGGAACCTCAGGATTTTGGAGGGAGTGAATATGGAGCCAGCCTAGAACTGCAGGTAGCAGCCACTGCAGTGCTGAAGCTAAGAGCCAGTGAACACATCTCTCTCTCTAGCTGACAGACATCTCTGCCCAGTCATTCTTATATACCACCCCTAAGGCCCCCTTTATACTTCACGTAGCGGGGACACACATTCCTGATAGTGTTCTTTTTTACTTTTTTTGCTTGTTTTTCACACATAGAGTAGCCTATTCTAAATGGGCTGCCATATATATGTGACAAACACATCATAGAAGCTCTAGAACCTTTTAAGGCTTTGCCACATGACAAATCGCAGGTCTGCTAATTTCATTTGAGGTGCCATTAACAGTTTATGGCACCACAAGCCCTATGCGTATTTCCAAAATGCACTGCAAAACGCCCATTACCTGTACACTTTGTCACACATTCAGGAAACGTCAAATATATATTCGGCCTAATGCCTAGTAAACACTGCTAGTTTTTTTGTTCAACCCTACGGGCTGAACGAAAAAAAAAAACTAACACCTCAGGTGGAAGCTGCTGTACTAACAATTCAAAGTTAGTACAATGTTCTCCCCTGCTTTTCTATTGTGTTCTGACAGGGTGACGGCCCCCTGCCAGTTTTGCTCCCAGTGTGTCTCGGTACATATCCTGGCTTGCTCCTGGTGTATATAGTTTCTTCCTGTGTTATCTGGAAATTTGCCTGTGTACCCTGCTGCAGAGTAAGCCAGTATCAAAGTGCTGCAAAAGTGTCTCATCTGCTCTTCACTGTGGCATGCTTGGGTAAACTGGGGGACCAAACCTGGATATCAGCACAACATCTTCACCACTAGAGGCTCTAGTGACGACAGGGCAGTATCTTAGATTGTGTGCCTCAGCCCTTTTAAGGGGTCTCACCACCTCTAAGTGAGTGACCTTCCAAGGCATCCACTTCCATTCTGTGGCTTTCACTACCATCTGCCCAACTGCTAAACCAGGTTCTCTGCCCTCAGTGGTAGCATATTCCTAAGTCATAACATTCATACAATGTGTTTCTTGGAACAAAGCCTACTTTTTCAATCAGACATTTGTTGTTCAAGTGACAAAAGTAAACTTATAGAAAAACAAACATATTGTAGAAATTACAAACAAACATATACTGGTTTAGTCATTATCTGTTGTTAAATGTAAGAGATACAGATCTTATGAAATTTTCATAATACCTTATTTTAAAATTAACTGTCTTAATGGAATAACAGGGATTAGCCTTTTGGGAAGCACCTGGTGTGGGGTAGGTTGATTATTCCCAAAAGTTACAGTCAAATGACCAGATCTCCAGAATGTAAAATCCCTCATGTGTAAGATGTGGTGTTCAAATAGGACACACTTATGTAATAAAAAAAGACATTTCCAAGCTCAACTTACCGACCAGCCTGCGACCAACCAAATTGACCTGTCCAACAGTATGCGTTAAACGGTTTAGTTGGACACATTGCAAATACATGCGTAAGCCACAGAGATAGAGCCAGGGCAAGGCACCCCATTTTCTGTGGAACTAAACTCTATGTAACAAAGTCCCAGGTCCCTTGAGGCCTAATGATGGCCTCCAGAGTTAGGGACAGCTGACATCCTTCTGTGTAGAGTGGGTGTACTGAAAGATGAAATGGTGGGTGCCAGACACTTTTTGAATGCAAAGAGATTTATTGTCTCCTGAACAGATCTGTGGGAAAGAGAGTTAGGACCAGGACACCCTTAAGTAGATGGAATGATAATTGGCAGACGCTGAGACTTCAATAGGAAGATATCTATACAGGTAAAGGCCTCCAGCCAGATACCACTTCTGTATAGGTAGGACCGCTGTCTCCCATGGCAACAATCTTGTAGCAGCTACTAATGGTAGTTGTATTCAACTATTGGCAACACAAACAGTTCTCCGCTTACTGCACACTCACTCTCTTTGGGTCTTCACTCAACTAACTCAGTCTTTCACTAGACTTCAGATCCAATAGCCACTGGATCCCCTGAGCTCTTCCACTTTTAGCACTCAGAATCTTCCTCAAGCATCCCCCCTGCTTCCCTGCTGGGCCCCTGGTTTAGCACCAACTGAAGCTCACATATACTCTTCAAGCGTCCCCCCTGCTGACCCTCTAGGGCCCTGGCTTGGCACCAACGGTACTCCGTAGGCGTCACCTCTGCTGTCCCGCTGGGTCCCTGGCTTGGCACTCGCTGAAGTTTTCCCCCTTCTTCATCGTCCCTGGCTGGTCTGGAGACTGCTCTCCTTCTGGCTTCAGCTTACTCACAGTGGTCTCTGCTAACAAGGTAGATGGTCCCTTAGTGGCGACAGATTCCCCTCTACCTTGGACCACAGCTGGTATACCGTCAGGCTGAACCACTACTTCTGGTTGGACTACAAGCCAACCTCTAAGCTGCTCTCCCGCTCCTGTTAATTCCCTCAGGCAGCCTAGCAGTCAAATGTCTCTGGGAAAGGCCTCAGGCTTCTGGCCTAGCAGCCTGGGGCAACACAACACACGTTGTGCTGTGCCACCAGAAAGCCGTCCGGGTGGCACAGAAACTGATCACCTGACTCCACCCAAATAAATAGGATCTCCCATCAGGCCTAGGGACCAAAGAAAATCCCTGCCCATTGGCTGAGACACCCCATCCATTCATGTCTGAACCTGCAAAGTCCTGTCTTGTCTAATGTCACTACCATAGTGCCACGTATTGACAGAAGAGAACGGGTGCAACAAGTCCAGATTTAGAGAGGAATCAATTGATCTCCTAACAATTGGCCAAGGCAACTATCGCCTGGCAACTAAATTTTATAGCAACCCTGCCTAAACATCAGGGTGCTACATCTAATTTCTGTGAGTCTTCAACAATGTACAGGTGTAGGGCAGATAATCTGGAGGGTGCCATCTCCTCCTTAAAAGGCACAGGTGCACACTAAACACCCAGCCCATAGTACAATGGCAGCAAAGGTGTCAGTGCTTTTGCTGGCCAATATAATTCATAGTACAAACAAGTGATTACTGAATCCACGTATAACTGGTCACTGCAGCAAGGAGCATTGGAAAGGCAATGCTTATAAAAAAATAAATACATTTCAAAGCTCAACTTACTGACCAGCCTGAGACCAACCATATTACCCTGTCCAACAGTATGCATTAAAAACAGGGGTTTATAGTTGCATTTGAGCATGAACAGAGAACCTCAGATTGAAAAGTGCCAGTCCCATCTTAGAGCCAGCCACTGTCTGTAATATAAGATATGTAGGCACTCCTCCTCCTTATCTCCTGGCTGGCTCTGGCTATATGTGCCATAGATCGGTTCCAAGGTTGGGTGCTCCCTGGTTCCTCCTCCCAATGCCAGTGTCCTCCCCTTAAAGAGATTGTAAAGGCTCATTTAAAAATAATAACAAACATGTTATACTTACCGGCTCTGTGCAATGGTTTTCCACAGAGCAGCCGCAATCCTCTTTTTCTTGGGCCCCCCGCTGGTGCTTCTGGCCCCTCACCCTTGCTGAGTGCCCGCAGAGCAAGATGTGCATGTGCTTGCTCCCAAGCCATCTCTGTGTGTCTATGGAATACACAGGGCATGGGTCAGTCCCGCCCTACGCTCCTTCCTCACTGGCTGTGACTGACAGTGGCTCCCGCTGCTGTGTCTCAGCCAATGAAGAGAGAGAGACCCGGGAGAGCCTCTATTCTAATGCACATTGCTGAATGGGGCTCGGGTAGGTATTATGGGATGGGGAGCTGCATGGAGAAAGTTTTTTATGTTAATGCATAGAATGCATTACGGTAAAAAAACCTTCTGCCTTTAGAACCGCTTTAAATAGACAATACACTACAGGAGAAAATATACTGGCGGTAATATGAAATACATCCTAATGAACTACAGACATTGCCAAAGGTGAATAATAGGAACATATTTCCCATCTAGGGCATCATAGGAGGAGAGAGAAGAGGTCTGGGGTTCGTCCATCCCAGTCCAGATATCGCCCATGTGAAAAGTCATATGAAATGTAGTCATTATAACAGTGTAATATAATAGCAAAACAATATAGCAATACATGACAAAATACATAAATACTAAAACAAATGTTATTACATGTAAAATTCCAAATACGTAACACAATAATAAAAAATCAAGCAAAAATAAATTAGAAGAATGGAATAAAACCATCCTTTTTCATTAAAATATTCCATTGCTTTCAACTTATATATATGCATTTACAGTCTGATTGCAATAATATTTTATCAAGATCTCCACCTCTTTTGACATATCAATATGATCCAAAACCAAAATATCTCTTTAGAAGAGGTATAACCATTATAGAAAGCAAAGTGGCATGCCACTGAACAGCCTAAATCTCCATCTTAAATATTTTGAATATAATTACAATATAATGTATATTCTTCCAAGTAGTTATTTTTTTGTTACTTACATTGTTCTGTAGCATTACATTCACAGATCATTAAATAAATAGCCACGGCTGGAGCAATAAATAAAATGTGAAGTCTAATTTCTTAGAAGTTCGGATATATTATCAAATCCATAAAAGGGACCTTTTTACCTCAGAAAGGATTTGTATTTCAGGTCATCCAGTCCTAACTTTATACAGCCCTGTCACACAGCCCCACTGTATTATTACTTTCATTTAGAGATATCCTCCCACCACTACCCTGTGACTGGACAAAAAATGCAGGTACGTACATAGCTTGCATTTAAAAAAATGCAGCCAAAACACACTTTTGCACCACGATGCAAAACATATTACCTTAAAGTGGTTGTAAACCCTTACAAACCACTTTAACCTACAGGTAAGCCTAGATTAAGGCGTACCTGTAGGTCCAAGAAATATCTCCTAAACCTATACGGTTTAGGAGATATTTACAAAAAGACAGCCACCGCTGTCTACAGCGCATGTGTCGTAGACAGCGGAGCGCAGGCGCACTGGGCAGGTCACAGATCACGGTGATATGCCGCGAGTGTCGGCTCCTGTGCGCATGCGCGGGAGTGACGTCATCACTGCTCCTGTGAATCACAGTGCCGGAGCAGCGAGACCCGGAAGTCACTCCGGGATCCATGGCAGCGGCGGACATGAAGACGGAGGACCGCTTTGGGGGCTTCGTTCTCAGGTAAGTTATTCATAATAAGCTAGTATGCTATGCATACTAGCTCATTATGCCTTTGCCTTGCAGGTTGCTCTTTTTTTTTTTCACCCATGGGTTTACAACAACTTTAAAGTGCATGTTAACAAAAATTGATGAAATCAGAGCTGGGCACATATCTGCAGTGTTTTGTTATCTCTCTTCAAAGCACTATGCCCCATAGCTGTCTTCTGCTCCGTTCTTCTGTTATCAGCCCTATAACTCTTGACAAATACTCTGTCACATATGATAAAAGCAGCCTGAGTTTTGTGTTGGGGAGAGTGCTAAAAATAGATTAGCACCGAACTGAAGGATTCAAGGAAGAGAGCTAAAAGTCTCTACCTATGAGGAGAGGGGGTACTATGCCTTTCCTCCAATCAGTTGTCTTGGCTGTATGCCCAGGCTTCACTTCAGTGTTAACCAGGAAGAGAAAATTCTAACAAAATGTGTACTTTCTAAACAGTATATAAAGCTGAAGACAGCAGATATACATGTAAACCTTATGTAGGGAGATTTGTTTCATCCTTGTGTATCATCCGAGGATGTTCACTTCACTGGGTATATGTGAGGGTTTACATCCACTTTGACCACCTCCAATCACAACACCTTTGCCCCCCTTCTAGTCCAGGCCAATTTTTAGCTTATAGCAAGTTTTGAGGGAACATGCAATTGGCATGCTGACTGCAGGAACATCTACCAGAGCTGTTGCCCTTGAATTGAATGTTAATTTCTCTACCAAAAGCCGTCTCCAAAGACGTTTCAGAGAATTTGGCAGTACATCCAACTGGCCTCACAACCGCAGATCATGTGTAACCACACCAGCCCAGGACACATCCAGCATCTTCAGCTCCAAGATCGTCTGAGACCAGCTACCCGGACAGCTGCTGCAACAATCGGTTTGCATAACCAAAGAATTTCTGCACAAACTGTCAGAAACCATCTCAGGGAAGCTCATCTGCATGATCGTCATCCTCATTGGGGTCTCGACCCGACTGCAGTTCAGCGTCATAACCGTATTAAGTGGGCAAATCCTCACATTCAATGGCATCTGGCATTTTAGAGAGTGTTCTCTTCACGGATGAATTAAGTTTTTCACTGTACAGGGCAGACGGCAGACAGCGTGTATGGCATTGTGTGGGTGAGTGGTTTGCTGATGTCAACATTGTGGATCGAGTGGCCCATGGTGGCGGTGGGGTTATGATATGGGCATGCACATGCTATGGACAACGAACACAGGTGCATTTTATCGATGGCATTTTGAATACTGAGGTCCATTTTTGTGTCATTCATGAACGACCGTCACCTCATGTTGCAGCATAATGCACGGCCCCATGTTGCAAGGATCTGTACACAATTCCTGGAAGCTGAAAACATCCCAGTTCTTGCATGGCCAGCATACTCACCAGACATGTCACCCATTGAGCTTGCTTGGGATGCTCTGGATTGGCGTATACGATATTGTGTTCCAGTCCCTGCCAATATCCAGAAACGTTGCACAGCCATTGAAGAGGAATGGACCAACATTCCACAGGACACAATCAACAAACTGATCAAATGCGAGGGAGATGTGCTGCACTGCGTGAGGCAAATGGTGGTCACACAAGATACTGACTAGTTTTCGGATACAGTAAAACTGCACATTTTAGAGTAACCTTTTATTGTGGCCAGCCTAAGGCACACCTGTGCAATGATGATATTGTCTAATCAGCATCTGGATATGCCACACCTGTGAGGTGGATGGATTATCTCGGCACTAACACAGATTTAGACAAATTTGTGAACAATAGTTGAGAAAAATAGGCCTTTTGTGTACATAGAAAAAGTCATAGATATTTGATTTTTTTTTTACACTGTGACGATCACTCTAATAAGCAATCAGTAAAAGACTGTGAAATGTTTTGTAATGAAACATCCCACACTCTGCCTGAGTGCTTTTGTCATATACGGGTTCCTCGAGTCTGAATATAGACATTAGATATTCCAAACCGCTGACAACCAATAACAAGGTAGTACTCGTTTGGTTGCTCAACATGAACCGTTTATTGAGATACATGTACAGAGAGGTAACACTCAGGGACAACCCCTCCCCATCCCTTTGCATTCAGGGTTGGTTAAACTGCCAATAACAATAGACACACAGGTCAGGTGTATTCAATATTCTCATCAGTAAACAGTCTTATCAGCAGGGAGGGGCTGCAAGAGGAATCCCCCTCCCCCTCCACATAGACATACATCTCATAATGTACTTTTCTCCCAAGGCAGACAGACACAATAATACACTGGAATAAAACCACACCCCAAACGACCCAGCAAAGAGTACACAACAAAATGAGACAATATAAAATATATATATAACATTCCAGTGTGGTTGTACAGGGAGTCCGATTAGTACAGATCTGGATTTCTTAGTCACCCTGTGCCCCTATTAGAGGATTGACTTAGACATAGAGGGTGCATGGGGAGCTGAAACAAGGGTTTTCACCTCCCCAGGGGATTCTGGGTTCCACCGGCCCCCTGACCAAAGTGACTCCCGTCCCATGTTTCATTCATGAAATCTTGTGTACAAGTGTGATGCTGTGATTGGTCACAGCTATCACATAGGTTCTGGTATAATGATCAGTGATTAGCTGTGTTTGGTGGACACTGTGGGTCACTGATCCTGCCACTGTGTGCTCTAAAGAATGTGCACGAGTGGACAATGTTGGAGGACGTATGGATAGTACATAAATGGCCTGGAAGGGAAATAGTTAAGGCATCTTATGTTTGTTCTTACTTTGCAGTGACTTTTTTTTGAACCCCCATTAACACCGTGTCTATTGACTTTTGTCAGCAATGTAACTGTTCAAATTGGTGGGACTCCAATTTTGCGGTGCCGCATCGATTTAAAAAAAGGTTCCTGCACTATTTTTGGTGACTTCAGGTGTGACTTGGCTGATTCCTGTGGGACTTCATGCACAGATGTCTTTGTAAGGCTGATACTGTATCTGTGCCACTTCATGCATAAATGTATATGCAAGTGGCATCTGAAGTCGCACTGACCTGTGGCTTTAAAATCATGTGACTTCAAGTGAAGTTTCATGATTTAAAAGTTGCAGAGACCACCATTAGTGATGGTCGCACGGTCCGCCCGGCGGTCGTTTCGCTGCAAATTTCGGCTGTTCGCGGTCCGCCCGTTCGGCGGACTATTGGCGCCGTTCGCCCGGTGGACTTCCGTGTTTACTGTGTAAAAGAACTTTGACCTATGATGACACATCCATCATGGGGTACAGGACAGCCAATTGAGACATTACAGCACATGGACACTTGGACATTTCCCCTAACTTATAAATAGACCCGATCCAGCGGCCATTTTACATTCTTTCTTCTGTCACTATAGAGAGAGGTTGCTGTGTGGAGCAGGGAGAGATTGCAGTGACCCAAATTGCTAGCTATTTGGTACACAAAAGTTCTTTTCAGGACTGGTATAGGTGTTAGGTGTAGTTCAGGATATAGGTTTGCTGTGCTACTGATTGTTGCAGCAGCCTGAGTGTCTTTTGTCAGTTTAGAGAAAGGGACAGGACGCTGTGTCTGCTGTAGGGACAGTCAGTTTAGTCATCATCATTAGCTGTTACTATCAGGTCCACAAAAGTGCTATTCCAGTTATTGTTCCAGTAGCCTCTGTTTTGTCAGTTTATATAGGGACAGGCAGGAAGCAGTGTGTGAGGCAGTGAGGGTCAGTTTAATCAGTAGCTGTTACTATATTAGGTCCACAAAGGTTCTTTTCAGGACTGGTATCAGTGGTATGGTTTGTACACGTATAATATTCTTTCTTCCAAATATAGAAAGAATATTATACTTGACTGCTGTCCTTCTGCTGCAGTCTGCTAATCATTCACAACCTACTTGTTCCACAAAGGTCCTTATAAGGACTGGTAATAACCTGGTGTAGGGTGCTATAGTACATAGGGTTGAGTGAGGTACAGTCTGCTATTCTATAAGGACTGGTATAGGTCCACAATACATAGGGTTGAGGTGCACTACTGCTGACCGCTGCCCTATACTGCAGCAGTCCTTCATTGGTATAGGGACTGACGTACAGTCTGCTAATCAGTCAGACACAACCTACTTGTTCCACAAAGGTCCTTATAAGGACTGGTAATAACCTGGTGTAGGGTGCTATAGTACATAGGGTTGATTGAGGTACAGTCTGCTATTCTATAAGGACTGGTATAGGTCCACAATATATAGGGTTGAGGTGCACTACTGCTGACCGCTGCCCTATACTGCAGCAGTCCTTCATCGGTATAGGGACTGACGTACAGTCTGCTAATCAGTCACACACAACCTACTTGTTTCACAAAGGTCCTTATAAGGACTGGTAACTTGGTCTGTCTAGGGTGCTATAGTACATAGGGTTGAGTGAGGTACAGTCTGCTATTCTATAAGGACTGGTATAGGTCCACAATACATAGGGTTGAGGTGCACTACTGCTGACCGCTGCCCTATACTGCAGCAGTCCTTCATCGGTATAGGGACTGACGTACAGTCTGCTAATCAGTCAGACACAACCTACTTGTTCCACAAAGGTCCTTATAAGGACTGGTAATAACCTGGTGTAGGGTGCTATAGTACATAGGGTTGAGTGAGGTACAGTCTGCTATTCTATAAGGACTGGTAAGGTATAGGGTACTACAGTACATAGGGTTGAGTGAGATACAGTCTGCTATTCTATAAGGACTGGTATAGGTCCACAATACATAGGGTTGAGGTGCACTACTGCTGACCGCTGCCCTATACTGCAGCAGTCCTTCAACGTTATAGGGACTGATGTACAGTCTGCTAATCAGTCACACACAACCTACTTGTTCCACAAAGGTCCTTATAAGGACTGGTAAGGTATAGGGTACTACAGTACATAGGGTTGAGTGAGGTACAGTCTGCTATTCTATAAGGACTGGTATAGGTCCACAATACATAGGGTTGAGGTGCACTACTGCTGACCGCTGCCCTATACTGCAGCAGTCCTTCATCGGTATAGGGACTGACGTACAGTCTGCTAATCAGTCACACACAACCTACTTGTTTCACAAAGGTCCTTATAAGGACTGGTAACTTGGTCTGTCTAGGGTGCTACAGTACATAGGGTTGAGTGAGGTACAGTCTGCCATTCTATAAGGACTGGTATAGGTCCACAATACATAGGGTTGAGGTGCACTACTGCTGACCGCTGCCCTATACTGCAGCAGTCCTTCATCAGTATAGGGACTGACGTACAGTCTGCTAATCAGTCACACACATGTATATGTCTATAAACAATTTTTTAAATCGAGCACACAGACCTTCTTTCTTAATTTGGCTCACTTCCTTGTCCAAAAAAAGCACACCGTACTATATGCCCGTACCCTCCTCTTTGAAGAGGTTGAGCGGTGTCATATTTCTACTGGGGCTGCTTATTATGAGGGGCTCCCACCATCCCTGTGCTGTGCTGACTTCCTCCTGGGGCTGCTTATTATGAGGGGCTCCCACCATCCCTGTGCTGTGCTGACTTTCTCCTGGGGCTGTACCTCTGCTGTGCATATTATGAGGGGCTCCCACCATCCCTGTGCTATGCTTATTATGAGGGGCTCCCACCATCCCTGTGCTGTGCTGACTTCCTCCTGGGGCTGCTTATTATGAGGGGCTCCCACCATCCCTGTGCTATGCTGACATCCTCCTGGGGCTGCTTATTATGAGGGGCTCCCACCATCCCTGTGCTATGCTGACATCCTCCTGGGGCTGCTTATTATGAGGGGCTCCCACCATCCCTGTGCTGTGCTGACTTCCTCCTGGGGCTGTACCTCTGCTGTGCATATTATGAGGGGCTCCCACCATCCCTGTGCTATGCTCATTATGAGGGGCTCCCACCATCCCTGTGCTATGCTGACTACCTCCTGGGGCTGCTTACAGTGCAGGTGTCAGTGCTGTATATCACGGTGCTGACGTCAGTACTCTCTATCACGGTGCTGCTGTCAGTGCTGTATATCACGGTGCTGGTGTTAGTGCTTTATGTCACGCTGCTGATGTCAGTGCTCTCTATCATGGTGCTGTTGTCAGATCACTCTATCACGGTGCAGGTGTCATTGCTGTATGTCACGCTGCTGATGTCAGTGCTCTCTATCACGGTGCTGCTGTCAGTGCTGCATTTCACGGTGCTGGTGTTAGTGCTTTATGTCACGCTGCTGATGTCAGTGCTCTCTATCACGGTGCTGTTGTCAGATGACTCTATCACGGTGCAGGTGTCATTGCTGTATGTCACGTTGCTGGTGATCATCTCCTGCACCCTCTTCTTTGCCTACCCTGACCTTCCCTCTCCTCCATTGCCTTCATGCGCTCCACAGTCCTGAATTGTCACAACAATTTCCCATATAAAAAAAGAATGCTTGTAGTTGTCGATCCCAGATTCACCTCATACATGTGTTATGTCATTGGCCATGTGGTGGGACTATGTTTGCACAGCTATTAATTATTTTGTGGCTGCAAATTTGACCTGTAGGTTTGCGAAGTTCGCCTCCCATTGAAGTCAATGGGGCCCGCCGCGAACGTTACGGTTCGCGAACTATCAGCCGCGTTCGTGGTCCGCGTTCGCGAAACGTCCCGTCGCAAGTACGTCCATCACTAGCCACCATTATCATTTACCTAGCCACCTAAAGAGATGGATACCTTGGTTGTAGCAGCAGCTGCAGCCATTATCGAGATATCCCTCTTCAAAAAAGGGACATACATCCTCGTGTGGCGGTCAGTAAGTGGTTAAGAGGTCCTGTCATGCTTTTTTTCTTTTACAAGGGATGTTTACATTCTTTGTAATAGGAGTAAAAGTGACCCATTTTTTTTTTTAAAAGGACAGTGTAAAAAAAAAAAAAATAAAGTGCCCCGCCCTGCCGAGCTCGTGCGCAGAAGCGGACGCATATGTAAGTCGTGCCCACATATGAAAACAGTGTTTAACCACTTGCCGCCCGCCCTATAACGGCAAAGTGGTTTCAAAATCCTGACCGGACGTCACATGACGTGATCAGGATTTTGAGCCGCTGCGCGCCCCCGGGGGTGCTCATCTCGGCAATCGTTGTTGCGGTATGTCAGTCTGACACCCCGCCACTACGATCTCGGTTGAGATGGAGACTCTTTACCATGTGATCAGCCATGTCCAATCACGGCTGATCACAGTGTAAATAGGAAGAGCCGCTGATTGGCTTTTCCTCACTCGCGTCTTTCAGACGCGAGTAGAGGAGAGCCGATAGGCTGCTCCTCTGACAGGGGGGTCTGTTCTGATCGATTATCAGTGCAGCCCCCCCAGGGATGCCCACACTGGACCACCAGGGACGCCACCAGACCACCAGGGATGCCCAGCACAAGGTATGCCACCCTAAACCACCAGGGATTCCAGTCGGTGCCCACAATGGATGCCAATTAGTGCCCACAATGGATGCCAAACAGTGCCCACAATGGGCTTCAGTGATTGGCATGCATTATTGTTTGGCACTGATTGGCATCCAATACAATGCTGCCTATCAGTGCCCATCTGTGCCCCCTATCAGTGCCCATTAATGCCACCTATCAGTGCCCATCCATGCCCATCTGTGCCGCCTATCCATGCCCATCTGTGCTACCTATCCATGCCCATCCGTGCCGCCTATCAATGCCCATCTGTACGCCTATCCTTGCCCATCCATGCCGCCTATCCATGCCAATCCGTGCCAGCTACCAGTGCCAATTTGTGCCACCTATCAGTGCCCATCCGTGTCACCCATCAGTGCCACCTATCAGTGCCGCCTATCCGTGCCACCTATCAGTTGCACATATCAGTGTCCATCAATGCCACCTCATCAGTGCCACTCCATTGGTACCACCTCATCGGTGCCCATCAGTGCCACCTTATCAGTGTAGCCACATCAGTGCCCATCAGTGAAGGAGAAAACGTACTTATTTACAAAGTTTTGAAACTGAAACAAAAAAAAACATTTTTTTTTTCAAAATTTTAATAAATACCGTAGAGGTGATCAAATACCACCAAAAGAAAGCTCTATCCATGGGGAAAAAATTGTAAAAATGTTATTTGGATACAGTGTAGCATGACCGCGCAATTGTCATTCAAAGTGTGAGAGCGCTGAAACCTCAAAATTGGTCTGGGCAGGAAGGTGTTTAAGTGCCCAGTATTGAAGTGGTTAAACTACACATTTGAGGTATCATCCTGATCGTTAGAGTGAGAGAAATAATTCTAGTCCTAGACCTCCTCTGTAACTCTAAACATGTAACCTGTAGAAATTTTTAAACGTCGCCTATGCAGATTTTTAAGGGTCAAAGTTTGTCGCCATTCCATGAGCAGTCGCAATTTTGAAGCATGACATGTTTGGTATCAATTTACTTGGCAAAACATTATCTTTCACAATTTATAAAAAGATTGGGCAATTTACAGTTGTCTTATTTTTTAAGTCAAAAAGGTGTATTTTTCCCAAACAATTGCGCTTGTAAGACCACTGTGCAAATATGGTGCAACAAAGTATTGCAACGACCACCATTTTATTCTCTAGGGTGTCTGAAAAAAAATATATATAACTTTTAAAGAAGTGTCAAAAAGAGGCTCGGTCCTTAAGTAGTTAAATTATTATTTACTCAGGAAAAGCCCATCTAAATCTACTACTCAGTCTAACACCACATTCTCCACTGATTGACAATGCTGCCCTCTAAGGATGACTACTTTCCTCCTCCGTAAATACAGTGAAGGAGTTAATGTAGCCACCCTTAGCCCTTATACACACGGTCGGAGAATCCGTCGGAATGTGTCCTATCGGACCGCGTCGTCGGATAATCCGACTGTGTGTGGTATGCATCGGACTGATTCCGTCGGAATATCCGTCGGACCCAATTTTCCAAAATGTTGGAAATATTTCCCGACCGATTGGGCCGGTCGGACATACTCCGATCATGTGTAGCGAATTTTGATCGGACCAAGTGCCACGCATGCTCAGATCAAATTCCTACATCAAAGCTATTGGCTACTAGCCTGAATGTAGTCCCATAGTAACGAAATTACGTCATCACGTTCTGAAAGATCTGATTTTTTGACAACTTAGTCCGACCGTGTGTATGCAACAAAATCCGACGGAGAAAATCCGATGGATTTGGTTGTCGAAATCTCCGACCATGTGTACAGGGGCTAAGACAGGAGGTGTGTTAAAGGCCAATCCTCAGATTAAAATAGGAAGAAAAGGAAGAAAAGCTTGAAAAAAAGAAAGCTAATGCAGCCACTGCATCCAGTGATTGGAAAGCTACAATATATTACATTTTTGCTTTGGGTTTAGTTATGTACGCTTTGGCCTCTCTCACTTTACTACAACGGGTGTTTTTATTGGTGTCTGTGTCCCTATTGGATGATTTACTGTTAAATAAACAGGAACTGTTGAGATTTTTTTTATCACTTCTTATTCTATCTGTTACCAATCATAAAAACAGAATGTACAATGAACTATCCTGAACAAAGGCATAAACAGCAGTAAATAAATTGTCAAAGGTTTTAACCCTTCTTGACTAACTAAAACACAATAAATAAACTTTGGGTGCAGTTCTTGGGTACAGGAAATGGGTAAGCTTCGGGTCCCTCTGTTTTTTTTGTTTATTTAAAGACAAGTCTGGACAGTTCTATCTGCATTTAATACTATGAATATTTACTACATAGAGAGAAGTGTGAGTTACAAACCCATTTTTGATAGATATTGTGTTTTTCAGATCCTGCCTTTATTAAAATACACATATTTTGCATTTGTCTGTATTTTATCTCTTAATAGTAGTTTTGTTTTATAATAATAACATGTGCATATATTGTTATGGAATTGTTCAAACATACAATAATATTTAAATACAATAAATAAAAATTAAAATGACTCATTTTGACAAACTGACTTCTTGACAGGACACATGGGTCGATTTACTAAAACTGGAGAGTGCAAATCCTGGTGCAGTTGTGCATAGAAATCAGCTTCCAGGTTTCATTGTCAAAGTTTAATTGAACAAGCTGAAGCTAGAAGCTGATTGGCTACCATGGAGAGCTGCACCAGATTTTGCACTCTCCAGTTTTAGTATATCACGCCCTCTGTGACATGGGTTGTGGGAAGAACCAATGAGTGCAAGATGGTAGGCAGTGGATAGGCAACACCCATAAATGGCAGTTTCCAAACAGAATTCTGACAACAATTTCTCTTATATAGAACAGTGTTCAATGTCATGTGTAACGAGAGAGGTATTTACTGACTTCTTTGCAGGTAAAGCTTTCATTCACTGGTAAATTTAGCAATTGGGTCTCTTTAAAACAAGTAGCATTTTCTTTTTACTTTGCTTAAGTATATTTTATATATTTTTTTAATCATACAGTATACACTATACTAGCACAAATGTTATTTTCTTCTTGTAACTTAGTTATATTTCCAGCAAAAAAATGTATAACATTATATGACTGATTGACTAAGATCTCCTGCTGGCTCTACTCTTATCTCCCTTTGCTCCGCTACTGTGGGATGTGGGATGATCAATGTTTTAGTCTTAGAAGGAAACAAAAGGGTTTTGGGTCAATCTCCTACAACGCTGTATCTTTTTTAGCAAAAATACATTTGTTTAAGGTTCATATGCCTGCAATTAAAATATTTTACATAGCTAAAGCAGGGGATGCTTGTACATCACATCACTTTTATCACATTTCAACATATCATAATGCTATATCATTTGTTATTTCCAAAAATGCTGAATGTAGTGTATGGGCTTTGGATTACATAATGCCGCGTACAGACGACTGGACTTTTCAACAGCAAAGGTTCGACGGAACGAATCTGTCAGACAAATCAGTCATGTGTGGGCTCCATCGGACCTTTGCTGTCGAAGAAATCTGACTTTAGAAATAGAACATGTTTCAAATTTTCCCACCAGACCCAGTTCCTATGGAGAAATCCGCTTGTCTGTATGCTAGTCCGATGGGCGAAAACTGACGCTAGGGCAGATATTGGCTACTGGCTATGAACTTTCTTATTCTAGTCCAGTCGTACGTCATCACATTTGAATCTGTCAGACTGTGTGATTGTGTGTGGCCAAGTCCGTTCATTTAGAAGGTCTGACGGTACTCCGTCAAAAGTCAGTCAGGAAGACCATCGGATCTAGTCTGGTCATGTGTACTTGGCATAAGGTATTCGATTACACCTAGACTGAAAGTTTTGCTTAGGGTAGTTAAGCCACATGTCTCACTAAAAGTGGAATTTGGTTGGAGTGTTATGTTAATAAGCCATCATTCTTTCATGTAGACATTGGCTGTTAATTTCCACTGGCAAGCAAATAAAAAGTGTGCCCTCTTCTATAGATTGTAAGCTCTAACATGCAGGCCCTCTGATTCATACTGTATTAAAGCGTATTGTGTTTGTACTGTCTAGCCTCAAGTTGTAAAGCGCTGCGTAAACTGTTGGGGCTATATAAATTCTGTATAAAAATAATAATAATAGTTTAGTGGATAGACATCAATGCCAATAAATAGTAGTGGCATAGGGCAGACAATTATTCTCAATATTTCCTAAAGAAGTTTAAAATAGGAAAACCAAAAGCTTCTGAAACTCTTATGCCACGTACACACAATCGGAAATTTGGCCAGCAAAAGACCGATGAGAGCTTTTGGTCAGAAAATGCGATTGAGTGTATGCTCCATCAGACTTTTGTTGGCGGAATTTCGGCCAGCAAAAGGTTGAGAGCATGTTCTCAATTTTTCAGTCAGTAAAAGTTCCTATCCGAAAACGCGTTTGTGTGTATGTAATTCTGATGCGCAAAAAACTCACGCATGCTCAGATTCAAGTACAAGATGGAAGCGATCAATCTGGTAAAACTGCTGTTCTTAATGGACATAGCACATTTGGAATATTTTATTTTCTAGTCATCTCCATCATTTTTTTTTTTTTTTGTGTGTCAAGTTTACACAACAACATTATTATCTTGTCTTTTTAAAGCTCAAGGAGGTTGGTTGGTGTCCCTTGATAAATTGACATTGTATTTTTGAAATGTACCTGTCTACTCACAAACAAACTGTCCTATTTGAAGAAAAACACATTAGCCAAGTATTTTCAGAAAAAGAAATCTCCATTTATTCTTGCTCATAACAAAATAAAGAAGGCAATGCTGGAGAAACTGCTGGAATTTGCAAAGCCTTTCTACCCCAGGACACACATCAACTATTTGGAAAATAAAATTGGTAGCTTGAGAAGTCCATATAATGGGGAGCACAATCTGGTCCAGGACTCCCAGAGATCATGAACAGCAGCAGATGACATATATGTCCCCAGCTGTGGTACTGCAACAGCCTGCGTCTTCTGTCAGACCAGACTGAACCCAGGCCATCCCTTTCTTGTTTTCCTTGCAGCCTTCTCTGCAGCCTTCCTTGCAGCCTTCCTTGGAGGTTGTGGCTCTGGAGGTGGACTTGTGGCAGGAGGAGGAGGAGGAGGATGGGCGAGCATACTTAAGTGCATGTTATCACTTATTTGGCCGCTCAACCCCTTCTGAATGGCCTCAAAAACAAATGTCTCACACCTGAGGCGTTGGCCCTCCTCCATTTTCTGCAATTTAGCAGGTACATAGCAGCCATAGGCCTCTTCAGCATCGGGGGGGGGGGGGGTTCAGGGCTGCATTAGCATCCTTAATGAGGCCCGATGCTACCTCCTTACTCCCCTTCCTGGCCCTTTTTGTTGGAAGGTGGAGGGGAGGCACCTGGGATTGGGTGAAGGGTGCGTGGAAGTGTATAAATTGATTCTCTGGCTTCCATCTGGTCTTCCAGAAAACCCATCCTTCTGTAGTACCACAGACTGGATACATACTCTGCTGCAGCTCCTGATCTCATGGAAGCCTGGACCTTATTAAGCTCCTTCCGATATGTGCATCTCAAGCTACCAATTGTCCTATCCACAAACTCGATGTCTGCTTCGGAGACCTGCGTCTCAACATATTCCAGCAGTTTCTCCAGCAATGCCTTCCTAGCTGCTTTATTTCGATATAAGGGGTTTTTAACCTCCCACAAATTTCGCATATCCCTGTATTTGTCTATGAAGTGGCCCATGAATTCAGGGTCTTTGAATTGTTACATATTTGCTGCAAGACAAAACACAAGACAAACACAAAATATCAGGCTCTGTTAATCTTATCCCAATATAGGCCTCAATCTGTATAGGCCACTGATGTATCAAAGTTAAGATGTTACCTTCGTTAGGACATTTGTCCTCCTTCCTCAGCACACCGAACATATGTACGACATATGCGTCTTAACTCCATATACCCTGCGCATGCGTGAAACTCTGCCCGCCCCTGATGTTCTTTCTCGAAGATTCCCCGCCCCATCTCTTTCATCACAGTGGGAGAGGAACATGGCGCAGACACAGCAGGTGGTCACTACTACTAGTAGTAATCAGGAGGAAAGCCCGGAGGCCTAAACATCCGGATCCAGGAGGAGGGTTAAGGTCTCCAATATGTCCTTTGACGAGATGGTGGAGATGATCCACATATTGAAGAGGGCCGACTATGATGGCAAGAATGGGCTGTACCCAAACCCCAATCTGGGAAAAGGCCAAAATCATGATGAAAGTTGTGAAGACTCTGCGGCAGAAATTTGGGATATGACTATCCAAGTAGACATGTGCAAAAGGAAAAAATTTGTTTAGCTTCGTTTCGTTTTAATTCGTTAATTAATTTAGTTTAGTTATATTCGTTAAATTCTTTAAATTCGTTTTTGTATTTCGTTTAGTTTTCTGCCGAATTCAAAAAATTGGTCACATTCGAAAATATTTCAACCAAATATTTCAACCAAAATATTTCTACATATAAGTAAGTGTAAGTAACTAACAATCTTCCAAAATTTCTAATTCAAATCGAAAAGATTAGAACAGAATAGAAAAAATAATAATTTAATAGAATAAAATAGAAAGAATATACAACCATCTTCTGAAATTCAAATTTGAATCGACATCCGTGACTTCGTCAATCAGGCATGCTGACAACTTCATTGATACCATAAATATAAATGAAATAAGATGTGTGTGTTTTTTTTTGCACTGCTACACTGCAAGTATGAAAAGTTGATGTGACAGATATATATAAGTAAGTGTAAGTAACTAACAATCTTCCAAAATTTCTAATTCAAATCAAAAAGATTAGAACAGAATAGAAAAAATAATAATTTAATAGAATAAAATAGAAAGAATATACAACCATCTTCTGAAATTCAAATTTGAATAGAATAAATTTGAATTTCGAATAGTATGAATTCAAATTTTTCAATGAATTAATTTTAATATTTCAACCAAATTCGAAAATATTTCTACCGAATTTGAAATGATTTCAACATGATTCGAAATTATTTCAACCGCATTTGAAACTATTTCAACTGGATTTTAAAATATTTTGCGACCTGACTTCAGGGCTATGTATCTCGGGGTCACTTGGTGCTAGAAACCCCAAATTTGGATATGTTGTAGTGCTGTGTTTGCATACCAAATGTGGTGTTTCTAGCTATAGGTGACCCTGAGATATGTGGCCCCAAATTCGGGTCGCAAAATGTCATTCTCTGCTGCAGAAAAGTACTTTCATATTGCCCATATCTGGGGTCGCTTGGTGGCAGGTGACGTGGCAAGTGGACAATCCACAACTTGGTCACATGGCACTCGTGTTAAGTCACGTGGCCCCAAAGTCGGGTCGCAAAATGTCATTTTTCGAATTTGATTCGAATTTCGTTTGAATTCGTTAGCATTGCAATTCAGTAATTCGGATGCATCCGAATATCCGAATAATGAAAATTTGTCCGAATGTTGATTTGTAATGAAACGAAATGCGGATGTCTATATCCAAGGAGCAATTAAGGAAACGCTGGTCAGACCTCAAATTAAGGGAGCAGGATCAGTACAGAAGGATAAAGAATGTGCTTAAAAAAAGTAAGTACTTCCCGTGTGTTCCTATTATGATTATTAACTTGCATGCTGCTCCATGTGCTTTTCTTTACTGGTATGCAGTTTAAAATGGCTGCTTTCATGTTCGTGGGCACAGTAATCGTTCTTAGGAAGCATCATTCATTTGCCAACTAAATACAATGTTTTTAGCTGATACAGGGTTAACTACATTTGGTCATGCTAATTTGAATTAAAAGAAGTTTAGGACATTGTTGTCTAGATGTCTTTGAAACTAGAATGAATTGCAAACTTGATTTAGTGTAATGTAAGGAGAGGACACTCAGCAGCTGTTTACACATCTGGACTCACATTTTTTAGGGTGACCCACACAGGTGTTCCAGTGGATACTTGGGGTGTCTCCATGTGTGAAACTTGTCCAAATAATGTAAGTATTCCAGCTTGATTAAGGGAATTAATCATGTCTTCAACTTGGAACTCTGCCCAAACAGACAATTCTACCCCACTTCCAAGCATTGTTTCACATTCTTATTTCTGTCCACAAATATCTGTGTGCTAAGTATACCTTTTTTTTCATTCTCATAGGGGAGAAAAGACTCAGTCCATCGGAGGACAACATGAGCCGCCCACCTCCTCAAGAAGGGGAACAGACGACACCACAATCTGAGGATGTGGAGGAAGGCGAGGTGGAAGAAGCGCTTGAATTTGGCACCACAACAGGTGAGTGTTGGACACCACAAATTCAGGTAATAGATGTATGTCTGTATATTTATAATACATGGTTTGTATTTATATTTTAGGGGATGTTCAAGTTGTGGTATTAAAAGCTAGTCATTTCACCAATGACAGTGCACAACGGCTTATCCATGAAATCATGTTTTGTAGTCGTGATTTGGACCTTATCAAAGAAAAAACCAAGGAGATTGAACAAAAACCGAAGAACATGATTGATTTACTAGGGAGAATCTAAATCCTAAAAAGATTTGTGGATTTTTTTTCTACAAATGTTATCTAAAGTTTTAATACAGTTTAAAAGCCAAATATGGAAGACGCACACAGTGTGACAACATGTGCTATCTGCCATCAGGGGATTTTATTGTACGCGTTTTGTGGGTGCAACCCCTTCCTCCCAAATCCTAGTAGGTCAGAGGAAGTGGTGCACCCCCAAAACATATCCATTGATCGCCCATGATGGGAGATAGCACATGTTGACATTAGGTATGGGATCAGAAAGGAAATACCAATTTTTACTCACAATTTGTGTGCATCTTCTACATTTGGCTTTTACAGGGGTGAATTCACCCCATCTGATGAAGACAAGATCCAGACCTTTTTCACACTATAAAATTTCTGATATTGCCTTTTTTGCAATGTTGAACTTTGTTCCAGAGTTGTGTATGTTATGTTTGTAAACATTTATCCTGGTGCCTCCGTGGCAGCATACCAGTGATAACTCCGCCCCGGAGTCCTCCCCTCAGGATAGTTACTAGCTTATAAAAAGGAAACCCATATCCCCCCCTAGCATTCTCCTTTTTTTCCTCATACCTGATGGATAGTTTTGTATGTGTTCTTACCTCTGCCTGGCGCAGCTTCCGTCTGGGTTCCGGCCTCTCCCAGACGCAGTCCCCTGTCTTGGGTTGCTAACAGCACTGAAAAGAGGGGAGCCCCTTCTGAGGGTCTTTTGGGGCAGCAGCAACAGCTTCCTAACAGGGGCTTCAGTTCTGCAGACAGGCTATGCTGGTCTTTGAAGGCAGGTTAGGGGCTCTTTCTGTGTCTATTTTTCTTTGCTTACCTTTTCCCCTCCCCCCTCTCCATTTAAGCTCAAACAAGCTAAAGGTGGCAGGCTCTGATAGAATTGTCCTGCCTGGGACTACTTCTGCAACTCTACCATTTCAACTTAGTAAGTGGTCTATTCCTCACCTTTCTCAGGGATGTATGTGGGTAGGTGTGTATATAGGTGTATATGTATATATTTGTATATATGTGTTTAATTTATTTAATTTAATTGAGTGATTAAACCTTTTGTGTAGTTTGTATACTTTGGTATGCGGTAAGGATTAGTCAATATGTTTGTGAATGTACATGTGTGTATATATGTATACCTATATAATTCTAGGGAATATGGGGTCTTTGGGGAGTATTTCCTTTTTTCGCTTGCAGTTAGTTTAAAATATGTATATGTGTGTGTATAGTGTATGTATGTGTGTATGCGTATGTGTGTGTGTGTGTGTGTGTATATACATACGCGCATATATATATATGTGTGTGTGTGTGTATGTTTGTGTATGTGTGTGTATATATGTATGTGTGTATATATATGTGTATATGTGTATATATGTGTATATGTATATATATATATATATATATATATGTGTGTGTGTATGTATCTCATCTGTAATAAAGAAAAATATATAAAAAAATAAAATAAAAAATTCGTAGAATTAGATACTGACAATTTTTTTAGGAGCCTTTTTATTCTTTCCTGTCCATTCTGTTAGCTTCTATTTCAGTCATCTTTTCCGCCCTTACTTGCCTTCACAATTATGAGCCAGCCGCCGTTTGACCAAGACCCTCGCTTTCTTAGGAAAGGGCACATACATACTTTATAAAAAAAAAAAAAGAAAGGAATTAGACTAAAAGAGTGCCTTGGGCTGTTACTCTCTTTTCAGCCCTATACAACAGAAAACGTCTAACCAGACTTCTGGCCACCAAAGTGGATGCTCCCTTCCAAGCTCAAGACACAGCCGTTCATCTAGCTCTCATCATCAGTCTAAAGGTCATCCTCCAAAAGGCAGCGGTCAAGCAGCCCATCCACACGAGAGATCAAAGAGTGTAGGGCATGTGGAGCGACGCCTTTACCAGATAAACATATCTGCCAAAATCGCTTGCAGGGTTATGCGATTCAGGGGGACCGAAGTTGAGCAGGTCACAGACCTTATTAAAAGAGTAGTCAAAGACTCCTTAACTGAACTAATGCAGGTAAACCCCTCTCCGCAGGGTTCCTCTGGCGGCCAGGTTCAGTCTCCTGAGTTATCCATTCCTGGCTCGTCTTTTGCAGCCCCTGCAGGCGCTACATCAAGCCCACCTACCTGAGCTGGTGACTCGGAGGACTCCATAGATGAATCGGTTCCGTGTGGATTCCATTTTTTCGCTAGCGCAATCATTTGTATTGGCAGTTAAACAAGCCATCGGTTGGGAAGAAGCAGTAGAACCTCCAAAAAAAATAAAAAAATCTTTCTTTCCTTTCCTAAATAAAAAACAAAATAGTTTACCCTTCCTGGAGGAATTGAAAGATCTAGTGGAGGGTGAATGGAAAAAGCGGACAAACGTTTTTCCTTGAATAGACTAAAGAAGTTATATCCTCTGGCGGATTCAGATGCGGATTTCCTGGACACTCCTTCGGTAGTTGACGCGGCCGTAGTGCGGCTAGCAAAGAATATTACCCTTCCTAACGAAGATTCGGCTTCCTTTAGGGACCCATTAGATAGACGAATAGATGCGGACCTGAAGAAGGCCTACCAGTTGGCCGGCGGAGCCTGCAGAGCGGCGGTGGCCCTGGCTTCAGTCTCCAATGCGGTCAAAGTGTGGACGGAGAATAGCGAGGAGGCTATTTGAGAAGATGGTATTATTAAAGCTTTGGATGAGCTTAAAATATCGGCAGATTTTATTGGAGAGGCTGCAATAGACAACATGAGATATTCAGCCAGGGCAATGTTCCATGCTGACATGGCCAAAAGAGCATTGTGGCTAAAGCCGTGGGCAGCAGATGCGGCATCCAAACAAAATTGGTGCAAAATCCCGTTTGATGGGAAGGCCCTCTTTGGAGAGCGGCTGGAAAAAGCAATCTCGAGAGTAACTGGGGGAAAATCAGGGTTGCTCCCCCAGGATAGAAGGGTTAGGCATTCTCGAGTGGTGTCGTCTAAATATCAGTGATCTAGAAATAGAAATTCCAGCAACTTCCGGCAAAGTAGGGAATCCAAAAGGACTTGGAGAAGCACTCAGGCTACTTTCTTGAAAACAAATAAGCAAAGAAGTCTTCCCAGCACCCAGGAGGGTGCGAAGTCCTTTTGACAAGAGGTCATCCCCACCAGTAGGGGCCAGTTTGAAGGAGTTAGCAGAAGCCTGGCTGCACAGATGCAGGGACCCGTGGGGGGCATCTACGGTTAGGTTCGGACATTTTTGGACGTTCCAAGAACAGCCCCCACAAGACTCATTCATTTAAACAAAGATCCCAACTTAACCTCAAAAGGCAGAAGCTTTGCAAAGTTACCTTCAACTCCTGCTGGTGCAACAAGCGGTGATACCTGTCCCTCCCTCCGAAAGATTCACAGGGTTCTACTCTCCTCTCTTGGGTTGGAGAGTGGAGGCCGGTAGTGGATCTGAAAAGGTTAAATCGATTTATTCAGTTGGAATCCTTCAAGATGGAATCATTACAGACGATCATACAGGCAGTTCAACCAGGAGACTGGATGATCTCGGTGGATTTGCAAGATACGTATTTCCATGTGCCCATGCTGCCTGCCTTCCAAAGGTTTTTGAGGGTGGCAGTAAGATCCACTCACGTTCAATTTCAGTGCCTTCCTTTTGGTCTGTGCACATCGCCAAGAATATTCTCAAAGGTGTTGATTGCAGTTCTAGCACCCCTCAGAGAGAAGGGACTTCGAGTTTTCCATTGTCTGGATGACACCCTATTGCTAGCATACAGTTCAGACCAATTGGTAGAGCACAGGCAAATTCTTCTGTCCACTCTGAAAGAGTTTGGGTGGCTAAACACAGGGAAGCGGGTCCTGATCCCGACACAAGCAATGGTTTATCTAGGTGCCCTCTTCGACACCAAGGCAGGCACAGTGCGCCTCCCCCCCAGAAAATGACAGTGATCGCTCAGAAAATGGGCCACGTAAGAACGCTATCTCACCTGTTGGTGCCAAATTGCCTAAGTCTGATAGGGACCATGTCAGCCTGTATACCGATGGTGCCCTGGTCCCAGTGGCATCTGAGGACTTTTCAATGGGGCTATTTGACACAATGGAAGAGGAACTCACTGTATCAAAGGATAGCGATATTGACATCCATGAAGAGGGGTCTGCTATGGTGGACAAAAGACAACATCTCGAGGCCTCGCCTCCTACAGGACCCTCTTGGACCATCCTTGCCACCGATGCGAAGGGGTGGCGGGCACACTGTCGTCACCTGGAGGTACAAGGGAGATGGGAGGGAATAGTATCCAATATCCTGGAGCTGCGAGTAGTATATTTGGAGGAACATGTACGTCAAAAACAGGTGCTGGTCCGTCTGGACAACAAAGCAGCGGTAGCATATATACAACGTCAAGGGGGAACTCACAGCCTCATGTTGTTGAGAGAGGTAGAGCCTATTATGTTGTGGGCAGAGAGAAATCTGGTGGATTTGAATGCAATCTATCTCCCGAGCTGTTTGAATCAACAGGTGGATCTCCTATCTCGCTGTTTCCCAGACAGCAACGAATGGTCGCTCCATCCGGCGCTGTTCAGGTGGATTGTGAAGTTACTGAAACCTCTGGAAATAGACCTATTCGCCTCCCCAACGAACGCAAAGTTGCCAAGGTTCCTGTCCTGCCTACCTCACCCTGGAGCAGAGGCGGTAGTTGCCTTATTGTGCCCGTGGCACTGCAAGACGACATATGCATTTCCTCCCAGACCATTGATTGCGAAATTTCTGCTCAAATTATCGAGGGAGCCGTTCAGGGTTGTGACAGTTCTTCCCTATTGACCGAAGAGGCCATGGTTCTCATGGACAATGAGCCTCAGTGTACGTCCGCCGGTCAAGATCCCAGTATTCCTGCAACTGCTATCACAGGGAAAGTTTTTTTCATCCAGCCCCACACAAGCTGAACTTGCATGCCTGGATCTTGAACGGAAAAGATTCCAATCCCTAGGATGTTTGGCAGGCATAATTTCAACCCTATTAGAGGCAAGGATGCCCTCTACTAATTACATTTACTCAAAGATATGGGATAAGTTCAAACAGTTTGCGGAAGACAGACAGTTGAACCCAGCTGTGCCGTCCACCTCAGTAATCTTAGAATTCTTACAATCAGGCTTGGACTTGGGACTCAGCCTAAG
The DNA here is from genome assembly GCF_037356315.1 of Lithobates pipiens. Taxonomy (NCBI): domain Eukaryota; kingdom Metazoa; phylum Chordata; class Amphibia; order Anura; family Ranidae; genus Lithobates; species Lithobates pipiens. The sequence continues at coordinate 379,763,389 of NW_027507764.1, read as the reverse complement.
CTCCCTAAAGGTCCAAGTGGCAGCTTTTTCAGCGAGTACCCAGAAAAGATGGGCAGAAGATGCACTCATCGTACAGTTCCTTAAGGCAGTCAAGAAGATTCGCCCACCGCTAAAACGTTCCTTTCCAGCCAGGGATCTACCTCTGGTTCTAGAAAGTCTCAACCGTTCATCCCATTGGATTCTGCTTCACTTTGGAACCTAACCCTGAAAATGTTTTTCTTGGTGGCTATTACTTCAGGAAGAAGAGCTTCAGAGTTGCAAGCGTTGGGGGCAGAAAAAGAGCACATAACTTTTTTTCCAGACAGGGTAGTACTACGACAGTGCATGGTTTTGTCCCAACAGTTTCTTCCCATGCCACACTCCCTGAAGCCTGGGCACTATCGACCTTTACAGACCCACACTCTGGGGCGGTACAAGAACTGGATATTTCAAAAGTTTTAACACGCTACTTACAGGTCACAAGTCCCTTTAGGTCCTCGAATAGGCTATTCATAATGGGGTAGGACTAAGGGAATAAAGGGAAAGAAGCCACATCTAGGACTATTGCCTCTGGGATCTGGAAATTAATTCAAAAGGTGTATAGAGCAAGAGGGTTGGATCCGCCGGCGGTCAGAGCTCATTCCACTAGAGCTGTTTCATCCTCATGGGCGGCAAGGGCATGCGTATCTTTAGAGACTATCTGCAAGGCAGCCACATGGACGTCTCCAAATACGTTCATGTGTCACTACAGAATTGACTCAGGGGCACTAACTTTGGTGGAATTTGGTAGAAGGTCTATTGAGTCAGCCCTGGCATTGCCTTAAATAAAGTTTTCCTTTGAAGCATTACCCACCCTGGTTTTAGCTATTCATTGTATCACTGGTATGCTGCCATGGAGGCACCAGGAAAACAGAAAATAGTTTCATACTTACCGTAATTTTCCTTTCCTGGTGCCTATCCATGGCAACATACATACCCTCCCTGGTATTCGATATAATTGGAGAATGCTAGGGGGGGATATGGGTTTCCTTTTTATAAGCTAGTAACTATCTTGAGGGGAGGACTCCGGGGCGGAGTTATCACTGGTATGCTGCCATGGATAGGCACCACAAAAGTAAAATTACGGTAAGTATGAAACAATTTTCAGTTTTTTCTAAAATTTCAAAGTAAAACTTTGAAAAAAAAGTGTATTTTCTTTACCGCCAAATGTTTTATAAAACGCACACGTGAATGTGCACGGAGTAAAATGCTTTCTGCTCAATATTGTGTGGCTTTTTCTTTCAGTGCTCAATAACATTTTTTGTATTAAGTTGGTGTTTATAGTGACAATGGGTGTTATTTAAATAATGTGAAAACCACTTGGCACTACAAGTGCACTAGGAGAACCTAGGAGACATATAAAAGAAACCAAAGCAGTAAATCCAAATCAAGATTTTATCATATCATTTTTTTTTTATTTAAAAAATATTTACAAGTTAGCTGGCAATGGCCCCCCTACCCGTAAAATATTCCACATATTTTTTCACGCACTTTACTGGCCCTTGGGGGGGGGCAAGCCAGGACGGACAGCTTTCAGGACCATCAGTGTTGGTTCACGAAGTCTGGCCTCAGGCCCAACTGTAGCTATATAATTTGGAGTATTTCTTTTTAAAAAGTTGTGCAGGATTCAGCAGCATAAAACAATGTGGTTTAGTTTGCCAGGTTGATTGCCGTTAGAAATAGGTGGAACCGGCTGGCCATTATCCCAAAGGTATTCTCCACAACTCTTCAGGCTCTGGCTAGCCAGTAATTAAAAAAACCCTCTTCTCTTGGGTGAGGGTCCTCTGGGGGAAGGGCCTCATCGTGTGATTGGCCAGACCAAATGCTTCATCTGCAATAAAAACAAATGGAAGTCCTTCAACGTTCTCCCAAGCCAGCTCTCTGGAGACATCCGTAGAACTCAATCTGGGCAAAGACTCCACCATCCAGCCATTCTTCCCCAAGTCTACTTAGAGAAACTCATATGTTGCCGACACCACCGCCATCAACGCGATACTATGAAACCCCTTATAGTTAAAATAGTATGACCCCGAATGGGGTGGTGGGACGATGTGGACCTGCCCTCCGCAGTTGGGAAAGTTCCAGTGATGGGCAAAGTGGGATGCCACAGTCTGCCATTCTTGTGGCGTTGAAGGAAACTGTGGAGTCCAAACTGATTTTTTTTGTAATTTTGCACAGAAACATTGCAAGCAAATTAGACAAACATTTTTCGCCAACATCAGTATAACATTGATTTTAATGTGTATTTAAAGGCAAAAAATAAGGTCCACTTATCAGATTCCTCACCTCCTCTGATGGCTCATTGCCCAAATTTTAGGGGGGAGGGGTTCAAAAATGAGTCTGTGAGCCCAAAAAAAGCCTCTGACACTCTGCTTGAATTTAAGGATAACAATAACATGTATACACATTATAGGGGGTGTTTAGGGTAAAGCAGTACAATGGAGCTGACAAAATACATTGTTTAAGTGACTAGGCTAAGTGTGTATGGGCCTAGGATAGCATGCTGGGGAGGTTAGTGAAGGCAAATATCCATGTAGGCCAAAAAAGGAGCATTAAAAGATTCAAGCATGCATGAGGACAAAGGGGACATTAACAGCATATTACAATCAGGGTAATTATGGAATGATGAAAGAAATACAAAACATTAGCATACATTAAATACATATAACGTGATGTTAAAGGATAAAACGTACCCTTATATAGTCCTTCTGCAGGACCTGAATAATAGCAGAACAGGTCTCTGGAATAATGATCCCCAGAGCCTGGGGGGGAGATGCCTGTAGAGAACTGGAGGTCCTGTAGACTTATTTCCGTCGCCAAGTACCACAAGGTGGTGACTAGCCTCTGCTCAGGAGTGATGGCTTGCTGCATGCAGGTGTCCTGCATGCTAATATAAGGTGTGAGCAAAGCCAACAAATGGTGAAAAATGGGGTCCGTCATCTAGAGAAAGTTCCTGAAATCATCAGGGTTATTCTCCTGGATCTCACGCAGCAAAGGCATATGAGAGAATTGGTCATGTTGGACTAACCAATTCTTGGTCCATGAACTCCTCCCCACCCTGTTCATGGACTGGGCTTTGGTCAAAGTAAGAACCCCAACACCAAGCCCCTGCACAGCACGAACTCTACAACGAGTACATAACCGCAACATGGCTTCAAAACAGACGGCTGGTCAGAACAAGTAACCAAACGCACTGAAGAGCGAGCTGAAAATCAGAAACGAGCGGACAAGAACACACTGAAAAATAGAAACTGACTACACGCGTCATACATGTTGTACGCCACTGCATTCTTGATGGTCGAAATTTGGTGTGGCCATGTATATGCAAGACAGCTTGAGCGAAATCTCATCGAACTTCCATCGGAAAATCCAGCAGAGCTTTTTCCGACCAAAATTCAGATCGTGTGAACGTGTCATTAGGCTTCATGTACACGTTTTACAACCTCTCCTGAATGATTTAACTTGACAGATAGTAGCCCGCGTTTAAAAAGTCAGTTTTGACACGCTTACAAATAGCCAAAAATGAAAAACCTGTAAACGAAATGCAGCTAAACATGAGTTACCGCGTTTAGCCGCGTTTAGAAGCGTTTGGCACTTGAAATGCCTGTAAACTCGGCTTCTGAACATATTTTTTTGCATTCCAAAAAATGCCTCTAAACTCAACTGCCTAGAATCGACCCTGTGTACATGGACAGTTAAAGTAACATTGAGGAACGGGAGCCCCGGTAAGAGCGGTAGAAGGCAGCAGGAGGGGGGGCGTCCCCTCCCACTCCTCCGGTATAACAGCCGAGCGGCTTTTAGCCACATCAGTTGTTATCACTGGAAAGCTGATTGCCGGCTCTAAAAAACAGTACCAGGATGATGCCTGCAGCAGCGGGCATCATCCCGGTATAACCCCCGAAAACTGAGTACGCACATCTGCGTACGCTCGGCGCCAAGGGGTTAACATATACGGCTTAACAATTAGCACTTTTCATTATTCATATCATGTCCCATAAACTTTAATGGTGTTGGTGTGTTCTGCCAAATTTGTTATCTGTTTGGTACGTTCTGCTGCAAACTGAACAGGAGGGTGTTCGGCTCATTCCTAGTAGTGACAGGAAATATCCCAAAGCCAGCATTAAACACCTGAGAGATATTCTAATCTTTCTATACTCTATCCATCTTAAAATAGGTTTTGTCTAGAAGTGAACTTTGAAGCTGAACTCCAACCTTACCATCAGGCTTCTGTCCTGTACAGATTGCTTGCTCAAATTTCACTAATTTAATTAATATGTGCTTCTCACAGTGGGTGCAATTTGTTAAAATGCTTGCAACACTTTTCTGATGATATCAGCCCATTATAAACTCCAGCACCTAATTTATGAAATCATTGCTACAAGAATATCAAGTTCAGACAAGTACAAAAGATTCAGGTAGTTTTCTTTGTGCTCTTTTAACCACTTCAATACGGGGTACTTCCCCCCTTCCTGCCCAGGACAATGTTCCGCTTCCAGCGCTGTTGCATTTTGAATGACAATTGCGCAGTCATGCAATGCTGTACCCAAACTAAGTTTTTATCATTTTCTTCCCATTAATAGAGCTTTCTTTTGGTGGTATTTGATCACCACTGGGGTTTTTATTTTTTTCTAAACAAACTAAAAAGCCCCAAATTTTGGAAAAAAATAAGTTTTTCTTAGTTTCTGTTATAAAATTTTGTTTTGTCCTTCACTGATGAAGCTTCACTAATGGCTACTGTTGAGGTGGCACTGATGGGCACCGATGAGGAGGCACTTATGGTCACTGATAGGCGGCACTGATAGGCGGCACTGGTGGGCACTGATAGGTGGCACTGAAAGATGGCACTGGATAGGCAGCACTAATGAGGTACTGATGTGCATTACTGATTGGCATCTGAAGGGCACTGACAGGCATTACTGATGGGGCACTGATTGGCACATTTATGGGGACTGACATGGGGCACAGACTGGCAGCTGATGGGCACTGATTGGCAGCTATGGAGGCACTTCTCATGGGGGCTGTGCTGATAATCAATGTGCTGATTATCAGCACAGACCCCTCCTCTGACAAGGAGAGCTGCCGATCAGCTCTTCCTGTAAGCCCACGTGCACACGGTCGGAGTTTTGTCCGTCGGATTTAGTCCGATGGATTGTGTCCGAAACTGTTGCATACACACGGTCGGGCCAAGTTGTCTGATTCAGCGGTTGCCAAGAACGCGGTGACGTAAGCCGTGTACGGCGGGACTAGAAAAAGGAAGTTCAGCACCACATCCGGCACCCTTTGGGCTCCTTCTGCTGATCTCGTGTTTTAGTAGAAGTTTGGTGAGAGACGATTCGCGGTTTTCAGATTAGTGATTCAGATCGCTACCGCTCTTCAGTTTGTGCTTGTCTTTGCGTATCTGATAATCAGTGCGTGCAGTCATTAAGTATTTGCTTCTCATTCTGGACTATGTCTTGGTATAGTACGCTTTGAAAGGCATTTTTTATTGTCTGCTTGCTTCTGCTATTCAGCTCGTCCTTTCAGGCCTTGCTGTTTATCGGTGCTTTCTGGTGTCCGTTCTGATCAGCTGACCGTTTTCCAAACATGTTTCATCTACGTACTCATCGTACAGTTTGTGCTGTGCAGGGGCTTCGTGTTGGGGTTCTTACTTTGACTTTGACACAAGCCCAGTCCATGAACAGGGAGGGGAGGCGTTTGTGGACCAAGAATTGGGTTGCGCCAGCGTCACCAGTTCTCCCACATGCCTTTGCTCCGTGAGATCCACGAGAATAATCCTGATCATTTCTGGATTTTTCTCAGGATGACGGACCCCGTTTTTCACCGTCTGCTGGCTTTGCTGACCCCTTATATCACCAAGCAAGCCATCACTCCGGAGCAGAGGCTCATCGCCACGTTGCGCTACTTGGCGACAGGGAGAAGCCTTCAGGACCTCAAGTTCTCTACAGGCATCTCCCCCCAGGCTCTGGGGATCATTATTCCAGAGACCTGTTCTACCATCATTCAGCTCCTGCAGAAGGACTATATTATCCTAATTTTTAGCCTTAAACATCACATTCTATGTATTTCATGATTGCTAATGTCTTGCATTTCTTCCCTCATTCCCTAATTACCATCATTGCAATATGCTCTAATTCATATGCTCTGCCCCTTTGTCCTCATGCAGATTTGCCTCACTAATTCCCCACCATGCTCTTCTTGGCCCCTAAAACTATAGTCTAGTCACTTAACAATGTCTTTTGGCAGCTCCATAGTATTGCTTTCCCCTAAACACCCCCTAAAATCTCTACAAATGTGATGTGTGTGCTTCAATTCATGCAAAGTGACCTTTTTTTGTTTTTTTGGAGTTGTGCCAAACTCATTAGGAACCCCCCTCTCCCCAACTGCTACCTCAGCTGATAGCAATCCTCTATCTGATGACTTGACCCAACCCAATACACACTCTAAATACCTTTTTCATGATCACATTTATGGACAAATTCACCAAAGCATGTAGTGTAAGGGTCTGCCTCAATACTTTCAAATGCCATTTTAATTTTTTAAACATATTAATTTTCTTGCTATGTAATAGCAGAATGTCAAAATGTCCTTCCATTTTGTTATATGACACTTCTTACCTGTCCGGTGGGCTGCCAATAGTGTAACTAAGGAGGGACTTCACAAAGTATCACACATTATTTTGGCATTCAGCTCTCAATCAAGTGGAGAGCGTTACCTGTCCTAAATATCCCCCCTCATTTTTTAGCAAGGGCCCATCAGATGGGGGGGATATGACTCTCATAAGGGGACCTTATACTTTAGGCTTTAAATACTCATTTAAAAAAATGTTATACTAATTTTGCCAAAAAATGTGGGTGTCTAATCTGCATGCAATGTTGATTTATCAAATTACTCGTTTTTTTTCTTGTGTCACTACACAGTGTCCTTCAACGCCACAGGAATGGCAGACTGTGGCCTCCCACTTTGGCATTTTTATTATAGTTGTGCCTTTTTCACCAACAGTGCAAACCCAAGTTCAGAGCGAGATGAGGGGACAGTCTCTTCTTCAGATAATCTTATTATGTTGTGGGTCTGCTACACACACACCTTGTTTTTGTAATTAATATATGTAGTGAATTACTGACCAAAATCATGCTCATTTTCAGCACCATGGCAGGAAAATGGCATGATTGTCCAAATTTACACATCACTGTGGGTGCTTTTTACTAAAGGCACATCCACTATGCACTACAAGTGCACTGCAAAAGTACACCTGAAACTGCACTTGGAGTGCAAAGTGTAGTTGCCTTTATTAAATCACACTCCTTATCAGCACAAACTCAAATTTGACTACAAATACATTTTAAGCCCAATGAAAAAGGAAGCCACACATTGTTGAGAATTCAACTTTTTAATACAAGCACATTCATATGTGCATTTATTAAAGGTTTTTACAACAAACCAAGAGATTTTGTGTATCCAAAACAGAGTTTAATCATATTTTTTTGTACTTGCTTTTTTTTTGTGTAAGCAGGCATGTATCAAATCGTAAAATACAGAACACAGGAACTTACAAAGTTCAACTTGAAAAAGTGAAGACGATATCAGACATGAGTATGTACAAACTGGGCTGATATTGCCTTCATCACATGGGGTGTCACCCCTGAAAAATCCAAATTTGGAAGATGCACGCAGTGTGTCAACATGTGATAATTCTCATCATGGGGGATCAATGTACATGCTTTGGGGCTGCAACCCCTTCATCTCAGACACTTTCCACAAAACATGTACATTGATCCCCCATGATGGGAGATAGCGCATGTTTACACACTCTGTGCATCTTCCAAATTTTTAATTATGCAAAATACAACATTTTTATGTTAAAAAGCAAAAATAAAACCCTATCTAGTTTTTTAGTTTTCACACTCTCCCCAAAACATCAATGATGTTCTTCATTTTATTTTTAACATCATTGATGTTTTGTTGTACAATTTCCAAATCCCTATTGCACCCCATTATCTCCCCGATCAAGATCTGGGCACTTTCACTGGTAAAACGGGAATCTTCCTCCACATCACCTAGAAAACAAAGCAAACAAACACACCATGTAATCCAAATATGGTGATATACATTGATGAGCTTACCGGAAGCTGTGTTCTCCGACACTTACCTGTTGTGGTGACAATTTGTCCAACCTCCACGATCTCTCCTTCCTCCTCCTCCTCCTGCTCCTGCTCCTGCTCCTCTGTTTCTTCTTTTGGAAGTTGCCCTTCTTTGGGAGGGGTGTGGTCCCTGGTGTCCTCATGGTCCCTGGTGTCCTCATACTTGCCGAGTCTTCTCTCCTCTATGAGAATGTAAACAAAGATTAATTAGCACACAGAGGGCAGAAATAGGAATCTGAAACATTGCTTGGAAGTGTTGTACAATTGTGTTTTTGGGCCGAGTTACAAGGTGAGAACATTATTGGGGACACTTTGTTAAGCTGGAATACTTCCCTGCAGAACGATGTTTCATACGAACGAACAAAACCATGACCTTGAAAGTGGCCATTTTAAAATGCACAACATGAAATCAAAGCACATGGAGCATGTATGCGAGCAAGAATAATCATATGAACACACGACAACTACTTACTTTTTTTAAGAACACGCTTGATCCTTAGGTACTGCTCGTGCTCCCTCAGTTTCAGGTCTGACCAGCGTTTTCTCAGTTCATCCTTGGATCGGCGTACCCCAAAATTCTTCAGAAGACTCTTCACAACTTTATTCTTGATCTTGGCCTTTCTGATATTTGGGTTTGGGTAAGGTCCATACTTCCCATCATAGTCCGTCCTGTTCAATATGTCGACCATCTCCAACATCTCTCCAAAAGACATATTTGAGGCCTTAAATCTTGTCTTCCTGGATCGGGACGTTTCAGGCTCCGGGCTTTCCTCACCCTCCTCCTCATTAGTGGAACTATTAGTGCGCACCTGCGTTCTCTCTCCGCCATGTGCTCTCCCCACTGCACGGGAAGCGAAGGGGTGTGGAATAGTCTGGAAAGAACGTCAGGGGCGGGCGGAGTTTCACGCATGCGCACTGTATATAAAACGCAACACATGTGTATCGTCCGTACGATCTGGGAGGAGAGTGTGAGGCACGGACGCGGCGAACGTGGAAACGAAGGTAACATTTTTAACTTGGTGCTTCACTAGACTAGACTGCTTGTATCTAGGCCGATGTTGGGACAAGATTAGGAGGGATTTTAATTGCATTATTAGTATTTGAGGGCTTGTCTTGTGTTGTGTCTTGCAGACAAAATGGATCCATTCAACAATGCCAACTTTATGGGGCTATTCATAGATCTGTACATGGAGATACCCTGCCTGTAGCAGTTCCACAACAAGTTTTATAATGACAGATCAAAGAGGAACGCAGCACTGGAGAAACTGCTTGCTTTGTTGCAGATCATGGTCCCCACGGCAGACATGACCTATCTGAATCGCAAAATTGTGGCCATGAAGCTTACATATTTCAGGGAGAGAAAGAAGCACCTGGAGTCCTTGAGAGCAGGAGATACAGATGCTGTTTATTACCCCAGGATGGTGCACTTTGACAGGCTGCATTTTCTGGTAGACCAAGGGGTACCCAGGCCACCACTCAGGCCACCACTCTCCAGGCTTCCTCCAAGGCATCCTTCACCCCCAGCTGAGGCTTCTGATGTCCAACCTGGGCCTTCCAGGCAGCACCATGTGGTGGGGCCCAGCTTGAGACAGGTATTGCATTGTTGAACATATTTCTTGTGTTACATTTAATGATGTTAACTAGATGTTCTTATTGATCAGTAAGTTGAGATTTCTCCAAGTGGTTTACATCTCAATAGACAGTAGTGACCAAAAATGATTGGGACGGGAAAGAAAAATGCTGGCGTCAGAATGATAGTCTGTTCTATTTGGTAACATTCAATTAGCAAAAGCCAGGAGCACAAAATGGTGTGATTGATGATCAACAAACTAAAACTATGTCCCCTTTTCATACACAGGAAGACCTCAGTCGGGGGGAAGCTGTGGAAAGTGGCAGCCAGGAGGTCCACCAACTCCCTCCTTCTCCTGCCCCAGCTACAGGAGCCCAGCCACAGCCTGGAAGGATGCCTGGTGGGAAGTCCCAAAGGAAGACCAGAGAGTGATGGCCTAGGTTGAGTCTGGTGTGCCAGAAGATGCAGCCTCTTGAAGATCCACATCCTGGGGACAGAAATGGTATCTGAATTTCCTGCTCTCTAGGACTTCGGGACCAGACTTCTCTCCCTGAGATATCTACTCCTCAGGCCACCAATTTTTTAATATCTCATTTAGTCATGTCTGCCCTGGGGGCCAAAGGCTGCACCAAAGTTAAGAAGTTTCTCCAGTGCTGCGTTCCTAGTTTTATTTTCTAGCAAACAAAATACATTTTTTTTTTCTTTGATGAAATACTTGTGTAATGTACAAAAAGTACAGTTTATTTGTGAGCAGGCAGGTACATTTCCAAAATACAAAGTGAACTAAATAACAAGGGGTACCAACACTAAACAACCTCCTGTAGATTAAAAAAGAAAATATAAAAAAATACAATAATTTTGTTGTTGTAAGTTTACAACACAAAAAAAATTACAAATAAATAAGGAGAAATGAGAAAATTGTCTTTAAAGGAGATTTTTAGGGAATCCCCCCCCCCCCCCAAAAAAAAACATCCAAAAAATAAAAAAAACAAATCAAAAATTGTGTAGATGTGATGCAAACTAAAATTGTATTGCTGAAATAGTTAAAAAAGAGTAATGAAATCCGTTCGGGAGAAGTGTGTGTGACTATGAGCATCAAAAGAAGTTGGTTCTTGCAGCATTGTTAAAGAACAAGAGAATGCGCTTGATGAATGAATTTTTAACACTGCAGCGTGACGAATGTGCTATATCGCTTACGAGCAGTAGTTTTACCTGAACGAGCGCTTCCGTGTCGGAGTTTGAATGTGAGCATGCGTGGTACTTGGTCCGATCAAAATGCTCTACACATGATCGGATTAGGTCCGACCGGCCCAGTTGGACGGGAAATATTTCCAACATGTTGGAAAATTGGGTCCGACGGAGATTCGGACGGAATCAGTCTGATGCATACCACACACAGTCGGATTATCTGACGACACGGTCCGATAAGACGCATTCCGACGGATTCTCTGACCGTGTGTACGTGGCATAAGTGTGAACCGAGGAAAGCTGTTTACTAGCACTTCCTAGTTCACATGATGATCAGCTGATCACATGATAAGGGGCCTCTGTCAGAGGCTCCTTACCAAGATCGAAGAGTAAGCAGTCTGAAAACTGTTTCTTACTATGAGACACCTCCATCTCCAATAAACATATAATAAAATAAAGATTCGCCCATGGGACTTTAGCCACTTGCCGCCCGCCCTATAGACAATTGACGGTGGCAAAGTGGTTTCATAATCCTGATCGGACGTCATATGACGTGATCAGGATTATGAGCTGCTGCGCGCCCCCGGGGGCGCGCATCGCGGCGATCGTTGTTGCGGGGTGTCAGACTGACACCCGGCAACTACGATCTCGGTAAAGAGTCTCCGACGGAGACTCTTTACCACGTGATCAGCCATGTCCAATCACGGCTGATCACAGTGTAAATAGGAAGAGCCGGTGATCGGCTTTTCCTCACTCGTGTCTGTCAGACGCGAGTAGAGGAGAGCCGATCGGCTGCTCCTCTGACAGGGGGGGGGGTCTGTGCTGATTGATTATCAGCACAGCCCCCCCGAGGATGCCCACACTGTACCACCAGGGACGCCACCAGACCACCAGGGAAAAGGTAATCCTCTCTAGACCACCAGGGATGCCAGTCAGCACAATGGATGCCAATCAGTGCCCATAATGGATGCCAATCAGTGCCCACAATGGGCATCACTGATTGGCATGCATTATTGTTTGGCACTGATTGGCATCCATTAGTACAGTATAACACCAATGCCGCCTATGAATGCCCACCTGTGCCACCTATGAGTGCCCACCTGTGCCGCCTATCAGTGCCCACCTGTGCCGCCTATCAGTGCCCACCTGTGCCGCCTATCCATGCCCATCTGTGCCGCCTATCCATGCCCATCTGTGCCTCCTATCCATGCCCATCTGTGCCGCCCATCCATGCCAATCCGTGCCAGCTATCAGTGCCAATTTGTGCCACCTATCAGTGTCCATTCGTGTCGCCCATCCGTGTCGCCCATCCGTGTCGCCCATCCGTGCCACATATCAGTGTCCATCAATGCCACCTCATCAGTGCCACTTCATTGGTGCCACATCATTGGTGCCCATCAGTGCCGCCTTATCAGTGCCCATCAGTGTAGCCCCATCAGTGAAGGAGAAAACGTACTTATTTACAAAGTTTTGAAACTGAAACAAAAAAAACATTTATTTTTCAAAATTTTCGGTATTTTTTTATTTGTAGCGCAAAAAATAAAAACCGTAGAGGTGATCAAACACCACCAAAAGAAAGCTCTATTCGTGGGAAAAAAATGATAAAAATGTCATTTGGGTACAGTGTAGCATGACCGCACAATTGTCATTCAAAGTGCGACAGCGCTGAAAGCTCAAAATTGGTCTGGGCAGGAAGGTGTTTAAGTGCCCTGTATTGAAGTGGTTAAATGAGGTGGTCATAATGGTCAAGACCTGTTAAGAAAATAGATTATTTTATTTACATAATGATAGGGCATAGACAAGAATGATCATTGAAGCAATGTAATGAAAGTTATACACAGCCATACATATGGTATGTGAAATAATGGTAATACACAGAATGCAGATTCATCTATATACTCAACACGTTTCACGAGGAGTTGATGTCTGCTTGTGCACAATGTCTACAAGATACAAATGTATAACTAACAATGAGATAAGACATACAGTGTTGGGTGTAGTCAGACAAAAGCAAGGGGGCCTGGGAGGGCATCCCATACTTACATCGGGAAATGGAATCCAAAGGCTGATCCCCACATGGCAGCAGTGAAAGGCACCTCAACCGGGAGCTGAGAGAGCGTGGCCCAGCACACCCACACAGAGATCAGGCGGAGGGCGAAAATGACGAGAGAGTGAGTGGAAAGAGAGTGTCCCTGGAGGTCTCCGATTGGCCATATGTGGCGTAACAGCTGTAACATGAACATATGTATGTATGAGTATAGAATCCATTGAACGCTACTGAAAGGTTAACTCAGAGTCAGATTATATAAAAGTATCCATGTAGTATAGTGAATCTGCCATAATGTGGACAGGGATACACAGAGGAGAGAGGTGGAGAGAAATATGGTGTGGGGAAGAATAATCAAAAAAGGGGAGTCAATTATGCATGTTATCCTGCTGGACATCAGGATAACAGAACCACTGCCCGGCCATCAGTCTGCTATAGGCCGGGCGGGAAGTGGTTAATAATGTGTTGATAAATTCAAACAGAATTATTGCCAATTCATAAATGACAAAACTAGAGGTAATTGTAAAGGTTTGTTTTTTTGTTTTTTCAAATAACAAACATGTCATACTTACCTGCTCTGTGCAAGGGTTTTGCACAGAGTGGACACCTACTTTTCTGGGGTCTCCAGTGGAACTCCTGGCTCTTCCTCTTTGGTGCGTGCCCCCATGAGTGTGAGTGCCCCATGGAAAGCCGATTTCCATGGGACACCCATGCGGGTACACTCCCGAGTCCTGCTGCTGCATCCATTGACACAGACAGCAGGACCCGGCCCCACCCCCCGTGTCACTGGATTTGATTGACAGCAGTGGGAGGCAATGAAAAGCATAGGCTATCCCTGGGTTTCCCACAAGGGGAGACACAGGAGTATAGTTTTTTTTTTAACGTGCCACAACCTATAGTAAACCAGATAATAATATGTTTAAAAACAGAATTTATTAATCCATAAAAAATGTGTAAGAAAACATTCTAAAAACATATAAAGTACTGCTAAATTTGCCATACAATCAACCAAACCCAGGGTAATGGTGGGATTGACACATTTCACCCAAATTGGGCTTCTTCATGATCCACTTGAGGTTCACACAATATATTAACAAATGGGAAAGATATTTTGATAAATACAACTGATTTTAAAAGGAGTCCACATCAAAAAACAGTAGAACAAAGTAGAGAGATACCCAGTGCCTTAGATGGAATACCATCCATCAGAAAATGTGTCAGCTATATGTATGGCCAGAGCAAGAACACCAGAAAGCTGTAGAGACAGCCCAAACAGCAGCAATGACAACGCCTAAACGTTTTTATTTTTGCATAACTCCTCCCAAGAGCCATTCCACTGTTTTGTATAAGGTTGAGAGCTCTTAAGAGGAGTACTAAGGTATGCTATGAACAGCACCCTGACGGCCAGCCATGATCAGCCTGCATTGCATAGAGAAGCACAGAGACTCAGTTATGATGTAACTGGGTGTTTAATAAGATATGCAATAAAAAGAGAAAGGTTTTATTTAAAAATTTAGGAAGTATGTTGATAAGGGGGAAAAGGAGGACCCAACATAGCAAACTATAAGCACGTTAAACTTCAGCTTTAAATTCCACAAATGATGACAAGGAGAGAGCAAAAAAGTGAGCTCATCATTCGGCTGCAGCTCTCTCAGTGTACAAAAACAGTCCGGGAACAGAGAAGTGACTAGGTATTGCTTAACTATAGCAGAGAATAGTCAGGTCACCAACATGTCTGTGGTTGACAGGTCTGTGTAAATCTCAGTACTGACTGGTTAAAACTACAAAAAACAGTTCTCATGTATGTCCCTGAGCTTTGCAATCTGTAGTGTACCCCTAAACCCTGCAATCTGTACGTAGTGCACCCCTGAACTCTGCTATCTGTGTATAGTGTACCCCTGAACTCTGCAATCTGTAGTGTATCCCTGAACTCTGCAATTTCAGTGTAGTGTACCCCTAAACCCTACAATCAGCGTGTACCGCACCCCTGAACTCTGCAATCTGTGTGTGGCGCATCCATGAACTCTGCAATCTGTGTGAGGCACACCCCTGAACTCTGCAACCTGTGTGTGGAGCACCCCTGAACTCTGCAATCTGTGTGTGGTGCACCCATGAACCCTGCAATCTGTAGTGCGCCCCTGAACTCTGCAATCTGTGTGACGTGTATCTAGGGTTGCCATCTCATCCCTTTAAAACCAAACACATATTAAGTACACAGGTTCTGTGGCTGTTTAAGGTGGTAAACTCACTTGGTGCCTTATCTGCATTAAATTAGCCTTAGAACCTGTGTAATTAATGTGTTTGGTTTTAAAGGGATGAGGGGGCAACCCTAATGCTGCGTACAAACGATCGGACACTCCAAAAAAAAAATACTGGATTTATTTCCGACGGATGTTGGCTCAAACTTGTCTTGCATACACACGGTCGCATAAATGTTGTCAGAAATGCCAAACATCAAGAATGCAGTGATGTACAACACATACAATGAGCCAAGAAAAATTAAGTTCAATAGTCAGTGCAGCTCTTCTGCTTGATTCCGATCATGTGTGAAATTTTGTGCGTTGGAATTGTGTACACACGATCGGAATTTCTGACAACAGATTTTTGTTGTCGGAAAATTTGAGAACCAGCTCTCAAATTTTGTTTGTCGGAAATTCCGACAAAAAATGTCCGATGGAGCCTACACAGGGTCGGAATTTCTTACAACAAGCTCGCATCGAACATTTGTTGTTGGAAATTCCGACTGTGTGTACGCCACATAAGTGTACCCCTGAACTGCAATCTGTGTACAGTTAACTCTTGAACTCTGAATTCTGTGCAATGTGCACGGTACACCCCGGAACTCTGCAATGTGTGCATATTGTACCCCTGAACCTTGCACTCTGTATGTAATACATGTATTTAATGCAAAACTTAAGAACTTTGCTAAGTTAATTACACATCTATCAGATTTATGGCAAAGCTGTATAACTTTTCTGCTGAGATACACACATTGCTTTGGAGTTTATTTTATATAAAAAAAAAACAAGTAAAGTTTCTTTTGCCATCTACTTAATAGAAAGCAAAGGAAAATCTAACTTGCACATTTGTATAAAATTATAGATTTGTTTGTTTTTTTACGGGAAACTATATTACTGTATTTTTACATAATAGGAAATTGCTGTAATTTTATTGTATGAACCATACACATGTAATTATTCAACACTAGAAAATATTAAATTCTCCCTCCTTCGCCCTCTGAATATACATAGCAAGCTGCGTGCGGGTAGGGGGCGGGGGGGGGGGGGTCACAAGCGCTGGCAGGGGATCCCAGAAGAGGAGGATCTGAGCTTCTCTGTGCAAAACCATTGTTTGTTATTTTAATCAAATAAAAAATGAATATTTACAATCACTTTAACTTTAAATATTTAGAATATAATGGGTCTATGTTGCTAATGATGGGTTTGCTTATATATTGTCTCCAGTATTCCATCGTATCTTTCACCATCTTTACAAAGTACATTTCACTTTCAGCCTAGATTTCCCTGAGCAATTACCACATTAAGTTGATGATATCTCTGTGTGATGTAAATTTGAATCACTCATTCTTCAGTGATAAGGTGATAAGGTCTCATCAATTCTTTCCATATTTAAAATGTTATTAATTCTACAGCTGTCAGCCCTGTCAGATCTTTTTAAGCAATCACCGGTCAGGTGGCTAATGTTTGTGTTGCTCATTTGCAGTTGATTCCTATAAAGAGCCTGCTGTGCTCATATCCGCTGGACACTACACACTACCAACAAGCTCAAGTATCCTATTACATTAAATAAATATATATATATATATATATATATATATATATATATATATATATATTTACCTGCACAGTTTTCGTTGTGCTCTTATACATATACTTTCATAAAAATTCAAATAAAAATATTGATATGGGAAATTTGTCTCATTTTGATTTCATGTAGTAACAACAAACATGCACACATGCTGATGTGCTAAATAAAATGCAAAGACACACACAACCACACATCTAAGCATCCATGGTAGGAAGACTATGGAGGTGGTTTATCATTTATCATCCATACACATTGGAGGTTGGTCCATTCCCATCATCGGTAATGATGAGCTCAGGCGTGTTTCGTAACTTCGCCCGCCAGGAAGCTGACACTCGGCAGCGCTAATCACAGGCAGTGAGATATTTTCTGATCCGCGGCTGCACAGATTGGGAAATGTCTCACTACCTGTGATTAGCGGTGTGGATTGTCAGCTTCCTGGCAGACATAGGCACGTGGAGTTGTGAACACGCCTGAGCTCATCCTTAAAAATGAATCTGCCAAGTAGAATCCCCAAGCACATTAATCCATGTAAAACCTTTTTGGGACAGGCCCTGCTGTTGTAAATGATTTTAAATTTAGGTAGGAGACTATTAATATGACTCACCTGCTGGGTAAGCCAAAGAGCCAAAGAAGAGATGTGGCTCTCCAGTTTAATAGAATCATTTTCCAAGCGTGGAATAGTACTAGGTACAACAATGTTTTTAAAACTTTAGAGCGTCATATACATCTAACAGACTTAGTTTACCAACTTCTGGGATTGTAGGTCCCCTTAAACCTAGACCATGCTCCTTAAAGAGGTTGTAAACTCTGAAAAAAGAATTATGTAAGACAAAGGCATAATGAGCAAACATCGCATACTAGCTCATTATGAAATACCTACCTTAAAACAAAGCTGTTCCAGCGGCACCCGCACACCGCTGAGATGGCTGACATTTTACCAGAGTTTTTCAGCATGCTTTGGGGGCACCCAAGCAGGCGTATTCCTGACCCATGGCTCTGTGTGTCTATTCACACACACAGTGCCGTGGTTCGGCCCTACCCCCCGTCTCCAGATTGGCACACTGGCTGTGATTGACAGCAGTGGGAGCCAATGGTTCCCACTGCTGCCAAAAGCCAATCAAGAGTGTGAGTTTCCAAAGTGGCAAAGCTCTTGTGGACATTGCTGGATCGAGAAGGGGCTCAGGTAAGTATTGGGGGGAGTGCTGCAGACTTTTTTTTACCTTCATACAAAAAAACCTGTGCCTTTACAACCACTTTAACATGAATTCATCCTAAAATCCATCCCTAACCTGAATCTAAAAATCTAACCCTACACATGATCATTCCCCTAAATCCCTCTTTAAAGGATAGGTTCACCGTTTATTACATGGTGCACCCATATTTAGGGTATGCCACGTAACATGTTACAAATGGACCAGCCTCTGCACCTCCCCGATCCCTGTTGTGACATCTAGCGAAGTCCTCTCCTCAGCTAGTTGTCACAATTAAAAAAAAAGTGGCCGAGACGGGCTTCTCATTGATAGGGCTCTGTGAATGGAAAACCACAAGGTCCGGCACCCTTTGCAGCCAGTCCCGTGGTAATTTATTCATGCTTCCTGCCAGACAGGCAAACAAATACACTGGCAGATCTGCCGGAGACCTGCAAGGCTTCTGCTGATTACTGGTGCAATGCTTACAGGCTCCAAAAACAAAAAAAATGCAATTGTTTTTTACCTGCAATAAAAATTTGTATTTATTATTTTTTTTCCAAAAAGTTAACTTATCCTTTAACCTGAATCTACCTCAAAATCGAATTCCTAAATTGACCCTGACAGTTTCTAATAAAGAAAAATCTAGATAAAAGTGAATATCTTTAAAGGAGGTACTTACCTTTTTGATGGCCTATGCCTCCTATCTTCACTCTATTCAATCACTGCAGTTCAGTGGGACAGCTTAGCATTGGACACTTTTGGGTGGGTTAGATGCCAGTGTTCTGATGCATGCTGCGGTTTCATTCTCTGAATCCTATGTCACTGCTGTGATCTATAGTAACATAGGGATGGAACCACAACACGCAGCGGGGAACACAAGCATTACATTACACAATTTTTAAATGTTATATAATATTGAGGAGTTTTAATAAAATGTTAAATTTCTTTCCCAGTATTTTTGTTGATTCATTTAGCAACAGACACAGGTCTTTATTACTAATCTAATCTTAGGCCGGGTTCACACCTTTGCACTGTGGAAATGCATGTGAAAAACACGCGTTATGTTACTGCAGCGCCATTCAATCCTATTGGTACCCAAAACACACATGCATTTTAGAGCACCACAATGCTTGGTAATGCACTAAAGTGAATTGTGAAGCGCTGCCTTTCAAAAAAAAGTGCATGGAACATTTTTAGTGTGTTTCAGTCATAAGCTGCTCTAACACAATGCATATTAATGTGTGAACTAACTCATGTCAACACACTTGGTGGTAAAGCATCACAAAAGGTGAGAATCTAGCATCAAAGTTAGAGTCTCCTATTTATTTTTATGCTCCAAACAGGACTATTTTTTTTTTTCACTTTGGGTGAAATGGGGGAGGGGTTAGAACTTACCCCAGGTTTTTTTAATGCTGTATGTTTCACTATTGGGGAGATGATTGCTAACATCTTTTCCCATGGCAGGGAGTCTGGGGAACAGGAAGAAATGGGAAATCTCTCTAATGTTGACACAGACAACAATATAAACATGTTGTCTAGTACAATGCGGAAATGTCAACATTTTGTCTGGGTTTTTATAGCTGAGCATTACTTCCCGTCTAATAGTCATTATTCCCCTCATAGAATCTCACAGACAGCAATTAAAGAGGTTGTAAACCTCCATGCAGTATTTGTTCCTATAGGTAAGCCTAGCATAATGCTTACCCATAGGTCCTGTAAATTTCTAGATATAGAGATGGAGATATTCACTGTACACTGTGCTGATGATGTCATCGATGCATGCGCTCTGAAGGAATGGCCGCCCATGCCGCTTGTTCAGGAGCGAGTGCCGTGAAGGGCGACTCCTACGCTCATGCGCAGGAGTGACGTCACATGGCTCCGGCCAGTCACACAGCCAGAGGCAGCAGCCCCAGAAAGAAGACCAGGGGAAGATGGATACAACCTGTAGTGGGCACGGTGCGGGCTGCGATGCATACTAGCACATTATGCCTTTACTTTGCAGGGAAGGGGGAAAGATTTTTTTGGAAGAGTTTACTTCCTCTTTAAACCTAATAGTGGTTCTAACCCTTCCCCATTATCCAACATACAAAACTGGATGTTTGGCTTTAGATGGGCTTTGTAATAAATTTAAATATAAATGGATTAAATATCCAGAATATCCAGGCCTATTTCAGAAAATATAAAGGCTTGCTACGCTAAAAAAATGATATATATAAATATATATATATATATATATATATATAGCGCTGGTACCCCTAACGAGTATGCGCTATGTTTGTAAATTTAGTTTTCGTCCAAAACTGTAGTTGATTTTTGGGGCAAATTGTGCTTGCCATCAGTTTGGCTGGGCTTTATTACGGTTCTGCCTGATTATAGGTGGGGTTCGCACCTGTGAGAGGCCTTAGAACACAGTCTTGTTGAACGCAATGGGTACCAATCTCTCTCTCTGAGCCAATCAAGTGGGAGCTTGTCTCACTGTGTATTCCGGGAAAGGGTACTTAAGGTGCTTAAGTCACGTGGTTCTGGGTTCCGGTCCAGAAGTTGTTGCTGACTACATGGTCCTGGTCCTCCTGACCAGTCGCCAGGGGCCCTCATGGCCTGGGGTGTGGATCCATTCATTTCCTCAGCCTCAGAACTGACTAGTCCGAGGTGCAGTAACTGGAGGATTCTAAGGTGTTCCGGTGTCGTCTCGAGTTTGGAGAGGTCGAGCAACTCAACATGCGACCAGGGGAGGACTCTTTAGTAAGAGAGCCACGCACAAGGCTGGCTGCTCAGTAAGAGCCTAGAAGCTGAGCTGCCATGGACATTGATTGAATCCACATTTCTTACAGTATCACCAGACTGGCTGAAACATTCTGGTACAGTAAGGAAAGTTCCTACTTCTATCCTTCTGGTTACAACTAAGTTCTTCAACCAAGTCTGTGTGAGAGACTTTGCAAATCTAGAATTACATGTTGGCTGCTGAATTCAAGCTCAAGGATTTATCCAACAGTTAAAGAGTCCAGTTGAGAGTGGCTATTCCCTGGATTATGTACAGAGAGAGACTTTTATTGAAGTCAGCAGTTCCGAGCACCTGAGCTAAACTTTATACCTGATACCCTCTATTCCCAACTTAGAGACTGAGTTTGTTCAACTGTTATGCAAAATAAAAATAAAATAAAAATCCTAACAAGGAACTTAAGTGTCGGTCTCCACAATTACTGGGTTATCAACCCTGGGAACCCCTGGACAAGGACAGCAGTAATATTTATTTTGAAGTAGAATCTTCATGCACAGTTACAACCAACATACCTACTGCACAGTTTCAAGCATCATTGCTCTTCAACAAACTCTGACCTTCGACCTCTGTCAGGTGCTGCTGTCATCTGCCAGCAGGAGCCGGTACTAGCAGCGGTATCTTACTTTGATATGCACTTTGTTTCTGGATTTATGTGAATAGATCTGTGTATCTATTTACCAATTACATTTTGAGGTATTTCACTATTGAAGATTGTTACCTTTTTTATGATCCTTTGATATTTGGTGTCACAGAGGAAGCGATCGGTGCATCTTTCGTGTCGAAGAGGAAGCGATCGGTGCATCTTTCATTTGGTTGCTGGATGTCTCTGTCTATGATCCCTGCTACAAAATCCAGATTACCTTGACATGCCTATGAGAGCCCCTATATTTTGGATCTAAACTGGTGGTAAGAGGCTGCATGATAAAAGGTGGAAGGGATCACTGGTGTACACAGACTGATTACTTTGAATGGATTGTGGCTGATTTGCTTGAAACATAAATACATTGGATTTCACTGTATCACCCTAGACAGTGTGATTAATGAAATTTTAATTTCATGCAACATTTTTTCAACTTCACTGATTTAGTTTAATATTTTATTTGTATTTGTAAACATAATATTTGTGTTTATGAACGTAAGGAGAACTTTCAGACAGCACAACAGATGGTTTAATTGATAACTATAACACTTGTGTTTTGTATTTTTTGTGTGCAGCTGTCTATTTATTCACTTATTTATTTATTTTTCACAGTTGGGCACTTAGCACAGTTTTATACATATTTTTCAAACGGCATATGCTGACTGCCATGTTTGAAACCCTCTAATTGTATACTTCTGACTACTGTTATGATGAATGAGGCTCTCCCCTTTTCTAATTGGGTTAGATTGTACACAACTCAGGCACAGAAAACATCCATTTCTTTTTCTCTTCAAAAAAGGTTTTCTTAACCTCTTGTTTACTTGTCCTGAGATCAGTGTACCAAAATATATTGTAGTGTTCCATTTCTGCAATAAACTTTTAAGGGTGCCTGCTGGAAAAAATAGCATATGGCGGGGCAACATGGAGACCCTACAAAACTTTTATATGTTAAATGCTTACAACATGGATATGCAATTTATTATGTGTACAGGAGGAAAATCAGTTTCCTTTTCACACACTACAGTTTACATTGAGGGTGGTAAGATTAAGGCTGGGTTCACGCCGCAGCCCGGAGCGGCTCACAGCAGGGTCCGGTGCTTCCCCATTCACCGTTTCAGGTCCAAGTCCAATTTCAGCCCAAATTGTTGTCTGAATTAAGACCTGAAATGGACCAGAAGATGCACAAGACCCCTGTGCAATTCGCTTCGCAGCCGCTCCAGAAATGTGTGAACCGACGAGAGAATCGGCCACAATCTTGTGACGTGCGAATTGGATGTGTGGAGACCACATACAATTCACAATAGTGTGAACCCAGCACTGGCCAAATCATTTGGGGGGGGGGGGGGGGGGGGTTATGGTTCGGGGTTGTTTTTCAGGGGTTGGGCTTGGCCCCTTAATTCCAGTAAAGAGAACTCTTAAGGCGCCAGCATACCAAGACATTTTGGACAATTTCATGCTCCCAACTTTGTGGGAACAGCTCCTTCCTGTTTCAACATGAGTGCGCACCAGCGCACAAATCAAGGTGCATAAAGATATGGATAAGCGAGTTTAGGGTACAGGAACTTCACTGGGCTGAACAGAGTCCTGACCTCAACCCGATAGAACACCTTTTCGATTAATTAGAGCCGGAGACTACGAGCCAGGCCTTCTTGTCCACATCAGTGCCTGACCTCACAAATGTGCTCCTGGAAGAATGGTCAAACATTCCCATAGACACACTCCTAAACCTTGCAGACAGCCTTCCTAGAAGAGTTGAAGCTGTAAAGGGTGGGCCAATTCATTATTGAACCCTACGGACTAAGACTGGGATACCATTAACCCCTTGCTTCAAAGTCACATACCTGTACATCATGTTGCTGAAGTGGTTGAACCGGGTAATTCCCGCAGTTGCAGGCATTACTCCAGTACCATTTTTTTTAGAGCCGACAGTCTGCTTTCTTGTAGTAACAACAATGTGGCTAAGCAGCCGCTCAGCTGTTATTACAGGCAGCAGGAGGGGACGTCCCCCGCCCTCCAGGAGACCCGAGCAAGCAGCCGGCAACCCCACCAGCTGGCCAAAGACCTGAACAAATCCGTTGTCTGCTTTAATTGTGTCTCCGATGTAGTACCTCAGAAGCAACGTCACTTCCAGTTTACTCGGCAGCCAATGGCTCCAGTTTAAAAAAAAATCCAAAGGATTCAAAAATGCAGATCTTGGCATTTTAAATACTTTGAAGTGCAGAGGAGTTTGGGGTATTTTAGACCCCCGATCCCTCCATAAAGAGTACCTGTCACTGCCTATTACTGTCACAAGTGATGTTTACATTCCTTGTGACAGCAATAAATGTGATCAGAATTTAGTTTTTTTAAAGGGACAATGTAAAAAAAAACACATATGTAAGTTGCACCCACAAATGTAAACGGTGTTAAAATCACACATGTGAGGTATCACCACGATCGTTAGAGTGAGAGCAATAATTCTAGCACAAGACCTAATTTTTAAACTCTAAATAGGTAACCATTAAATTTCTTTTAAATTGTCGCCTAAGGAGATTTTTAAGTACCGTAATTTGTCACCATTCCACAAGCGTTTGCAATTTAAAGCATGACATGTTAGGTATCTTTTTACTTGGCGTAACATCGTTTTTTACATTATACAAAAAAATTGGGCTAACTGTACAGTTTCGTTTTTTTTAATTTTTATTAATTGAAGTGTATTTTTTCCCCATACATTGGTTTTGAAAGTCTGCTGCGGAAATACAGTGTGACATAAAATATTGCAACGACTGCCATTTTATTCTCTAGGGTCTCTGCTAAAAAATATATATAATGTTATGGGGTCTAAGTAATTTTGCAGCACAAACTTATAGGAAAGGACTGCATAACCCAGCAGAAAACAAATCCGTTACATCGTTACATTAAATTGGAAACAGTTTTAAGCAAGCAAACAACCCTTTACAAAGTCAAACAGATACATACACTTAGCATCAAATGCTATTTTCCTAATAGCCAGAACCAGAAATTGAAGAATTTCACATTCATTACCCTGACATAAAACAGTTAATGCATTTAACTTTTAATCATATACCGTTAAATATGCTCTATACTGTATATAGCAATGGAGATTTTTTTTTAGTGGACATTCCTAATGTGTTGCTGCCACCAAGTGATCTTTGCTGGCATTGCAACACAGAAATGGTATATTTTAAATCATGTTATTGATACACAGGGTGATCATAAAGCAGTTTTACATTTCTAGAACTTTCTTTGTATACATGATAAATTCAGCTTGTGCAAATGGTAAGTGAAATCATGTATTTACGGCAAAGTTTCCATAAATGTGTTGTTGGTTTTGTTAATTTTCATCATATCTGTGGCCAATGCAAATAAATCAAGGTACAATTCTGAAACTCATGTTGCAGTTGATATCTGTAATACCTTAAATCTTATTAATTATCCTATTCAACAGACAGAGTTAAGAGCATGTTTTGCTGTTTAAACAGTAGTCTTGATATTGTTTATCAATTAAGGCCGGGTTCACACTGGTACGACAAACGCTCCGACATTGGGAGCTCATGTCACATGATGTGCGAAAACCAATGTTTCCCTATGGAAGCCTTCTTAACTTGTCCGACACGAGTCGGTCCAACTTTGAAAATGCTCCCTGTACTACTTTGGTCTGACTTTGATCCTACTTCAGCCCATTCAATATTATTAAAGTCGGATCGCCATCTTGCATGATCCAACTTTGGCATGCGACTTGTGCTCTGTTGATCTTGAGGGGGAAATCCATGCCAAATTTAAAAAAAAGAACCGGCATGGTTTCCCCCTCTAAGAACATACCAGGCCCTTGGGTCTGGTATGGAGTTTAAGGGGAGCCCCCTATGCTGAAAAAACGGCATGGGGGTCCCCCTAAAATCCATACCAGACCCTTATCCGAGCACGCAGCCTGGCTGGTCAGAAAAAGGGGTGGGGACGAGCGAGGGAGTGCCCCCCCGAACCATACAAGGCCACATGCCCTCAACATGGTTGGTGGGTGCTATGGGGCAGGGGGGTCGCACTGCGGCGCCCCCACCCCAAAGCACCTTGTCCCTATATTGATGAGGACAAGAGCAAAGTCAGATCCAAAGTAGGACAAGTGTCCTGTCACACCAGTGTGAACCCAGCCTTAGAAAGAAATCAAATGGACGCAATCAGGTGAACGTGGTAACTGCAAATAGTCCACTTCTTTTTCTACACCTGAAAATGTTTATTGAGGAACTGTCTGTAATTGAAAGAAAAATAGCAAAGCACATTATCTTGCTAAAACATTGTATGACCTGTAGGCCCTAATCATGTTAATTGAAATAAAGAACAACAAATAAGTTGGTTGTTATTGAGCATACAGTTGTGCCACATCCAATGTTAGCCCTTGTACACACGGTCGGAGATTCCGACGGAATGTGTCCTATCGGATCGTTTTGTCGGATAATCCAACTGTGTGTGGTCTCCATCAGACTGTTTCCATCAAAGTATCAACAGACCAAGTTTTCCAACTTGTCCGTAAAAACATACTCTGATCATGTGTAGCCTACTCCGACAGACAAAGTGCCACGCTTGCTCAGATCAAATTCCTAGACCAAAGCTATTGGCTACTAGCCTGAATGTAGTCCTGTCGTAATGAAATAACGTCATCACGTTATGTACAATTGGATTCTCCGACAACTTTGTCCGACCGTGTGTATGCAACAGTTTCGGACAAAATCCAACGGATTTGGTTGTCAGAATGTCCGACCGTGTGTACAAGGGCTTACAGAAAATGAAACAAAATCCCCTGGTGGTGGACTTTTAAGGCACAAAGCTTGTAGAGGAAGAATTATCTAATATGAAAAATATTTTTTTGGTATGAACAATACAAAACATGTATAAAAAGCACATAAAAGCATGAAATAAGTCAATAAATGCAAAGTTTTAAATAATAACTGGATTTTTAATTCCTTAGAAAGTAAAAGCCTTCATAGGTAAATACAGCATAAGATATCATTTTTAGTTTATATTCAAATGTTGAAAAATATCTAAATTTTAAAAATATGTTTTGCCAAAAAGATACCTGCAGAAAGTGCTTGAAAATTGCTTGACTGCACAGGGGGGGGTATTTTTTATTGTAGAAAGACCACAGTCACCACGACTAAAGATAAAATAATAATGTATAAATGTAGAGTTGTAAAAAAAAAAAAAAAAGAATTAAAGTTTTTTTGCAAAGTGATTCCTAAATGACCAAATGTTAAAAAACCAATTAAAACAAAATAAAATTTAAAAAAAGCAGACAAAATGGTAGCTGTCCATATGGAACAAAAAAACGGAGAACCCATAGCCTACCGAGTACAGTGTGGGTAAATACAAACAAAGTGAAAAGCACCAAAAAAGTACCTGATGAAACTTGTGACTGCTCACTCCAGCATCCAGCCCAGGACTGACCTGGATGCCAGAGAGAGTGGTCATATAATGCAAAAGTCCCCCCCCCCCCTCCACCATTTCAATCAGCCACAATCAGCAACAGCATTTACAGAAAATTACAGTGGCTGCAGATTGAAAAGGAAAGGTAATTTTTAATAACATTCAATTACAATTTGATTAGTGTCACATTTATATGCGCTATATTATTATTTTTTTTTATTTGCTATTTTTTTGTCCCCACGAAAGTGAAGTTACCCTTTAAAGAAATACTGAAGCTGATGGAAGGTTGACAGTGCTGGATCCTGTAGGACAGACTGCAAGACACTGAGGCTGTGCAACAGTACTTAACCACTTCAGCCCTGGAAGGATTTACCGTATATACTCGAGTATAAGCCGAGATTTTCAGCCTCTTTTTTGAGGCTGAAAGTGCCCCCCTCGGCTTATACTCGAGTCATCACCGTCTGCCTGCCCGATCAGCGTGTCGAGCAGACAGACGGCGGCCATTCTACTTCAAAAGCCGCGCCTCCGTCTGTGATAGGCAGAACACTCAATTTCCCAGCAGTCAGTGGTCCGCCTATCACGGACATCCGCTCATCCTCATACTACGGACGAGGATGAGAGGATGTCCGTGATAGGCGGAACACAGACTGCTGGGAAATTGAGTGTTCCGCCTATCACAGACGGAGGCGCGGCTTTTGAACAGTGGAATGGCCGCCGAGGCGCCGACGAAGAGCGGCGATCCTGGCATGGCAGAAGGACGGAGGCTCGGGACGGAGGCTCGGGACGGAGGCTCGGGACACAGGTAGGCTGGACACACACACAAGGCTGCACGGACACACACACACACAAGGCTGCACGGACACACACACAAGGCTGCACGGACACACACACAAGGCTGCACGGACACACACACAAGGCTGCACGGACACACACACAAGGCTGCACGGACACACACACAAGGCTGCACGGACACACACACAGGGATGGATGGACACACACACAGGGATGGATGGACACACACACAGGGATGGATGGATGGACACACACAGGGATGGATGGATGGACACACACACAGGGATGGATGGATGGACACACACACAGGGATGGATGGATGGACACACACACAGGGATGGATGGATGGACACACACACATGGATGGATGGATGGACACACACACAGGGATGGATGGACACACACACACACAGGGATGGATGGACACACACACAGGGATGGATGGACACACACACAGGGATGGATGGATGGACACACACACAGGGATGGATGTATGGACACACACAGGGATGGATGGACACACAGGGATGGATGGACACACAGGGATGGATGGACACACAGGGATGGACGGACACACAGGGATGGACGGACACACAGGGATGGACGGACACACAGGGATGGACAGGCATGTCTCACCCTCGGCTTATACACGAGTCAATAAGTTTCCCAGTTTTTTTGGGGTAAATTGGGGGCCTCGGCTTATATTCGGGTCGGCCTATACTCGAGTATATACGGTACCCCCTTCCTGACCAGAGCACTTTTTGCGATATGGCACTGCGTTGCTTTAACTGACAATTACGCAGTCATGGGACATGGCACCCAAACAAAATTTACGTCCTTTTTTTCCCACAAATAGAGCTTTCTTTATTTTGAAAAAGAAAAGGAATATTTTTTTCCTTTTTGCTATAATAAATATCTCCAACAAATATATAAAAAAAATTATTTCTTTCTCAGTTTAGGCCAATATGTATTCTTCTACATATTTTTGGTAGAAAAAAATCTTAATAAGCATTTCTTGATTGGTTTGCGCAAAAGTTATAGCGTTTACACAATAGGGGATAGATTTATGGCATTTTTATTATAATTTTGTTTTATTAGTAATGGCGGCAATCTGCGATTTTTATCGTGACTGCAACATTATGGTGGACACATCGGACACTTTTGACACCATTTTGGGACCATTGTAATTTATACAGCGATTAGTGCTATAAAAATGCATTGATTACTGTGTAAATGACACTGGCAGGGAGGGGGCAATCAAGAGGTTAAGTGTGTCCTAGGGTGGTGTTCTAACTGTGGGGAGGATGGGCTACCACTGACACAGGGAGCAGTAGATCCCTGCCATGTCACTAGGCAGAACAGGGAAATGCCTTGTTTACAAAGGCATCTCCCCATTCTTCCGCTCCGGACATCGAGTATGCGGGCATGGTCATGGAGTGTCCGGCGGTGTGTGCATGCTCACAATGGCGTAATTTAAAGGGGACGTACCTGTTCACCCATTTGCCCAGCCATACCATTGTGCCAACGTACATTGTCGTGCGCTGGTCAGCTACTGGTTAAACTTGTGTGACTGTGCAGCAGAATCCAAGGCACTTGGCAGCTATGGGACTATATATCTGTAGAATAAACATACTGTGCATGGGAGTTCTGAATTTCCGTTAGTCCTTTTCACACATATGTGTATCAAAAATGGAGTGTCCAGCAATTTCCCATTATCTCCAATGCAAATGTAACAAGAAATGCCAGATTATTGCTGTTCATCTTTTCTCCATAAATAGACAGGCAAAATGTTTCAACCTTCTGGATTTCTTGTATCACTAAGGTTCCTTGCTGTGGTCATTTGCACCAATCAGTGGTAAGATTACAAAATTTCCATGGAACTGAGATTAGACACATCCCCTTTACCTACAACATCCTACAATGAGGGAAAAAAAACTAAAACTGCAGAGGTGATTAAATACCACCAAAAGAAAACTCTACTTGTGGGAAAAAAAAGGACATCAATTTTGTTTGGGTACAGTGTCGCACGACCACGCAATTGTCAGTTAAAGCGACGCAGTGCTGTATCGCAAAAAAATGGCCTGTCAGCATGGGGGGTCAATTCTTCTGGGGCTGAAGTAGATAATGTTTAGGGGTTCTGAGTAAATATAATGATTTTTTCGTGTAGGAGAGGAATGCCAGAATTGGTCCAGTATGAAAGTGCTCAAATCGTTTTAATTGGATATATTTATCAAAATGTATGCTCTTTTTTTTCGTTTATAGCACACAAAAAATAAAAAAACCCAGTTGTGATCAAATACCACCAAAAGAAAGCTTTATTTGTGAGAAAATTATATACATTTCAAATTTTCTTCATTCAAAGTCACAAATAAACCCCCTTCTTCTTTCATGATATCAATTTTGCTTCCGTACAGCATTGCATGACCGCGCAATCGCCAGTTAAAGTAGCCCAGTGCAAAATAGCAAAAAATGGCCTGGTTATGAAGGGGGTAAAATCTTCGACTGATGCTTAAGTGGTTAATTACTTAGATAGATGTCCTCTGACATCCTATTGTATTTCCTCTGACATCCTATTGTTTCTTTGGGAAGGAAAATCTCCCCAATGAAACACAGATGAGTGCCAAAAAAATAAACAAATAAATAGACGGGGGTTTTAACTATCCAGTTTTTTCCGTGAAAAATTTTATTGAGGGTAAAGAAATGACAGCGTATTAGAGAGTATTACAGAAGCAACTGGTATCACATAAATGTAAGCACAACATTTATCAAAACAGAACATAGTATAGGTAGCGTAATTTGAGTGCGGTATAGGATTGAGGTTGTGAGTGAGTAGGGGTATTGAGTTATTACCCTTATGGTCGGGATAGTATGGAACAGTTGGTAGGTAGCTTAGAGTGTATTTATTAACTCACTAGGGGATAGGTGGTGTGAATGAGTGATGTGGTGTAGGCGAGCTTATTTTCGTTATCACCTGAAGCGTCAAAAGTGGGGAAAGTGTGAACGACATGAGTCTTGATAGGACATCAGGCTTCTCATTGAGCATAGTAGAATTCACGGGAAGTGAGAAGGGGAGTTGGGGAAAAAAGGAATGGTATTGGGTATGAGGGGGGATGGTAATGGGGGGGTGGAGGGGGTGCAATGGGTACCATCTCTCTCTCCCTCCGCAGGGATGGGTGTATAGGGGATGAGACCAGATATACAAATTTAGAGATTTGGAGATTCTGCAATCCAGTACTTTAATATATGTTATGTATTCACACAATAACTGTTGTGGACAGAAGAATCCTCTCCCCCTGTCTGACCTTTACATCATTCATGCTACTGGAAGTGGCTGGGAACCCTTGAAGATCTTTAGAGCTTGCCTTTGTAGATTGTGCAAGGCTTCCTTGGCTACTTTCAGACCTGCGGTAGTGTTGAAAGACTTATATATGTGAGCTTTCAAAGGCAATAGCAGAATGATGTGAAAAGCATGGTAATCTTGTAGTTTCCCTAGTTAACAAGTTTTGTCACAGCATGTTTTGGCCATAGCACTGCATTCCCATTAACTCCTTTCTTCCCATCTTCCCTTAAAGAAAAGCAATTTTTTTTTTAATGCACTTTGTGATACAATCAAAAATGAACTTGTTATTAACATTAACACTAGTTGCTTTAAAATAACCACTGGTCAAACTAGAAAAGGCTTTTTTGTTGTTTTCGGTTTGTGGCATGTGGCTTGCATTGTTTTAGTATTTGTTTATATCTATGGATTGCATAGGAAATAAAACGATTTTTGCAAGTTAAAGTTGACACCACGAAAGCCTTGTCTGTTCTGAAATAAGTATTGTATGTATTGTTTTCGTATGATAAGTAATTATAAAATGATTGCAGATAATTGCAGAGATTTTGTAACTTTAGATCCAGCAGAGAGAGCCATTGGGTGCATTGGTGCTTCCACTCTAGATCCAAGGGTTAATCAGATGATTAACAAACATACATTGGAGACACCACTAATCCCATGGTTGGGAGTGTGGCACGATTCTGTCTATCACCTAAATATTTTAAATGTGTTGCTCTCTCCTTTCTCATAAAATGGAAAGCATAATAGAGACCAGAAGCATGTACACTTGATTACCAAAAGTATTGAGACACCCGCCTTTACACGCATATGAACTTTAATGCTATTCTAGACTTGGGCCCCATACACACTATTATGCCGCGTACACACGACCGGACTTTCCGGCAAACTAGGTCTGACGGTGTTCCCGAAGGACTTTTGGCGGAGTTCCGATGGACTTTCCGAATGAACGGACTTGGCCACACATGAACGGACTAAATCCGTTCATAAGTCCGTTCGTTTTGAATGTGGTGATGTAAACGGAACTAAACATGGAAGTTCAATAGCCAGTAGCCAATAGCTTCCCTTGCGTCATATTTGGTCCATTGGACCAGCACAGAGATGAACGGTTTTCGTGATTTTAGTCCGTCGGAATTGAATCCGTCGGATAGATTTCAAACATGTTCTATTTCTAGGTCTGTCTGATTTTCTTTTTTGAAAAACGACCGGACTAGCCCACACATGATCGGATTGTCCGACGGACTAATCCCTTCGCACCTAGTCTGCTGGAAAGTCCGGTCGCACTAAATGGTTTTGGTAAATCCGAAGACCAAAATCTGCAGAAAATCTAATAGTGTGTATGGGGCCTTAGAACAGCTGCAGTCCATTAGATTATTATTATTATTATTATAAAGACACATCAACCTGTGGCTCTGTTATCTTGTTATATTATTCTACAGATTATTCTTAAACAGGCCATACATGGTCGAATTTCTTTTTAAATTCAGAAAGTTTATTTTTTTTGTGATCCGATGATGCCACCATTGATTTTCGAAATTCGGCCGACCAAACCTTCAATTTCACCTCATGTTGCTAGAGAAAAGAATTTTCATGGCCGGGAATCTTCTTTCTCTCCGTAAAATTTTCTTTTCTTGCACATGCGCATATTTTTTCTTATTGTATTTCTCGTACAATTCTCCCATCATTGATTAGAAAATCGTTCGTTTTTCAAAAAATTTACAACATGTCTGATTCCTCAAATTTGATTGCTGCACGAAAATCAGCTGTTGCTGCAGCCCACTAACGGTGTGAAATTCGTAGATATGATTTTCAAACAAATTTTTTTTCTAAATTCAAACCATGTATGGCCGGTGTCCTATCAAATATGGTCCCCCATCGGATAGTACACAGCACACACAGATTCTGAAAATAGCCGACGATGAACGACGCCTGCACCGTGAGTCCAGGTTCTATTCCCACCATCCAAGTGGACATAGAGCTAGAATAAAAAGAGCCGAGCGCAGCGAGGCCGAGCCCCAAGCACGGCGAGCAAAGCTCGCCCGCGAGGGGCCCTTTAATTTTCACAACCCTTTGTCCGCTTGGATGGGGGGCTAACACCTCCACTCAGAGCGCAGGCACCGTTCATCTTCTGAGATTTTCCGAAGCTTCGTCTGCACCGTACTGCGCATGCGCAGTACGGGGCGGACACTATATGATGGCAGGACACTATCTGCCAGAACACCGCCATTCGTTTCATCCATCCAAAGAATGCTTTTCAGAACTGGTCTGGCTTTTTTAGATGTTTTTTGGCAAAGTCTAATCTGGCTTTTATATTCTTTAGGCTTATGAATGGATGGCACCTTATGGTGAACCCTCGGTATTTGGTCTAGTGAATTCTTCACTTGTAGACTTTGACAATGATATTCCCACCTATTGGAGAGTGTTATTCACAACATCCAGACAAGTGAAGAGGTTTTCCTTTAATATAGAGAGGATCCTGCGATCATCCACCACTGTTGTCTTCCCGTGGACGTCCAGTCCTTTTTATGTTGCTGAGCTCACCAGTGCATTCGACTCTCTTCAGAATGTACCAAACTGTTGATTTGGCCACTCCTAATGTTGCTGCTATCTCTGTGATGGATTTTTTTAGTTTTTGAAGCCTTACAATGGCCTGTTTCACTTGCATGGACAGCTCCTCTGAATGCATGATGTAGGTTCACAGCACTAGATTCCAAATGCAAATACCACACTTGGAATCAACTCCAAACCTTTTGCCTGCTTAATTGATGAAGAAATAATGAAGGAGTAGCCCACACCTGCCATGAAACAGCTTTTGATTCAATTGTCCAAATACTTTTGACCTCGTAAAAAAGGGAGGGGGTTGGCTATTCTTAACAGCTATAATTCCTAAACCCTTCCTCCGATTTGGATTTACATACCCACAAATTAAACCTGAGAGTGTGCACTTTCAGCCCATATACATTATATTAATATCCATTATATAACTATAGCTTAAATATGTTTTGGTAAATACCTGAAAAAACTAAAATTGTGGCTCTGTCGAAATATCTATAGAACTAACTGTATTTTAGCAAGGGGGAGGTTTTTAAATGCCACTTAACCACTTGCTGACCAGCCACCATCGTTATACTGCGGCATGATCCCTTGAACCGTCGTAGCTGTACGTTGGCTCCTTTAAGCAGGATAGCAGGCCTGTGTTCCTGTTGCATTGCGGGGATGCCAATGCTCATGGCCGGCGGTCGCGATGGTCGTGGGCTGTCGTGGGCATGAGAGGTAGAACAGGGATGTGCGTGTGTGTAAACACATACCCCTGTTCTGTGAGGAGAGGAGATTGTGAGTTCCTAATAGCTAGGAACTATGAGCTGTTATCTTTTATAGTCAGTCCCCTCCCCCCATAGTTAGAACACATAGTCAGGGAACACAGTTAACCCCGTGATCGCTGTATAATTGTCAATGGTTTCAAAAATGTGTCAAAAGTGTCCGATGTATCCGCCATAATGTCATAGTCCAGATAAAAATCGCAGATCACCGCCAATTCTGGTAAAAAAATAATAATAATAAAAATGCAATAAATCTATCCGCTATTTTGTAAATGCTATAACTTTTGCGCAGGCTTATCAATATACGCTGTGTTTTTAATCACCAGAAATATGTAAAAAAATACATATCGGCCTAAACTGAGGAAAAACATTTCTTTTTCTTAAAAAAAACTGGGGATATTTATTATGGCAAAAAGTACAAAATATTGTGGTTTTTTTTTTCAAAATTGTCGCTCTTTATTTGTTTACAGCACAAAAAAATAAAGACCGCAGAGATGATCAAATGCCACCAAAAGAAAGCTCTATTTGTGGGAAAGAAAGGACGTCAATTTTGTTTAAGTACAGCGTTGCCCGACCACGCAATTTTCAGTTATAGTGACACAGTGCCGAATCGCAAGAAATCGCCTGGTCATTGAGCAGCCAGATCTTCTGGGGGTGAAGTGGTTAAATCAACATTAAAGTGGGAGTAAACCCACTGACTTTTTTTTTTTTTTACATCTGTAAGGCCGCGTACACACGCGGGGACTGTTCGCTCAACTTTGTCCGCTGAACAGTGTTTCGGCGGACAGTCCGCTCGTGTGTGGGCTTTCAGCGGACAGTTTCAGCGGACAGTCTGACGAACAAAGCCCGTGTGTAGGCTTGTTCGTCAAACTAAGTCTCGCGCATGCTCAGAAAGAATTTACACGCCGAAGGTTGCATTGCAGTGTATAGGACGTCGTTTTCTAGTCCCGTCGTACGTGCCGTTCACGTCATCGCGCACGGTTTCAGCGGACTGTTCGTTCGTCGTGTGTGGGTAAGTCCGTCCATGCTAATTTTGAGCGGACTGTCCGCTGAAACTGTTTGACGGACAAAGTTGAGCGAACAGTCCCCGCGTGTGTACGCGGCCTAAGGGAAAAGGCATAATGAGCTAGTATGCACATACTAGGTCATTATGAAATACCTTAGAACGAGGTGTCGGCATCTCACTCAGTCCACGCCAAGGGAGCTGACATGGTCCCTCGGCGTGTCTTCCGGGTATCGTGGCTCCATTGCTGTGCGTGGGAGTTTTCTTCCTGGCAGGGTCTGGCGCCTGCCAAACTTTCAGCCGACAATACCCGGTGCGCATGCGCTGCTGAAGTCAGAGGCTCATTGTGAGGGGAATATCTCCTAAACTGTAATCTTTTTACCTACAGGTAAGCCTTATTATAGGCTTACCTGTAGGTCAAAAGTAAAAAATGTAACTATACAAATGCTTTAACCTTTTCGCTGGTAAAGCCATGTTTGCATTTTTTTGCACACATGTTTAAAAAATCATTTTAGACCTGAAGATTACACAAAACCCCCAAGCATTATATATTTTCTGAAAGCAGACACCCTAGAGAATAAAATAGTGGTAGTTTAAATTTTTTATGTAACATGATATTACCACACATGTCTAGGAAATGCAAAATTTCAGTAAAAAAACACACTTAAGTGAATTTTAGGGCAAACAAAAGAAATATATTACCCACATTTTTGGTAAAATATAAAAGACAAGCCAAACCTTAAAAAATGGAAACAAGCTTCAGTACCCTATATTTTCTAAAGGCAAAGCTCCCTAAAGGTCATCAGTTGAGTGTAACGGAGGATGTCTTGTGCTAGAATTATTGCTCTTACTCTAGTGTGTGTGGCCATATGTAACGTATATTGCAGTCAGCGTTTTCATGCATAGGGGCCCTGATGTGCATTTATTTTCATACCTGCGTATATGGGGAGGTGAGGGGGCCTTAGCATTTTTTGGGGGGGGATGTTATGTGTTTGGGTGTAACCTTATTTTTTTGCAATGAAAAAAATGTTTTTTGTTTCATTTTTTTTTCATCACATAGGGGACAAAGAGTCCCCCATGTGATGATTTTTTGATGACAGGCTCTCTTTAATGGAACATGAAGGTCTACAAGATCCTAAATGTCTCCTCTGGGCTCCACTGGTTGTATTGCATTGCAATAAACTCCTTCCAGGCTATGCTAGCCAGGGAAAGTGACAGGATGATGTCATACATGTTGCTTTGAGGGCCATCAACAAGAAAAGGAAGGAGGACACCATTACTGGCGTGTGTGGAAGTAATCAGGTGGCAGCGCAGCTGCCCCGAATGCTTCTACCTGACAGGCAGAAGTCTGCTTGTCAGTTCTACACACAATCCTGGTGGTTGCAGCCATTGGATTGTGTGTGAAACCCCCCTGCTGTCAGGTCTGTATGACATAAGGACCTGGCAGTGAATGGGCTAAAAACACATACATGCTTTTTAAAGAAAAATCAAGCTTTGGGGATGCCCTAAACCTGCATATTAAATTGTGGAGCAGTACAGTGTACTCTTTAAAAGTAATATTGTTTATTTATAAACAACAGCTAAGGATCTGTCATTTAACGGTGGTAGTACTACTGCTGCTAAATGGCAGATCCCCACTGATCTGTTCCAAACTGCCTGGGTGACATCACTGAATTTTAAGGGCCTTGTGTGTGTGTTTTTTTCTTTTTGGTACTGCCCTCCTTTGTGGATAGGGTCTTATTGGAATAGTACAGACCACCGGGACCAAAGTCCAATCTTCTTTCACCCCTCACGGAATCCTTTGCAATGCACACCCTAAAATTCAAAAATTTCCTGGCACTCAGAGATTTCAACCTTTGGGCAAACGAGCCTAAAGACCCCATCGCGACTGCCTGCATCAATCAACTAGAAGAACTGGGTCTCCAGCAACTGATAAAGACTCCCACGCATGGGTCAGGACACACCCTGGACCTCATTTTCAAACAGAACATTGACGTCAACATACTCGACAACATAACTCTGCCATGGACGGATCACCACGCCAACAAATTCAAAATAGCTACCAACATCACCAACGAAAAACGGAAACCTGTAACAACAACGCACTGGACCAGATCGCATAAAAAATTGTACTCCAAATCCTTCAAATCCACTCTGTCCAACAAGATAACTACAATAACCTTAAACCACTCTACGGAGGAAACACTCAACTCCCTAAACAGGGCATTGCTGCAATCAGCAGACTCAGTAGCACCAAAACGCAGGGCTCTCATCAGGAAGAAAAACTCTGGATGGTTTAATAGCTCCCTCGCCGTACTAAAGCAAGAACGCAGAAGAGCGGAAAGAACATGGAGAAGAAATCCCACTGAGGAAAACCACTTTAACTACAAAGGTCTCACAGAGAATTATCGGAAAGCAATATTCAAAGCCAAAAAGGACCACTTCTCATATACAATCTCAACGGCCGCAAACCAACCACGGGAACTGTTTAAACTGGTTAATCAATCAATGACTCCGGTGTGCCTAGAACCCCCAGAAAGTGAATCCCAGGATTACTGTGACAAACTGTCTGATTTTTTCATCGATAAAGTCAAAACCATCAGGGAAACAATTTGTCAGAAGAAAACATCCAACCTCAGCCAGCAAATACATAAAGAGGATGTCTACACCAACATACCGCAACCGCCTAAATTTTCACTATCCCCAATTACCGTAGACACCGCAAAAAACATCATTAATAAACTGTGTGACAGTACCTCACCTATTGACATCATCTCCACAAAACTACTGAAAGAATGCTCCGACATCGTGGCTCCAACCATAACCCACCTCATAAACCGATCATTCCACGAAGGGATTGTTCCCAGCATCCTCAAACAAGGCATTGTCAAACCTCTACTCAAGAAACCAAACCTGGACCCTCAGGATCCAAACAACCGTAGGCCAATTTCAAGCCTCAACATCATTTCTAAGATCATGGAGAAAGCTGTAGTACATCAGCTACAACTTCACGAATCAAAGACAGAGCTTCTTATCTTACACCCAAATCATAAGCCCGCAACCAAAACCTCCTGGTCTCCACCAACCGTCTTTGGGCAAACTATCTCCCCAAAGACCAAAGCAAAGAGTCTCGGGGTTATTTTAGATGCACAAATTTCAATGGATGCGCAAATAGGATCTGTAGTCAGTGGATCTCACCATCTGCTGCGCATGCTTCGCAGACTCATCCCTTTTATCCCAAAGAATGACAAAGCAGTGGTAGTTGGTACAATCATTAATTCACGACTGGACTACGCAAACTCGCTTTACATAGGATTACCACAATATCAACTTGTGCGATTACAACTGATCCAAAACACGGCGGCAAGGCTGATAACAGGAAAAAAACCCTGGGAATCCATCTCTCCTTCGCTGAGGAGCTTACATTGGCTAACCGTAAAAAATCGGATCACGTTCAAGACCCTTTGCCTCACCCACAAATGCGTGCATAGAGAAGCTCCGCAATATCTAATGGAGAAAATAAATCATTACACACCAAACCGCAGTCTTCGATCAGCCAACAAAAACCTCCTCCTCGTGCCCAAAGCCCGGTATAAATTCAAGGGGGATCGGAGATTCGCTGTCCAAGGGCCTCAGCTATGGAATGCTCTACCAATCAACATCCGCCTGGAAGAAAATCACCGGGCTTTTAGGAAAAAACTCAAGACCTTCCTCTTTTAGCAGATGATCAAAGCTCCCCACAGCGCCTAGAGGCGATTCAGTTCGCATTGTGCGCTATACAAGTATTTCATTCATTCATTCAATAGTAGTTTACTGATTGGTCTGCGATTTGTGTCATTGTTGGGTAGCAAGTGTTCTGCTTAATTGCTCTTTTGATAGCCTGGTTCCATAGGAGTTTTCACTTCCTTTGCATATTGCATATGGAATTGTTCAGAGATTTCGGAAATTTTTTGAGACTGGTTGAGAAGATAACTTCCATCTTCTCTCTCTATTTGGATTCCCAGAAAGTAGCTAATGTTTTCTAGCTCTTTGATTTCAAAATTTCTGGGTGTAACCCTTGGCAACTAGTCTGGCTTTGGTATTTGTGGATATTCCTTTCTGCATCTAACTTACTTTGAAAGTTCACTTACTTCCTATAGTTTTGCAGTTAGGAGGGAGATCTGTAAGTGTCCAGGTTTTTGACTTGAAGTGACTTTAATTATTCTTCTGCTGCCTTTCTCCACTTATTGGCTTCATGTTTTGGCAGTTTTTCTGTCTTCCCAGGATGTTGGTTCAAGTATACTGTGTGCTTTGACAGTGTATGACAGCTTGTAGGGTGGTATCACCTTTGTAGCCTGAGTGGATCGTCTGACTTCAGGCAGTTTAGCAGGATCTGGTGGGAAACTTGATTTAGGCAATGTGAGTTCCACCTCTTGTTCTGACTCCTACAAAGCTTTGGTTAACGTTTTCTTCTGGTTTGCTTGGCATATTCACTTCACAGCTTTCAGGGATTGGTGTTTCTGGTGATGATCTCTCATCAAAATAAACACTACGGCTTATTGTTACTTTGTCAGTCTTTGAGTATAGGATTTTGTAATCTTAGTTTGCTCCCTGTAGCCCACTAGAATGCCCTCTATGGCTCTGTTCTCCAGCTTGGATTGCTTTTTAGTTGGCATATAGGCATATGCTTTACATCCAAACAATCTGATGTGCCCTATGCTAGACTTTGATCCATGTCACATTTTGAATGGAAAACTTTTAATGGCTCTTGAAGGTAATCTGTTCTATAGGTAGGTTGCAGCCATGACTGCTTCTCCCAGTACTTGTGAAGTAGGTTGGCATCTGACAACATATTCTCCCCCATTTTCGGTGCATATCATTCCTGGTTTCCTTTGGAATTTGTTGCTAGACATGGAAACACACTCATGAAGCCTCTCTGATGTGCCATTCTTGTGTTTCATCAGATAAGTAGTCGTGTACCTGGAATATTCATCAATAAAAGTCAGGAGATATCTGTTCCTGCCTGATGTGGGCATTTTCATTGGACGGCATACGTCACTGTGTATGAGCTGCAGGGGGTGGGTAGTTTTTCTTTGAGATGACTGTGAAAGGGGAGCACATGTGGCTTTTGCTTCTATATAGCACTTGCATTTCATGAGCACTTTGCAAGGTGCTATTGTCAAATCTTCTGATAAGCCTCTCATTATAATGTCCAGTATAGCTTCTGGACTTCTGTGTCCCAGCCGCCTGTGCCATAAGTGAATATATTTGCTGTGTAGGTCATTAGACCTACATTGGCTTGCTGGTCTGTGGTGATGAGCCTATATAGGTGGTCATTTAGTTTTCCTTTTGAAAGGAATCATTTATCATTGTGAATTGTGCATTCATCACCCTGGATCTTAACTGCGAGACTGTTATTTGCAAGAATTTTCACTGTTACGAGGCTGCCTTCTAGTTCCAGAACACACAGCACTTTCTTTACAAGGATACTCTGCTTGCCTTGTAGTGTAATACAGTTCAGAAAGCCCTGGCCTTTACCTTCTGAATTGATACCTTTCCCATTTGCTAGGAAACCTTTGTCTTTTGCACTGTAACCAGTGGCACCAGCCTTTAAAGCTGCCACTCCATGAAGTGTCTGCAGTTTCCTTTTGTAGCTGCTTTGACTCTTTGTATTGTGGATAGCTTTAAATTTTCACTGCTCGGCTTTCCAGATAGAACAGTCCTTTTAAGTGACCAGTCCTTTTACAGTGAAAACAGGCTCTACTTTCTTTGTTGTGCTTTGTGCCTTTCTACATCTTAAGAGCTTTGTCATCATGGTGCGAATTTTCTTTCCTTCTGTCATATTCATTGATTCATTTGCCTTTGACATATTCCAGTGTCAGCTCCTGCTTGAGTCTGGTTTCTAAAGTGTTAACAAGACCAGTAATGTCTCTGGGAGGCTGCAGAGGAGCAGGGAAACAATATGGTTATCTTTGATGTCCTCTCCGATGGTGCTCTATGATCTCTAGCATAGCATTCACGTGGTCACGCATTTGCTGGCCTTCTTGTAGTGTCATCTTGTACAACTTTCTTAGCAAAAACAGTTTGCTGTTTAAACTTTAACCCTCATGCAGCTTTTGTAATGAAGTCCACATACCTTTGGCCATTTTCTCTGTTATGTGGATAAGCTGGTCATCTTCCACTAGTAAGCTTATAATTACTTTTGCTTGTTTATCCTTCCTATCCCAGTCCTATGTCTCTCCGTCTGCGGGTCTGTCTGTATTTAACACTTGCCACAAGGCATTCTTTAGCTGGTAATTGGCATTGTTTAGCTTTGCTATTGCAAACTTCACATGAATGAATAACTTGTATACCGCTACATATTGGGTTTTTGTTTTGGTTTGCGTGAAGGAAGATCATCCATTTGTTGATCATTGAGAGACAGTTTTCCAATGCCTGGTATTGGTCTTTTTTGTTGTTGATGTGTAGGTATAGTTGGATGTCATCCGTGTAGGAGTGATAAAGTAGATCCTGGTTGCTGATGATTTTAAGGAGTGGGCGGAGATAGATGTTAAAGAGCACTGGCGACAGGGGTGATCCTTGAGGGACTCTGCATGTCATTTTTCATGCTTCCGAAGTGAACGTTCATAGTTTCACTTTCTGAGATTGGTTCTCTTGGAAGGATGCAAACCAGGGTAAGTTTGAGTTTGCAACTCCAGCTACTTCTGTGAGACGAGTGAGCAGGGTTTTGTGGCCTACTGTGTCGAATGCTGCACTGAGGTCCAGCAGCACCAGGAAACATGATTCTCCTTTAACTGCTGCATCGAGGGTGTCTGTCACGTACCTGGTGGTGAGCCTGAGGTGTAGAGGAAGGCCTCGCATACAACTCCGGCCCAAGAGCCGCTGGTAGTGGGACAGTTGGCGCTGGAGCACAGTGGAGTAAGAGTGCCTGGGATAATTCCTGAAGTCTGTGCAGGTAGAAGCCAGGAACACACAGGTGGAAAGCTGGACTTGGCTGCTAGCGGGCTGGAGTGCAGCTGGAT
The DNA here is from genome assembly GCF_037356315.1 of Lithobates pipiens. Classification (NCBI taxonomy): domain Eukaryota; kingdom Metazoa; phylum Chordata; class Amphibia; order Anura; family Ranidae; genus Lithobates; species Lithobates pipiens. The sequence goes on along the minus strand of NW_027507764.1, from coordinate 379,721,126 downwards.
CACAGGCAGGTCTTGGCAGCAGACGAGCAGATCAGATACAACAGCAGGCAGGAGCGTGGTCAGGTCACAGACAGGCTCGGTAAAAGGTAGGCGGATCAGTTATGACAGCAGGCAGGAACGTAGTCAGGTCACAGGCAGGTTTGGCAACAGGTAGGCAGATCAGGTATAACAGCAGGCAGGAGCGTAGTCAGGTCACAGGCAGGCTTGGCAACTGGTAGGCAGATCAGGTTTAACAGCAGGCAGAAGCGTACTCAGGTAGCAAGCCAGAACGGTATTCAGAAAACAACACAAGGTAACAAGATTTCAGGTGAAGCTGTAGACCAAGCAGCAACCAGACAGTACTGAGTTCTGTGTTTAAATAGGCCGTCTGGCACCAGTTCTGGCTGCGCATCAGTAGATGCATGCGCGTCTACTGATGCGCCGGTGGCAGATCTGCGTATACTTTGTCGGCACCTGCACACAGGTGTGGATCTGAAAATGTCAGCTGTATTCCGTGGATGACTTCCCTGACAGTGTCACCCCAGATTTTGAGGAGTGCAGTTTCTGTCCCATGGCCAGGGTGGAAACCAGATTGTGGTGGGTCCAAGAGTTTATGGGTGTCCAGATGGAGTTGTAGCTGTTGTACTATTGCTTTCTCGATCATTTTGGATAAGGTGTTGAGGCTTGTGAGAGGTCTGCCGTCATTTGGGTCTTTGGGATCGAGGTTAGGCTTCTTTAAGAGGGGTTTGATTGTGCCTTGCTTGAGGGAGATCGGGATAATTCCTTCTTTAAATGACTGGTTTACGAGTTATGTTATGATAGGTGCCAGGATGTCAGTACATTCTTTCAGAAGTTTTTTGGGAATGATGTAGTTTGGCAATGTGCTGTCTCAGAGGTTTCTGATGATGGTTTTGGTGATGTCAATGGTGATTGGGACCAGAGTAAATCTCAGTGGATGTAGAAACTGTGTTTTTTTTCTCTTGTTCTGGTCAAGTGGGGTTATTTGCTATGTTCTGCTGAATTATTTCCCAAATGGTTGAGATTTTGTCAATGAAAAAATCACATAACTCATTGCAGAATTCTTCTGTTTCGTTTGCTGGAGAATCTAAACAGGTGGGGTTCATAGTCTGGGTGACTAGTTTGAAGAGTGCTCGAGGGCGGTTTATGGATTTTGAGATGGTTTTGGAGAAATGTTCTTTTTTTGCTATGAAGATGGCTTTGTGGTATCTCGTGGTGAGTGATTTGTAATTTGTGTGGTTTTCCATTGTTGCGTTCCTTCTCCATGCTCCTTCAGCTCTTCTGTGTTCTTGTTTCAGTAATGTAAGAGAGTCATTGAACCAGCCCGAATTGTTTTTGCGAGTGGGTGCTCTGCGTATTGGTGCGACTATGTCTGTCTGCTGTCTGTAATAATGCTGTGTTAAAGGAGTTGAGTGTGTCTTCAGTTCAGTAGTTTTGGGTTAACACCGCTATTTTGTTGGATAGTGTCGTTTTGAAGAGTTGTGAGTATAGTTTCTTCTGTGATCTTGTCCAGTGTATTGTCGTTGAGTTGGTATTTGATGAGTGATGTTTATTTTGAATTTGATCACGTGGTGGTCAGTCCAAGGCAATGGCATGTTATCAAGTGTGTTAATGTCCATGTTTTATTTGAAGATGAGGTTGAGGGTATGGCCTGAAGCATGCGTGCTTGCATTTATAAGTTGCTGCAGGCCTAGTGCTTCCAGTTGGTTGATGCAAGCTGTAGCGATGGAGTCCTGGGAGGAGTTTTCCCAGAGATTAAAGTCCCCAAGTAGCAGGAGATTTTTGGTTTTCAAGGTATATGTAGCGATGAATTAGATAAAAGGTGCAAGGAAGTGTGTCTTTGGTCCCGGTCGTCTGTAGCACAGAAGTATGTGAAAGGTGTCCTAGGGTGCTGTTTGACATTGAACTGTGAGTGTTTCTATGAATGACAGTGAGCTCTGTAAAGTTGGTTTTGTGAACGTGAGGTGAGATTTGTAGATCACTGCTAGGCGGCCTCCTCTTTGACCGACTCTGTTCTCAGTTAGGGTTTGGTCATTCTCAGGTACTAACTCTGCTACAATGGTGTTTAAAAAAATACAGAGCAGGACCAGAGCAGGGGATGCTGATGTACCATCTGTGTAAGCAGGAATGCTCTCTGGGCCAGCAGGTGTAAGGATGGTGCTAGAATGAGGCACAGGAGGCTGGCAGACCGCTATTGAGTGGGGCCGATGGCAGCCAGGTAATCCAGTAGGCAGGCTGAAAAATGTAGGTAGTGACTTGAGCTGGGGATGTAGATGTACAGTCTGTGCAAGTAAGAACACTCCCCGGGCCAGCAGGAGTGAGGATGGTGCTGGATTGAGGCCTGAAAGATGGCGGCGGGCCACGATTGTGGATAGCCAGCAATGGCTGGATTTAACCAGCAATCGGGTAGGCAGCATGAAAAATACAGGACAGGATCAGTGCAGGGGAGGCAGATGAACAATCTATTGGAGTAGGAATTCTCCCCAGGCCAGCAGATGCACAGATAGTGCAGGATTAAAGCAGGATCGCTGGAGCTCCTTCACAATGCGTCTGCTCACTGGAAGTGACCATGTTATTCTGACATCTGAACCGCTTGCCATGTTTCAGTAGCTTGTATACAGTATTCACTGACTTGCTTTACTCACTGAGTTACTTTCCAGTGCCTCTGGGTGCTGCTGGGTTTGCTGGGTGCCTGGGACCCATAACCTATTGTGCAGAGTATTGATATGCTGGAAGCTTCTTAGATGCAGAGAATACTTTACTTTCATGCAGAAATATATTACGTCTTACAGCATGGAGAAACATGAACAGGAATAAGGAGGATACAAGTACATACTTATGCCGCATACACACGACCGGACTTTCCGCCAGACTAGGTCCGACGGAATCAGTCCATCGGACAATCCAATCGTGTGTGGGCTAATCCGATCGTTTTTCATTAAAAAAAAATCAGACGAACCTAGAAATAGAACATGTTTCAAATCTGTCCGACGGACTCAATACCTATCGGGAAAACCATTTGTCTGTATGCTGGTCCGATGGACCAAATACGACGCAAGGGCAGCTATTGGCTACTGGCTATTGAACTTCCTTTTTTAGTCCCGTCTTACGTCATCACGTTCAAAACAAACAGACTTTTAAACTGACTTAGTCCGTTTGTGTGCGGCCAAGTCCGTTCATTCGGAAAGTCCGTTGGAACTCTGCTGAAAGTCCGTTGGGAAGACCATTGAACCTAGTCTGCCAGAAAGTCCGGTCGTGTGTACGCGGAATTAGCTAGAGAAGGTACATCCTGTGATTACATTACCACAGAGAATACACACTATAATACTGCAGTGCCACCTACTGGTAGAGATATGTATAATGCATATATATAGTACACCCCTCACATTTTTGTAAATATTTTATTCAATCTTTCATGTGACAACACAGAACAAATGACACTTTGCTACAATGTAAAGTAGTGAGTGTACAGCTTGTATAACAGTGTAAATTTGCTGTCCCCTCAAAAAAACTCAACACACGAACATTTATGTCTAAACCACTAGCAACAAAAGTGAGTACTCCCCTAAGTGAAAATGTCCAAATTGGGTACAAAGTGTCAATATTTTGTATGGCCACCATTATTTTCCAGCACTGCCTTAACCCTATTGGGCATGGAGTTCACCAGAGCTTCACAAGTTGCCACTGGAGTCCTCTTCCACTCTTCCATGATGACATCACAGAGCTGGTGGATGATATAGACCTTGCACTCCTCCACTTTCCATTTGAGGATGCCCCACAGATGCTCAATAGGGTTTAGGTCTGGAGACATGCTTGGCCAGTCAATCACCTTTACCCTCAGCTTCTTTAGCAGGCAATGGTCATCTTGGAGGTATGTTTGGGGTTATCATTTTGGAATACTGCCCTGCAGCCAAAGGGAGGGGATCATGCTCTGTTTCAGTATGCCACAGTACATGTTGACATTCATGGTTCCGTCAATGAACTTTAGCTCCCCAGTGCCGGCAGCACTCATGAAATCCCAGAGCATGAAACTCCCACCACCATGCTTGACTGTAGGCAAGACACACTTGTCTTTGTACTCCTCACCTGGTTGCCGCCACACGCGCTTGACACCATCTGAACCAAATATGTTTATCTTGGTCTCATCAGACCACAGGACATGGTTCCAGTAATCCATGTCCTTAGTCTGCTTGTCTTCAGCAAACTGTTTGCGGGCTTTCTTGTGCATCATCTTTAGAGGAGGCTTCCTTCTTGGACGATAACCATCATGACCAATTTGATGCGGTGTGCTGTATCATCTGAGCACTGACAGGCTGACCCCCCACCCTTCAACCTCTGCAGCAATGCTGGCAGCACTCATACGTCTATTTCCCAAAGACAACCTCTGAATATGACTCTGAGCATGTGCACTCAACTTCTTTGGTCGACCATGGTGAGGTTCTGAGTGGAACCTGTCCTGTTAAAATGCTGTATGGTCATGGTCACCATGTTGCAGCTCAGTTTTAAGGGTCTTGGCAATCTTCTTATAGCCTAGGCCATCTTTAAGTAGAGCAACAATTCTTTTTTTCAGATCCTCAGAGAGTTCTTTGCCATGAGGTGCCATGTTGAACTTCCAGTGACCAGTATGAGAGAGTGAGAGCGATAACACCAAATTTAACACACCTGCTCCTCATTCACACCTGAGACCTTGTAACACTAACGAGTCACATGACATTGGAGAGGGAAAATGGCTAATTGTGCCCAGTTTCGACATTTTCACTTAGGGATGTATTCACTTTTGTTGCCAGCGGTTTAGACATTAATGACTGTGTGTTGAATTATTTTGAGGGGACAGCAAATTTACACTGTTATACAAGCTGTACACCCACTACTTTACATTGTAGCAAAGTGTAATTTCTTCAGTGTTGTCACATGAAAAGATAGAATAAAATATTTACAAAAATGCGAGGGGTGTACTCACTTTTATGAGATACTGTAGTTCACAAATTATATAAAAAGCTACTTTCTGTTGTTTCTTTCAAAAAATATATGGAGAAGTGGGCTCACTGAGAGTTTCAGCCGCTTATCCTGTCTCACTGAGTGGAGTTATTCACCCATTACATATTGCCCCGATTCTCTAACTCTTTTAGTCCCTCCAACTCTGTGTTAGCTCTGCCACTGACTGCAATGTATTAAATAATTCCTCTCCTACTTCACTAAGCTCTCCCTTGTCCCGTCAACTTGCTGTCCTTCCCAGTCACTCCACCTTTGTTCCTGATAAGCTACTTTCACTTTCTCTTACACCTTTCATCCCCAGCTTTACTTCCACTCCTTCCCAACACTCTCACACTGATCCCCTTTCCCCGTTCACTGTCATCTGTTTCTTTCTGCTCTCCTTTCACATATACAGTATCTGCATGGCACACATCCTGCAGCCTCCTCTAGGCATTCAACTCTAATGCCGCATACACACAAGCAGAATGTCTGACAGAAAAAGTCAGACGGAAGCTTTTTATCGTATATTTTCCGATCGAGTGTATGCCTCATCTGACTTTTTTTTAAGAAAATTCTGACAGACCTAGAAATAGAACATGTTTAAAATCTTTCTGACGGAACCAATTCCTATCGGGAAAACCGTTTGCCTGTATGCTGTTCCGAAGAACCAAAAACGACGCATGCTCTGAAGCAAGTATGAAACGGAATCGCTCGGTGTGGTAAAACTATCATTTGTATTTGAGCTAGCACATTCCTCACGCTGCTAATTCTGTGATCTTTTAACGCAGCACATTATTTTCTTCTTTAGAATGCTGGAAGAATGAAGTTGTTTTGCTGCTCATATTCATACAGAGTTCTCACAAACTTGGAGATAATCTTGGATTAGAAAGATTAAAAGAGGGAGAGCACCATATGGCTCCACCCTCAGATGATGTTGTAAATGACGAAACGAGTCAGAGTGGAGCCATACAACGAGTGTAGTTACGTCAGCACGCCCAGGAACACAGCATGAGTCCCCACAGGTTGCACACGCCAAGAGCGATAGAAGATGCTGTATGACATCTGATGTTATCTGATGACATTTTGTGAACACCGCTGTGATATATGTGATTTCTAATGAGTGTACATCGTGAAGGGAGTTTGTTATTAAATGGTATTAAAAGTTGTTTAAAAAGAGAATACTCTATGTCCGATCCCTCTTTTCTCTTCACCTGATTAACTGAATAATTAAAATTAGTAATTAGTAATTAGTGGCTGGCACAGATTGAACAGAGAAAGCCCTTGTACACACGGTCGGACATTCCGACGGAAAATGTCCGATCGGACCATGTTGTCGGATAATCCGACCGTGTGTGGGCTCCATCGGACTGTTTCCATTGGAATATCCGACCAACAAAGTTTTAGAGCTGGGCTATAAAATTTTCCAATAACATGATCCGATCGGAATTTTACCGATCGTTTGTAGAGAATTCCGATCGGACAAAGTGCCACGCATGCTCAGATCAAATTCCTAGACCAAAGCTATTGGCCTGAACGTAGTCCCGTTGTAACGAAATAACGTCATCACATTACGAACGATCAGATTTTCTGACAACTTTTTCCGACCGTGTGTATGCAACACCAGTTTCGGACAAAATCCGACGGATTTTGTTGTCGGAATGTCTGACCATGTGTACAAGGGCAAAGAAGATGCCCGTAGAGACGTCCCACTGTTTTGAGATTCACATGCAAAAATTAAGCTCTTTTCTGGTAAGAGTTTTTTCAAGAGGGGTCCCTTTGCACACCCCCCTCTCCTTTCTCTGTGCACGTGTGAAGGTGCTATCTTTCGGCGACAGCAAATTTCATCCTAAGTGATTTTAAAGGACTGTTTTTTCTCTGCAACATTTGATGACAAACTCCATTTACCATATTTATTGGCGTATAACACCCACTTTTTCCCCCTTAAAATCAGGGAGAAATCATGGGTGCCTGTTAAACGCCGATCACCCGCTGATCTGCGCTGTCTGTGGAGCGCCGCTGACATTTGCTAAGCCAAGCCAAGTGTACTATGTAGTCGGCTCCACTCGCAGTCACGCCCAGTCCCACCTCCGAACCTTTACCTCCCGCCATTGGCCCGGTGTTGTGTCCATCATAGGAGCTGGGCCAAGGGGTGGGACGGGGCGTTACTGCGAGCGAAGCCAAGTAGCCGAGTACACTTGGCTCGGCTTGGTCTATGTCGGTGGTGGGAGGAGCCGAAGGATTTCAGCAGCGGCGGGAGGAGCCAAAGATCTCGGCAGTGGCGGGAGGAGCCGAAAATCTCGGTGACGGGAGAAGCCGAAGATCTCGTTAGCGGCGGCGGCGGTAAATTTAAAATGAAACCATGCTGCAATTTTGGGAAAGGCTGCAGGGGGACAGGGGAAGGCTGCAGGGGGACAGTGCAAGGCTGCAGGTGGACAGTGGAAGACTGCTTTGATGGGCATTTAAAATGAAAGTTTTTTTCCTTAAACTTGCCTCCTAAACTTGGGGTGCATGTTATACACTGGTGCTTGTTATACGCCAATAAATACGGTAAATATTGTGTACGGACTGCATAGAATGGACATATGTTGAATAGATTGCTCATGTTATGTGAATAATCATATGCACAAGCCCTGCCCGAGTCTATTTGGGCTTTTTTCGGTTTTAATGTATATATATATATATATATATACATATGTGTGTAGTATATATAGCCCAAATAGACTCGAGCAGTGCTTGTACATATGATTATTCACATAACATGAGCAATCTATATATATATTGTGCTGTATTGCTGGGACACCCTGGCAGCAGATAAAAAAAAGAGGGGGTCAATTTATGGCCCCTAGTAGTGGTGTCAGATATAAGGGTGCAGAGCCTATCAGGAAGGACATACATTGTACAAATGTTTTATATATACGTATATATAAAACCACACACAAACTCAGATCCTGTTTTATTTCACTTCATCTTCATTTATAAGTGGGACATTGTTTGTGTTTTACAAGGTACCCCAATCAAATGAAAACCGATTCAACGTGGTTTTATTGTTAACAGTTCTAAAAATCACTAATTATCTTTTTATAGAAACAGATCTAAAAATAACCCACCTTACTTCCCTGCAAGTAAATGTAAGGCATTTGAACATGCTGTCTCAAGGTTTATAAACCCAAACATCTCCTGATCATCCGGTGAAAAGCATTGCTAAGTAGGGCTCTAATGTTCCAAAGTCTATTCACTACATCTGGTTCAAGTGAGTTCAGTGGCACAGCTCTTACATACTTTTTTATTTCCAGGAACAAAGACACAATCAAGGTTATTGAGTTTGGTAGCTAAAAATGTTAAATAAGCTCTGTGTTTATACCAAATTCAGATGGAAATAGTCTTTAAAGTGTTCTCAACTATTTTTAGCAGTTGAAGTAATTGACTATATACACCTTCAAATAACCAGTTCTTTTGAAAAAAAGATTCTTTTTTAAGGCTGAAAATAGACTTCAGAAAGAAGGGTCGACTATGAGGACAATAATTCTATGGTGATTGTTATAACTGATTGCCAAGTAATAAAAAGGTTGGTATTTTTTAATGGTGGTTTAATTAGATTACATAGCTCAGGATTCTACAGTTTGGCAAGCACGCTACAATACAGCAGATTGTATGAATTCCTTTTACACTTTTCAATGCCAGTACTGCCAGCAGAAGAGTTAACTGGGTGCACCAAGTTCATGGTAATACGAGAGGTACAGGCCACCCGCATTTTACTTGTTTGTATATTCACTAGTATAGACATACTAGCTTGATAAAAATAATTAAACATATTAGAGTTCTCTTTTTTTCTGGTAACTTTACCAAATGAAAATATATTATATATATATATATATATATATGTATATATATATATATATATATATATATATATATGTATATATATATATATATATATATATATATATATATATATATATATATATATATATATATATATATATATATATTGTACCACAAGTTTGCAATTTTGTTTCCTATGTAGTTATTGCCAGATCAACTATAAATAACTAAATACAGTGTGTGGTGATATTTTATAAACACGGCATTCTATTATTATAACTTAACACAGATTTGTAATGATTTGTAAATAATTTTGATATTGGTGTGTTATAGACAATCACTGCTAATGGGTGAAAACTAGTCTGAGATCCATCATTATGTATAAAGGTGTGCTACCGGCGCAAATAAAAAAACGTATCTATAACTACGTTTTTTGCATATATATATATATATATATACCACTCTTAAACGTATATTTAAACATAAGTCAATTCTTACTGACTAGTCAAACTGTACCAACTAATCAGATATTGGCTCTATGAAAACATCATCACTAAAAAAAACTTACAATATTATGGTAATATTGTATAATATTGTAAGGTTTTTTTTTTAGTGATGATGTTTTATAATAAAGTTTAAATAATTTTGATATTGGTGTGTTATAGATAAATATACAAAGCTAAATGCAGGTATTATATTTTCCCAAATCAAATACTATTGTATTCAACACTGTTTGGTAAGTAGGTTTATTGTTTGGCTTGGCTTTGTTAGCTTTGTTAGCTAGAAGTTGCATGAACTTTAAGGACGTGCACTTGATGTAGTGTACTTGAACATTAGACTATTGAACCGGTCAATTAGTGAAGGACAAACTAGGTCTTACTTTATTGGTGTAAACATTCTGTTATTTTCAAACACTTTAAAGCTCATCCCCTTAAAACTTTAAACCAATGATATCCAAGAGTACTGTATACCCTTTTTTGCACTGTCCCATATATATAGACACCAATATCTTGTGCTCCCATACACTTTTCTCCAGCACATTTTGCCTCTTAGAAAATTCAGCACTGTTGATTGATTATTGTAATTAAGCTTTTTGAGTGTATACACTTGCAATGAAGACTTTTTCATTTCTGTTGCCTCTTACTATGCCTGAGATTTTAATACAAAAGGCATATTTTCACACACCAACCAAATGTTTTGGCTTGGCAAAAAGACTTGTGCCTTTTTGTAACATTCCAGGTCCCGTTGACCTGCCTGGCATTGGAAGTTTCCTTAATATTCTTTGGAATGGAGGGTTACAAAATCAACATGAAATTATGGTAACTATGCTTGCTCTTATAATGAACTCTAAAGATGCACTTCTGCTAAAGATGGACTTCTGCTGTAACTAAAATATTATGTTGTTTTATTTTTCTACTGCTATCTCCAATTCTACTACTTCTGCTACTACTATTGCTATTGCTCATCATCATCATCATCATCATCAAAATAGCATAGTACTTGTCATAATGTTAGATTTCCCGTTTTATGTTATAAATATTACTAATGTGATCATTTGATCTTTGTTCTGTTTCTCTTTAGTTAAAATATCATCAACAGTTTGGAGGTATTTTCAAGATGAATCTTGGAAATTTTAAGTCAGTGCAAATTGGAGACCCAGATTTACTAGAAACCCTTCTAAGAAAGGAAACAATGTATCCAAAGAGAATGGAGATTAAACCTTGGAAAATGTACAGAGAATATAGAGGAGAAGAGTATGGCCTGCTTACACTGTAAGTGCTCATTGTTTTAGTATGGGATTGCGTCATGTAAAGATGTATTTTATGTCATAGCACACTTTGAAAATGTATTTGCATACATTGTACTATACAGGCAAACCTCGCTTTTAACCACCTCACGCCCGCCCTATAGCCGAATGACGGCCGTAGAGCAGGCGCGTTCGTCTGGGAGGCCGTCCCTGGACGTCCTAATGTTTACTTCCGCAATGCGCGCCGCCGCGGGCGTGCATCGCGGAAGTTCTGTGTTCGCCGTGTCCCCCGGGGACAGGCAAACACAGATCGCTGTAAACGGCCAATCACAGCGGCCGTTTACAGCGCGATCGGCGTGTCCAATGGGAGATGATCTCATATGTAAACATATGAGATCATCTCTCAGCGCCACTCTCCCTCCTCACACAGACAGAGTGTGAAAGGGAGAGATGAACGGCTGCAGCGGCAGCCGTTCTGCTTTGCTTTTTGATAAAAAAAAAAAGTAAAAAAAAAAAAAAAGTGCCACCCCCCCCCAGCAGTGCCATCCATCCTCCCCCAGCAGTGCCAGCCATCCTACCCCAGTGCCATCCTGCCCCAGTGCCATCCACCCCAGTGCCATCCACCCCAGTGCTACCTGACCCCAGTGCCATCCACCCCAGTGCTACCTGCCCCCAGTGCTACCTACCCCCAGTGCCACCTGCCCCCAATGCCACCTGTTGTCAGTGCCATTTGTCCCCAGTGCCATCTGTCAACAGTGCCACGTATAAGTGCCATCTGTCATCAGTGCCACGTGTCATCAGTGCCACGTATTAGTGCCATCTGTCATCAGTGCCACGTATCAGTGCCATTTGTCATCAGTGCCACCTGTCAGTGTCACGTGCCATCTGTTGTCAGTGTCACGTCATCAATACCACGTATCAGTGCCATCTGTCATCAGTGTCACGCGTCATCGGTGCCATGTATTAGTGCCATCTGTCATCGGTGGCACGTATTAGTGCCACGTATTAGTGCCACATGTCTTCAGTGCCACGTATTAGTGCCACTTGTCATCAGTGCCACGTATAAGTGCCACGTGTCATCAGTGCCACATATTAGTGCCATCTGTCATCAGTGCCACATATTAGTGCCATCTGTCATCAGTGCCACGTGTCATCAGTGCCACGTGTCATCAGTGCCACGTATAAGTGTCATCATTGCCACGTATCAGTGCCATCTGTCATCAGTGTCACGTGTCATTGTCCTGGTGCTTCAAAAGTGTAATAAATAGTCAACAAGTTAGATGTGTAATTTATGTTCCTAGAACACATGATGGCGCTACCTGCATGTTGGGCCTCTCTATGTGGCCAGGCTGTGAAAAAGTCCCACACATGTGCTATTGTAATACTCAGGAGGAGTAGCAGAATTTTTTGGGGGGTGTCATTTGTGGTATACACATGCCATGTGAGAGAAATAACCTATTACAATGACAATTTTGTGGAGAAAAAAAAAGAAAAATCTTAATTTTGCAAAGAATTGTGGCAAAAAAATGACAACATCAAAAAGCTCACTATGCCTCTTACTAAATACCTTGGAATGTCTACTTTCCAAAAAGGGGTCATTTGGGGGGTATTTGTACTTTCCTGACTTGTTCGGGTCACAAGAAGCGAGATAGTCCACCAGTACATCAGATGTGATCAATTTTGTGCGATTCGCACCACAGCTTGTAGACTCTCTAACTTTCACAAAGACCAAATACTATCCACTAATTTGGGTTATTTTTACCAAAGATATGTAGCAGTATAAATTGTGGCCAAAATTTATGAAGAAAAAATAATAATTTGCATAATTCTGTCACAGAAACAAAGAAATATGCGTTTTTTTTCATAATTTTCGGTCTTTTTTCATTTATAGCGCAAAAAATAAAAACCCCAGAGGTGATAAAATACCACCAAAAGAAAGCTCTATTTGTGGGAAAAAAAGGACAAAAAATTCATTTGGGTGCAGTGTTGCATGACTGAGTAATTGTCATTCAAAATGTGAGAGCACCGAAAGCTGAAAATTGGTCTGGGCAGGAAGGGTGTTTAAGTGCCCAGTAAGCAAGTGGTTAAGTACCCAATGGGGTTTATTTACTAAAGCTGGAAAGTGCAAAATCAGGCTCACTTCTGCATAGAAGACAATGAGCTTCTAACCCCAGCTTGTTCAATTAAGCTTTGGTAATAAAACCTGGAAGCTCATTGGTTTCTATGCAGAAGGGAGCCTGATTTTGCACTTTCCAGCTTTAGTAAATAAACCCCATTGTGTACTTAAAAGTGGGGTATGCCTGTACACACTACGTCCACATACTTTATACTAAATATCAGCTTTTTTCAGTTGCACAGTGATGTATAAAATCAAACTTTTATGCTAAGAGTAATATGTATTCTGTATTCAAATCCATTCTAAAAATGCGCCTGCACATGCGCCATAGACATCGGTGCCCGGTTTTAGGAAAATATCTTCTAAGCCTTAATCTAGGCTTAACTGTAGGTTAAAGTGGTCTGTAAGGGTTTATAACCACTTTAAGCCTCCTGCACACTGGACGTTTTTACAGCTGCTGTTTTTGGCTGTAGATGTTTTTTTTTCTACAGTCATTAAACTCTCCATCATGTTATCCTATGTGTCCGTGCACACATAGGCTGTTATCAGCAGTTTTGGGCAGTGGTGTTTTTGAGCAGTAAAAATAAAACAAAACTAGTGGGTTCTGAGAAACGTTTTTCAGCTGTAAAAACGCTCTAACGCTGATAAACATTGATAAACGCGAAAAAACTGCTTTTTTTTTTAACGTTGTAAATTAATTTAGTTAAATTTGTTTAATTCTTTTTTGGAATTCGTCTTCTTTATTCGTATTCAAATCAATTCAAATTTTTTGAATTCGAATCGTTTTCGAAACAGTTTCAAATTTAAATAGTTTTGGAATTGTTTTCTAATTTCCAAAGAGAATGAAATAGAATAGAAAATAAAGGAGTAGAATAGAAAAAATATAATAGAAGAGAAAAGAATATAACAGAAAATAAAAGAGTAGACTATAATAGAGTAAAACAGAAAAAAATAGAATAGAATAGAAATGAATGGAATAAAATAGTATATAACCATCTTCGGAAATCAGAATAGAATAGAATTCAAAGAGCAATATAATAGAATACAATAGAATATAACCATTTGCCAGAATTCAAATAGAGTCATTTAAAATTTGAATAGAATAGAAAAGAACAGATTAGGATAGAATAGAAAATAACATATTTTTATAGAAAAAAAAAAACAATAGGAAGAAAATAACCACCTTCCTAGTCTAATCTATTCTTTTCTATTCTATTCAAATTTGAATTGATTATATTTGAATTTTGGGAAATGGTTATATTCTTTCTATTCTATTCTTTTTTTTTTATTCTATTATTTTTCTATTTCTTTATTCTATTCTTTTTAATTCTATTTTTTATTTTATTCTATTCTATTGTTTTTTGATTTTAGCATTTTCTATTCTTGTATAGTCTATTCTATTCTTTTCTATTCTATTCTTTTCTAATATTTTCTTTTCCATTCTGTTGGGTTTTTTTTTCTATACTATTCTGTTCTATTTTATTTCAATCTATTATTTTCTATTCTGTTTAAATTTAATTTTGGTAAATAGTTATATTCTATTCTATTTTTTTAATTATATTTTTTTTCTATTCTAGTATAGTCTATTCTATTATTTTCTTATGTTTTTAAATTCTAATTTATTCTATTTGAAATTCAAATTTCAGAAGATGGTTATATTCTTTCTATTTTATTCTATTTCCAAATGTGCTTATGGAAGAATGGTCAACCCTTCCCATAGACATACCCCTAAACCTTGTGGACAGGTTTAGAGTTGAAGCTGTTAGAGCTGCAAAGGGTTTGCCAACATGTTGAGGGCATGGGGCCTGGCATGGTTCAGGAGCGGGGCGCTCTCTCATCCCTTTTCCTGTGGCCTGCCAGATTGTGTGCTCAGATAAGGGTCTGGTATGGATTTTGGAGGGACCCAAACGCCATTTGGCAACTTGCATATAAGCCTTTAAAATGAGCACTAAAATAAGACTTTAATGGTGTTCGCATGTTCGCATCTGTTCGCATGTTCTGGTGCAAACCGAACTGGGGGGTGTTCTGCTTATCCCTACTAGTGACAGGTAAGGAAATCTCACAAGGGTTTGTAAAAGCTTAGAATATGCCATATCAGGCATAGAAGAGGGTAGCGGGGCCATGCTAACGAAGGCTTAAATATTTGTAAAATTCTCTTGCACCCACCCCCTTCATTTCCAGCATTATCCTTCCCAAAACAGGTGTCTCTTCTACAGCTGCTGTGGAAGAAAAAATGTGGCCAAATCACCCTTATGCTCAGTTCCCTGAAGCCAGCATGACAAAAAATGCTTGTTTTGCAGCTGCTGTCATTCCATCTAATAGAATTATGCTATTAGCCCCTGTACACACGGTTGGACATTGCCGACGGAAAATGTCCAATCAGACCGTTTTGAAGGATAATCCGACTGTGTGTGGGCTCCATCGGACTGTTTCCTTCGGAATATCCGACAGACCAAGTTTTCCTGCTAGGCTACAAAATTTTCCGACAACATGATCCGATCGGACTATGTGTGGAGAATTCCGATTGGACAAAGTGCCACGCATGCTCAGATCAAATTCCTAGACCAAATCTATTGGCTACTAGCCTAAACGTAGTCTCGTCCTAACGAAATAATGTCATCACGTTAAGTACGATCAGATTTTCTGACAACTTTGTTCCGACTGTGTGTATGCAACAGTTTCGGCCAAAATCCGACGGATTTGGTTGTCGGAATGTCCGACCGTGTGTACAAGGGCTTAGAGGATGGGTACATGGGACCATAACACGTGGTCTGGTAAGCATAAACAGAAATGCTACTATCCTGGAAACTGGGTCAGTCTGCTGGTTGTTGGAAAGGATGCACTATGGGGCACACCACTAAAGCTAGTGATGCTACCATGTGCTTGTATGTTGGGGACATTCACCTGTACCCCTTCCTGTCATGCTGGCTTGCAGCCTGGCAGCTCTCCAGGCCCAGAAGAGGTGGCTGACTACATATCATCTTCAGTCAGACAAGGTTTGATAACACTAACCTGCTAGTTGCTTTTTTACCTGGTAGAATTTACACATGTACTTTGCTTGGCACATGTACTCAATCTGCTGAAACGGCGGTTCTTCGTTAGGTACTCTGGCTTCAAGAAGGTTCTGTTGTCAGGCCAGAAGGGTCACTTTAGGTGCCTGCCAAAAATGCAGTGCCAACACAGGCTGCTTGGCAACTGCCTCATTTGTGACACTCCTAGTTGTGGAACACAACATTGGCCATATTGCGGAGGTTGTGCCAGGAGTGTACCTGTGTGATTATGGTATTAGAAAAAAAACATGCACCAATAGAAGGAGTGCCAGACCAAAAGATTAATCCAAATTACTCTATTTAGACTTTTGTCTATTGGCTTTCACACAAAAAAAAAACATGTTTCAGGGCCAGAAAACATTCCCCCTTCCTCAGGGCTTCAGTTAAACTTGAATGGACTCAAAAAAGGGCTTTTCTTTTATGAATCTGAGGATTTACTAGCCAGCAGCATATGCCTCAGTAATCAAGGGATATTGTTTAATATTATGGATTAGGGTATGAGGGCAGACTGTGGGGAACTTGGGTTCTTTTCACAGATGATGACTCATGATTTAGGATGCATGCAGCATGTTGGCACCTTTTATTGCGGTGACCAAAATTTGTGGGAATTAGTGTTGGAGCACACACTGTATGGCCTGATGGAATTTTAGTTCTTTAGTGTGAAAAATTACACAAGTATATCACTTAAAACCGATGAAAGAAAATAATAAATACATAAACAACCATAAACAGAACCCTATACCCACAATTGTTAATGCAAAAAATCGTTTATAAAGTATGGTCAAATTTGCTCCAACAGAGGAAAAAGATTCCTTCCTGATCCCTTAACCTCCCTAGCGATGATCCCGAGTCTGGCTCGGGTTGGGATTTTAGTTCCACGAGCGGTAACCCTGAGCCAGACTCGGGATCGCATCGCTGGATACAGGGAGGACACGGAGAAGTTACTTACCTTGTCCCCTGGATCCAGCGATGTCCTCCACGCTGTGTGATCGAGCTGTCCTCCGCTCGATTCACATAGTGCCCGAATGCCGCCGAGCTCCGTTCCCTGCGAGGTTACAGTGCACCGGAGCGGAGATCGGCGCCAAATTCAAAAAAGTAAAAAGGCACAAAACACACACAGTACTGTAATCTTACAGATTACAGTACTGTATAAAAAAAATACACACCCCCTTTGTCCCTAGTGGTCTGTGCAGTGCCCTGTATGCACTTTTATATTATAAATACTGTTTTTTCTGCCTGAAATTTGGAGATTGTCCATAGCAACCAAAAAGTGTCCCTTTTTCAGTGTATTAGGATTTGATTACATTATTGAATAATTTTTATTATTATTTATTATATTATAAACTTTATCATACCCGGGATGTCTGCTAGACTCTGGTTTGAACAGATTTAAGAGAGTTATTCCTAAGAATTACAGGACTATAATTATAAAACGCCAAATTTCCATGCAATATAATTGTACCGCTTTCAGCACCTAAAACCAGAACTAATCATACCGCCAGGGAGGTTAAGGCAATCAAATATTCCCTGATCAAATATTTCTGGTCTTATTATTTTCCTTGCATTTAGGAATGTATCCAGTTTTTTTTCTAAACAACCAATTAGGCTAGCTACAACTAGTTCCTGAGGGGCTCTATTTCACAGCTCTTACTATGAAGAAGCCTTTTGGTACACAGAGGAACCAGTCTTGGATTACCAATGACTACAAAATCCCTGCTGCTACAGACTAGACATGTGCGGTTCGTTTCATACGAATTGAAAATTTGTACATTCGGAAGCATCCGAAATACAAATTTCTAAGCTTCCGAATTGTATACGAAATTTTGTTGACGAATTTCAGATCCAAATTCAGTTACAACGGAAAACTTGACTGGTGTTTTTTTTGACCAATCAGAGTTTTTCTTCTGCTGCTGAGTAGGGATGGGTGAACGGTTCGGCCCGAGCATAAGTTCGGGCCGAACTTTGGATATTCAGATGTTCTGCAGAACACTGAACAATATGCCGCATATTGTTCGGGGCAAATTCGAAAGCCACCGGAACACCGTTAAAGTCTATGGGACATTAACATGAAAAATTACAAGTGCTAGTTTTAAAGGCTTATATGCAAGTTATTGTCATAAAAAGTGTTTGGGGAACCGGGTCCTGCCCCAGGGGACACGTAGTAATGCAAAAAACGTTTTAAAAACGCAGTTTTTGTGGGAGCAGTGATTTTAATAATGCTTAAAGTGAAACAATAAAAGTGAAATATTCCTTTAAATTTCATACCTGGGGGGTGTCTATAGTATGCCTGTAAAGTGGCGCATGTTTCCCGTTTTTACAACAGTCCCTGTACAAAATGACATTTCTAAAGGAAAAAAAGTAATTTAAAAGCACTCGCGGCTATAATGAATTGTCCGTCCCGGCAATACACATAAAAATCATTGAAAAAAACAGTTTGGGTCTGGTATAAATATTAAGTGGAACCCAGAACCAAAATAAAAATAAATTTCTTGGGGGTCCCCCCAAATTCCATAACAGGCCCTTCAGGTTTGGTATGCATATTAAGGGGAACCTTGCACCAAAAATGTTAAAAAAATGGCGTGGGGGTCTCCCTCAAAATCCATACCAGACCTGATTTTAAGGGGAACCTGTGCCAATTTTTTTTTTTAAATGGCGTGGGGGTTCCCTCAAAAATCCATCCCAGACCCTTATCCGAGCATGCAACCTGGCAGGACGCAGGAAAAGAGGGAGGACGAGAGCGTTCCCCCCCCCTCCTGAACCGTACCAGGCCACATACTCTCAACATGGGGAGGGTGCTTTGGGGTAGCCCCCCAAAGCACTGTGTCTCCATGTTGATGGGACAAGGGATTCATCCCCACAACCATTGCCCAGTGGTTGTGAGGGTCTGGAGGTGGGAGGCTTATTGGAATCTGGAAGCCCCCTTTAACAAGGGGACCCCCAGATCCCTGTGAAATGGTAATGGGGCACAAATGTACCCCTACCATTTCACAAAAAAAGTGTGAAAATGGTAAAATGACATGACACGGCTTGGGACAAGTCCTTTATTAAAAATAAAAAAATAAGAATGTCCCACAAAGTCTTCTTCTTCTTCTCTTTAACCAATAAAACCACCAAGCAACTATTTCACTCTCTTATCTTTTACTTTACTATTGCAACTCCCTCTTCATAGGCTTACCTCTACAGAGGCCATCCCTCTTCAGTCTATCATGAATGATGCCACCAGACTCATCCACTGTACCAACCACTCAGTGTCTGCCTACCACCCCTCTCTGCAAATCCCTCTACTGGCTTCTGATTCCTCAACAAATAAAGTCAAAATACTAATAACTAATACCAAAAAAAACATTAACAACACTGCTTCTAATAATTGCTGAGTTATACAAACAGAAATCCTAAGCATAATATCCTTCACACAATGCTTTATAAGCTGTGTACAAATATATGAATTAACTATGTTAAAAACATAAAAACAATTGCATATGTGGTGATGAAATACATTGTACTCTACATAGCTGCAAAGGTGTGGCTATTGCCGCGTACACACGACCAGACTTTTTAACGGACTAGGTCAGACGGTCTTCCCGACGGACTTTCAACAGAGTTCCGTCGGACAAGCACACCAAAGTCTGACGGATTCGAACGTGATGACAAACGTCCGGACTAGAATAAGGAAGTTCATAGCCAGTAGCCAATAGCTGCCCTAGTATCGGTTTTCATCCGTCGGACTAGCATACAGGATTTTTCAACCTTTCCATCGGAAAGATTTGAAACATGTTTTAAATCTAAAGTTCGTCTGATTTTTAGACAGCAAAGGTCCGATGAAGCCCACACACGATCAAATTGTCCGGTGTATTCGTTCCGTCAGACCTAGTCCATCGAAAAGTCCGGTCATGTGTACGCGGCATATAACTGATTTGTAATACAGGGATTTACAGCCTCACTGAGTGGATTATCTGCAGAGACCAATTCAACACTAGGGATTGCACAATCCATGTTTGTGTCTGTTTCCAAAAATCCATCTGATGATTCTGCACCCAGTGATCCAGGAAAACTGCACAATCTCTTTACAAGATGAACTACATCTTCATATGTATCTATATATCACAATAAGGAACAATTAAGGAGTTTTTAAAGATTTCTAGCACAGCCAATCTGCCTTTGAACAACTATAGTAAATGTGTGGCCAAATCCAGAACAGTCAAAAAAAATGTGGTTATATAGCACCAACATGCAATTGTTTTCATCATGAGTGGAGTTTTCTTTAAAAAGATAAGCTACTGTCTGCATAAATAATATTACATGTTTGATACCATGTGTTCAATTTGCAGAAGAGCTATGTGTATGATATGTATATATATATGTTTTATTTTACAGTGAAGGAGAAGAATGGCATAACATGAGAAAAACTGTGCAAGGTCACCTCATGATACCTAAAGAAATAGCAAAAATGGATGTGAAGATTAATGAGGTGAATGTCTTTTACTAAAATATGTAGACACTATAGAGAAAAAAAGCTGGCATTGTTATTATCATTTTCTAGAAATTCAAAGAAAACCTAAAATTATGGTTTTGGTAGTACGTTAAAAATCATGGAAAATACATGATTACTACTTAGTGCCACTGGCCTGTATCTGGTATAGCGTAAGAAAGAGGTCAGGTAACTTTTAACTAAAATTTCCCCAATCCTTGATTTGAAGGCATTTAAAATGAGTAGATGAGGATGAAACTCATGTCATGTGTGAACAACATACAGCCATATCTGAGACTTTAGCCCCTTTCATACGACCGCTACGATTGGGTCCAGCTGTCAGTTTTTCAGGCTGACCTGATCTGACGGTTCATTCACCCTTATGGACTGCGGTTGTAAACAGACTATTGTCCGTTTAAAAAATGGAAAGAAAAATACTGCACTAATCTGTGAGAAAATATCAAATACAGCTGCTACATACAAATGTGACAAATATTCATGTGAAAAGGAAAGTAAAATGTAGCGCTAGTGTCTAAATAACATGTGCTTAAAATACATAAACAACAATAAAAATAAACTAATCAGCAATTAAGTGCATAAATAAGTCCACACAGTGTCCATCCAAATATTTGATGGGTCCATCATAAACCAATCCGTAGACAGAAAAAGCCAGCAATAAACTGAACCTCTGAAGATAATGGCATCAATGAAGATAGGTAAAAATGGGTACTCTTACCAGAGCTTGTGGACCTGCATGTCAGCGACACCAGATCATAAACGCATAAAGAGAAGCAGCCAGGCAGGAATGGGGTAACAGGTCACGGAAGATCCTCCATCCATGCCAACCGATTTTCAACATCCTCTGGAGACCCTTGCACAGTGGAATCAGGGATGGGTGGAAACCCAGCAACAATGTGTCACCCAAGGTGGTCAGAAAGCTGTTAGAGCAGGGGGTATGGAAAACATAAAGGGACACGGGCTCCCAATGCTGTAGGTCAAAAAGCAAAATGGCTATTTATTTAAAACACAGATAAAATAATTACATAACAAAATAAAATAGTGATCACATAGTGTAAAAAGCAATATGGGGAGCGGAGAAACCGTGCCCTACGCGTTTCATCCAAGATGGACTTCTACCGGTAGGGGCCGCATAGGGCTCCGTTTCTCCGCTCCCCATATTGCTTTTTACACTGTGTGATCACTATTTTATTTTGTTATGTAATTATTTTATCTGTTGGTGTTTTATCTTACCAGGCTATTTTCTTAAGTCAGATTCTCACTATTCATAAGCATAGCGTGAATCAGAAAAATACCACATTATAGCCACACCTGAAGCTGTGATATAGAAAAAAAAAACTTTATTAGCATTATCATCAGCTCTATATGGCCAGCTCTCTTAAAATTGTCTGCTTTGGTCAGCTTTAAAAAAATAGTGTGAATCAGGAAAATACTGCTTTATGGCCCCTAGATGGACCCAATGATCAAAGGAAATAAATAATGTTTTACTATGATCGTCGGCTCCATGTAGTGGCCATATTGAAGTGTTTTCCAGATTCATGCTATTCTTTTGAATCTAGAACATCCTATCCTGAGAGAAAATAACATTTGATTTTGCAGGTATTTGCACAGAACACATGTACGTGCAATTTTTCAGGATGATTAGCTCTGCAATTACTTTATTATAAATACACCCCAAGGTGTCTACTATAATTTATTTAATTTAATCAAAAGAGTTATGCCCCGTACACACGATATGACTTTCCCACAACAAAACCATGGAATTGTGTTTGAAGGTTGTTGGCTCCAACTTGTCTTGCATACACACATACATACCAACAATTACAAACGTAGTGATGTACAAGACATACAGTGAGCCGATAAAAAGGAAGTTCAATAGTCATGTGATATCTCCATTACGAACGCTAGTTTACAAGCCCAGTCGCTTATGGCTCGTAATTGACTCCGAGCATGTGTGGACTTGTGTACACACGATCAGAAAGTCCAACAACAAAAATTTGTTGGCGGAAAATTTGAGAACCTGCTAGCCAATATTTGTTGGCGGAAAGTCTGCCAACAAATGTTCGATGGAGCACACACATGGTCGGACTTTCTGCCAACAAGCTCACTTCCAACATTTGTTGGCGGAAAATCCGATCATGTGTACGCGGCATTAGACAAAACCCATTAGCACTGTTCTCTGCTGAGTACTGCAACAAAGTTACTAAGAAGTTGAGACACGTCACTTATAAATAGGGATTACATTCTGTGTTTATGACCAAAAAATTTGGTAAAAAGTACCCACTGGGAGTCTGTAATTTCTATAAAAAATTGTACCTATCATTCCCTTCAATTTTCATTCCTGCCTATTTGCACTGATTGTTCCACCCCAAGGGGCCATTAGCAAGTCACTACAGTCTCACTGTGCACAGCAACTTCAACAAGTCAATATTGATTTATGGCTGCCACCTGACTGCAGCCCACCCTCCAATTTCCGCTGAGCCTGTATAGAGCAATGACATTGATGTTGGACTACCTGACATCCTCCTCCCATCACAACCCTTCGCAGAACAAAACAGCTAATGCAGGCCCTTGAAGCTGATGGAGAGTATGCTGCTGAGACGACGGGAAGGAAGAGAAACATATCAGTGAAAGGCAATCTTCTTTGGTAAGTAAACAAAGAAAAGTCTAAGCTAAACTGAATAACTGACTAACAAAAATACATTTAAAAAAACGTTATCCTGCTAGGGCACAGTGAGAGGAGCATCTTTTTTTTGGGGGTAAGTCACTTGCTTCTGGCCCGGACTGGCAATACTGTTTGCTGGTATTTAGGTAGGTGGTCATCTTGTTTATAACCAACAACCAGAAACCAGAAACCAGAAAAGCCTAAACTAATCTGAATGACTGATTGAATAATGAGACCTGATTATATGTAGTGATGGACGAACTTCCGACGGGACGTTTCGCGAACGCGAAACGCGAACGGACACAAACGTTCGCGAAAACGACCGTTCGCCGCGGGCTCCATTGACTTCAATGGGAGGCGAATTTCGCAAACCTTTAGGTCGAATTTGCGGCCACGGGGTAATTATTAGGGGGTAGCACGTAGTCCCACCACCTGGACAATAGCATAATACATGTATGAGGTGAATTTGGGATCGATAACTACAAGCATTTTTTTTTTATTTGGGAAATTGTTCTGACAATTCAGGACTATGGAGCTAATGAAGGCAATGGAGGAGAGGGAAGGTCAGGGACCAGGGTAGGCAAACAAGAGGGTGCAGGAGATACAGAGCACTGACAGCAGCACCGTAATACAGAGCACTGACATCAGCACCGTGACATACAGCGCTGACAGCAGCTCCGTGACATACAGCGCTGACAGCAGCTCCGTGACATACAGCGCTGACAGCAGCTCCGTGACATACAGCGCTGACAGCAGCTCCGTGACATACAGCGCTGACAGCAGCTCCGTGACATACAGCGCTGACAGCAGCACCGTGACATACAGCGCTGACAGCAGCTCCGTGACATACAGCGCTGACAGCAGCTCCGTGACATACAGCGCTGACAGCAGCTCCGTGACATACAGCACTGACAGCAGCTCCGTGACATACAGCGCTGACAGCAGCTCCGTGACATACAGCGCTGACAGCAGCACCGTGACATACAGCGCTGACAGCAGCTCCGTGACATACAGCGCTGACAGCAGCTCCGTGACATACAGCGCTGACAGCAGCTCCGTGACATACAGCGCTGACAGCAGCTCCGTGACATACAGCGCTGACAGCAGCTCCGTGACATACAGCGCTGACAGCAGCTCCGTGACATACAGCGCTGACAGCAGCTCCGTGACATACAGCGCTGACAGCAGCTCCGTGACATACAGCGCTGACAGCAGCTCCGTGACATACAGCGCTGACAGCAGCTCCGTGACATACAGCACTGACAGCAGCACCGTAAGCAGCCCCAGGAGGAAGTCAGCACAGCACAGGGATGGTGTGATCCCCTCATAATAAGAACCCCCAGGAGGAAGTCAGCACAGCACAGGGATGGTGGGAGCCCCTCATAATAAGAACACCCAGGAGGAAGTCAGCACAGCACAGGGATGGTGGGAACCCCTCATAATAAGCAGCCCCAGTAGAAATATGACACCGCTCAACCTCTTCAAAGAGGAGGGTAGGGGCATATAGTACGGTGTGCTTTTTTGGGTCAGGGAAGTGAGCCAAATGAATTAAGAAGGTCTGTGTGCTTGATTCCAAAAATTGTTTATAGACATATACATGGTCTACTGATCACATGTGTTGAATTCCTCCGAGATCCATGCCTCATTCATTTTTAGAAATGTGAGGTAGTTAACACTGTGGTGAGCTAGGCGAGTACGCTTATCGGTCACAATCCCCCCTGCTGCGCTGAACGTCCTTTCGGACAGGACACTGGATGAGGGGCAAGCCAACAGTTCGATTGCAAATTGGGCAAGCTCTGGCCAGAGGTCAAGCCTGCCCACCCAGTAGTCTAGGGGTTCATCACTCCTCAGAGCGTCCACATCGGCCGTTAACCCAATGTAGTCGGACACCTGACGGTCTAGGCGTTCCCTGATGCTGGATCCGGATGACACCTGTCGATGGGTCGGCTGAAAGAATGACCTCATATCCGAAGTCACCAACACATCTTCAAACCGGCCTCTTCTTGCAGGCGCTGTTGGATTGGTACCCGCAAATCCTTCTCTGGGAGTGGGAATTGCTCCTCTGCCAGCGCACGCAAAAGCAGAATGCAGCATTTCTCGAAGCAAGGCCTGGAAGTGCTGCATTCTGACAGCCCTCTGCGACGGCGGTAACATTTCCGCCATTTTGTGTTTGTACCGGGGGTCTAAGTACGTTGCCACCCAGTACTGGTCCTTGACCCTCATGCTTTTTATACGGGGGTCCCTATTAAAACACTGGAGCATGAAGGCCCCCATTTGCACTAAAGTGGAAGCGGTGTGGTGGCCTGGCTCCTGCTCATCATCCAGGATAATGTCGTCCTCTTCATTCTCCTCTCCCCATCCTCGCACAACAGGGATCCCAGAAAGGTTTAAAGCATGCTCTTCTTGCTCCTGCTCATCCGCCCCGGCACCATCCTCCTCTGACTCCTCATCAGACTCCTGTTGTTGACTTGTCTCAGATAGAGTAGCCCCCCCTGGGAATTCATCCAGCATTGCGACTTCCTCATCTTCCCGCTCCTGCTCCTCCACAGCCTGATCAATGACACGACGCAATGCACGCTCCAGAAAGAAGGCATAAGGTACCATGTCACTGATGGCGCCATGGCTGCGACTGACCAGTTTGGTGATCTCCTCAAATGGCCGCAGAAGTCTGCATGTGTCGCGCATGAGCAGCCACTGGCGCGGTGAAAAAAAACCCAGCTCCCCAGAACCGTTTCTTTCGCAGAGTTCATACAGGTAGACGTTAACTGCACGTTTCTGCTGGAGCAGCCTATCAAGCATATAGAAGGTTGAGTTCCATCGCGTCGGGCAATCGCAAATAAGACGTCTGACCGGCAGATGGTGTCGCCGCTGAATGTCAGCAAGGCGAGCCATGGCCGTGTAAGATCTTCTGAAATGGGCCGAGATTTTCCTTGCCTGCCGCAAGATGTCCTGGACCCCAGGGTATTTGACAAGGAATCGCTGCACGACCAAGTTTAAGACGTGTGCCATGCACGGCACGTGCGTGATTTTGCCCTGTTTCAATGCGCTAAGCAGATTGGCACCGTTGTCACACACCACTTTACCAACTGTCAAATTGAGCGGTGTTAGCCACTCATCTGCCTGTGAACGCAAAGCTGAAAGGAGTGCCGGGCCAGTGTGGCTCTTTGCTTCCAGGCACAACAGACGCAGCACGGCATGGCAACGTCTCACCTGGCATGTGGAATAGGTTCTGGGGAGCTTGGGCGGTGCAGTGGAAGAGACGCTAGCAGCGGAAAAGGAGGAGGCAGCTGAGGAGGAGAGGGAGGAGGATGGAGTAGGAGGAGGAGAAGAAGAGTCAGGCCTGCATGCAATCCGTGGCGGTAAAACCAAATCTACACGGGTGCCACGGGTTACATGCTTGACGGCCGTCAGAAGGTTCACCCAGTGGGCAGTAAAACTGATATACCTTCCCTGCCCGTGTTTGCTAGACCACGTGTCTGTGGTCAGATGTATCTTGGCACCGACACTGTGTGCCAGAGATACATTCACTTGCCGCTGAACATGGCCATATAGCTCTGGGATGCCCTTCTCTGAGAAATACTTCCTTCCTGGGACCTTCCATTGTGGTGTTCCAATGGCCACAAATTTGCGAAAGGCCTCCGAGTCCACCAGTTTATATGGCAGTAGTTGGCGGGCTATGAGTTCTGACAAGCCAGCCGCCAACCGTTGGGCAAGAGGGTTATCCGGCGTCATCATTTTTTTACGCTCAAACATTAGGCCCACGGAAGCCTGCCTTTTTGCAGAAAAATGTGAGCTTGGCGTGATGGAAGGTGGAGTGGAGGACAATTGTGAGGAGAGAGGAGAAGGAGAAGTAGAAGACGAGGCTGGACGGTGAGAGCCTGCAGTGTGGCTTTGTGTGTTCCGTTGCTCCCACTGGGCTCGGTGATGGCTGCTCATGTGCCTTCTTAAGGCGGTCGTCCCTAGGTGAGTATTGGGCTTACCGCGACTAACGCGTTGACTGCAAAGATTGCAGATGGCAACGCTATTGTCAGCAGCGGACACGTTAAAAAAAGCCCACACTGCGGAGCCATGTGCCGGTGTCCTGGGAGCGCCAGATGTGACCGTACATGGTCGATGACTCGCTCCTGATACATTTGCAGTCTGCTTTGTCCCTGCTGTGCAATGTAAGTCATTGCTGCTTCTCCTCCCTATCTGCTGGTCCATATCTCCCTCTGAACTCCCCTCCTCTTCCTCTCTTGTGGGCACCCACGTGACATCACTAGACACGTCATCATCAACGTCACCTTCCCCACCGCTATAAGTAGAGTAGGCAGCAACACCGGGGACCAACCTCCTCCTTGGGCTGATCTGGGTACTGGCGTCAGACTGCTGAGTAGCGCTTGTTGCTACCTCCTCTTCCTGATCCAATACCAAGAGTGGCTGCGCATCAGAAATGTCCTCTTGATATGGATCGGAAAATAATTCCAGTGACTCAAGCGGAAGGTATGTGGTGGTGGTGGTGGTGGTCGTGTTGTTGGTGGTAGTGTCTTTGGGGGTGCACATAGCAGAGAGTGAAGAAGAGGGTGCAGATCGAGAGGATGAGGAGGGTGCAGAAGAGTAAGGCTGAGCGAGCCACTCAACCAAGTCTGGTGCATCCTTTAAAGTAATTGAACGCACCTTCTGCAACTTCCCACTTTGGCTCAAGCCTGTTGCTCCTGCCCTACCCCTACCACCCCTGCGGAAGGGCCTGCCTCTTCCTCTGCATGTCATTTTTTAAATGACCCTGTGACAAAACTCTTAGTCCCTATACCGCTGAAGGACTGCTGCAGTATAGGTGAGCGGTCAGCAGTGGTGCACGTCAACCCTATCTATTGTGGACCGATAGCGGTCCTTACAGAACAGCAGACTGTACCGCACTCAAGCCTATGTACCGTAGCACCCTATACCAAGTTACCAGTCCTTATAAGAACTTTTGTGGACCAAGCAGGTTGTGTATTAGTGTTTAGCAGACTGTACGTCAGTCCCTATACCGCTGAAGGACTGCTGCAGTATAGGGCAGCGGTCAGCAGTGGTGCACGTCAACCCTATCTATTGTGGACCGATAGCGGTCCTTACAGAACAGCAGACTGTACCGCACTCAAGCCTATGTACCGTAGCACCCTATACCAAGTTACCAGTCCTTATAAGAACTTTTGTGGACCAAGCAGGTTGTGTATTAGTGTTTAGCAGACTGTACGTCAGTCCCTATACCGCTGAAGGACTGCTGCAGTATAGGGCAGCGGTCAGCAGTGGTGCACGTCAACCCTATCTATTGTGGACCGATAGCGGTCCTTACAGAACAGCAGACTGTACCGCACTCAAGCCTATGTACCGTAGCACCCTATACCAAGTTACCAGTCCTTATAAGAACTTTTGTGGAACAAGCAGGTTGTGTGTTAGTGATTAGCAGACTGTACGTCAGTCCCTATACCGCTGAAGGACTGCTGCAGTATAGGTGAGCGGTCAGCAGTGGTGCACGTCAACCCTATCTATTGTGGACCGATAGCGGTCCTTACAGAACAGCAGACTGTACCGCACTCAAGCCTATGTACCGTAGCACCCTATACCAAGTTACCAGTCCTTATAAGAACTTTTGTGGACCAAGCAGGTTGTGTATTAGTGTTTAGCAGACTGTACGTCAGTCCCTATACCGCTGAAGGACTGCTGCAGTATAGGGCAGCGGTCAGCAGTGGTGCACGTCAACCCTATCTATTGTGGACCGATAGCGGTCCTTACAGAACAGCAGACTGTACCGCACTCAAGCCTATGTACCGTAGCACCCTATACCAAGTTACCAGTCCTTATAAGAACTTTTGTGGACCAAGCAGGTTGTGTATTAGTGTTTAGCAGACTGTACGTCAGTCCCTATACCGCTGAAGGACTGCTGCAGTATAGGGCAGCGGTCAGCAGTGGTGCACGTCAACCCTATCTATTGTGGACCGATAGCGGTCCTTACAGAACAGCAGACTGTACCGCACTCAAGCCTATGTACCGTAGCACCCTATACCAAGTTACCAGTCCTTATAAGAACTTTTGTGGACCAAGCAGGTTGTGTATTAGTGTTTAGCAGACTGTACGTCAGTCCCTATACCGCTGAAGGACTGCTGCAGTATAGGGCAGCGGTCAGCAGTGGTGCACGTCAACCCTATCTATTGTGGACCGATAGCGGTCCTTACAGAACAGCAGACTGTACCGCACTCAAGCCTATGTACCGTAGCACCCTATACCAAGTTACCAGTCCTTATAAGAACTTTTGTGGAACAAGCAGGTTGTGTGTTAGTGATTAGCAGACTGTACGTCAGTCCCTATACCAATGAAGGACTGCTGCAGTATAGGGCAGCGGTCAGCAGTAGTGCACGGCAACCCTATGTATTGTGGACCGATAGCGGTCCTTACAGAACAGCAGACTGTAACGCACTCAGGCCTATGTACCGTAGCACCCTATACCAAGTTACCAGTCCTTATAAGAACTTTTGTGGACCAAGCAGGTTGTGTGTTAGTGATTAGCAGACTGTACGTCAGTCCCTATACCAATGAAGGACTGCTGCAGTATAGGGCAGCGGTCAGCAGTAGTGCACGGCAACCCTATGTATTGTGGACCGATAGCGGTCCTTACAGAACAGCAGACTGTACTGCACTCAGGCCTATGTACCGTAGCACCCTATACCAAGTTACCAGTCCTTATAAAAACTTTTGTGGACCAAGCAGGTTGTGTGTTAGTGTTTAGCAGACTGTGCGTCAGTCCCTATACCGCTGAAGGACTGCTGCAGTATAGGGCAGCGGTCAGCAGTAGTGCACGGCAACCCTATGTATTGTGGACCGATAGCGGTCCTTACAGAACAGCAGACTGTAACGCACTCAGGCCTATGTACCGTAGCACCCTATACCAAGTTACCAGTCCTTATAAGAACTTTTGTGGACCAAGCAGGTTGTGTGTTAGTGATTAGCAGACTGTACGTCAGTCCCTATACCAATGAAGGACTGCTGCAGTATAGGGCAGCGGTCAGCAGTAGTGCACGGCAACCCTATGTATTGTGGACCGATAGCGGTCCTTACAGAACAGCAGACTGTACTGCACTCAGGCCTATGTACCGTAGCACCCTATACCAAGTTACCAGTCCTTATAAGAACTTTTGTGGACCAAGCAGGTTGTGTGTTAGTGATTAGCAGACTGTACGTCAGTCCCTATACCAATGAAGGACTGCTGCAGTATAGGGCAGCGGTCAGCAGTAGTGCACGGCAACCCTATGTATTGTGGACCGATAGCGGTCCTTACAGAACAGCAGACTGTACTGCACTCAGGCCTATGTACCGTAGCACCCTATACCAAGTTACCAGTCCTTATAAGAACTTTTGTGGACCAAGCAGGTTGTGTATTAGTGTTTAGCAGACTGTGCGTCAGTCCCTATACCGCTGAAGGACTGCTGCAGTATAGGGCAGCGGTCAGCAGTAGTGCACGGCAACCCTATGTATTGTGGACCGATAGCGGTCCTTACAGAACAGCAGACTGTACCGCACCCAAGCCTATGTACCGTAGCACCCTAGACAGACCAAGTTACCAGTCCTGATAAAGAGCTTTGTGGAACAAGTGAGTTGTGAATGATTAGCAGACTGCAGCAGAAGGGCAGCAGTCAAGTATAATATTCTTTCTATATTTGGAAGAAAGAATATTATACGTGTACAAGCCTATTACCGTACCACTGATACCAGTCCTGAAAAGAACCTTTGTGGAACTAATAGTAACAGCAAGTCTTTAAAATTATCCTCACTGCCTGACACACTGCTTCCTGCCTGTCCCTATACAAATTGGCAAAAAAGAGTAGGCTGGAACGATTAGCTGGAACAGCTCTTTTGTGGACCTGATAGTAACAGCTAATGATGATGATGATGATGATGATGAAGAAAGACTAATCTGGCTGAGCTGTCCCTAAAATAGCAGCATACAGCGCTCTGTCCCTTTATCTAAACTGACAAAAGAAACTCAGGCTGCTGACCTAACACCTATACCAGTCCTGAAAAGAACTTTTGTGTACCAAATAGCTAGCGTTTTCTCTGTCCCTACTCCACACAGGATCCTTTCCCTACAGTGACAGAAGAAAGAATGTAAAATGGCCACCGGATCGGGTGTATTTATAGGTTAGGGGGAATGTCCAAGTGTCCATGAGCTGTCATGTCTCAATTGGTTGTCCTGTAACACATGATAAACGTGTCACGAAAGGTTAAAGTTCTTGTATACATTAAACACGTAAGTCCGCCGGGGCGAACGACGGAAAAAGGCGTTCGAACCCGCGGACGGCGAAAGTCGGAAATTCGCCGCGAAACGACCGCCGGGCGAACCGTTCGGCCATCACTAATTATATGTCATTTGGCACAGGAAGAATAGCATTTTTTTTTGGGGGGGGGGGGGGGGTCACCCACTTCTGCACTGGACTGGTAATATTGTTTTCTAGGTTTGGTTAAAGCAGTCATATTGTTTAACAAATGATCCAAAAACAAAAAACAAATCTGTCTGACTGACTAAAAATTAAAACACTGTATAATGGTGCACAATAAGAACAGTATCATTTATTTTGAGGCCCTGGTAGTCATTCACTTATTTCTGGACTGGTAATGCTGGGATTTGGGAATTGAGCAGTCATCAACATTAGCAAGTGAACCCAAAATACCTAAAATAATCTCAATAATTAATTTACTAATAGTTGAGAAACGACAGTATATTGTGTTAGAATGGTAAAATCTATTTGGGGCTCCTCACTTGCACTTTATAGAGCTTTCTAGAATAGCCTTATTTGTATGCACATAGCCCTGTCTTGTGATAATCTGGTGCATGTGAAAATTAAATGAGAGCTCCACCTGGTTGTTGAATATGTCAATTACAAGAACAGGCCCACAAAAGCCTGTGTACCTCCAGAAACACAGTGCTCTAACAAAAGAATTAAACTAACTTTAACAACTTTAATAACATTTGCAATATTGCACTTTAAACTGAATAATATATTTATCTTTGGATATGTTGCAGCTGGGGTTTTATTTGTTTATTTTTGTTGCCCTAGGAATTAAAACCTCCACATAGTGATGTTCTCCATGCAGCCCAGTAAAATGATCCATTCCTGAAAAAAATCCCCAAGTCAACTGTCAACAAGCAAAATGTCCTCCAGTAGCATTGCCCCATATTGATGACATTTTAAAGTCAACGTACACCAAGTAAAGATGCAACACAGTTATATCCTCCAGAAGACGTGCCCTATCCCTGATGCCATTTCATGGTCAATGTTTACCAAGCAAGGTGTAACACAGAGATACCCTCCAGATGTTGACAGCTTGGAGCCTTTTTTCGAGGAAAGCATACCAATTTTTCCTTAATTGGGCCAAAAATCTTGACATGTTTTAAAGTCTTGGTGTGCTAATATTTTTCTTTTTCTTTCTCCTAAAAGTCTGATTTCCAAATCTCAAACTCACTCCTCCAGGTCAACAGATGGCAAGCTTAAGATGAAGAGGAATTCCTCACAATCTAACTGTGCTGTGGCCTAGTCTGAGGTAAATGCCAACACTTTTTACAAGCTTGCACACAAACAAATTGCAGAGACATTACAACTAATATTATGGTATCTGTTACTAATAGGTTTTGCTCACAAATCTTCTAAAAAGAAGTTCAGCCACAAGTGCGAAAAAAATTAAAGAGGTTCATGAACAGAATGTATGTAAAACTGCTCCAGAAAAGAGATTACAGGAGGCCTAAAAAGGATTGGTCAGTAAAAACAATGCCTGCAAAAACATTCTACTATTTCTAATTCTACACATTTTGCAATGTCAAGTTTGTATGTGAGTGACCAGGTCACCGAACAGGCATAGAAACTACAAGGCATGACACAGGGAGACTTGGGTTGCCACCTCACCCTTTAAACCCGAACACATGAATTACACAGGTTCTGAGGCTAATTTAATGCAGATAAGGCACAAAGTGAGTTTAATCACCACCCTAATCAGCCACAGAACCTGTGTAATTAATATGTGTTCAGTTTTAAAGGGATGAAGTGGCAACCTAGTGTAACCCATTCTGAATGTAATTAATCTACTTCATGTTCAGATACATCTCCAACAACTGCAGAAAATGTTATCTTATGTGAAGACCTACTTTGTTCAAGCAATGCATCTGCCAAATCTGTAATGTTATGCCCTGTTATGCCTTCCATATCTGCACAGTTTATTATTTCATGCCAAAAGGTGTTTTCTCATAAGTAGAATCTGTAATTTTGTGATTCAATATGCCTTCTGTAAGTTCAGAATTTTCAGATATGGTCTCTACATCTGCCGAGTCAATTTCCACATGTTCTAATATGTCTTCTACATCAAGTCTAAAGCATTTTTGGCACCAGATGTACTAGTTGTCATGTACAACTACTAAATTATACTATTTCTAAAAGCACACCCTAATCCACCATCATCGGATGCTAATAATGTGACACCTTTTTAGGGGCATAAAGTCTACTTTAGCCCTTTGCCCAGTGATAGCACAATTCAAATAAAATGTTAATTTCTTGCCTTTCAAGGGGCATAATGTTTACCTTTGCCCTGTACCCAGTGTTTGCACAGTCCAAAAAAAATTTATTATATTTTGTATATAAATCCAAGCAATATTTTGTTCCAAGGGTTTGCCTTTCAGTACTAACCGATAAAGTCCATTAATTAATGGTTGTAAGGTTTAAAATGTACATGTATGCATATGCAGGAAGTAGGATCAGTGGAAGAGGGAGATTGGGTCGCAACCAGGAGCCAATAATCATGTTAGCAACTTTCTGAAGTTGCCATGTACAGAAAGAATTGACCCTTGGGGTGGAACGACTGGACAGGGGGGTTAACATGACAATGAGAAGAATGACAGGAAGCAATAAGAGTTAGAAAAGAATCAATAATGACAGATACTCACTTTGTACTTTTTTGTAGTTCATTTTTTAATTAGTCACTCACTTGTGGCAGCTAGGTTATTTAGTAAGTGAGCTAGAAATGCCTAACGTAATCTCAAAAACTGACTAATGAAAAATTAACAGACCATATCTTGTGGAATGGTACGAATGACTGAATCATTTATATAGAAGTCAGTCATTCACTTCTAAGGATGGACCAAACATCCCCCGGGTTCGGTTCGCACCAGAACACACGAACAGGCAAAAAGTTCTGGCAAACATGCAAACCCTATTAAAGTCTATGGGACACGAACATGAAAAATCAAAAGTGCTAATTTTAAAGGGTTATATGCCAGTTATTGCCATGAAAAGTATATGGGGACCCGGGTACTGCCTAGGGGACAAGTATCAATGCAAAAAAAGTTTTTAAAACAACAGTTTTTTTCAGGAGCAGTGATTTTAATAATGCTTAAAGTGAAACAATAAAAAGGAAATATTCATTTAAATACCGTACCTGGGGGTCCCCTTAGTCTGTCTGTAAAGCGGTGCATCTGTGCGATGTGTAGAACAGTGCCGCAGCAAAATTACATTTCTAAAGGAAAAAAAATGAATATAAACTTGCTCGCAGCTGTAATGTATTGCTGTCTCCGGGAAATATAGATGAAAAATCAAGAAAAAAAATGGCATAGGGTCCCCCCCCAAGTCCATACCAGGGCCTTCGGTTCTGGCATGGATTTTAAGGGGAACTCCACACTAAGAAAAAAAAAAACTGTTTTTTTCCTGTCAAGACTGGCAGGAACCAGAAGACCAAATGAGTGTCACAAAGTGTAATGTGAAGATAAATAGTAGAAATTTATTATGAATAGAAAAAATACAAACTACTCCACAAAGGGAGGCAAAAATAATGACACCTGCAACTAAATAGCATCCAGAGATTCCAGTGTCATGCAGTCTCTGAATGTGGCAACATGAAGACAAAATGACATAAAAGACTGTACATGCAACATAAAACAGAGCATCCGGACGACAAGGGTCTGTATGTGGGTATCCCTACCACGTCAAGTCGACGTACAAAATTCTGTCATAAATATGTTAATAGGCAGGGTCACATACAGGTCCCTGGAAGGCTCAAGCCTATAAAGTACAGTATATATACATATATATATATATATATATATATATATATATATATATAAATTACACTAACTGCACTGTATATTCCGAACTGTATAATATATACTACACTACACTAAATGCTCTATATACTCTGAACCTGTAATTATATATATATATATATATATATATATATATATATATATATATATATATATATATATATATATATATATATATATGTATGTATTACACTGACTACACATACACACACACTACACTACATTACCTGCCTAATCTCCATTTATTCACTATATACAGCCGCAGTGTAAGCAGCAGCCTTATTTAGTGTGGGACGTGGACCCCTGAGCCAAGATTGACCAAACGCACCTTGCCCTTGGCCAATCATAATTCTCACAGTGCTGTGATTGGCGGTGCATGCTTTGGCCAATCAGCAGATTGGTCAGGTGCATGCTTTGGCCAATCAGCAGCCATCAATGCACTGCAATCTCGAAGAGAGGAGGTGGGAAAGAAAAGGGGGAAGCATGGAGGACACAGGAGCCATCCCACAGTTCACCGCCATCACCCACTGCCTGACCTGCCACTAAGATGGGGTAAGTGTCGGGTATAAAACAGCTGGGTGGGGTCACAGTGGCTGCATTTGATGGACACAAGTGGCAGCATTTGATGGGCACAAGTGGCTGCATTTGATGGGCACAAGTGGCTGCATATGACGGGCACAAGTGGCTGTATTTGATGGGCACAAGTGGCTGTATATGATGAGCACAAGTGGCTGCATATGATGGGCATAAGTGGCTGCATTTGATGGGCACAAGTGGCTGCATATGACTGGCACAAGTGGCTGCATTTGATGGGCATAAGTGGCTGCATACAAAGGGCACAAGTGGCTGCATATGATGAGAACAAGTGGCTGCATTTGATGGGCACAATGGCTCCAATTTATGGCTCAGTGGCTGCATTTGATGGGCACAGTGGCTGCATTTGATGGGCACAGTGGAGCTGCAATTGATGTTGTTTTTTTCCAGTATTTTTCAGTTTGTTTGTGCCCCCCCCCTAACTATTTTGAGCACCAGCCACCACTGGTCAGTCTCATTTGGCATGCAGAAATTGCATCCAGCACTTTTTTTGTGTCGGCCGTATGAGGCTCCAAGTCAGAAGTGAAGGCCTCGTCATCTTCCTCTAGAGATCCTGCGCTTTGTGTCAACATTTTTCAAGTTTTCAGCTGAATTGAGATGCTTTGCGCAGAGGAGACAGAATGTGCCAAGTATGCGGGTCTTCTGCAGCAGGAAACTGTGTATGAAGTTCAAGATATTTGCCAGGATATCTAGGAAAGGTTACATGCGTCCTACTCTATTGTGCTCCAGGCAATGCCCCACAAAAGATTATTTGTTAAGGATGAATATAAAAATCAGACAATAATTCCAATCATACCACCTCCTCCCCTTACAAACAATAAAATAAAGGGTAACAGAGCCAGTAATAACTACAACCTAAGGAAAGGGGTTAAAAGTTTACATTTTAGTTAAAAACCTGCGGGTACAGTTAAAGAGTACAGTAACTCTTTAAAGACTGCCTAATTCTACATAACTGATGTCATCATCTTGAGGACTCATTAAAACAATGATGTCAGCTATTTACTTCTGGACACCATCCTGCCTAGCAGTAGCAACATTTGCTTGACTAGTTTTGGTAATCCTTGTCATACTGTGAAATACTGTATTTGTAATGTTGCTGTCATCTGTTGATTTACTGTTGTACACATTTTGTATCGTGTTCAAAAAAATAGAAATCAGACAGACCAATTGTCATATTATACTAAATGATTGCATTTTACAGTAAATACATACTCACATAACTAATGTCAACATATTGAGCACTGGGTATTATAAATATTTCAGCTCTGTACTAATGGTTATCCTCATCATGTTCAGCATGACTTGATTAATCAATAACTGGTCATCCACATTATACTTAAAACACAAAGCCTTGACCAATTACTATGTATGTATTTTTCCTGTCATCTGTTTGTTTGCTGTTGTTTTTCTCTTGTATCTTGTTCAGCGAAAATAAAAATGTAGAAATCAAATGGACCTTTTGCTTGATTTTATTACAAATACAATTCAAATTACTAGTCTTGTGTGTTAGGCCCCTTTCACATGGGCGCCTCCGCTAAGCATAGTCCACTTGCTGAGCGGGGGAACTCAATGCTGATCCCCGCTAAGTAGGCGGATGACCGGTCCTTGTCCGTTCCACTATGCAGAGTGGACACGGACACAGTCCAATAGGATAGAAATGGATCGCCTGTTAATTTCCAACTGATGCCACCCGACTTGCCAGACAGATGGGGAATAGGACCACCATTCATCTGTTTTTGTCAGACAGGATTGGATCAGATGAAGGTTGGTGTCAGCAGACATATGTCCATTGACATCCACCACTCAATAGATAAGATTGGAAGGTCCGATCAGGTCTGCTTAAAAAACGGACAGACTTATCTGATCGGACAGCCCACGTGAAAGTGGCCTTAAGTTGTTGCTTCAGAAATAAAGGCAATGTTGATGGATGAAGATTGCAGCTGTATCATGTGAAAAAGGCAGTAAAGGTGGGTCACCAGACCTAAAATCTCCCTGTGGGCCCCAAAGTCCCAGTCTTCCACTGTCTATATACTATTAACTCCTTCCCGCTGAGCGTACGCACATATGCGGCCTCGGCTTTAAGGGGTTATACTGGGATGATGCCTGCAGAAACTGTCACTTCCAGTTTACTAGGCTGCCAATGGCGCTGTCTAAAAAATAAATGACAGTATTCAGAATCACCATTTTTGGTGATCTGAATACTTTGAAGTACAAAGGAGGGATTTGGGGTCTTTTAGAACCCTGATCTCTACATAAAGCGTACCTGTCACCACCTATTACTGTCACAAGGGATGTATACATTCCTTGTGACAGCAATAAAAGTGATAATTTTTTTAAAGTAACAATGTAAAAAAATAAATTAAATTAAATTAAATAATTTTTTTAAAGCGTCCCTGTCCCCACGAGCTCGTGCAGCAAAGAAAATACACACTTAAGTCACGCCCGCATTTTTAAATGTGTTTAAATCACATATCTGAGGTATCGCCACGATCGTCAGAGTGAGAGCAATAATTCTAGCACTAGACCTCCTTTGTACCTCTGGTAATGGTTGTTTCTTTTTTTTTAAAGCGCCGCCTATGGAGATTTTTAGGTACCGGAGTTTATCGCCATTACACGAGTGTGCGCAATTTCAAAGCATGACATGTTGGGTATCTATTTACTCTGTGTAACATCATCTTTAACATTATACAAAAAAATTGGTCTTACTTTACTGTTGAGCTTTTTTTAATTCATTCTTTTTTCCTGAGAAATTTAATTTGAAAGACCGCTGCATAAATACAGTGTGACATAAAATATTCTAATGATCACCATTTTATGCTCTAGATTCTATATATATAATGTTTGGGGGTTCTAAGTCATTTTCTAGCAAAAAATACGGATTTTAACTTGCAA
Organism: Lithobates pipiens; assembly: GCF_037356315.1. Classification (NCBI taxonomy): domain Eukaryota; kingdom Metazoa; phylum Chordata; class Amphibia; order Anura; family Ranidae; genus Lithobates; species Lithobates pipiens. Next base: position 379,682,686 of record NW_027507764.1, on the reverse strand, counting down.
GCAACAAATGTCAGAAATTGGCTTAGTCATGAAAGGGTTACATCATAACTAAAGGCAAATAGAGTGGATAGAGTTGTGAGAGAGTAAAACACCTGCCAGTGCCATTAGGAAGACTCACCTTCTCTATTAGTCATGTATACCATTATGAACAAAAGTGAATGTAAAAGAAAATCCCAAATTGCGGGTTGTCCCCACCACAGAAATAGTGGGGATATATTCCAATGGGGACACCAGCTCTGGTGACCCTGGTGACAACCATGGATTCCCTCACTTTGAAGGGATTTTCTCTCACATCCTCTTTTGGCTATAGGAAATCTCCCCAATGGGACACCCATAGCAAAAATGAACCTTACAGGTTAAATCCCTCCCTTACTCTATTAATAATGAAAAATAAAACTGCCTGTAAAATGAAAAAAAAAAAATCCTGTTCGCTTTTAATACCCAATCATATGCAGATGCTTTTCACATCATTGGATAATCGATGTGCATATTCACATGATGTTTTGAGTAAAGATTCTGGGGGAAATCAGCCTCAATATTTTAGCCCAGAATGCCCCAGCCCATACATATAGTGCAAGATAACACCAAAAGCTCTGCTTACAATGGCCAAACTTTGTATTGATACCTGTCAAAAATATGAACTTCTTGCACATAAATGACTATTTTAAGAGAAAGAGAAGTTTATGTCACTTAATTAAACATACATTTAAGCAGCTTGTTTTTTATTTCACATTTTAGGTACTGAAAGATTTTATCAAGTACATTAGCCAAATATGTGACCAAGATGGGAAAATTGGTGATTTGTACCTTGAACTAAACAAACTTTCATATGAAAGTAAGTAAAAAAAAAAAAGTTTGTAAGTTATTTTTTTTTTTACTTTGCAAAGGATATAATGTACGGTTATGTTCTTCACAGTAATGTGTTCAGTCCTGTACAATGAGAGATGCGGACTTCTCCATGAAGCTTGTACCGAAGATGCCATGACTTTCATAACATCAGTAAAAAAGGTACTAAATATAAATTCAATTTTTTAATTAGTCACCTTTCACCCCAAGATGTTACATTTTTAAAATGTAGGTGATATTAAGTCATTGTTTTAAATTACGGGTTAATTAATTGATGAGGGTTTATAAAGGCAGAATATAAATATTTTCAAAGGAGGTTGCAAAAGGTTCAAATGCATTTAAACTTAATTGTGAAGATAGGGAGGTCTGGTGAGCCCCAAACTGTGTAGATGGAATAGGTAAGTTGTAGTCAACAGAGTGCCACCCTAATTTTCCCCAAAATGTGCAAGTTGCCAATAGAAATGGTCAGATTTAAATCTCATGCCTAGGCAATTATGGGGGGTGGGATTGACAACTTTAAAAGAACAGATTTTGACAAAAAGCAGGGAAATATAGAAACAATGCAGACATGTTATATATCTAGTAGTCGCCCAAAAATTCCTAGTAAGGCCTGTAGTAAATCGTCTGGCAGAGCAGCTTAAAGCTATATACATTTTAAAGCTGTTTTTTAAAACTTTTTACATAATCCCTAAGTTCTGTTCTAATGGAGCAACATTGATAAAAAAGTGGTCACCTTATTGTGTGAGAAGACACCAATCAGGTAGACACCAAACAGGTCCAGAAGGTTAAAATAACACGTTAGATCTCCTAAGGGAAATATGCATAAGATCAAAAAAAATTTCTAATGATCTCTAATATTCTTCTGTTATACAATATGTTGGTTGTCAAATTGTGAAAATGTATTATATGGCAATAAGGATGTATTTAGGATAGTTGGCATTAAGTGTGTGCTCACTGAAACATAATAAAATACTCCAGAGCACCTACCAACACATTCCCTCAGATCCTTTGATTAGATGTAAATAGATTTGAAAAACTCTTTCCTTGAACTGCAAAAAACTGTTGCATTTGGCAGCTCTCACATGGCACCAGAACTACTGAAGATACTGCAAGTCACTTACTCTGCAAGTGAATTGGACATCTACATGGGCAATCTTTACTCCATGCATAACTTTTTGTTTAGTTTTAGACAGAACTGAGAGGGATTAGAAGACCAGGTTTTTATTGATACCTGTGGCTCTGTTAGGGAGAGTTACCCTCTCTATTTTTCCTGTCATTTAAAGTGTTAGTAAAAAAAATATATCAAATGTTAAGTTGGTTTGGCTATGGGACAGGGAATTATGGGAAATCTCCTCAACGGGACACAGATGGAAAAAAACACTGACAGGGATTAGAACCTCTTCCCCCTTACACCATCCAAAATGAAAAACCTATACTGACTATAGTTCTACTTTAAGTATTTTTTACTTTTAATCTGTCAGATCACCTGAGGCCAGGTGACAGATGCATGCCATTGGGGTCAGGAGTGCAACGCTAAGGTAGTGGACCTTACAGCTGACTGCCGTGGATGGAGCTCTGAGGTGTTCAGGAAAGCAGGTCCTCTGCAGAACCAACACAGATCCCACTGGGAGCTAGAGCATGAGATTCCCCAGGGCGCGGAGTCTAAGAGCCAACAGGTGTTCACCAGAGCCCCAATTGGGGGGGTGGACTTTGCTGCAACTGGCTCCAGGTCGCTGCCCCCAGGGTCTCCCAGCTCAGGCTCATGGTAGGCTACTGGAGAATAGAGAGGAAGCAGCAGACCGGGACAACAAGGGATAGTAAAGAGATAAGCCAAAGGTCAGGGCAACGAGCAGACAGGGGTAGTCAAAGAACCCATCAAAAGGTCAGGGTATGAAGCAGACAAGGATATTCAAGAACAAGCCAAGGATGGTAAACAGAGTCAGACTTAAAGCACACAGGAAGCCAAACACTTAATATTGATCAGCAAGGCTTGGCTGCAGTGCACAGGTTAATATAGTGTTCCCTGTTAGAGGCTGGGGTGGAGCCATGCTTGAGGAAAGATTACTTAAGCAGACAGGTGAACAGGGATTGGTCTCTAAGCTGAACACAACAGAGAGGTAAGCAGACAGACATGAACATTACTGCAGACTCATGACAGTACCTCCCCCCTCTTACGAGGCCTCCCCCTCCCCGCTTGGGCCCAGGCTTGGAGGGAAACCACAGATGAAACCTCCTCAAAAGATGAGGTGCAAAGACATCAGATGCAGTGATCCAAGACCTTTCATCAGGACAAAACCCTTTCCAATGCATGTGGTACTGAAGAATGCCTTTACATAGTTACATAGTAGGTGAGGTTGAAAAAAGACACAAGTCCATCAAGTCCAACCTATGTTTGTGATTATATGTCAGTATTACATTGTATATCCCTGTATGTTGTGGTCGTTTAGGTGCTTATCTAATAGTTTTTTGAAACTCCCTTCTGTGAAAAAGTGTTATCCTTATTGTTGGGTCACCAGTACGGTAATCATATCCCCTCTCAAGCGTCTCTTCTCCAGAGAGAATAAGTTCAGTGCTTGCAACCTTTACTCAAAATTATTATTCTCCAGACCCTTTATTAGCTTTGTTGCCCTTCTTTGTACTTGCTCTATTTCCAATACATCCTTCCTGAGGACTGGTGCCCAGAACTGGACAGCATACCCCAGGTGTGGCCGGACCAGAGTGTTGTAGAGTGGGAGAACTAATGTTTTACCTCTAGAGCTGATACCTTTTTGATGAATGCCAATATTCTGTTTGGTTTGTTAGCAGCAGCTTGGCATTGCATGCCATTTCTGAGCCTCTGATCATCTACTATGACCCCCAGGTCCTTTTCCATACTAGATTCCCCCATAGGTTCTCCCCCCAGTTTATAGATTGCTTTCATATTTTTGCCACCCAAATGCATTGTTTTACATTTTCTACATTAAACCTAATTTGCCATGTAGTTGCCCAGGCTATTAATTTCTTCAGATCTTTTTGCAAGTTATTGCCTTTCTTAGCTTAGTGTCATCTGCAAATATGGAGATTGAACTGTTTACCCTATCCTCCAGGTCGTTTATGAACAAATTAAATAGGATTGGTTCCAGCACAGAACCCAGGGGGACTCCACTACCCACCACTGACCTTTCCGAGTACCCCCCATTTATCACCACCCTCTGAACTCACCCTTCTAGCCAGTTTTCAATCCATTTACTTGCCCTATGGTCCATGCCAACGGACCTTATTTTGTACAGTAAACATTTATGGGAAACTGTGTCAAATGCTTTTGCAAAATTCAGATACACCACATCTACGGGCCTTCCTTTATCTAGATGGCAACTAGGTACCTCCTCATAGATGTTTAATAGATTGGTTTGGCAAGAACGATGCTTCATGAATCCATGCTGATTACTGCTAATGATACCGTTCTCATTACTAAAATCTTGTATATAGTCCCTTATCATCCCCTCCAAGAGCTTGCATACTATTGATGTTAGGCTAACTGGTCTGTAATTTCCAGGGATGTATTTTGGGCCCTTTTTAAATATTGGTGCTACATTTTCTCCTGGTACCATTCCAGGAGGAACAATGGTCTGGCAATTACTTGATTGAGTTCCCTAAGTACTAAGTATGGTGCAAGCCATCTGTTCCCGATGATTTATTAATGCTAAGTTTCCCCGGTCTAATTGTAATTCTGCCCTCTGTTAATCATGGAGGTGCTTCCTGTGATGTGTCATAAGGATAAACACTGCAGTTCTGGTTACTGAAGGCCCCCCCTGATTCCCTCGTGAAGACTGGGGAGGAAAATAAATTCAATACCTTTGCCATCTCCCAATCCTTTGTAACCAGATGTCCCTCCTCATTCTTTATGGGGCCAATATTGTCCGTCCTCCCTTTTTTACTGTTTACATACCTAAAGAATTTCTTAGGATTTTTTTTTGCTTTCCTCCGCTATGTTTCTTTTGTGTTTTATCTTAGCCGTCCTAATTGCACCCTTACATTTCTTGTTGCATTCTTTATAAAGTCTGAATGCTAATGATGATCCCTCAACCTTGTATTTTTTAAAGGCCTTCTCCTTTGCATTTATATGCATTTTTACATTGGTATTAAGCCATCCTGGACTTTTGTTTGCTCTTTTAAATTTATTACTCAATGGGATGCATTGGCTAATACCCTTATTTAATATGCTGTTAAAGCAAACCCATCTCTCCTCTGTGTTCCTTGTTCCTAAGATTTTATCCCAATGTATGCCTTATAGCAAGGTTCATAGTTTAGAGAAGTTGGATCTTTTGAAATTCAGTGTCTTTGTATTGCCCTTATGTTTTCTATTTGTGTGATTTATACTTAAGCCAATTGACCTGTAATCACTGTTTCCTAAATTGCCCAGTATTTCCACATCCATGATCAGGTCTGTATTGTTCTTCCTGATTCCCTCCCCTAGAATGGTGGCGGCAGCAGCCGAGAGCCGAGCGTTCGTTTGGCCTCGGCTGCTGGCATCGCTGAACCCTGGGACAGGTGCGTGCCCATTTATTAAAAGTCAGCAGCTGCAGTATTTGTAGCTGCTGGCTTTTAATATTTTTTTCCCACAGTGAAATCCCTCTTTAAGCTTGGCATACAGATTATTCTCTCTAAGGCACTGAAGTACAATCCAGCCATGACACAGATCCGCAGATCCTTTACAGATCCACAGATCATTAACCCCTCAGGAAATAAAACAGAACACACGACCAGGATATGAGGCATCTTTTATTTTGCATATGACACTGGGTATGGTAACAGGGACCTGTGACATAGTCATAACTGTGATTCAAGAATTTTTATGTTATGTATCACACCCAGAAATGCAAGCCATAATCTGTATGCACTTTGAACAAAATAAAACTTGTTGAGTCAAACAATCCAGACATGGGTTCTGTGAACAAGCAGATTTGACGAAAAGATGAGAATGTCATCCAGATAGATGACAACAATTGATAAAGCAGATCCCTGAAGACTTTCTTGACAAAGTTTTGGAACACAGCTGAGGCATTACACAAATCAAAAGACATAACCAAGTATTCGTAATGCCCATCTCTAGTGTTAAACATGGTTTTCCATTTGTCCCCTTCCCATATCCGGGACAGATTGTATGCACCTCTGAGATTGAACTTGGTAAAACTGGAGGCACCTTTCAACCTGTTGAATAGCTCAGATATTAAGAGTAAGGGGTATAGATTTTTGATTGTCACAACGTTTAAGCGTTTTTAGTCAATGTAGGTTCTTAAGGTAACATATTTTTTGGCAATGAAAAAATTAACCCTGCTCCCACAGGCAATGAGGATTTCCAGATGAACCCTCTCTCAAGGATCTCAGCGACATACTCTGACATGGCATGGGTCTCTGGGATAGACAGAGGGTATGTATGGCCCCTGGGCAGAGTTTCTCTGGGAACAAGGTCAGTAGCACAGTCAAGGGGCCTGTGAGGAGGAACCATCTCAGCTGATTTTTTGCAGAACACATCCCAGAAATTGTCTATATGCAGCAGGAAGAGCAGAAGATGCAGATACAGTCTCTCATTTGGGACAACCTTGAATAGGCAGGACGAAGAAACAGGAGGAACCCCAAGCCAGTATCTGCCCAGAAGTCCAGTCTATGTGTGGACAATGGAGCTGTAGCCAAGGGAGGCTCAATACGATGGGGGTTGAGGCCTTAGGTAGGATAAGGAAGGATATCCACTCCTGGTGGAGTATCCCTACCAACATCTTAACAAGGAGAGTCTGGAAGTGGATACGGCCCCCTGGAAGAACAGTGACATCAATAGCTGAGACCACCAGTGGCGTGGTAAGGGTGAAAGGGTAAGATTCATGGAAAATGCAGTTCTCCAGTCCATAAAAGTGCCAGCAGCACCAGTGGCATGGTGAGGGGGGAAAGGGTAAGCTTTATGGAAGATGCAGTTCTTCAGTCCATAAAAGTGCCAGCAGCATTGGAATCCAGATATGCCAAGACCGATTGAGGGGAAATGCCTACATAAAGGAAACCCAGAAAGAAGGAGATGAGAACATGATATCACTGGGTCCAATACTCCACCTTCCAGATTTCCCAGACATTTCCCAGACAAAGCGAGCAGGAGTCACGAAAATGACCTTTTCCCCACAATAGAGACACAAGCCCAGAGTTCTATACCTAGCACGTTCCTCAGGGGAAAGCTTGGTCCGTCCCAACTGCACAGGTCCCTCAGCTGGCAGAAGATGCTTCACAGGATGGAGGGAGGGGAGCTCAGACTGGCTAAGGACCAGTGAGTCTGGCGTCTTTTTTCTAGGGCCCTCTCCTGAAAGCGAAGATCGATCTGGTTACACAAGGAGATGACATTGTCCAAACTGGCGGGGATTGTTTTTCCTGCTAATTATCCTTCACTTTGTCAAAGAGGCCATGTAAAAAGGTTGCAACTAAGGCCTCATTATTCCAGCTAAACTCAGCTGTTAGTATATGAAACTGAAGGGCATACTGTCCCAGAGAAAGAGACTCTTGGCCAAGACGTAACTGGCTGAGTCTGATTAGATTCCTGGATCTCGAGTCTGCAGACTATGCCCTGCAATGGATCATCTGTGGATAGTGGCACATCAGCTGGGTCGATGGCTGATCAAACTGTCAGGTTACCTGAGGCCAGGTGACAGATACATGCCATTGGGTTCAGGAGTGCACCGCTAAGGTAGTGGACCTTACGGCTGACTACTGCGGATGAAGCTCTGAGTGGTTCAGGAAAGCAGGTCCTCTGGAGCACCAAAACGGATCCCACTGGGAGCTAGAGCATGAGCTTCCCCAGGGCACAGAGTCTAAGAGCTAGCAGGTGTTCACCAGAGCCCCTAGTGGTGGGGATGGACTTTGCTGCAACTGGCTCCAGGTTGCCACCCCCAGGGTCTCCCAGCTCATGCTTGCAGTAGGCTACTGAAGGATAGAGAGGAAGCAGCAGACCGGGTCAACAAGGGATAATCAGGAGATAAGCCAAAGGTTGGGGCAACGAGCAGACAGGGGTAGTCAGAGAACATGCCAAAGGTCAGGGTATCAAGCAGACAAGGATATTCAAGAACAAGCCAAGGAGGGTAAACAGAATCAGATGTAGAGCACATGGCAAGAAGCAAACAGGAAGCCAAACACACAGTATTAATCAGCAAGGCTGCGCTGCAGTGCACAGGTTAATATAGTGTTCCCTGTTAGAGGCTGGGGTGGAGCCATGCTTGAGGGATGATTACTTAAGCAGACAGGGGAACAGGGGTTGGTCTCTAAGCTGAAGACAACAGAGAGGTAAGCAGACAGACATAAACATTACTGCAGACTCATGTCATAATCCCTTACAGTATATTATACTATTGATTATGTCTGTTTTGTATTCTATTTTGTAGATATTTTTCTTTTTTTCATTCAAACAATATTTAAAATTTGGGGGCAGAGAAGTATTGATGCGCAGTACTATAATGGAAGATCTGGCCAGAACAGGTTAATAGGTGCACTAGGCTCTCAAATGATTAGGTAATAAATATAGTATCGTCCGTCCTAAAAGGTGATATATAAAAACATAAAAGCCAATATGTGTTTGAAGAATAGTGAGGAGCCCTCACAGCTATACCGTAATAGTATTTTGAGTAAAAATCATGTGAATGTTAAGAAAATTTCAATAGTTTAAAACATAATTCCCAATGCGATTTTATAAAGTTAGCAAAGTTGCATAAAGTGGCAGTGCTGGATATAAAGAAGGTCCGCGAAGGTAACTACTACATCATATAGTGATTTAAATAATATATATAAAACAGTCGACAAGCTATATAGTGATTCCCAATGCGATTTGTTCAAACTGACAGAGTCGCATAAAAGTGCCAGTGCTAGACAATAAATAGGTCTCTGAGAATATCTATTACATCCAAATATGAAAATATAATGTACAAAAAACAGTCACTAAATAAAACAATAGTGCAAATAATGGATGACTTGTGACTGAAGAAATCGCATAAAGTGACAAATGCCAAAAAAGGGGGGGGGGTGAATATGTGCAAGTGTCCTATGTGGTAAAGAATAGTATCAGTTAAATACTGTCATCGAACACAACAGAATATTAAATCCAAAGCAAAACAAAAATAGAAATAGAAAAAACATAAAACTAATCTTGGTGTTTAGGGGAAAGAAAAGAACCTTCTAAAAAGTATGTAATCCTAAAAAAAGAGAAGGGGGTGTGCACAAACACGCGTGACAAACACACGTCGGGACGCTACCGGAAATGACGCAATCGAGCTTGAGGCTCGTTTATACCTCATACAAGAAATCTATCTGTTTGTGAGTACCTAATCCGTTTTTATGAATAAATTTCAATATTGTTGAAAAACTATTACACTATGGGGCTCCCTTCCTCCTTATGTGTTTAACCCCTTACATAAACACCCACCGCCGAGGTACCCCCCCACGCTGAAGTACTGCTGAGTGACCACATAAAGAGTCCAGTACGGCAGAATAGGCAGGAGACGCCACCATCCGGGGACATAGGAACAGGACCTCGAGGGATAACGATCACCAGGAACCCTGAGGACATATATATCATATGCTGTTACCTTACAGCTGTAAGGTAAGGGGACACCCATATTCCGATCACACAGGACCACGTGGGATACATTCACCATCACTATTACCACCACCGTTTAAGCTGTTACTTTGTAGTGCACAGATATTCAAAGCACCAGCACTGTATGCAATTGCTTCGTTACATGCGATTTTCGAGATAATCGCTATCGGGTGTCGCACAAGTTGAATGGACATCTTTAACAAAGATTATTGCTCAATTTTCTGTATTTACTAAGTTTTAAAACATTGTGCACACCCCCTTCTCTTTTTTTAGGATTACATACTTTTTAGAAGGTTCTTTTCTTTCCCCTAAACACCAAGATTAGTTTTATGTTTTTTCTATTTCTATTTTTGTTTTGCTTTGGATTTAATATTCTGTTGTGTTCGATGACAGTATTTAACTGATACTATTCTTTACCACATAGGACACTTGCACATATTCACCCCCCCCTCCCCTTTTTTTGGCATTTGTCACTTTATGCGATTTCTTCAGTCACAAGTCATCCATTATTTGCACTATTGTTTTATTTAGTGACTGTTTTTTGTACATTATATTTTCATATTTGGATGTAATAGATATTCTCAGAGACCTATTTATTGTCTAGCACTGGCACTTTTATGCGACTCTGTCAGTTTGAACAAATCGCATTGGGAATCACTATATATCTTGTCGACTGTTTTATATATATTATTTAAATCACTATATGATGTAGTAGTTACCTTCACGGACCTTCTTTATATCCAGCACTGCCACTTTATGCAACTTTGCTAACTTTATAAAATCGCATTGGGAATTATGTTTTAAACTATTGAAATTTTCTTAACATTCACATGATTTTTACTCAAAATACTATTACGGTATAGCTGTGAGGGCTCCTCACTATTCTTCAAACACATATTGGCTTTTATGTTTTTATATAGTACCTTTTAGGACGGACGATACTATATTTATTACCTAATCATTTGAGAGCCTAGTGCACCTATTAACCTGTTCTGGCCAGATCTTCCATTATAGTACTGCGCATCACTACTTCTCTGCCCCCTTTTTTCTTTTATTGGGGTTCTAGTACCCCATCCCAGTGTGTGCAGCGGTACAACAATTAGACTTCTTCCTGATCAGGCGCAGGAATAACTCCTTTTACATTTAATATTTAAAATTTGTTGGGCTTAATCCAAATGCTTTAATAAAAAAATAAAAAAACCTTGCCTCTGTAAGAACTCAGAACATACCAAGGAAAGATCCCTCCCTCTACCTGCTCCCCCAACAGTGATAAGGCAGCAGCGACTGGAGTACTGATCATCCCCAAGGTGGAACCTTCTGTTAAGCTCATAGTTATTGGACATGACTTGGGAAGGCTGGTCTCTGGGGTGATTGTGCGTTCTGGGGCAAGCAAGTGTGCTGTTATGAGAGGCTTAGTCAGATTGCAGAGTGGACTGGACGGAGGTATGTGCTGTGGCGGCTATTGAGTGGAGATAGTAGATTCCGGGGGAAAAGCACAATAACCCTTTCATTTCTAGAAGATCCCTGGTAACTGGACACAATTAACCTTTTCATTGCTGGCAGATGACATCCCAGTTGGAAGTACATGATTAACACGTTCAGATCTGTGTTCAAAGTGTGTGATTAAGCAATTCATTGCCAGAAGATCATTGATGGAAATATCATGCAATTCCACTAGGGATCTGCTAGCAAATAAATGGTTAATCATACACTTCCAAGGGCACCAGGCTCAGAGGGGAGGGCCCCAGGACCAATGGAAAGGGCACCAGGGTGGGGGTCATGGGTGCCCTTCATGTTTTTTTGCACTGGGGCCCTGAAGGTTCTAGTTACGCTTCTGCCATAGAGATTATAACTCTGAATGAGTATCAGGGTCTAACATCACCTGTGATTTGCTGTGTACAGGTATATGTATTTTATGTATATTGTTTTGGCCTGTTGCTCTAAGAAAAACACAAATGAGGATGGAACTGAAAACCAAAAGTACTTTATGAACATAAATATGTATAGCACACCAAGCAGGAATAAATGATTCAGGAAAACTTTCTTCTAAATCTGGGACTGGCATTTTGGGAGCTAGAAATTGGTTATGTGCAAATAAGCAGTAAAATAAATACCTTGATTGTGACACTTTCAGAGACATTTGCCACTGAATTAACAAATTCAGTGTAAACCAAACTTTTATACTATCTGGAGCGCAACACAGAATGTAAAAAGACATCTTTTGCATTTATATTTATTTAGCATTATTTTTCTGATCTATATGCACAGTAGTAAGTTTTTTTTCTTGATCATACATCACGGGACACAGGAGCTCATTACATAGTGGGTTATATAGTCACCTCTGGTGATTGGACACTGGTTAACCCCAATTAAGGAGAATTCCTCCCCTATATAACCCCTCCCATATGGGAGGCACCTCAGTTTTTTCGCCAGTGTCTATGGTGGTTGGTCACGTAAAACATGTGCTATGAAGAAAGCTCTGTGCAGGTCCCTGCGGGGGCCTAAGGGCTACAACAAACCGGATCCATATCTCGGGCCGATATTTGACTCCCAAGATGGTATGGTCATCCGAAGAAAAGAGGTTTGGCCTGTAAGTCCTCTCGATTGGAAGACTGGGCTCTGGGAAAACCAGACTTGGTGTACTGTTTACACAGAGCGCACAAAAGTTTCTGGCAGAGTCTTTTACAAGGTCCAGGTAGGAGGTTCTTCTGAGAAAGAACCCCAGATAAACCTGAAGGTTGGCTAACTCTGCCCGCCGTGATGGGTGAAGGCTGGAATCTGTCTGTTTCAGCAATTCCTGCGGCGAGGACAGGTAAGGGAAGTTAATCCTATATATATATTTATATTTCAGTACACACGCTCAGTGAAGCCTGGTTCTCCAGAGGTCTCACGTCTCCACTGCAGTCCCTGCCACAACAAGGTAATACAGGGGTCCCTCGTAGTCTGGGGGTCCCACGCAGCTCTGATGAGACTCCTTCCCCCCCCCCCCCCTTGGATTCCGTCGGTCCTCATGCATGCGCGCCGAGCGCGCTCCCGGGCTAAGGGAGTGTGGTTGTGAGCCATGCACGTTGGTGTGCACGGCACTGTACTGCGCAGGCGCCAGGCGGCAGTTTTAAAAGCCCAGAGCGTCAGGGGACTGTCAGTGAGAGACACAGGAGCTGTGGGCAGTAAGCATCCCAGGGGATTGGATCCAGACAAACCTTAGACACCTACTCAGTATCAGGTTGTGCAGTATTAATCATATATATGTTATTGTGAGACTTTAAGCACAACAGTGATTGCACTTTGTATTAGTACCTCTGCTTTGTAGCTTAGGACTATGTCTCCTCGTAAGAGGGTCTCAGGGGGAGGTAACAAGGGCACTGGTAAATCACCGCCTAGGTCCAGGGGTTCTAAAAATGCCTGTAAGTTGCCACCCCCCCCTGCAAGACTGGAGACAGCCTCACAGGACGAGTCAGTGCCCCTGTCAGGATTTGCAGCCTCTCCTAATGTCCCAGCCCCGGTATATGTCACTGAGGACTCCCTTAGGGCTACATTGAAGGGTTTTGAAGGGAGAATCATGAATTTTATTTCTGCTTCCCTGAAAGATAGCAGGAAAAGGGGTAGATCCCCTGCCTCTGCTGACATTCTCAGATGACACTTCTGACAATGAGGAGAGATCCCTATCTTGGGACAGAGATCTTGAGCAGTCGGATGAATCAGAGGAAGAGGAGAGAGTCCCCTCCTCCCAGGCACTCAGAAAACAGGTGCAGTATTATACTGAATTGGTGCGTACCACATTTAGAATGCCTGCTGCTGAAGTCGCTACGTCCTCTGTTTCTTCCCTAGGAGTCAGGAAAGTCCCACAGACTGCTTTTTCCTTCCCAATTCATCCCTTAATGGATAAATTGATGTATGAGGATTGGGGACATCCCGATAAACTGTTTACTCCTCCTAAAAGGTTTTCTATGCATTATCCTCTGGAGGAAAGTTACATCAAGAAATGGGGGGTCCCATCTGTCGATGCGGCTGTTTCTTGTGTGAATAAAAACCTGACCTGTCCGTTGGATAATGCTAAGGTATTTAAAGATCCAACTGATAAGAGGTTGGAAACATTATTAAAAGCCTCCTTTTTCATGACTGGCGCTGTAGTGCAACCTACAGTCGCAGCCGTGGGGTTGTGTCAGTTCCTCAAGGAACAGGTTAAGCGGATGCTTGGCCTCCTTTCCAGTGAGGAAGTGGAGAATTATGCAGAAATACCTCAAATTCTGCATTTCATGATTGATGCGATTTTGGATCTCGTTTGTCTCTCCTGTTGGTACACATGCGAAGAGCCCTATGGCTAAAGAATTGGGCAGCTGAGCTGTCATGCAAGAAGCATTTGATTGGGTTCCCGTTTAAAGGGGAACGTCTGTTTGGAGAAGAATTAGACAAATTCATCCAAAAGATTTCAGGGGGTAAATCTACTCCTTCCAGTCAAAAGAGCAAACGTCCGTCATTTAGGCATTCTCTCTCTCCCGGAGCATCAAGCTCTAAGCAGTGGCGACGGCCTTCTCAACCCTCCTCTGCAGGAAAGGCTCAGGGCCGGGCCCAAGGGCAGAAAAAGACTTGGGGGCGGAAGCCTGCCAAGCAGAGCCCAAAAGCTTCCTTGTGAAGGGGCGCCCCCGCTCGGCCGGGTAGGGGGAAGGCTTCGGCAGTTTGTGGAAGCCTGGCGGGAAGAGATCCGAGACAAGTGGGTGATCTCTTCGGTATCTCTGGGCTACAAGCTAGAGTTTCAGGAGATTCCACCTTCTCGCTTTCTAAGGTCAAGGATCCCAGGGATCCAGTAAAGCAAAAACCGCTATTTCTGGCCTTAGATCACTTACTATCCCAAGGGGTGATAGTAGAAGTGGACCCAAAAGAACAGGGTTCAGGGTTTTACTCGAATCTCTTCACCGTTCCGAAGCCAGATGGAAGTGTCAGACCTATCCTGGATCTGAAGGATCTGAACCGGTTTTTACGCATCCGGTCCTTCCGAATGCAGTCAATTCGCACTGTGGTCTCCTCCCTGCAAGGGGGAGAGTCTATGGCATCAATAGACATCAAGGATGCATATCTCCATGTGCCAATTTTTCCCGCACACCAAAGGTATCTAAGGTTCACGGTAGAGCGGCACCATTTTCAATTTGTGGCCTTGCCGTTCGGGCTCGCTATGGCCCCTCGAGTCTTCACAAAGATTCTGTACCCTCTGTTGGCAAACCTAAGAGCTCAGGGTATAGCCGTCATGGCTTATCTAGACGACTTGCTTCTCATGGAGAAAACAGTAGCGTTCCTGAACCACAGTGTTTCCAGAACACTAGAACACCTGGAACGCCTAGGTTGGATTATAAACCTAGAAAAGTCATCCCTACAGCCTGCTACCAGGTTGGAATACCTGGGTATGTTTATCGACACCACTCAGGGCAAGGTGTTTCTTCCAAGGCCAAAAGTCTTGGCCATCGGGGATCTGGTGTGCCTAATTCTGGGCAGGAGATCTTCCCCCATTCGGTTATGCATGAGACTGTTAGGGAAAATTGTCGCCTCCTTCGAGGCCGTTCCATTTGCCCAGTTCCACTCAAAGCCTCTGCAAAGATGCATCCTTGCGGCCTGGAACAGGAAGCCCCAATCCTTGGATCTTCCTATGCGTCTATTCCCAGGGACACACAGGAGTCTCGTCTGGTGGTTACAAACCGAGATTTTGCTGAAAGGCAAAACCTTTCTTCCTCTTCCATGGAAGGTTATTACGACAGATGCCAGCCTGACAGGCTGGGGAGCAGTGTTAGAGGAGACGTGCTCGCAGGGGAAATGGTCTGCGATCGAGAAGCTATTGCCCATAAATGTCTTGGAGATCCGGGCAATTTATATGGCTCTCATAAGGTGGTCTTCCAGACTACGGGGTCTCCCTGTTCGGGTTCAGTCCGACAATGCCACAGCAGTGGCCTATATCAATCACCAGGGCGGTACCAGGAGTCTGGTAGCGCAAAAAGAGGTGAATCGCATACTTGTCTGGGCAGAAAAGCATGTTCCATGTCTTCATTCCAGGAGCCCAAAGCCCGGTATAAATCCAAGGGGGATCGGAGATTCGCTGTCCAAGGGCCTCGGCTATGGAATGCTCTACCAATCAACATCCGCCTGGAAGAAAATCACCCGGCTTTTAGGAAAAAACTCAAGACCTTCCTCTTTTAGCAGATGATCAAAGCTCGCCACAGCGCCTAGAGGCGATTCAGTTCGCATTGTGCGCTATACAAGTATTTCATTCATTCATTCATTCAGTGGAAAATTGGCAGGCAGATTTTCTGAGCCGCCAGCAGTTGTGCCCAGGAGAATGGGCTCTGCACTCCGATGTGTTTTTGGACATATGTCGCAGGTGGGGTACTCCAGACAAAGATCTGTTTGCGTCCAGGTTCAACAGAAAACTGGACGAATTCATATCAAGAACAAGAGATACACTTGCTCAGGGGTCAGATGCTCTGACAGTTCCCTGGGATCAGTACAATCTGATTTATGCCTTCCCCCCGTGCCCGCTTCTGTCGCGGTTCCTGGGAAGAGTCAAGAGGGAAACAAAGTCGGTCCTTTTGGTAGCCCCGGCTTGGCCCAGGCGACCATGGTACGCAGAGATCATGAAGTTGGCAGTAGGCAGGCCATGGATCCTCCCTCTCCGGACAGATCTGCTCTCACAGGGTCCAATCTACCATCCTGCTTTACACAGTCTGAATTTGATGGTTTGGCTGCTGAAACCCACATTCTCAGAGACCGTGGGCTTTCAAGGCCAGTCCTTTCTACTCTGGTTAATGCCAGAAAGCCGGCCTCCAGGCTTATTTACTACAAAATCTGGAGGGCATATGTTTCCTGGTGTGAACTCAGGGAATGGCATCCTAGAAAGTATGTCATTAGCAGGATCTTGGCCTTTCTCCAGTCAGGCCTAGAAATGAATTTGGCCGTAAGCACTATCAAGGTGCAGATTTCGGCCTTGTCAGTATTTTTTCAGAAGCCACTTGCATCGCATTCCCTGGTGTGGGCTTTCATCCAGGGGGCTATGCGGATAAGGCCGCCAGTCAAACCTCCGGTATGCCCATGGGATCTAAATTTGGTTCTCTCGGCTTTGCAGGGGCAACCTTTTGAACCTTTGCATCTGGCTTCATTAGTTCTTTTGACCAAAAATTTGTTTTTTTGGTAACCATTTCCACGGCTAGAAGAGTGTCAGAACTACCAGCTCTCTCCAGCAAAGAGCCGTATCTAATTGTTCATAAGGACCGGGTGGTCATGCGCCCCAACAGGTCCTTTCTACCTAAGGTGGTTTCGGGATTCCATTTGAATCAAGATGTAATCCTACCATCCTTTTTTCCAGACCCACAGTCCGCAGAAGAAGAATCTTTGCACATTTTGGATGTGGTTAGGGCAATCAGTATCTATCTTCAAGCAATCGCTCAGATAAGGAAAACTGATTGCTTATTTATTTTGCCAGAAGGCCCTAGGAAGGGCCAGGTGGCATCAAAATCCACTCTTTTAAGGTGGATTAGACCGATTATTTCTCAGGCCTATAGTGTTAGAGGGAAATCCCTCCTTTTCAAGTGAAAGCGCACTCTACTAGGGCTGTAAGTGCTTCTTGGGCAGTGCATCACCAGGCCTCCCTGGCTCAGATCTGTAAGGCTGCAACTTGATCATCAGTCCACACATTCACCAGATTCTATCAGGTGGATGTCAGAGGGCAAGAGGATATCGCCTTTGGGCGCAGTGTACTGCAGGCTGCAGTTTAGGTCCTCCGACCCATGGCGGTCTATAATTATGATCTGTGTCTCCCTCCCCTCAATCTGAGCATTGCTTTGAGACATCCCACTATGTAATGAGCTCCTGTGTCCCGTGATGTATGATCAAGAAAATAGGATTTTTATATACAGCTTACCTGTAAAATCCTTTTCTTGAGAGTACATCATGGGACACAGGGCTCCCGCCCCTCTTGGGTTTTACGTGGTTTCCTATTGCTTTGCTACAAAACTGAGGTGCCTCCCATATGGGAGGGGTTATATAGGGGAGGAATTCTCCTTAATTGGGGTTAACCAATGTCCAATCACCAGAGGTGACTATATAACCCACTATGTAATGAGCTCCTGTGTCCCGTGATGTCCTCTCAAGAAAAGGATTTTACAGGTAAGCTGTATATAAAAATCGTATTTTTCTTTCCACTGTGGCGTGTATTACTCCTTAATAGGTTGTTGCAAATCCCCTTTACAATGTTGTCTGAATTTGATAAGCAGCAAGATAACTGAAAAGAAAAGTTGAACATGAAGTCCACAGATGACAAATTACACAAACACTGAAAACACTGAGACAAAACACTTTTAAGGTGCACACTTAAATAGAAGCATGATAACATGTTTACAGAATATGTAATGACATTAGATTAACTGTGTAAAAATGGCATCAGCTCGCTAAATATCCACATTCTTTTACTTTCACAGATGATGCAGTACTTAGGCCCTCTGATTGTAACCTCAGCAGAAATTCACAAGCAATTTAACACAAGATCATGGCAAAAACATACAGAAGCTTGGGATTATATATTTTCAACAGGTATTTATTCATCAGAATTTGCACATGGACTAACACGTGATTGTAGGTATCTTTTTTTTAAATGTGCCTGTTAGGCCGCGTACACACGGGCGGACTGTTCGCCCAACCTTGTCCGCTGAACAGTGTTTGGGCGGACAGTCCGCTCGTGTGTGGGCTTTCAGCGGACAGTTTGAGCGGAAAGTTGGACGGACAAAGTCTTTCGGAAATTCCGAAAAACTGTCCGCTGAAACTGTGTTTGAGCGAACAGTCCGCCCGTGTGTGGGCTTGTCCGCTGTACTTTCGAAATGAGCGGACTGTTCCCGCTCGGAAAGTCCGCCCATTTCGAGCGCGTGTACAGGTAGGCGGGGCCCGCGAAGGAGACGTCGCGGGCTCCGCCGCCTGGAATGGGCTTAAAGGGGAACCCCAACGCCGAAAAAAATCGGTGTGGGGGTTCCCCCAAAGTCCACACCAGACCCTTGTCCGAGCACGCTACCCGGCCGGCCAGGAAAGGGGGGCGAGCGAGCGCGCCCCCCCTCCTGAGCCGTACCAGGCCGCGTGCCCTCAACATGGGGGGTGCCTTGGGGAAGGGGGGGGCCGCGCGGCCCCCCCACCCCAAAGCACCTTGTCCCCATGTTGATGAGGACAAGGGCCTCTTCCCGACAACCCTGGCCGTTGGTTGTCGGGGTCTGCGGGCGGGGGGCTTATCGGAATCCGGGAGCCCCCTTTAAGAAGGGGGCCCCCGGATACCGGCCCCCCACCCTATGTGAATGAGTATGGGGTACAATGTACCCCTACCCATTCACCTGTGAAATAAAGTACAAAAAAAAACACAACACAGGGAAAAAATATTTTATTGCACAGCTCCGGGGGTCTTCCGTCTTCGGGGGTCTTCTCGCCGGACTCCTCCGCTATCTGTGTGTAGCTCTTTTACTAGCGGAGGAGTCCGGCTTTCTTCCTCCCCGCCGCCGGCCTCTTCTCCCGACTTCGGGGGTCTTGTCCCCCTCTTCGGTTCTTCTGCCGGGCCACCGCGCCTTCTTGTAGCTCTTTTACAGGCGGTGGCCCGGTCTTCTGTCGCCGCTGTCGTCGTCGTCGCCGCCGCCGCCGCCTTCCGTTCTTGTTCTTCTTCTTGTTCTTCTTCTTCTTCTCCTGGAGATGTTGACTCGACGATCTCTCCGGCCGGAATGCCAGAGCCGCGCTGTGCGGTCACTTATATAGTGACAATGGGGCGGTGTCACATGGTATATGTCACATGGGTTGGTCACATGGGTTGATGTCACATGGGGACTATGACATCGTAAGGGGGCGGGGTCACCATGTGACCAACCCATGTGACATATACCATGTGACACCGCCCCATTGTCACTATATAAGTGACCGCACAGCGCGGCTCTGGCATTCCGGCCGGAGAGATCGTCGAGTCAACATCTCCAGGAGAAGAAGAAGAAGAACAAGAAGAAGAACAAGAACGGAAGGCGGCGGCGACGACGACGACAGCGGCGACAGAAGACCGGGCCACCGCCTGTAAAAGAGCTACAAGAAGGCGCGGTGGCCCGGCAGAAGAACCGAAGAGGGGGACAAGACCCCCGAAGTCGGGAGAAGAGGCCGGCGGCGGGGAGGAAGAAAGCCGGACTCCTCCGCTAGTAAAAGAGCTACACACAGATAGCGGAGGAGTCCGGCGACAAGACCCCCGAAGACGGAAGACCCCCGGAGCTGTGCAATAAAATATTTTTTCCCTGTGTTGTGTTTTTTTTTGTACTTTATTTCACAGGTGAATGGGTAGGGGTACATTGTACCCCATACTCATTCACATAGGGTGGGGGGCCGGTATCCGGGGGCCCCCTTCTTAAAGGGGGCTCCCGGATTCCGATAAGCCCCCCGCCCGCAGACCCCGACAACCAACGGCCAGGGTTGTCGGGAAGAGGCCCTTGTCCTCATCAACATGGGGACAAGGTGCTTTGGGGTGGGGGGGCCGCGCGGCCCCCCCTTCCCCAAGGCACCCCCCATGTTGAGGGCACGTGGCCTGGTACGGCTCAGGAGGGGGGGCGTGCTCGCTCGCCCCCCTTTCCTGGCCGGCCGGGTAGCGTGCTCGGACAAGGGTCTGGTGTGGACTTTGGGGGAACCCCCACGCCGATTTTTTTCGGCGTTGGGGTTCCCCTTTAAGCCCATTCCAGGCGGCGTAGCCCGCGACGTCTCCTTCGCGGGCCCCGCCTACCTGTACACGCGCTCGAAATGGGCGGATTTGCCTCCTCCTTACGTGGGCGAGTCCGTTCATTTCAAAAGTTGAGCGAACTGTTTGCCCAACCTTGTTCGTCAAACAGTCCGCTCGTGTGTGGGCAAGTCTGCTCATGCAAATTTTGAGCGGACTGTTTGCCGAAACTGTTTGACGAACAAGGTTGGGCAAACAGTCCGCGCGTGTGTACGCGGCCTTACTTTGTAATTGACAGTAGGGGTGATTTTAGTGCCCAGTCTAAAAGTTAGTTTAGACCGAACACTGACTGTTACATTTAGGCTATTCGGTGTGGATAAATGTAACAGCTTCCGGCTGTCAATGGTTGCTATTGCAGCCACTAAGAATCCCCAGCCATGTAAGCAAATGGGTGGGGAATTGAACCTTACATTATTACCTAAATATGGCCTCATGGCCATATTTGGACAATGATGTCACCACTATCCATGTCTCTTCCTTTATATTACGGGAAGGAAAGGAGAATCAGCGCCAAGGAAATTAATGATTAATTGTGGATTTCAATTATGAATGCTGCTGCTCAATCTAAGTAAATAACTAGTGGATAATCAAAGAAAACAATAACAGCAGTGCAAATCTATGGAAATTTCACAATGAATCAAGAAATTCAGCAATCTAATGATGATGGACTCCTTACAATTAGCACATATGAAACCAATTAACACCTCCCTCCAAATACTATACATTAATTCCAATGTGCGTTTAAATATATAATATACATGTGTTCTATATATGAAAATAAAGTGCAAAAACAGGAACCAATATATATATATATATATATATGTATGTGTGTGTGTGTGTGTGTGTGTCACCAAAATTTTCCTGCGCAACCAAAGGGTTTCTTTGCGCAAAAAACAATTGTTGATCATTAGGGACACCCTCACATCACAAATTCATACGAAAAAGATCATAAAAGAGTGGATGTGTGAATATATTCTCAATCTCAAAGTATATATATATACATATTTTATTTTTAAGTGTCCAACAATTATTCAATCCAAAAAAATTATATATATATATATATATATATCTCCAAATGCATGTGTTCAAAAAAATCGAAAATCCATATATTCAATCCCAAAAAAATATTTATTAAAAAGTAGAAGATGTGATCCAAGAAATAATATACAGTATTCAAACAAAATTATTTGTATTGTATAAAATGTATACAAATATTATGATTTACGGGGTATAATAATGAAGTAAGAAAAAAATGCATTAATTTTAAAGATTCAAATTCACTAAACCCAGATGTGAACTTGTCTAATTTATCCCTCCTTTTTTTTTTTAACCAGCAAAATGTTTTATTGACAAGAGATTCAAATCCAGCCCTGCACAGAGCAATGATTTACTTAACACAATCTCCTCTAATCATCCCCTCACCAAGAAACAGCTATCTGGTCTGTTTACTGAACTGCAGATTGGAGGTGTAGAAACTGTAAGTTTTTTTTATTTTATTTGTCTAAATGTACTATATATGGTCAGGTAATATTGTTGTATAATAATAAAAAAGTGCAGTCAGGCAGGCATAATACAAACGAAAAGTCATTTTTAACAGATTGAATATTTTAGAGAAAATATTGGATAATAATTGGCACAAGTCCATACACATATTGCTATAGCTTGTTCCAAGGCATTACTGCAAATCTCAGTTTTGAGCTACTCAGGAAAAATCTGTTTGTAAAGAAAAATAAATAAATAAGATCTATATATTTTTTTACATTTTAAAACTGGATATTTTAGGAGTTTTATTTATGATTTTTTTTTTTGTTTATTTAATTTCTTGTTGTGTATTTGTGTTTCCAGAAAAAAAACATGTACAAATGGAAAGAGCACCAGATGAAAAGATAAGAGTCTAAAGTAATTTATTAGTTTGCATTAAAAAACAGCCAACATGTTTTAGGGTCAGACAATTCCCCCTTTATCAGGGCTTCAGTTAAAATAAGAACCTTTACCGAGAATAACTACATGTGAGAAATGGTGCTCAGGCTACATGGATCAACGGGGTGGTTTTTCTATGATCTATGCCTCACTGATGGAGAGTTCTGATAAACCTTCTTATGCCTACAGCTAGGAACAGGATACCTCAGTCAGTTGGAAAGTTGACTCCTGGTTCTTGAATTTTCCGAAGTCTTTCAAGGAGATTACAAATGTCTCCCTTAATGAATCAATTGTTAAGATTATTACAAGGTGGTACCATCTTCCCTTATACCTGGCCAAGATTTACCCAGGCACATCCCAGCTATGCTTTAGAGGTTGCGGGTTCTTTCTTCCACATCTGGTGGGAATGTGCTCAACTATGAGGGTTTTGGAACAGGATATTTTGTTTGCTGCGTAAGGTGACAGGTCTGGCTGTTCCAAAAACACTGGAGATGGCATTACTGAATAGTAGACCACTTGACTGTTCCAGATCTCTTCGGACTCTCACTCATTTTATACTCTTGGGTGCCAAAATCATGATAGCTCGATCTTGGATCAGACCCCCATATCTCTTAATTTTCTCAATAGTTTAGTTTACTGCCCACTTGCTTTACAATATGACCTACATTTTATGCTGTTACTATGATTTTACCTATCTAGGCTAAACTTCTTCTATGCTTTTTGAAAGCAACTGATAATTTGATGATATTGTTCTCCTTCTCCTCATGATGCAGTGTGTTTCCAATTGGGGTGTCTGGGGGAGGGGCAATAACCTATTTATTAGATCATTGCAATTTATTGAAATGTGGCCCTAAACCATTAAAATATTTAACTTATATTTGTCAGTCGGTGTAACAGAAGGCATCAATGTTATCTTTTATTTGTGTTCCTGTCTACTCGTTTATGAAAACTCTAATAAAAACATCGAAATATAAAATGAGAACATTTAGCATGAGTTCACACTATTGTGACGTGGGAACCATCGTGATTCCAGTGCCAGTTCCCGCATCACATCTACCCCACAGGCAGTTCACACTGCCCTCTGTGAACTGCTGCAGGTGTCAATACAAAGTTATTGTTATACAGTGCGAACTGTGAATTCAGACAGGAATTGGACCGTATGGGTGTGAACACCCATGCGATCCGATTCCAGTGCATGAAAAAAAAAAAGACCATGCACCTTTTTTGTGTGAATCCAATGCGAGTTCAGCCATACAAACTGTATGGCTGAACTTGCATTGCACAGACATCGCATGTGATTGACACAGCAATGCGGGTGCACATCACATGCAATGTCTGTGTTAGCATATGTGTGAACCCAGGCTGAATGAACTCAAAGTGGGGCTTTCCTGTGTGAATATGTGCAGGGAAGCTAATTGCTCAGGAGAATTTCTGGCCAGCAATACCTGGCAAGTATCAAAATACCTTGACTTCATTTATCTTTTGGTCTGACGCACCTTCCATTCATTCATTTTTTTTCTGGTAGCCTGTTGGGGTACCCACAGGAGGGTAACTTTCTCTTTTCTGAGCAGCCTAACATGAGCCAGTGAGCCCCTCAAATGTTTGTGTACTCTCACTACTTTATATGAACTCGCATCAAAATACCAGAGCCTATTGCGTTTTCTTCATTGTATTCTTTTTTTTACTTTTTTTCTGTACATATGTTCATCATTCCTTTTGTTCTGTGTGCATTTTGGCCATCAGTGTGTATTGTTGATTTTTATTTTATTTTTTTATTCTACTTTTTATTTTTTGTGAAAGAAATAATAAAATAAAGAAATTCCCCATGCATCTAAACTACAATTGAACTGCTGCTTTTGCAGCTTAAAACAATGAATCACAGCGCTGTCCCCTTCTTAGTATACATAAAATGTAAACAGAATTTCAATAATCATAAGTACACATAAATTGTGCTTCAATCATAAAATAATTAAAAGTGTTATGTGCTCAAACAAAACGTCCTTGATAAATTAATTCCTTTCCCTTTGTGCACATTCACCAAATTCATACTGAAAAGTGTTCAATTATTTGTGAGAGAAATCAAAAACACTAGCAAAAGTGAACAAACGTGCTCTTTGCTTCACTTGTGAATCTTACGGATCCACAGTTTCCTCTTTACATCCACTTTATTTGTGCAAATCAGTGCCCCCCCCCCCCCCCCCTCAAGTACCTCTTCATTCACCAGAGGATTTTGACTCTTTAGCTCTACAGCTATAATGCCACGTAAACACGACCGGACTTTCCGGCAGACTAGGTCTGAATGGATTAGTCTGTCGGACAATCCGATCGTGTGTGGGCTAGTCTGATCATTTTCCGTAAAATAAATGTGATGGACCTAGAAATAGAACATGTTTCATATCTATCCGAGGGACTCAATTCTGCCGAACTAAAATCGGGAAAACCATTTGTCTGTGTGCTGGTACGACGGACGCAAAAGAAGCTATTGGCTACTGGCTATTGAACTTCCTTGTTTAGTCCCGCTTATGTCATCACGTTCAAAACGAACAAACTTAGTCTGTTCCTGTGTGGCCAAGTGCGTCCATTCATTTGGAAAGTCCATCGGAACTCTGCCGAAAGTCTGTCTGGAAGACCGTTGGACCTAGTCTGCTGGAAAGTCCGGTCGTGTGTATGTGGCATAAGAATCCTAACAGCTTTGCGTATTCCACATCCCCTCAGGTCATAAGAAATGGTTCTGTCTGTACTCTCCGGCAGCTGCTATTCTTTGTCTCCCACCATCAATACAAAATGCCACCATCAGGGAATTTTTGCTCAATATACATCAAGAACAGAGGAACCCAACATAGCAGAATACCATTTTATAAAAAAAAAAAAAATATGGAAAAATGGTCAAAATGCACTCACTTGCTATACAAGTATCAAAGTAGTATTGAAAACCAAAACCCAGATGTGCAGCCTTGGCGGACTGGATGTGGCGCCACTGGACCCAGAAATATAATAATTCTTAATTTCATTCATCCATAATATCATTAGAGGAACTACTGCACTATTGTAAAATACTGTATGTGTGAACATTATTTTTGCACTGCAACACAAGAAGCAATAATACAATATAAATGGATCTAAGCTTTAGATACAATGTGGCCTAATGTGTTATTGTTTTTTTTTAAATTTAGACAGCAAATTCCCTATTATGGTTAATATACAATTTATCAAGACACGGCGATGTGCAGGAAAAAGTTCTAGATGAAATCCGAGCGGTTCTACCACCAGGCCAGTCACCATCTGCTGATCATTTACAAAAGATGCCATATCTGAAGGCTTGCATTAAAGAATCAATGAGGTTGTTATTATTTTTACAAAATATTACTGTTTATTTTATCATGGTTATCAGTGGTAGTAGTAGTGGTAGTTGCTGAGCAGAGTGATGCAAACAAAAGTGATTTCCTTGAGGAATGAGGGGTCTTTTATTTTATTTTTATTTGTATTTATTCATGTATCTATTTTACAAAAGAAAAGCCCCAGGATAGTCGAATGGAGCTTCCCTGTCCATCAGAAACCTGTTGTACCCATAAAAAAAAACAGCAAAGCCCACTTAAATTTTGCATTCCCCATTAACTATAATATATTTCTTCAAAACAGCTACAATTCACCAAAATGGTGAATTTTATTTTTCAAAATCTTTATATTTCTGCTAACATTTTAGGGAAATTAAATCTTTAATTTTTCCTCATACCTAATAATAGTAGAAGTATTTGTTCCTAGATTACAGGTCCTATATACAGTCTTCCAATTTTTGTTTGAATTGTAAAAAATAATGCTTGATGCCATTAAATATTTTTTTTATTTACACAAGTAACTGACAATCAAATTTCTAATATATTGAGAATATAATGAATTGTTAAAGGCATCAGGGGAGGTTAAAAACAGTATGATGTTTTCCTTCTCTATTTTTTCTTTTGTTAAACCACTGTAGGAGGTCATATTGTTAGCAAGACTGTTAGTTGGGGGAATTAATTTAAATGCCATTTAAATGTTTGGATGTGTTAACCACATCTTTGAACAGGTATAAGTGATTGATAGCCTGTTTTATTAAGGCAACACAAACACAGTAGCTGTGATTTTAAAGTATGTGACCTTCATGCATGCAAAATTTAAGGTCTACCTTACTGCTGACCAAAACATAGCTGCAAAAAAACTCTTTAAAAATAAAAAGGTATAAAAAAAATTAAGATTCTCACTTTGGTCCTAGCTTCCTGGAGGCACGGGTGACATCACTGCACCTCACTGTCCCCTGGGTACTCAAAATCTCATGAAAATGCACACCTGCAATGAGCTGAGGTGAATTTTAATGAGAAAATAATATCCAAGAAAGCAGTTGTGAGGTGTAGGTGGTATCCCTGCACCTCACAACTGCCTCCTTGGATACTATTTTTGATTATGTTTTTTTCCAAATCTATAAATGTTGGGAATAGGATATTTTTTAAATATTTTTTGTAGAATCTCTTTTTTTTAAATAAAGTTTTTTTTGCAGTAAATAGAGTTTTAATGGTGGGGGCAAGCAAAAGCAGACCTAGGATTAAGAATTGTATACCTTATAATTTGGTTATACTACTGTACACTATACACATTGCAATTTTATTTTGGCAATTGACAGCTATGCAAACCCAAGCTTTCAAGGGTATCAGGATGAGGTAAAAACATAAATTCTCTGATCCCTGGGCAGCAATTCTAATTCCAGGGCACTCATGTTACTTACAGTTGATTGTCAAACATTGCAGAATCTGAGAATTCTAGAATATTTTAGTTAAAGAGGAGGTCCGTTAAAAAAAAAAAAAAAAAAAAAAGTCAGCAGCTGCAAACACTGCAGCTGCTGACTTAATAAACACACTCACCTGTCCAGGGCGCCCGCGATGTCGGCCGCCCGAGGCCGACCCGTCCCTCGGCTCTCGGGTCCCGGCGCCGCCATTCGTTGTAAGGGAAACAGGCAGTGGAGCCTGATGGCTTCACTGCCCGTTTCCTACTGCGCATGCGCGAGTCCCGCAGCTACTGCGCATGCGCGAGTCCCGCAGCGCTTTCTGAATGGGACGCGCTGTGTTCTGGAACACACAGTTCCCAGAACACAGCGCGACTCATTACCCAGAAGACGCCGCGACGAAGGGAGAAGACACAAGATCTCCGCGGAGGAGGAAGAGGAAGATTAGGAGAAAGTGCCTAGCAACAGGCATTTCTGGTAAGTAAAAAAAAAAAATTTTTTTTCATTTTTTTTTTTTTATATTTTTTTGTAATTTTTAATATTTTTTCGTTTTCAGGGTGGCCCTCCACTTTAAGTGTCTTAAAAGGTTTTATGGGTCAGTGTTACCATTTGGCAGCTTAAAGCAATACAATTTAAAGGATGAAGTGAAGCCACCCAAACAAAATGATACCACATCCCAAATATTTAATTTACAAAAAGGAAACATGGGGAGAGGTAACTAACCTCAGCGGGACTTTTAACGGTATCAGACATTACATGTAATAAGGAAAATCAGATAGTAATCACTCAAGAAGAGTTTTAAATAAAAAAGATTCATAGAAATGTATTATACAAAAAAATAACAGATTTTGCTAAAACAACACTATCAAAACAGATACAAATCCATACAATACATAGAGATCATTTGGACTGTGTGCATGCAAGGTCCATACGTTCGTACAACTAGACTTGACATGCCTTAGTGCAATATGAAGTCAACTCTACCTTGTATCTGAGTGGTTAGGAGGATACCTTTCCTTTCTACTTTGGAAACCGCAGACTAGCTACGGCAGCTCCTGACCCCTATGTATGGGCTCAGCTATTAAATTCGATCCTATCAGACTGCTATTCTGAAGCATTTTCCTGCAAGCACACATAGCCCAGATGCCCCCCATCCACCATTGAGGCTCTTCATTTTTTGCAATACGGGATTATTTTGATTGACTTATTCTGTGAACATACAGTGGTATTATACTTGTGAATGTTATTCAAAGCTCCTGAAGAAACTCGCCCATGAGTGAAACATGTTGAGCACCATATTACATTGACTGAGTTCACAAATGATTCTTCAAGATCTCTATGTATTGTATGGATTTGTATCTGTTTTGATAGTGTTGTTTTAGCAAAATCTGTTATTTTTTTGTATAATAAATTTCTATGAATCTTTTTTATTTAACCACTTGCCGCCCGCCCTATTACAAATTGACGGCGGCAAAGTGGTTTCATAATCCTGATCGGCCGTCATATGACGTCCTCAGGATTATGAGCTGCTGCGCGCCCCCGGGGGCGCGCATCGCGGCGATCGTTGTTGCAGGGTGTCAGTCTGACACCCCGCAACTACGATCTCGGTAAAGAGTCTCCGACGGAGACTCTTTACCATGTGATCAGCCGTGTCCAATCACGGCTGATCACAGTGTAAATAGGAATAGCCGGTGATCGGCTTTTCCTCACGCGCGAGTAGAGGAGAGCCGATCGGCTGCTCCTCTGACAGGGGGGGCCTGTGCTGATCGATTATCAGCACAGCCCCCCGAGGATGCCCACACTGGACCACCAGGGACGCCACCAGACCACCAGGGATGCCCAGGATAAGGTATGCCACCCTAGACCACCAGGGATTCCAGTCAGTGCCACAATGGATGCCAATCAGTGCCCATAATGGATGCCAATCAGTGCTCACAATCAGCATCACTGATTGGCATGCATTGTTTGGCACTGATTGGCATCCATTAGTACAGTATATTATAATACAATGCCGCCTATCAGTGCCCATCCATGCCACCTATCAGTGCCCATCCATGCCCACCTGTGCCCCCTACCCATGCCCACCTGTGCCGCCTACCCATGCCCACCTGTGCTGCCTACCAATGCCCACCTGTGCCGACTACCCATGCCCACCTGTGCCGCCTATCCATACACACCCATGCCAGCTATCAGTGCCAATTTGTGCCACCTATCAGTGCCCATCCGTGTCGCCCATCAGTGCCGCCTATCAGTGCCCATCAGTGCCACATATCAGTGTCCATCAATGCCACCTCATCAGTGCCACTTCATTGGTGCCACCTCATCGGTGCCCATCAGTGCCGCCTTATCATTGCCCATCAGTGTATCCCCATCAGTGCCCATCAGTGAAGGAGAAAATGTACTTATTTACAAAGTTTTGAAACTGAAACAAAAAAAAAATTTTGTTTTCAAAATTTTCGGTATTATTTTATTTGTTTAGCAAAAAATAAAAACCGCAGAGGTGATCAAATACCACCAAAAGAAAGCTCTATTTGTGGGAAAAAATGATAAAAAATTAATTTGGGTACAGTATAGCATGACCGCGCAATTGTCATTCAAAGTGCGACAGTGCTGAAAGCTTAAAATTGGTCTGGGCAGGAAGGTGTTTAAGTGCCCGGTATTGAAGTGGTTAAAACTCTTCTTGAGTGATTACTATCTGATTTTCCTTATTACATGTAATATCTGATACCGTTAAAAGTCCGGCTGAGGTTAGTTACCTCTCCCCATGTTTCCTTTTTGTAAATTAAAGCAAAAAAAGTATACACTGAAAACTAAAATGTGTTTAAAAAAAAAAAAAAAAAAAAAAAAGTATTGTAGTTCAGGATCATTTAAGAGTAATATATATCATTTTATTGTAGACTAACACCTACAGTGCCTTTTACCAGTCGAACAATGGAGGAGGACACAAACCTTGGTGGATATGTAATTCCAAGAGGTGTAAGTATTTTTTATGTAATCTAAATGTTTCAGTCATTCACATAGCCATTGCAAAAAGGCACATGTGCATTTTAAGTACTTGTAAAAATTGCTGTTAAGCAGGAATACTTTTAATAAAATATTGTAAATAGTGTTTGCTAATCAAGACAAGTCCAAAAAAGTATACAGGTATAGTAAACAAAAAATAAATAAAAAAAAACAATATTTAGTGTGAGCAACCCTCGAAAAAAATAAAATAAATTTAGCATGCAGTTTTTAAAACTATTTGATTGGTATCTAGAAAACCATCACATTCTTTCACTGCAAACCTTGACTTTTTATTTCCTTTTTCCTTTGAAAGCAATCTCAGACTTGCTCAATGATGTTAAGAGTTTCTGGAGGCCATACCATCTGTTGCAGGAGTCTATGCCCTTGTACACACGGTCGGAGAATCCGTCGTAATGTGTCCTATCGGACCGTGTCGTCGGATAATCCGACTGTGTGTGGTATGCATCGGACTGTTTCCGTCGGAATATCCATCGGACCCAATTTTCCAACATGTTGGAAATATTTCCCGACCAACTGGTTCGATCGGACATACTCCGATCATGTGTAGAGAATTTTGATCGGACCAAGTGACACGGATGCTCAGATCAAATTCCTACATCAAAGCTATTGGCTACTAGCCTGAATGTAGTCCCATTGTAACAAAATTACGTCATCACGTTCTGAATGATCAGATTTTTCGACAACCTAGTCCGACCCTGTGTATGCAACAGTTTCGGACAAAATCCGACGGACAAAATCCAACGGATTTGGTTGTCGAAATCTCTGACCGTGTGTACAGTTTTTCTTTTCACTGTAATTGGCTGTTTATTATTTTTGTATAGTGGTAAACCATACTGCCCTGGGTTTGGTTCAGCAGGGGTTTTGCACACTTCAAAGATGTTCGGATGCCGAACCCAGACCAGTATAAAGCCAATGGGAGCTGAATATGTCCAATATTTTTTTTTTTTCTGGGTTAATAGGCAAGGAGTTAAAAAAAAAAAATAGTGATCCGGTTGATCCTACAAGCTTGCAACAAGCACTAAAAGTTCATGATACCAAACCCACCAGTTGTATATAAAAGAGATATAATATTATTGTTGAACACAAAATAATTAAAACAAAATTGTGGCAAGAAATACAAAATAATCCCAATACTAAAATTATTGTCCATATTTCCCATAGAGAAATCTAATAAAGTCTGTATAAATTGAATAGTGATAAGCCAAATACTTCAAATCACTCCAAATAAAAACACCAAAGTGTTTGAAGTGAATCTAATGCCGCATACACATGATCGAATTGTCCGGCGGACCGCATTTCACCAGACAATCCGATCGTGTGTGGGTTTCAGCGGACAATACGTTCGTGAGTATGCTAGTCCGGCGGACTAAGAATGACGCATGCTCAGAAAGCATGTATAGGACGGAAGCGCTCCGTCTGGTAAAACTAGCGTTCGTATTGAAGCTAGCACATTGGTCATGCTGCTAATTTTGTGATCTTTTAATAAAGCGCATTCTTTTCTTCTTCATAATGCTAGAAGAATGAAGTTGCTTTGCTGCTTATATTCACACAGCGTTATCCCAAACGTCTTTATTCCTTTATTCATCCTCATCTTATGATTAATATTACAATTAGATAGATAGATAGATAGATAGAATTTTTTTTTTTTATATATTATAATTTTTATTATTTTTTGCTAATACTCTTAGGTTTATTATTCTTATGATTATTCTTGTTTGTTTTAAATATATATTTTTGGAACTAATATTATTATTGTTATTTTAAATTGATTTGTTTTGGGGGGGGGGGGGGGGGTTGAACTAGATGGACTTGTGGCTTTTTTTAAACCAGACTATGTAATGATAGATAGATAGCTAGCTAAAGTGTCTTCTTTCAATACTCAATACCAGTTTGGGAAGTAATTTTGTGTTTTCAGTGACAAAAAGGGGCTTATTTACTAAAGGGAAAACCACTTTTCACTACAAATGCACTAGGACAGGAATATGCAATTAGTGGAAATCCAGCTGTTGCAGAACTACAAGTCCCATGAAGCATACCAAGACTCTGACAGCCACAAGCATGAGACCCAGAGGCATGATGGACTTGTAGTTTTGCAACAGCTGGAGGTCCGCTAATTGCATATCCATGAACTAGGAGAACCTAGGAGACAGCCACAAAGAAAAGCAAACAAGAAGAAAACAGAAAGATTTGATCAGACAATTTCTTTTTGAACAAAAGTAAATCTTTATTGCTCAGCTGGCATTGGAATGGCCCCCCTACCATTAAAATAGGTGACATATTGTTCACGCACCTCACGTGCTGTTTGGGGGGCCGAGCCAGGATGGGCAGGATCCAGGCCTGTGAGTTCTGGTGTTTATCCGGCCTCAGGCCCAATTGTTTGCAGGTAATATGTTCCTGAATGTCTTGGTAAAAAGTTATGGAGAATGCAGCAGCAGAGAATGACATGGTTCAGTTTGTACTCTGCCAGGTTTATTGAGGACAAAAACAGACGGAACCGGCTGGCCATAATCCCAAAGGCATTCTCCACAACCCTTCTTGCTCTGGCCATCCGGTAATTAAAAACCCTTCTCTCCGGGGTGAGGGTCCTTTGTGGGAACGGCTTCATCAAATGGTCACCCAGACCGAGCGCTTCATCAGTGATGAATACAAAAGTTAGACCCTCCACATTATCAGCATCTGGTGGCAAGCCCAGGCCACCAGTCAGGAGACGGTGGCAGAACTCCCTCTGCTTAAACACTCCTCCGTCTGACATCCGGCCGTTCTTCCCTACATCCGCGTAGATAAAGTCATATTGTGCCGACACCACTGCCATTAACACCACACTATGGAACCCCTTGTAATTCCAGTAGTAAGACCCCGAATGGGGTGGGGGCACAATCCGCACATGTTTCCCGTCGATCGCCCCTCCACAGTTGGGAAAGTCCCAATGAGCAGCGAACTGGGAAGTCACAGTCTGCCATTCCTGTGGCATGGAAGGAAACTGGGGAGTCAAACAGAGAAAAAAAGATAATTATTCCTTAAATCAAAACAATTCCTAACAAATTAAACCATAAAACATTTTGTAACATCAGTAAAACATATTTGAAAAGTCGTCTTTACAAAAATCTAAGATAAGGCCCAATTCTCAGATTACTCACCCCTCTGATGGCCCATGGAACATAATTTATGTGGGTGAGTGTGAGGTGGGGTCTAATTAATTAGTAGATCACACATTACACCTGAAGTCATTTAAAAAAGGGTGGGGGGACTAGTTAATTAGTAGATCACACATTACACATGAAGACATTTAAAAAGGGGTGGGGGGGCTAATTAATTAGTAGATCACACATTACACCTGAAGACATTTAAAAAAGGGTTGGGGGGGCTAATTAATTAGTAGATCACACATTACACCTGAAGACATTTAAAAAAGGGTGGGGGGGGGGCTAATTAATTAGTAGATCACACATTACACCTGAAGACATTTAAAAAAGGGTTGGGGGGGCTAATTAATTAGTAGATCACACATTACACCTGAAGACATTTAAAAAAGGGTGGGGGGGGGCTAATTAATTAGTAGATCACACATTACACCTGAAGACATTTAAAAAAGGGTGGGGGTGGTAAAACAGTACAATGGAGCTGGCAATATGAATTGTTAAAAAGGGGCTAGGCTGTGGGTGCATATGGGCCCAGGATTGCATGCTGGGGACGTTAGTGAAGACAAATATGCATGTGGGACACAAAAGGAATTTTTTTTTAAATAAACACATTTTAAAAATGCATGTATGGATATAAAGGGGACATTCACAGCATATTCCTGTCATGGATATTAAGTCATGATGAAATTAATACAAACATACAATACATATAATGCAATATTAAAGGATAAAACTTATCCTCATATATTCCTTCTGCAGGACCCGAATAATGGCAGAACAGGTCTCTGGGATAATGATCCCCAGAGCCTGGGGGGAGATGCCTATCGTGAACTTGAGGTCCAGCAAGCTTCTCCCTGTCGCCAAGTAGCGCAACGTGGCAACTAGCCTCTGCTCCGGAGTGATGGCTTGCCGCATGCAGGTATCCTGCCTGCTGATATAAGGGGTCAGCAAAGCCAGCAGACAGTGAAAAACGGGGTTCCGTCATCCTGAGATAATTCCTGAAATCCTCAGGATTATTCTCACGGATCTCATGGAGCAAAGGCATATGTGAGAATTGGTTACGCTGGCGCAGCCAATTCTTCGTCCATGAACTTCTCCTCGCCCTGTTCATGGACTGAGCTCGGGTCAAAGTATGATTCCCAACACCAAGCCCCCATACAGCACGAACTCAAGAACGAGTACGTCCATTCTCCATGGTTTCAAAACAGTTGGCTGGTCAAACAAGCTTAACGGAACACACTGAAGAACAGGCAGACCTATGAAGAACGACTTGAAAAACAGGAACAAGCGGACCAGAAGCGCTGGAGAACAGGTACAAACTGATCCACGCGCACTGAAAAGCAGATACAAACCTCACGGGCAGCCTGAACCACAGAAAATGAACGAATTAAGCTGAAGTCTGAAAGCGCGAATCGTCTCTAACCAAACTTCTACTAACGCGAAATTAGGAGAAGGAGCCCAAATTGTGCCATGCAGGGTCTTAGACTTCCTTTTTCTAGTCCTGTCGTACGTGCTGTACATCATCGCGCTAGCAAACGCCGGACTTTCTGTGTGTCCGTATGTGGCCAAGTCCGTTCGGTAGAAAGTCCACCGGACTATCCGCCGGATTGTTTGCCGGACTAAGTACGCCGGACAATTCGATCGCGTATTCGCGGCATTACTGTTTTCAATAGTGTTTTACACTAAGAGATTGCTTTTTATGCTGGCCATACAGTTTTATTGTTCAATTTCCTTTAGATTTACCTTCAATTATGTAGTGAAAGGGCCTGTCTGATTGCTAATGTTTTATAATGTTTCACCTCATATAATATGATTTTTTTTAAATCTAAAAGGAAAATTATACATGAAAATTGTGTGTGTATGGCCAGCCTTATCCTTTTATCTTTGAGAGTTTCTGTGGTTGACCGTCCTGCATTGAGTTTGCGAAGGAGGCACATTTGCAGGTGGAAGCTTTGAATCCCTTAAGTGGTGAGTGATCATTTATTGAATTTAATGATCATTGGGATCTGGTAAGCAGCTGATATGTGTTCTTCTTGACTGGGGTACACCGATTCACTTCAAGCACCTGTTGTTTTTATTTGGGTCATTAGAAGATTTGGGCTTATCATTATTCACTTTATATGGACTTTATTAGATTTATCTATGGGAAATATGTGGACACTAATTGAATAATTTTATTATTGGGACTATTTGGTATTTCTTTCCACAATGTTTTGAATTATTTTGTGTTCATTGTTCGACAATAAGTTATTAGGGCTGTACTTGCTTTTTTTATACAATAGGCAGGGAGGTGTGAAAAGATAGCATAGGGGTAACACTGCCCTGCTCAGCATTTACCAATTGAAAATAAAGTAAAATCTATTTCCCCAGGAGATGTGAATTTTAGCACTGACATATACAAAGTAGATTACTCATTTAGAGGAATTATGAGAAATGTCCCTCCCCAAACAGGATATTGGATAAACCTGTAGGTAAATAGGAAAACTAGAAACTTCACCAAGTGGAAATGTGGGTTTGATAAAAAAAAAGTTGGCAGTGCCTCTACCCAGGACAGGGCCCCTGTGAACAGAGGGGGTTCCCTTCTTGCGAATTAAACAATAATCCAATTAAAGTGATAGGGAGCCGAGGAACTACTGCAACCAGCATATAACATTAACCATACATATATAGATACACAAGCTTTATATAAGAAAGTATTAATAATAGTCACTATAGGCATACCCCACTTTTAAATACACAGTGAGGTTTATTTACTAAAGCTGGAAAGTGCAAAATCAGGCTCACTTCTGCATAGAAACCAATAAGCTTCCAGGTTTTATTACCAAAGCTTAATTGAACAAGCTGGGGTTAGAAGTTAATTGGTTTCTATGCAGAAGTGAGCCTGATTTTGCACTTTCCAGCTTTACTAAATAAACCGCATTGTGTACTTAAAGTGGGGTATTCCTGTACATACAATATACAAACAGGTATTATCAGCAATCAGACCCATAATCAAAGTATGCAACCTGGCTGGCAAGGTAAGGGGTGGGGTGCCCAGCCCTCTCCTCTAAACCATACTAGGCCATATGCCCTCAAGATGTGAGGGTTCCCTGCCAGGGGGCACCTGTAATAGAACTTAACCATAGCTGTTTG
This sequence comes from Lithobates pipiens, assembly GCF_037356315.1. Lineage (NCBI taxonomy): Eukaryota > Metazoa > Chordata > Amphibia > Anura > Ranidae > Lithobates > Lithobates pipiens. The sequence goes on along the minus strand of NW_027507764.1, from coordinate 379,646,516 downwards.
AAAAGATCTGGGGCAGGCAACTTGCTTACTACAGGTTTCTTGGTTCTATTGAAATGTGCATGTTTGCTGTATAATGTACATGTGTCTGACCACTGTCAAATCTACACCCTAGATTGTTTTTTAGACTTATGAAACTGTACTTATTTAATTTTTAGTTTGATTTTGGTATGTAATGTTTCTCCCACTTTAAACTTTGAATTCTTTAATGACATTTATTTTAATTTTTAATTGTTTATAGGTTATCACAATGATTAATTTTCATGCTATGACATGGAATGAAGATTACTTTCCTGATGCACGAGAATACAAACCTGAAAGGTGGTTGAAGCCAAGAGGTTCAGTTAACCCATTCGCAAGCACTCCTTTTGGAGTTGGAAAAAGAATGTGTGTTGGAAGACGTTTGGCAGAGTTGCAGCTTCAGTTGACTTTGTGTTGGGTAATACTAATATAAGTATAATTGTGATAGGATTGATTATGATGCTGAAAAATTTTGAAAAGTAATGAAGTATGTATATAAATATATATTATATGTGTATATTTTAAATAAGTAGAAGGAATGTAGCCAGTGCCACCATTACATTTCTCTGTTCTAAAGGAAAGGGTGTACAGTATGTATCTTTGAGACATATTTAAAAAACTCTTATGGTGAAATGATGCACATCATGATGGATTCACTGCACATTTTACATAAAGTAGAAGCATTTTTGAGAAAATGTGGTGTGTCTGTTCAGTGAATGCACAGTTGCTATTGATAAATAGTACAAGATGTAGACATTTTAAATTTATTACACAGTCTAATTGTCAGTTCTTGAAAATAGTTTCCCCAACAGTATCAGCCTGGTATATAGACTGGTAAACTCATGTCAAGCAGGAAGCTTTCTGCCATACTTATAATAGTCTACATGTACTTCAGCATTTGGGAATGCTATATCCTCCCTGGCGATATTCCTGAGTCTGGCTTGGGGTGAGATTTAATTACTATAAGCGGTATTCCTGAGCCAGACTCGGGATCGCATCACTGGATCCATGTAAGGGTTACTTACCTTGTCCCCTGGATCCAGCGATGTCTCCCCGCTGTGATCAGCGAGCCGCCGTGTCTCGCTCGATCTGTGACAGCGTTTGCGACGCAAGGGGACGGAGTTTGGCACCAAATTCAAAAAGTTAAAAACACAGTATAGATACAGTATACTGTAATCTTACAGATTATAGTACTGTATCAAATAATTACACATCCCCTTTGTCCCTAGTGGTTTGTCCAGTGTCCTGCATACAGTTTTATATTATAAATACTGTTCTTTATACCTGGAAACTAGAGATTGTCCATAGCAACCAAAAAATGTCAGTTTACATCAAAAGTGGTTATAGACCAGCTAGAAAACAGCAATAATAAATTAGAATCACCCGCAGAATTGAGCGATCGTAATTTGTGGGGAAATTCGTCATCAACCACTAAAAGTAATGACAGTGACAATTCTGCAACTCAGCATATTTCCGTGTTTTTGATTTGATTACATTATTGAATAATTTTTAATATTATTATATTATTTGTTATAATTTTATATATATATATATATATATATATATATATATATAACATATTATAATTTTTGATTTCATATTTCACATTTTATCATACCCGGGATGTCTATTAGACTCTTGTTTGGACAGATTTAAGTGAATTATTTCTAAGAATTACAGGCCTACATTATAAAACACCAAATTTACATGCAAAATAATGGTACCGCTTTCAGCACCTAAATTCTGAAATAATCATACCGCCAGGGAGGTTAAGATAAGTTTGCCCTAAAAGAAGGTCATTGATTACCACCCCAGGTTGCACATGCGCCAATCAGAAATGTTACCATGTCATCACAATGTCACTTGTACTCAAAATCCCCCAGTAAAAGAACAGGCTCTATCCTTACCTTTCATATAGCTGCTGTGTTGCAATGCTATCGCTTTGTATCTCCCCAGCCACAGCGGGCATACTGCGCTTTCCATGCTGTGGTTTTGTAGTGACTCATGAGCCATTGCGAGGAACCGTGGCATGTAGGAGGTATTGTACATAAACTGATATAAGGAATACCTTCTGTGGCTTGGGGAGAAGTGAAATTGCCTCTTTTTAACACACAGGCCACTGGAAAGGTAAGTATAGATCATGATCTATTTATTACAGGGGGTTCTTTGAGTACAAGTGACCCTGTAGTAACATGATCACTTTAAATAGACTTGTTGACTGCTGTCTGTACTCCTGCCTTGTTTCTGCTTGTCTGCTGTTTCCTTGGACCATCTGTCTGGGCAATTTCCCCCTGTAAATTTTATCACTTCAGTGTCTGTACTACCTGTTAGCTTGCTGTTACTCCTGGTGACACAGTGGGGGTTATCTACTAAAGGAAAATCCATTTTGCACTACAAGTGCACTTGGAAGTAAAGTCGCTGTAGATCTGAAGGGTACATGCAAGGATAATAAAAAACAGCATTTTAGCTTGCACATGATTGGATGATAAAATCAGCAGAGCTTCAACTCATTTTGGCTCTACCCCTTAGATTTAGAGCGCCTGCACTTCCAATGCAGTCCAAAGTGGATTTTGTAAATAACCCCCAATGGGTCTATCAAACTCCATGATAGTACTGCTCTGAACACATTATTATGCAAGCAGACATTGGGGTTGATTTACAAAATCTGGAGAATGCAACATTTGATGCATCTCTGCATAGCTTCCAGTTTTATTTTGTTCTTTGGGTTAAAGTTTAAAGTATAAGTAAAGGCAAAATGTTTTTCTTAGTTTTGGATAATGTGAACAGGTATTAGAATGCTTGTCAGTTTTTATTGCTGTTTGTGCCCCTGTTAAGGAGATTCACCCTCTTTATTGGTGTCGTCTACCGTTATCATTGAATATGAGAGTTAAAGAAAATCATACATTTTGGGTTGTCCCCAGAAAAGTAATAGATGGGGAATCTTCCAATGGAGACACTAATTGTGGGGACCTGGGGGTCCTCAAGAAATTCCATTAATTTTCAGGGATTTCCTCATACTTCCTTTTTGGCTGTGGGATAGGAAGTGAAAATAAATCCCTACAATGGCACACAGATGGCGAAAACAATTCTGACAGGCTCTCTTGCTCTATCCAAAATGAAAAAAAAAAGTGTTGCCTATAGTTCTACTTTAATTAAACAAGCTGAAGTTAGAAGACAATTGACTACCATGCACAGCTGCACCAGATTGTGCACTCTTCTGTTTTAGTAAACCAATCCCACTTGGTTCTTCTATACTCTTGGGCTTGATTCACACCTATGCAGTTTTAGTTTTTTGCATTTTGTAGATTTGGACTACAGTCCATTTAACATGGTTTCCTATGGACCACTTTTTGTAGTGTAAATCTGCAAAATGCAAAAAGCACTAAAACTGCATAGGTGTGAATCCAGCCTTAGATCTTAGGAGACGATTTCAGGAAGAGGGATTTTGTGTCTCAACCTTCTCCCCAACAGTTGCAAATTAAAAAGTGTGCTTATTTAAACTAGGATTTGCCTTCTGTGTCCCAGTAGAAACTAAAAATGTGCCCTGGAGGGTTTCCTTCAATTTAGCAATTCAAAAAAAGGTGGCAAAAGTTCCATCATTCTGCGAGGATATAATTACAAAGAATTGAATTAATATTTGATTTGCAGTCACTGATGTTACAGAAAGCTCTCCACAGTCATAATGATCTTAAATTGCTTTGCTGAATTTCCACACTTGAGAAGTGCAGAACCAGGAGGTGGTGCTTCCTGCTTTGGGACCTTGCATCAGAGAATAACATTGGAACCTGATAGAGTACATATTATTAAAATTAAGAACATTAATGTTTTTTTTTTAACTGTATTTATGTGATTTCTTTTTACTGTTACCTAACAAGTTACTTGTCCTCATTGAGGGTTAATTTGCCACTGATGGTACCCCCCTTTTTTGGGGGGGGGGGGCACACACTTTTTGTTCTCTTGCCATGGATATACCATCATTCCAATGGCTAAAATGGGGGATAAAACACAGATTCAATTCTCCTCACTGGTGGCCATTCCCCTTTCCAGCCTGAAAGATTTTATTTTAAAACATGTGCAACCAATAAGCAGAGAATGTGACATCCACTCTTTTAAAATAAAGTGAATGTTACAATATGCATTTTTATCCCACTAAATAGATTTTATTTCTGAGTGAAAGAGCTGGGTGAATGTACAGTGAACGTGCAGCAAATGTACTCATGAATTCTATGTGACTTGTTCACAAAACACTATATGAAAATGTGTGCGTTAAGGCGCATTGCAGCATGCTGTGTTCGGCAACCCATTCGAAATTAATGGGTTGCAATGCACCTTAATGCTTGAAACAATAGCGCAGGCTTTATTTTTCACATCACACTGCATTGCACTCCGTTGTGTGTTGTCATGCACTGTAGTGTATTGTGGAGATGCGTCAGGTGCATTTGAATGGCACTGCATTGTACCAACACAAGTAATGTATATTACCATGCTTTGTGGTAACATGCAAGTTTACTACATACTACTGCATGAGGTGGTGTTAGTGGGCCCTTATAAATATGGCCATATGGAAACGTGTACTTAAGTTGAGGAAAAGTCATCTAGAGATACAGTTGTTTTGAAGACTAATATTTAATGTGGTATCCATTTTAAGGTAAAGTTATTAATTTTTCATTTTTTACTTGTTTTTCTAGATAATCCAAAACTTTTACATATGTGCAACTGACAGTGAACCTTGCAAAGGCATTATCTCAGGTCTCATGATTCCATCACGTCAACTGCCTGTATCTTTGAAGAAGCGATAGAAACTCCTACGGTTCATATTTTAGTAATATGCCTTATGCTATTCTTGATATTTCTTTAAAAATGTGTAATGATTCAATTTATTAGTATATAACATTCTGATCTTTTTAAATAAGATTATGATAAAAATGTTTGATATAACTCTGCTTACAGATAACATTTTGTTTTGTTCGATAGATTGTTTTTTAATATTGCCAAAATGTTTACTGTGTTTTGTTATCTTATAGATAGATATGTGTTATATGTATTTGAATTTTACTTATTATTAACCATTTCAGCCCAGAGCCTCTTTTGTACACTTGTTGTTTACAAGTTAAAATAATTTTTTTGCTAGAAAATTACTTGGAGCCCCCAAACTTTTTATCTATCTATCTATCTATCTATCTATCTATATATATATATATATCTCTATATATATATATATATATATATATATATCTATATAATATTATTATTATTATTTTTCGAACACCCTAGAGAATAAAATAGCGGTTGTTGCAATACTTTGTCACGCCGTATTTGCGCATCGGTATTGCAAGCACACTTTTTGGGGAAAAAATACACTTTTTTTCAATAATAATAAAAAAAAACAACAGTAGCCCAATTTTTTTATATTGTGAAAGATAGTGTTACGCCGAGTAAATTGTTACCCAACATGTCACGCTTCAAATGTGCTAAAATTCAATAAAAAATGTATTAAATTTTCCTTTAAGGGCTATGGGTGGAAGTGACGTTTGATGTCACTTCCGCCCTCCCATGTCATGGAGCTGAGCAGGGGCCATCTTCCCCTCAGTCGGCAGCCGGGCAGCCATGGGAGAGGACACGACTGTCTCTCTGCCGCTACCGGCGGGTCCGGTAAGCGGGGAGACGGCTGGAGCACGGCGGGGGGGGGGGGAAACCTCTCCCAGCACCAATAAAAGTAATCTCGCCATGAATCCGCCATGGAGACCATTTTTATCTTAATGAGAAACGCACGCTGTTCCTGAATATACCAGGGTTATGGCAGCTAGCAGCAAAGTACCAACGTACAGATACGACGATTTGTGTGAAGTGGTTAATATTGTTTTGTAGTATAAACACACATTTTTCCAAAAAGATATGTATTTATTGTGTTACATTTATATCCATCAATTTACTTTATAATTAACACAAAAGAACAGAATGTAAAATGTTTTCGTTCTTATAAATAAATATGCTTTTTTTCCAGTGTTATGTATTCAATATGTAATAAATATTTGGGGTGTAATTCCAAGTATGCCCATGATATGCATTGGAAATATCTTATGAATTGAGAACTTTGTGTAAAAAAAATAATCAAATAATGTTCTTTCTTGCATTTTCCACAAATTGTGGCAAAAAACTACATTTTGAAAAGACTCACTATGCCTTTCAGAAAATAACTTGGAGTGGGCGCTTTCCATACTAGAGAGGCATATCAGAATGTCCATGGGGTTTAATTCTAAGTATGCCTATGTATGAGAAATAACTTGTTCAAATGGCAAACGTACTAATTTTCCAAAAAATCAAGACAAAAAATTACAACTTCAAAAAACTCACCATGCCTCTTAATACATTTGACTGTCTAATTACCAAAAAGGTGTCATGTGTAGCATGACACATTTTGGCCTAAATGTATGAAGAAAGATTATTTTCTATATTTTCTGCATTTTTTCATTTTTATATAGCAAAAAAAATTGAAAGCCCAGTTGTGAATTAATACCACCAGAAGAAATCGCTACCTGTCTCATAAAAAAAATCAACATTTCATTTGGGTACAGTGTTGCATGATTGAGTAATTGGCATTCAAAGTGTGACAGCACTGAAATCTGAAAAACTGGCCTGGGCAGGAAGGGGGTAAAAGTGTCTGGTATTTAGGTGGTTACAGCAATATGTAAAGAAAGCAATTACAATTAATGAAGGTAAACAACCTGCATTTGAATACTGCATTATTCAAAGTTTGTATAACTAAAGGCTTTTTTAGATTTGAATAGGTCAGAACCATTGTCAGTTTTTTTTTTTTTTTTTATTGATGTCTGTGTCCTTGTGATTCACTCTCTCTTTCACACACTCATTAAAAGCAAATGTGTGGAGCTGTGATGATCTGCATTGTTCAACACATGCTCAATGGAAAGACATTTAACCACTTCAGCCCCGGAAGGTTTTACCCCCTTCCTGATGCTAATTTTTCCCATCAACAATGTCCAAACTTTTTCTTTGGAGTAGGGAGAATTAGGACACCGGTCAGGTTTTTAATCGCTGTTTCTGTCCCTATCGGTTATTACATCATGAGGAAAAAATATGGGAGCCACCACTCCTCTCCTTCATGCAAAAATCATAATTTCTTTGCTAGAAAAATACTCAGAACCCCCAAACATTCTATATATATTTTTTAGCAGAGACCCTAGGGAAAAAAAATGACGGTTGTTGCAATCTACATAACTGTATGTCACACGTTATTTGCACAGCAATTTTTCAAAACAAATTTTTGGGGGAAAAATAGACTTTCATGAATATAAAAAAAACTGTAGATTTTTTTGTATAACATGAGAGAGGATGTTACGCCAAGTAAATAGATACCTCACATATCAGGCTTTAAAACTGTGCACACTTATGGAATGGCGCCAAACTTCGGTATTTAAAAATCTCCATAGGTGACACTTTAAATTTTTTTACAGATTACATGTTTAGAGTTAAGCCTTGTACACACAATCGGATTTTCCGCAAAGCGCTGGACTTTTGTCCAAAGGACGTGGGCCAGGAACTTGTCTTGCATACAAATGGCACACAATTGTTTGTCGGCCAACAAACATGAATGTATTGATGTACTACGTGGGTTTTCAGCTCTGTAGCGCCACCCTTTGTGCACCTTCTGCTAATGTTGTGTTTGGTGAGCATCGATACCAAGCATGCGTGTTTGTACTTTAGACTTTTGTCTGACGGACTTGTGTACACACGATTGGAAAATCTGACAACAGGCCGCTGTCCACAGAAAATGTATAAGCCTGCCATTCAACATTTGTCCATGGAAAATCCGACAACAATGGTCCGATGGAGCGTACAAACGGTCAGATTTTAGGCCAACAGTCTGTCAACACACAATTCTCGTCGGAAAATCTGATTGTGTGCATGAGGCTTTACAGAGGAGGTCTTGGGCTAGAATTATTGCTCTCGCTCTAACATTTGTGGTAATACTTCACATGTGTGGTTTGAACTTCATTTACATATGCGGATGCGACCTACGTATGTGTTTGCTTCTGCGTGCGAGCATGCGGGAATGGGGGCGCTTTTTTTTAAATTATTTTATTTTTACACTTTCTCTTAAACAGAAAAAAAAAATTATAACTTTTATTCCTATTACAAGAGATGTAAGTCTAGGAATAGTGTGGGATCAGTCCTCTTTATGGAGAGATCTCCTCCAGCTGAGTCTCTGGCATTGTTTACTTCCGCCAGCCCAGACGTGACATCATAATGTCGCACCCGGGGCCCCGAGAGTCATAGAGACTGCTGAGGACCACTTGTCCCTCGGTTTTCTCTAAGGCTACCTTCTGGCACTGGTGGATTTGTTCCCTGGCTCGCCAATCGAGTGAGCTGGAAGAAGCACCTGAGGCCGACGCTGCCTGTAAGAACGATCAACAGCCGCAATGACTGTTCTTACGGTACAGGGAATCGCCGGCTGCAAAAAATATCTGAATGCCTGTAAATGCAGGCATCATTCAGATATCCCCAATAAAAGCCCAGGACATCATACGACATATTATGGTATGGAAATGGTTAAAAAAAGCCTACCAGAAAGCAATAGGTCGATCATGGACTGAATTGCTATATGGAAAAAAAAAAAACTTTAAAAAGGACCCTGATATTGTTAAATACCAAAGAAATTTGGAACACAGACGGCCACAGACATTTAAATGCGGACTTTGTTTTGAATGTCTTTTATTAAAGAATGCACTAGGTGCATACTCCCAAATGGAAATACTTTTGTAGCTAACAATTATGTAGATTGTACCACAATTGGAATAGTCTACCTTATGGAATGCATCTGTGGTGCCTTCTATATAGGTAAGGCAAAACGTCCATTTCAAAAAAGGTTCCATGATCATTGCTATTATATCTCAAATGGGGAAAATGGTGTCACCCATTGGTAGACATGTGGGACTTATTCACAACTTTGATGTGTCAGTTATGCGGTTTATGGCTTTTGATTGAGTTTATCAAGAGGAAAGAGGTGGAGACTTCAATAAATGAGTCCTGCAGCGTGAAAACAAATGGATCCATAGCCTAAAAGCTACTGTACCATCGGGCCTAAATGACGATTAGTTTTAAGCCATTCCTTTCATTTTGCTTTGGCAGTGCTGTTCTGTAGCATAAAATTATCACCTAAAAAATGACGTTAAATAAATATAATATTTCAGGACACCGGACGCATAGACTCCTATGGCAGGGGGGTATTTTTTTGAAGCACCTGATTAGAGCCAGAATATTTGCTATTTTCACACCATATTGATTCCCCACCAATCTTACGCAGGTCAGTGAATCCTGTTTTCTGATTGGCCAAAACGGCAAGCGTCCCTATTGTATGCTCAGCCCTTTGGTGGCACAGAGCGGAGGAAGCTCCCTGGAGAGGAGACGCCGGAGAAGAGGACACCTTATCAAGGTAAGTGCCAGTCCTCCTGGAGGGGGGTGTCCCGCGATCCATCTGTGTGGGGGGGGGGGGACACCGGCAGCATTTGATGGGCATGCTGGCAGCGTCTGATGGGCACAGTGGCAGCGCCTGATGATTTTTTTTTTGCGCCCACCGAGTCCCTATACAACTTACCTGGCTGCTCCCACCAAGTCCCTACACAACTTATCTGACTGCTCCAACCACTTCCCTACACAACTTACCCGACTGCTCCCACCAAGTCTCTAACAGTGTAACCTGACTGCTCCCACCAAATCCCTACATGAGTCACATGACTGCTCCCACCAAGTCCCTACACAACTTGCCTGACTGCTCCCACCAAGTCCCTACACAACTTACCTGACTGCTCCCACCAAGTCCCTACACAACTTACCTGACTGCTCCCACCAAGTCCCTACACAACTTACCTGACTGCTCCCACCAAGTCCCTACACAACTTACCTGACTTCTCCCACCAAGTCCCTACACAACTTACCTGACTGCTCCCACCAAGTCCCTACACGAGTCACCTGACTGCTCCCACCATAACCCTACACGAGTCACCTGACTGCTCCTATCTAGTCCCTACACAACTTACCTGACTGCTCCCACCAAGTCCCTACACGAGTCAAGTGACTGCTCCCACCAAGTCCCTACACAACTTACCTGACTGCTCCCACCAAGTCCCTACACAACTTACCTGACTGCTCCCACCAAGTCCCTACACAAGACACCCGACCGCTCCCACCATGACCCTATACGAGTCACCTAACTGCTCCCACCAAGTCCCTACACATGTCACCTGACTGCTCCCACCAAATCCCTACAGGAGAAACATGACCGCTCCCACCAAGTTCCTACACGAGTCACCCGACCACTCCCACCAAGTCCCTACACTAGTCACCTGACCGTTCCCACCAAGTCCCTACACTAGTCACCAACTGCTCCGACCAAGTCCCTACACGAGTCACCTGACTACTCCCACCAAGACCCTATACTTGTCACCTGACCGCTCCCACCAAGTCCCTATACGTGTCATCTGACCTCCCCCCACCAAGTCCCTACACTAGTCACTCGACCGCTCCCACCAAGTCCCTACACGAGTCACCCGACTACTCCCACCAAGTCCCTATCAGTGCCACCTGATTGCTCCCACCAAGTCCCTATAAGTTCCACCTGACTGCTCCCACCAAGTCCCTACACGAGTCACCTGACCACTCAAACCAAGTCCCTACACGAGTCACCAGACCGCTCCCACCAAGTCCCTACACAAGTCACCCGACCGCTCCCACCAAGTCCCTACACTAGTCACCCAACCGTTCCCACCAAGTCCCTACACGAGTCACCCGACTGCTCCCACCAAGTCCTTACACACACAAGTCCTGCTGTCTTCTCTTGCCCCTCCTGTCCAGGACCTCCATGTTTTCTTGGAGAGCCCTGTCTGCACCTGAACCAAGATCACCCCCCCCCCCCCACAGCCTCAATTAAACAGGGGCTGAAAAATTGGGCTGGTGGCACTGGTGCTGGTGCCACGACACTGCAACCTCTCCCATATACTCTATTTGTAGTGCAGGTATGAGCCCTGCTGCAAAGCATTGCATCAAAAAATTTAATTACACACCCCTGTTAAACAGGGGCTGAAAAATTGGGCTGGTGGCACTGGTGCTGGTGCCACGACACTGCAACCTCTCCCATTTACTCGATTTGTAGTGCAGGAATGAGCCCTGCTGCATAGCATTGCATCAAAAATTACACAATTACACGCCCCTGTTAAACAGGGGCTGAAAAATTGGGCTGGTGGCATCACCCAGAACCAAAAATGTTCTTCCAAGATATCAGCGGAGGAGGAAGTGGATAGACAGTCAACATAACAGGACAGTCACTCAGCATCAGCATAGGCAGTCTTGAAGGGATGTGATATTTCAAAAGAAATTATTCGGTTACATCAGCTTCAGGTGTGCTCCTCCTCTGGGTTCTCTCATCATATGGCACTGAAGATAGAGGTGGGGGGATTCAGGGGGACACACAGAGCAAGTATGCAGGAGACGGGGGGGGGGGAGGATGAGGAGACAGAAAATCGGGAGGGCCGGTGAGGAGAAGCACATCATGAGAGGTCTGACTAAATACAATCTCTTAGCAGCAGGAACCTAATCTACCCATCAGCTAGCTGTGATTGACAGGTAGATCGATGCAGAAGCTGTCATGGGGCCCCCTACTGGCAATGCCTAAATGGTCAGGTGTGCGGCCCTTACTATTGCGAGCTGTGTCGGCAGCTGCTGGTGTAGCACCTACCACACAGCTCATATACTTCAAAGTATTACAGGACACGGCTGCTGACTTCCTGTTGTGGAAAAAGTACAGAAACTCCGTTCCCATGCGTTCCCGCAGGACTTGAGCCCTGGTTATTTAAGAAAGGCAAATCCACTTTGCACTGTAAGTGCAGTCGCTCTGACTCTAAGGGGTAGATCTGAGATGAGTGGAAGCTCTACTGATTTTATCATCCAATCATGTGCAAGATAAAATGCTGTTTCTGGCAAGACCTTCCTGACATGTGCACCTCTGGAAAGCTGTATACTAATGATCAGATTATTGGACGATCACTTTGAAAGCAGTAATTTTCATCCAAATTTCTCATTGTGTGTACAAGCCAACTGTGCAACTTACACCTGTACCCTTTCTCCTCTTCATAGTTAGTATGGTTGAATAAAGACACCAGTCCATCCAGTTCAACCTGAGTGTCTACAATTGTCCCTATCCCTGTACATTGCACACTCTCATCAGTACCTACCCTCAAGGAGCCACAATCCAAGGTCCCCATTCATATACTAGGGCCAATTTTGGACAGAAGCCAATTAACCTACCTGCATGTTTTTGGATTGTGGGAGGAAACCGCAGTTCCCAGAGGAAACCGCAGTTCCCAGAGGAAACCCACGCAGACACAGGGAGAACATGCAAACTCCAGGCAAGTAGTGTCCTGGTTGGGATTTGAACCAGCAACCCTTCTTACTGCTAGGTGAGAGTGCTAACCACTACACCACTGTGCTGCTCTTGAATGGAGAAAAAAATTGATGTAGCACCCTTTTCCTAAACAGGGCTGCTAGTAAATTTAGTGGTGCTAGGTAGTAACCAGCCTGGCTAATTTGTAGTCTTGATCAAAGCTTGGATTTAACTGTGATTCCTCTCTTTTGTCAATAGGTGGCACTGTTACCTTTGGCTTTAATATGATAGATTACAGTGGAATTCAGGTTATGCGTGAATATGCTTTTCTCAGCCAATCAGCAGGAGTTTCTTTGGCCGCTGAGGTTGCTGGGATAGACTATTTATTCGGAGAGAGTTAGGTTATCAGGGTTCTTTCCACTTGGGCTGGGGGATGGCAGGTGGGTGTGTGTGGAGCAGCACCAAGGTATAGGCCTGAAGCCTGAGGCCTAATCATGTGTAGAGGGGCTCTGCCTTTGGAGAGCCTGATCACTGCCGGGAGGCAAGGGAGAAGAAGTTGCCAGAGGGTCAAGCACTCTTGTAGCCGGAGGCAGGTGTAAAGGGATGAAGTTCTGAAGGAGTACGTGAGGAGACTTTTCATCAGCCAGGGACTGTGATGTAGCTGTGAGTAAAGCTTGAAGGAGTACAGCAGGTAGCTGTAATTAAAACTTGAAGAGAAGTACAGCGGGTAGCTGTGAGCTAAGCTTGAGACTCTACAGTGGGATACTGTGAGTAATTTATTGCTGTAGGAGACAGCAGTTGCTACAAAATACAGATTGCTGCATTCAGATTGAAGGCCCTTTTTCTGTATTGCTGTCTTCCTAGTTTTATTTGTGTCCAAGGAGTCTGCCAAGTTGCCATTGCATTCGCCTAAGGGTGTACTGTGCCCTATCCAGGCTGGCCCAAGACATTGTGCTGCCTGGGTCCAATAATAAAATGCTGCCCCCAACCAAAAAAATAAAACATGCCCACCCACAACTAAAATGTAATTGATCAGGAAGTCAGATTTACAGGAAACAGCATTTTGTCTATATGCAAAATTATATGACATACCATTATGTTCAATTCCAAGGGTTAGGGTAGTATAGGGACCGGTAAGGGTAGTACATGGACGGGCTAGGGTAGTACATGGGTGGGCTAGGGTAGTACATGGACGGGCTAGGGTAGTACATGGGCGGGCTAGGGTAGTATATGACAGTGGTATCAGTGGCAGTGCTGGTGGGGGTATGGGATCATTGGCAGTGCTGTTGGGGGGATGGGATCAGTGGCAGTGCTGAGTGGGATGGGATCAGTGGCAGGGAGGGATGGGGATCAGTGACATTGGTAGGGAGGGATGGGGATCAGCAGCAGTGGGAGGGATGGGGTTCACTGGCAGTGCTGGGCAGGGATGGGGATCAGTGCAAGTGGTAGGGAGGGATGGGGATCAGTGGCAGTGCTAGGGAGGCATGAGGATCACTTGTAGTGCTATATCCAGGCTGGCCCAAGACATTGTGCTGCCTGGGTCCAATAATGAAATGCTGCCCCCAACCAACAAAATAAAACATGCCCACCCACAACTAAAGACTAGGGTAGTATATGACAGTGGTATCAGTGGCAGTGCTGGTGGGGGGATGGGATCAGTGGCAGTGCTGAGTGGGATGGGATCAGTGGCAGGGAGGGATGGGGATCAGTGACAGTAGTAGGGAGGGATGGGGGATCAGGGCAAGGCTGGGGAGGAATGGCGATCAGTGGTAGGGAGAGATGGGGATCAGCAGCAGTGGTAGGGAGGCATGGGAATCAGTGGCAGTGCTGGGGAGGGATGGGGATCAGTGGCAGTGGTAGGGAGGGGTTTGGATCAGTGGCAGTGCTAGGGAGAGTTGGGGATCAGTGGCAGTGCTGGTGAGGGATGGGGATCAGTGGTAATGCTGGGAAGGGATGGAGATCAGTGGTAGTGCTGGGAAGGGATGGGGATCAGTAGCAGTGCTGGGGATGGATGGGGATCAGTAGCAGTGCTGGGGATGGATGGAGATCAGTGGTAGTGATTGGGAGGGATGGGGATCAGTGGTAGGGAGGTATGGGGATCAGTGGCAGTGCTGGGGAGGGATGGGGATCAGTGGTAGTGCTAGGGAGGCATGAGGATCAGTTGTAGTGCTAGGAAACATGGGTATCAGTGGTAGGGAGTGATGGGGATCAGTGGTAGGGAGGCATGGGGATCAGTGGCAGTGGTAGGAAGGGTTGTGGATCAGTGGGTGGCAGTGCTAGGGAGGGATGGGGATCAATGGCAGTGCTAGGGAGGGATGGGGATAAGTGGCAGTGCTGGGAAGGGATGATGATCAGTTGCAGTGGTAGGGAGGGATGGGGATCAGTGGCAGTGCTGGGGAGGGATGGGGATCAGAGGTAGGGAGGGATGGGGATCAGTGGCAGTGGTAGGGAGGGATGGGGATCAGTGGCAGGACGGTATGGGGATCAGTGACAGTGGTAGGGAGGGATGGGGATCAGTGGCAGTGCTGGGAAGGGGTGGGGGATCAGCGGCAGTGGTAAGGAGGGATGGGGATCAGTGGCAGTGCTACGGGGGGATGGGGATCAGTGGCAGAGCTAGGAAGGGATGGGGATCAGTGGCAGTGCTGGGAAGAGATGGGGATCAGTGGCAGTGCTTGGGAGGGATGGGGATCAGTAGTAGGGCTGGGGGGGTCAGTAGCAGTGGAGGGGGAGGTCAGTGGCAGTGCTGAAATGATAGGATCATAGGCAGTTGTACTCGTATCTCTGGTTCCGTGGTGTCCGTGGCAGCAGTGACTATGCCAAGATTTGGATATGGGGTCTCCTCCAGCTCCTCCGACTTTGGACCTCACAAGTCAGCTGACTTCTAGTCTCCGTCCCCGGCCATTTTGTGAGTTGAATGGGCGTCTGTGAAGAGGCTGAGTGGATGGCTACGGGCTCCAGGGACACCTCAGCTTCTGTGCGACATGTCCCACATGCAGCCCCGCCCCACTCACTGCTGGGATGCACCAGGTGCCCGCCTTGATGGGGGAGACACAGAGCTTCTCGCATCCAAATGTCCCCTTTCCTTCTCAGACTGCCCCTAACCCATACAGGTGGGCAATTAGGAGGGGGCATCTCCCACGCCCCTGACTAGGGATGAGCCGAACATCCCCCTGTTCAGTTCACATCCAGAGCACGCAAACAGGCAAAAGATTTGTTCTAACACGTGAATACTGCTAAAATCTATGGGACATGAAGATGAATAATCAAAAGTGCTAATTTTAAAGGCTTATATGCATGGTATTGTCCTAAAAAGTGTTTGGGGACCTGGGTCCTGCCCCAGGGGACATGTATCAATGCAAAAAAAAGTTTTAAATAGGCCGTTTTTTCGGGAGCAGTGATTTTAATAATGAAACAATAAAGGTGTAATATTCCTTTAAATTTCATACCTGGGGGGTGTCTATAGTATGCCTGTAAAGGGGCTCATGTTTCCCATGTTTAGAACAGTCTGACAGCAAAATTACATTTCTAAAAATAAAGTCATTTAAAACTACTCGCGGCTATAATGAATTGTCGGTCCGACAATACACATAAAAGTTCATTGATAAAAACGGCATGGGATATCCACACAGGGGAACCCTGAACCAAAATTAAAAAAAAAGAATGTGTAAGGGTTCCCCTAAAACCCATACCAGGCCCTTCAGGTCTGTTATGTTACAATCCAAAGACATGCAGGTAGGTTAATTGGCTTCTGTCCAAAATTGACCCTAGAATATGAATGGGGACCTTGGATTGTGGGCTCCTTGAGGGTAGGGACCAATGTGAGTGTGCAATGTACAGGGATAGGGACAATTGTAAACACTCACTCAGGTTGAACTGGATGGACTGGTGTCTTTATTCAACCTTACTAACTATGAAACTATGAAACTTTTAAAGCCCTTGTACACATGGTCGGAGATTCAGACAGAATGTGTCCGATCGGACCGTTTTGTCGGATATTCCGACTGTGTGTGGTCTACATCGGACTGTTTCCGTCGGAGTATCCGACGGACCAAGTTTTCCAACCTGTTGGTAAAATTTTCAGACAAAATGCTCTGATCGGACATACTCCGATCATGTATAGAGAATTCCGATCGGACAAAGTGCCACGCATGCTCAGATCAAATTCCTACGCCAAAGCTATTGGCTACTAGCGTGAACGTAGTCCTGTTATAACGAAATAACGTAATCACGTCGCATTTTCCGACAACTTTGTCTGACCGTGTGTATGCAACAGTTTAGGACAAAATCCGTCGGACAAAATCCGATGGATTTGGCTGTCGGAATCTCCGACTGTGTGTTCAAGGGCTTAGAGTGCCACCGTTGGACCCACCGGGACCCATGTTAGGGCCAGGCCCTGGCCCTATCCCTCTCTCCACAGTTCCTGTTAAGAGAAATAAAACTCTCTTTGTAAATTTTTAAAAGTTACTGGCCCCCATCTTTCCACCTTGCACTACACCCACCATGCCTAGTAACCTGCACCCTAAGGAGGGTCACCACTAGGCCTCTGGAGGTCGGGGAGAGCGCTACATAGAAAAATCGTGGTATGATCAGACACTGTAAATATAACTACTATGCCATCATGTTACGTCACTTCACCCTGTGGCCACTAGGGGCACGCACCTGAGGAGCCTGTGCGAGTGCCCGGCAGACACAATGACTGCCGGGCTCCCACGATTGCTCATGACAGAGCGAGAACCGGTTCGCTGAGTGGAGAAGAGACTGAATGTTTGTTCATAAAAAGTATGAACAGCGACCTGTCATCTCCCCTCGACTGTCCCATCTCCCCTTCAGTTAGAACACACATGAGGGAACACAGTTAAGCCCTTGATCACCCCCTTGTGTAAACTCCTTCCCTGCCAGTGTCATTTTTTACAGTAATCTGTGCACTTTTATAGCACCGAACACGGACCATAAACTTCTCTCATGTCTCCTTAGATCTCAGCAAGGACGCCAGGTCATGGGTAGAAAGAATATATCTAAGTGCTCACTGCTTAAGTATAAGATTACATTTTTGTGTTCAAACACAAACTACTCACATAAAGATGATAAAAACACAGCATGTAAAGCCGACAATCGTGTTAGCACCGTAGGGCAGCAGTGAGTGACATCATGCATAGCTCCTCCCCCGTACGTATTACGTTTAATCAGAACTTCGACGTCCCCGGACTCCTGCCCCCTTCCCGTTGTTAGCAGATGGAGGCACTTGGGGAAGGGGTGGAGGAGTCTGGTGACATCAGGGTGTATGATGTCACCGGATCTCCGACAGAACACCCTGAAGACCCGAAAGCCGGTGGAGAGGTGAGTACCAATCAAAAGAATTTTGATCGATCAAAAAAATTAACGATTAATCGAGGAATTAATCTTTCATTTCCCCAGCCCTAGTAGTCTCTGCCTATTGTTGGCAATGGTTCAAATTGGTGTGGCTCCTACTTTCCGGTGCCACACCCATTTGAAAAAAGGTTCCTGCACTATTTTTTGTGATTTTTGATTGAATATACAAAGAATTTTTGTATAGCTTAAGAGCATCTCCACCTTTGGACA
Organism: Lithobates pipiens; assembly: GCF_037356315.1. NCBI lineage: Eukaryota > Metazoa > Chordata > Amphibia > Anura > Ranidae > Lithobates > Lithobates pipiens. Next base: position 379,628,524 of record NW_027507764.1, on the reverse strand, counting down.
ACAGCATTGTCAATCTGGGGAAAGGGTAGTGTTAGATGTACTAGCAGATTTAGATGGGCCTGACTAACAAATTAAAGGCAAACTTCAGCTAAATAAAGTGGTAGTGAACCACCACAAAAATACAAAAAAAGGACCCTCTGCAGGTTTAAGTCATAATGTACTAGTATGCACTGAATACTAGCACATTATGACAGACTTACCTGCATATGGAGTCCTCTAGCGCAGTGCTGTCACGGCTCCCCTGTGCTTCCATCTTCACCTTCTAGGTTTGCAGGCTGTATGAATGTTCTGGGTAGGGTATGCTGTCAATTCAGATCGAATGCGCTGGTGACATCACTGGCTGCATCCCATGTGAATTTCTCCTAAACAATGCGAGTTTAGAAGATTTTCACTGCACCTACAGGTAAGCCTTATTATAGGTACAAGTTAATAAGTGGACTTTCCTTTCTCTTTAAAGCCTACCTAGGAAGACCAACTCCTCCAGATTGCCATCCGTGTATCAAGGCATTTTTTGCTTGCATCAGGGCTGAGGGCTGTTTCTGATGAGTACTGAGAGAGGGTGCTGTGATGCTTTCAGGAAGCTATGTACAGCTCCCTGCCAGCACATCGCACCGACCATGATCTGCCTGCATTGCATAAAGAAGAACAGAAACCAAAAAATGTAATATAATGACATCTAAAATAAGGAATGTAATGACACAGGGAGAACATGCAAACTCCAGGCAGGTAGTGTCATGGTTGGGATATGAACCAGTGACCCTTTTTTACTGCTAGGCAAGAGTGCTAACCACTACACCACTGTGCTGCCCCATCCACTGTGCCACCCCATCCACTGTGCCGCCCCATAAGTATATCTGTGTTTGCTGGTGCTTCCTCTCTATTTGCTGAAATTACCTGGAAAGTCAGTTCCTAACATCCCCAAAAATGCACCGAACCAGTTTGAAAAGACACACACTGAAATGAATGTGAGGCGGTTTTCAGGTGCTATTTAGAGGTTATTTCTATCACTAAAACGCCTGAAAACCACTTCAGCGTTAAAGGGATCTTAATGTGCAACTAAACTCTTTCAATCACATGAACTATTTTAAATGTTTATACTGCTAGCATGAGTAAATCTGGCCTAGGCTAAAATGATGTTGTACTTCCCAGGAGTCTTCATGGGTATTTTCTTCTTTCATTTGGAGGAGGGAAGGAGAGACTTTCTCAGCTAAGCACACACTCCTGCCTGCATGCCTGAACTAAGAGCAGATGGATTCCGCAAAGTAAATGCTACATGAATCATTTTCCCTTACTCAAGGAAGTCATTGCTAAAAATGCTGAGGATGTTTTTCAAAGTGATTTCTCAACAAAATAAAGCATGGAGACATATGGATGAGTGAGTTTACTTTGAATATTAAAAGAAAAGTATGGAATTTTTTTTTTATCCCATGTTCATTCTTATCTAGATGGATGCAGCATGGAACCGAATAAACCCAGGCTAGACTTGTCCTTTAAACGCTTCCGGATTGCCCTATACCAGCTTTATTGCTACATAGTGGCAGCTGTGTGCCACATCATGTATAAATACAACAGCTATCTTCATTATACACAGCAGAAGTCAATTGACGGGTGCAAGGTACTAGATGTCCTCCAGCCGATCCTCAGGCAGAGAGACAGAACATGTAAATTATGTAAACAAGGCAGACTGCCGTTCTGACAGGGGGAAGGGATGGCGTTTGTGTCCCTGCTACATTCCATCTCTTCCCCTAGTAAAAGGACCTCACAGTTCATATAAACACTGGTGAGGCACACAGTTAACCCTTTGATCCTCCTGATGTTAACCCCTTCCCAGCCAGTGTCATTAGTACAGTGACGGTGCATATTTTTAGCACTGATCCCAGCACTAGTGTCACTGGTCCCCAAAAAGTGTCAGAATGTCCGGCGCAACATCACAGTCACTATACATTACTGATCACCATCATTACTAGTAAAATATAAATAAAAATGTCCTATTAAAATATAAAATATCAAAATACGTAGCAGAATACATATTGACCTACATTTATAAATAAATTAATTTTTTCGTGTTTTTTTATTGGATATGTTTTATAGCAGAAAGTAAAAAATATTGTTTTTTTTGTTTGTTTTGTTTTTTAATTGTCAGTATTTTTTTGTTTATAGTACAAAAAATGTAAAATGCAGAGGTGAGCACCATAAAAATAAAGCTCCATTTGTGGGAAAAAAGGACATTCATTTTATTTGGGTACAACGTTGCATTGACCGCGTAATTAACAGTTATAGATTATACAGGTAGGTACAGTATTTATGCGTAGGCTCAATATACATAGTATACAGGTAGGTATATATGAGTAGGCTCTAATTATATACAGTATAAAGGTAGGTATATATGAGTAGGCTCTAATTATGCACAGTATACAGGTAGGTATACATGAGTAGGCTCTTTTAGGCCAAGGTAGGCATACAGGAGTAGGTTTTATATATACTGTATATAGGAAGGTAGACATGTAGGTGCTCTATACACATAGTATACAGGTATGTATGTTTTTAGGGAGCTCTATACACACATAGGGTCATGTAGTACACACAGGGATGAAGTGTATACACTGTTGCTATGGTTACCAGTGACACTCAGCCCTCTCTCAGACATACAATATGAAAGCCAAGCCTGCCTGCAGACAGAAGTGACCCGGGTCCCCCCCCCCCCATACACAGTACTACACACACAGAACACAGATATATGTACTGACTGGATCAACATTCGGCCCAACTCCATTCATAACACACTTCCTGGTCCCCCTAAAGCCCTCAGGACCCCACAAAGGATCCCTAGTCTGTCCTTCTCACTGCCTGATACCTACCAGAGCAACTGTCACATTTCCTTTATATTATGAAATTATCAAACACAGTGTTTATGAAATACCATAATAAAGCTATATTTTTTTAATAACAATGGAATAAGCTCAATTTCATTTGGGTACTGTGTTGTATGAGCCAGTATATTTCAGGCAAAGGATCGGGCAGCTAGTGTGAGGAGGCCAGTCCTGTGATTGGTTGGCAGTTGATCTCTGCACAGGTGCAGATGTTTGAGGCTCCTCTAGGGGTCCTGACAGGCAGACTGCGAAGAGGATCTCGACTGAGACGCATCTCTGAAGCCAGACTCCAGCGATTACTGACATTTATCTTATTATTATAGTGTATTATTATTATTATTATTAGTATTAATATTATTTCTTTTTAGGTAAACCTTCATTCACCTGTGATACCATCTTGTACCATCAAGATGCCGCGGCGTCCACGGCGCAACAATGGTGACATACCACCACGTGACCCAACAGGTATGACAATTGTACCATATTAACCCCTTCATGACCGCACAACACATATATGAGGCATCCAGGAAGTGGGCTTTAAACCTGGATGCTCCAAATATGTGTTCTTACAATACATACTATTGTTTCTTGGCTCTATTATGGGCACAAAAATAAAAATCACACACACATATGTGGTATCACTGTGATTGTCAGGAACAGGAGATTTATTGTGCAGGTTTTTTTTTGATGGTGATGCATTATAATCTTCTAAAATATACAGCTAAACTACTTCTTGCTTGTAGGACATCCATGGAAGTCCTCGGGTTGAAGTAGGTATACCGGGATGATGCCTGCACCTACAGTCCTCATTCCAGTATGGGTTTTTTCAGACAGCGATTCTGTTTGTGGCAGAAGTGATTTGAGTGGCTAAATAGCCACTCAATCACTTCTGTGGGTGGTTGAAAGGGCCCCCCTCCCTCTGCCGCCTTTCCCAAGCTCTAAGTGTAAAAAAAAAAAAAATATATATATGTTTGTATAAAATAAATAATACTAATTAAAAAATGTGAATGCATATGTAAAGGGTGATCATTCCACACATGTGAGGTATTGTCGCAAACATCAGTGTGAGAGCAATAATTTTAGCACCAGACCTCCTGTGTAACTCTAAACTGGTAACCTGTAAATGTGTTAAAAGCGCCTATTTCCCCCCCAAAAAATGCATTTAAAAAAATGCTGCACAAATACAGTGTGATATAAAAAAATTACAACACCCATCATTTTATTCTATAGGGCCTCTGCTAAACAATATATATATATATATATATATATATATATATATATATATATATATATATATAAAATATTGTTCGTGGGTTCTAAGTAATTTTCTAGCACAAAAAATTAGATTTTTATACGTAGGAGTGAAGTGTCAGAATTAGCCCAGATATGAAGTGGTTAAATAATTATTATTTTTTCTACTTCTTTTTTGGACCAGTTTTCCTTTTGATAATAATAAAAATCAGGAGATATCCTTTAACATTTCCCACCTAATGAAAGCTGTCCTGAAAATAAAAAACAAGGTACAGTATAATCCACCTGGTTGTGATGATATGTACAGTATTACCAACACATGTCAAAATTGCAAAATTAGGATTGGGCCTTGCCTCTGGTCATAAGCCCTGGTTCACATTGCTGCGATTTGGCATGCGATTTGACATGTCAAATCACATGCAAAATCGGTAGCTATTGCCAGCAATGGTACCGTCTGAATCAGTGTGACAGTTTCTGTACTTTTGTGGACATCGGGGTGCGATTTCAATAGACATCTGTGCAGAAACCCACACAGATGTCTCTGAAATCGCCCTGATGCCGTGACTGACATGCAGTAAAAATAAATCAATTTCATTCCTGTTGTCAGCGTGAACCTAGGCTAAAGGGGAGAAGAATTCCTTTTCTACCCTTGTTAAATAATTTAATTTTGCTACCAGTTTAAAATTGTTTATTTACAGTTTATATGTTAACCAATTGCTATTCAGCATACGTATATATACTGTACATTCTGAATGGCAAGCGGTTATACTAGGATTATGGGTGCAGCAGCCATAATCCTGTTATCAATTTTTACAGCCACCTATTCACTTTTATTTATTTTTAAAATATGAAAAAAAAATGTAAACCACCCCATCCCCTGTTCATACACCCAAATGCGCACGTAGGTCTTGCACACATATGTAAACAGTGATTGCATCACTCAATGAGGTACCTCTGTGAACATCAGAGTGAGAACAATCATTTTAAATGCCAGAGCTCACCTTTTACTACAAATTTATAACCTGTAAAGGCTTTTAAATCATTGCCTATGGACAATTTTAGGTAGCATACTTTGTCGCTATTTCACAAGCATTCACAATTTTACATTTTTAATTGTTTAGCATATATTTACCTGACGCATCATTCTCTTTTTATTTTAGAAAAAAAAAAATGTGTATTATATTGTGTTTGTGTGCAGTAAAAAGCAGACCTCTATCTAATCAGCTGTCTTGTAGGGCAGAGGAGTACCATAAAGAGTACCTGGCTGTCACTGCCCAAAGCTATCACAGGATGTCTTGTCCACCCTTGTAATAGCAATAAGGTTGAATGAAAAAAATACATTTAAAAAAAATGTAAAAAAAATAATAATAATAATAATTGCATCACACATGTGAGATATTGCTGTGAACCTCATAGTGAGAGCAATAATTCTAGAGCCAGAGTTCACATTTAAAGCTGGCCATACACCTATAGATTATCTGCAGATTTTCTATGTTTAGATGGAAAGAGTGCAACAAATTTTCCATGTTCACTAAACTGTGTGGATGGAGGAATCTCCCACTTTTTCCATCTAACCATAGAAAATCTGCAGATAATCTATAGGTGTATGGCCATCTTAACTCTAAATAGATAACCTATAAAGGCTTTTGTGTATGGCCCATGGATAATTTCAGGTACCTGTTTCCTTTTCACAGGAGTGTGCAATTTTAAATCTTGACGTTTAGTAATTACCTGACACAACATCATCTTTTATATTTTACCAGCATTATTGGGTATTATTTTGTGCACTAAAATTCATTCAAGTGTATTTTTCATGAAAATGTGTAGTATGATGTATTATAGATGTCTCTGTTCTGTGTGAATAGAAGATTAGGAGGGTTTAATTTAAATTCAACTAGTCATCATTGGACTTATGCATGAATCTGATCATTAACCACTTACTGGCCGCCGCACGATGATGTACGTCCCTTTTTTGAAGAGGGATATCTCAGTAACGGCAGTAGCTGCTGGCACAACCGAGGCATCCATCTCTTTAGGCAGCGGTTCGGTAAACGATAATGGTAGTCTCTGCAGCGGATTCGCTGCGAGATCACTGTTATTGGCGGCAGGAGAGGTGCCACCACCCACCCGCCGCTCTCCTGCGCCCTCCGCCGCTTAGTGGTGCAGACGACAGTGGCGGAGGCGATCGGGTCCTATCACTTCCTTGGTATGGAGACGAATGAGGCTAAGATGGCCCCCACCCATGGTCTCCATAACATAGCAGGGCGGAAGCGACGTCAAAACATCACTTCCGCCCATACATCTTAAAGGCACATTTTTTCAAACGACATTTTTTTTTTTAGTATTTAAATACAAATATGAGATCCGAGGTCTTATTGACCCCAGATCTCATATTTAAGAGGACTTGTCATGATTTTTTTCTATTACAAGGGATGTTTACATTCCTTGTAATACGAATAAAAGTGACCCAAATTCTTTTTTTAAAAACACAGTGTAAAAATAAAATAAAGATAAAAGATTTTTTAAAGCGCCCCGTCCCGACGAGGTCACCCGCAGAAGCGAACGCATACATGAGTAGCGCCCACATATTAAAGCGGTGGTCAAACCATAAATGTGAGGTATCACAGCGATCGTTAGAGCGAAAGCAATAATTCTACCCCTAGAACTCCTCTGTAACTCAAAACATGCAACCTGTATAATTTTTTTGGAGCTTTTTTTTTTTTTTCAAATATAAATTTTATTTAAGCAAACTGTGCCCATCATGGGCGTATACAAAACAGTAGACGCACAATTTTTTGAAAAACATAGAAAAAAGGGGGGATCAGATGGGAAATACAATGGAGGGTTTGTCTCCCAAGTGTAGGGAGAGGAATACATGTCATATAGTTCATACGTAAGCAAGACCAAGTAAATAAACTAGTTCAAGTCATAACCAGCAGGTGGAGGATTTAGAAGTATAAGAACTGCTATTAGTTAATGGGGTGAATACGACCAACGAACGTCTCGTCTGTCATTCACTTTCCTCTCCCTCTAGCTTCCCATCTCCCCAGGCAGGGTCTCCACGCCCGAGGTTCAGGGTCAACAAAAATGATATGGAGCACCAGACAAACAAAAAAAAAGAGGATGGAGGAGGGAGGAGAAGGGGGGGGGGGGGGGTTCTGGTTGGTTCAGGACAGCTCTCCACTCTATCCCCCGTTCTTCCGGTGACCAATTACCCTGCTATGTTCTAAGTGATACTCCTTCAGGGGTGAGGATGAATTGTTGCCAGAGGGCCCATGTTTTTTTTAATCTGTCTTGTTGCTGCTTTCCAGTAAGTACCAGGTCCTCCATTTTACAAATGTCCTCCACTTTATGAATCCATGACGCCACCGATGGGGGCATTTGGTTTTTCCAGTAGAGTGGGACGCATGCTCTAGCCGCGTTTACTAGATGGCATACAATAGATTTTTTATATTTTTTGGTGGACATTGTGTTTACATGTAATAGGAAGAAGGCCGGATCATCGGGTACCAGAAGTAGACCAATTTCGAACAAGACCAGAATACATGCAGCATAGTACCCTGTGCCATCTGACACCTCCAGCAGAGTGCTGAAGAGGTCGGATAGTAAGTCTGTAAGGCTTGAGAGGTTAGATACCACCTTGTCAGGAGTTTGTAGTTGGTTTCTTGTATTTTCGTGCAGATGGAGGATTTTAGGGCAAACGTGACAATACGTTGAGCCTGGTTCGAAGTAAACTCACAATTCAAGTCCTGCTCCCACTTTTTCAGGAAGGCCAGATGTGTGTCATCAGCCGGGGCAAGTAGGAGGTTATACATTGTGGACAACGTTCTTGGAAGTGCTCCTGTGTTGCGGAGCAGTATTCCTCGAAGGAAGTCAGGGGTTCATCAAACTGCTGTGGGGACGGTAGAGAGTGGAGGAAGTGTCTGAGTTGAATGGCAGTCCAAAAGGACAGCTTAAAGGGGCCTACCTGACTGCTCAGTGTCTCTATTGAAGGCCAAGCTTTATCCAACCGGAAATGGCGTGCCTGCGTGTGATTTATTTTAGTCATGGCATTTGCAACTTGGGGGTCGTTCCCGGGTGAGAACCACGGGTTTCCTATAATGGGGTACAGAGGGGAGTTGTGTGCGGACAGTGCCCTTTGGGAACAAGCCTGTGATCCTACCCAAAGTTTGTCCCTATGAGAGGGTGCTTCTTCATGGTAGTGGGAAGGTGTGCATAGCACCAGACTGCCCCTTTGAAGGGGCACTTGCATTTGGGCTTGCTGTAGCTGCGTCCACCGCTTCTGATCTTGGTGTCTGCACCAGTCTATAATTCTACCAAGGTGCACAGCTTGGTAATACTTCTTCACATCTGGAACAGCTAAGCCTCCATTAGTTTTAGGTAGGGAGAGCAGGGCTCGTGCTAGTCTCTGCTTTTTGTTCGTCCAGTAAAGCTTGTGAACTGACTATGTATTTGCTTGAAGAACGATGTAGGGATCGACACTGCGAGTGTTTGCAATAAATATAGAAATTTTGGGCAGGATGCACATCTTAACAAGATTACATCGGCCGAACCAGGAGTGGAGGCCTACATTCCATGACTCTAATAGGGTTCCGGTTCGTGCCAGTAGGGGGGGAAAGTTAAGTAAAAAAGTTTGGTTTAAGTTTGCCAGAACGGAGGTCCCTAAGTATGTCAAGGCTGTGGTCGACCATTTGAAGTTGAAACTAGTTTGAAGTGTCTGCATGGTTCCCTGTGAAAACGCTACCCCCATGGCCTCTGATTTAGTATAGTTAATTTTAAGATTGGATACCCATCCGTATTCCTTAAACTCCCGTAGGAGGTTCGGCAGGGACACGGCTGGGTTGGAGAGAGAAAACAACATGTCGTCTGCGTATGCGGAGACCTTGTATTGAGTGTCTCCAGCTACTAGGCCTTGGATGTCTGGATTATTCCTAATTCTACATAGAAAAGGCTCTAGAGAAAGGGCAAAGAGTATGGGGGATAATGGGCAGTCCTGTCTGGTTCCATTTTTAATTAGGAGGGGTTCAGATAGAATCCCGTTCACTTTAACCTGTCCTGTAAGGGTAGTGTATATTTGGGAGATCCACCTGATCATTTTTTCACCCAACCCGACATGTCTGAGGACATCAAAGGCTTTTTCTGCATCCGTGCTCATAAAAACCTATGGAGCTTTTTAAGGGTAAAAGTTTGACGCCATTCCACGAGCGGGCGCAATTTTGAAGCGTGACATGTTGGGTATCAATTTACTTGGCATAACATTACCTTTCACAATATAAAAAAAAAAAAATTGGGCTAACTTTACTGTTGTCTTATTTGTTTATTCAAAAAAGCTGCGCACATATGGTGTGACAAAAAGTATTGCAATGACCGCCATTTTATTCTCTGGGGTGTTAGAAAAGAAAATGTATAATGTTTGGGGGTTCTAAGCAATTTTTTAACTTATAAACACTGAGTCTGAAAAGAGGCTCCGTCCTTAAGTGGTTAAAGTGATTCTAAACTAAAATTTTTTTATCTTTGAACTAACAAACATGTCATACTTACCTGCTCTGTGCAATGGTTTTACACAGAGCAACCCAGATTCTCTTCTCGTGTCCCCCTTCTGGCTCTCCTGGTTACTCCTCTCTGCAGAGTACCCCTACACCAATACACTTCCTATGAGGGCACTCATGTGGGCCCGGTCCTAAACTGGCTCTGTGTCCATACGGCCCTGCCCCCCGCTCACTGGCTGTGATTGACAGCAGCCAAGAAACATTGGATCCCGCTTCTGTCTCTGAGCCAATGAAATGGGAGAGAGCAGAGAGAGCCTCTGCTCTCGTGCATAGCACTGGATCAAGATCAGGCTCAGGTATGTGTAATGCCACGTACACATGATCGGACTATCCGGCGGACAAACCGCTGGACTTTGCAGCGGAGGTCCACCGGGCTTTCTGAATGAGCGGACCTGCAGACACACGACCGTACTTTACCGGTGGACAAACCGCCGGACTGTGGCGGGAGTCCGCTGGACTTTTGAAATGAACGGACTCGCCCACACACGGAGAAAAGTCCATTAATTTTGAATGTGGCTCCAGGTAGACGGGACTAGTGCAGGAGGTCAATGTCGCCGCCTCCATCGGCGAGATTGACACCTCGCTGGCCCCGTCACCTGGTATGGACTTAGCCCCTGTACACACGGTCGGAGATTTCCACAACCAAATCCGTCGGATTTTGCCTGTCGGATTTTGTCCGTCGGATCATGTCCGAAACTGTTGCATACACACGGTCTGACAAAGTTGGCAAAAAATCCGATCTTTCAGAACGTGATGACGTAATTTTGTTACGATGGGACTACATTCTGGCTAGCAGCCAATAGCTTTGATGTAGGAATTTGATCTGAGCATGCGTGGCACTTGGTCCGATCAAAATTCTCTACACATCATCGGAGTATGTCCGATCGGTCCAGTTGGTCGGGAAATATTTCCAACATGTTGTAAAATTGGGTCAGACGGATATTCCGACGGAATCAGTCTGATGCATACCACACACAGTCGGATTATCCGACGACATGGTCCGATAGGACACAATCCGACGGATTCTCTGACCGTGTGTACAAGGGCTTAAAGGGGAACCCACACGCAGCCCGGCTGGTCAGGAAAGGGGGTGGAAATGAGCGCGGCCCCCCCCCTCCTGAGCCATACCAGTCCGCGTGCCCTCAACATGAGGGGGTGCTTTGGGGAAGGGGGGCCCTGCGGCCCCCCCACCCCAAAGCACCTTGTCCCCATGTTGATGAGGACAAGGGCCTCTTCCCGACAACCCTGGATGTTGGTTGTCGGGGTCTGCAGGGGGGTGGCTTATCGGAATCCGGGAGCCCCCTTTAATAAGGAGGCCCCCAGATACTGGCCCCCACCCTATGTGAATGAGTATTGGGGTACCATGTACCCCTACCCATTCACCTGGTGAAAAAAGTGTAAAGAAAAAACACAACACATGATTTTAAAATAATTTATTGCACAGCTCCGGTGGTCTTCCATCTTGGGGGGTCTTCTCACCGGACTCCTCTCCTATCTTCTGCTAGCTCTTTTACTAGCGGAGGAGCCCGGCTTTCTTCTTCGTCGTCGCCGCCGCCCGGGGGTCTTCTTCCGACTTCGGGGGTCTTGTCCCCTTCTTCGGTTCTTCTTGCCGGGCCTCCGCTATCTTCCTATAGCTCTTTTACTAGCGGTGGCCCGGTCTTCTGTTGCCGCCGCCTCTTCTTCCCACTTCGGGGGTCTTGTCCCCCTCTTCAGTTCTTCTTGCCGGGCCTCCGCATTCTTCTTCCAGCTCTTTTACTAGCGGTGGCCCGGTCTTCTGTCACCGCCGCCTTCTCTTCTTCTTTGAGATGTTGACTCAACGCTCTCTCTGGCCACAATGGCAGGGATGCGTTGTGCGGCGACTTATATAGGGACAAAGGGTGGGGTCACCGGGTGATGTCACATGGTGACCCTGCCCCCTTATGATGTCACAGTCCCGGAGGATGCTGGGACTGGCACGTACACACGACCGGACAATTTGATTGTGTGTGGGCTTCATCAAACCTTTGCTGTCTAAATATCAGACGGACTTTAGATTTAAAACATGTTTCAAATCTTTACGATGGACTCGAGTCCGGTCGAAAAATCAGTTTGTCTGTATGCTAGTCTGACGGACGAAAACCGATGCTAGGGCAGCTATTGGCTACTGGCTATGAACTTCCTTATTCTAGTCGGGTCGTACATCATTATGTTCGAATCCGTCGGATTTGGGTGTGCTTGTGTGTGGCCAAGTCCGTTCATTCGGAAAGTCCATCGGAACTCCGCCAAAAGTCCGTCGGGAAGACCGTCGGACCTAGTCCACCGAAAAGTCCGGTTGTATGTACGCAGCATAATAGTGATTTCACACCGAATGTGCTTGTGTATTTATGAACTACTTGTAAACCTCGTTTTTTTTTTTTTTTTTAAATAACATGTCATACTTACCACCTTCACTGTGCAGTTAGTTTTTTACAAAGTGGCCCGGTCCTCCTTTTCTGGGTTCCCTCAGCGGCGCTAGTGGCTCCTCCCTGCACTGAGTTTTGACGTTGGAGAAGGCTCTCCTTGGTGGACACCCGTGCAGGTGCACTCCGGAGTCCTGCATCTGTGTCCATTCACAAAGAATGCAGGACTCGGCCCGCCCCCTGGAACTGCATCATTGAATTTGATTGACAGCAGCGGATGCCAATGGTTGCGCTGCCATCAATTTATCCCATCAGGTCACGAGACAACAGCTAGATTTGGTGGAGAATGACAGTTCAGGTAAGTAAAACGGGGGAGCTGGGGGGCTACTGCACTACAGAAAGTTTTTCCCCTTAATGCCTAGAATGCATTAAGGTGAAAAACCATGAGGGTTTACAACCCCTCTAAGTACATTCAGTTATTAGCTGACTAAGGTTTTAGTGTAGCATGTGTTAAATTCTATACTGATTTATTTATTTACAAGGTTGATTACTTTGGATTTTTATTAATACTTTGATGCACATATGACATACTGTTTGTTGAATGTCACTTTTAGACAACGCGCTATTTATGTTTCACAATTATTTTGGATCTAGTACCTAGTAGTCCAAGCAGGGCAGGACTTAGTGTGGTGGGGGCCCCTGGGCTTGAGTCACTTTCGGGCCCTACCTTCTATACATTATCGGATTTATCGCCGTACGCACCGGCGTATAACACGCACTCGAAGTTTAGGAGGGGATTTTAAGGAAAAAAACATTTAGTAGGGAAGTTTAAGGAAAAAAACTTAAATGCCCATCAATGCACCCTTATCAATGTCTATCTGCAGCTTTGCCCATCCATCTGCAGCCTTATCCAGTGTCATTGCAGCCTGGTCAGTGTAGCCTTGGCATTTGCAGCCTTGCCCCAGTGTCATTTGCAGCCTTGTCATTTGTAGCCTTGTCATTGCAGTCTTGAAGTTTAAAAATGGTGCTGCCGAGATACAGAGTCCTGTGTATCTCGGTGGCTCTCGGGTCCTGTCGCAGTCCCGAGCAGAGCAGAGAGTAGCCGAGTGTACTCAGCTTGGCTCACGGTCACGCGCAGTCTCTGTGTTATGTCCATCATAGGGCGGGACTGGGCATGACTGTGAGCAGAGCTGAGCCGAGTACACTCGGATATGTATCTCGGCGGGGGGCCCCCTATTTGGTGGGGCCCATGGGCTTGAGCCCAGTCAAGCCCAATGGTAAGTCCTGCCCTGAGTCCAAGGATTTCCTGTAAACAGTCCCTAGATTATGAGAGGCTGAGAGCACCGTATTTATCCGCGTTTAACATGCATCGGCGTATAACACCTTAACTTTAAAAGGTACGTTTCAGAAAAAAGGTAAATATTAAAATAAGGGTCAGTGCCCAGCAGCCTCACCAGTGCCCATCAATTCAGCCGGATCTATGCCCATCTGCAGCCTCTAACATGTCCATCATCGCAGCCAATTATAATACCAATTATATTGGTATAAAAGTGTTCTAAGGAGGGTAAGTTTGGTTTACCCTGAGCTGTCTTTCATTGTAGTGCTGTGTTAGGTCTTCTATCCTGCTTAGTCCATTCCTCATGCTGTCCTCACTTCTCAAAATGTCTCCAACATACTGCAGAGGGTTTATTCTCACTGATACTGTAGCAGTTTTGTTCCATTCCTGCCAAATGTATGTGTGTGTGCCCCAGAAGGCTGTGGGGGGAGAGAAGAGGGGCTGAATATCCTCATAGATCGACGTGGCAATCTGACCCGAAACTGGCAACAGATACCTGTCAAAACCAGGTACCCGCCCCCCCAAAAACGACCAAATGTGGTAGTGGAAGGTGCAATCAAGCATAACTTCCCATTTTGGGTGGAGCTCCGCTTTAACTACTTCATCCTTTGGCCAATTCTGACATTCCTCTCCTACTTTATATGCTATAAAATTACTTAGAACACCAAACATAATATATTTTTTTAAAAGCAGGGGCTTCAGGGGATAAAAATAGGATTTTTTAAAAACAGCTTACCTGTAAAATAATTTTCTTGGAGTAAATCATAGGACACAGAGCCTTAGATATTTACTTAGTGGGTTATAGCTACCTTCAGGTGTTGACACTGGCAGACCCAATACAGGAAGTTGGTTCCCCTATATAACCCCTCCTCCTTCCAGGAGTACCTCAATTTTTGTAGCCAAGCAATATAAGCAATACACTTACACCCCATAAAAAGAGGGGCGGGACCTCTGTGTCCTATGATGTACTCCAAGAAAAAGATTTTTCAGGTAAGCTGTTTTAAAAATCCTATTTTCTTTATTGTACATCATAGGACACAGAGCCTTAAGTATTTGCTTAGTGGGACATCCCACAGCAATGCTGCTTGAGGGGAGGGAGACACAACCCGTAGGGCACCCCCAGACCTTGAGGGCTTATACTGCTGCCTGCAGCACACTGCGCCCGAAGGCGATATCCTCATTCCTTCTTAAGCCCCATACACACTATCAGATTTTCCACTGATTTTTTCCTTCAGATTTACCAAAACCATATAATATGAGGTCAAACCTTAGGCGTTTCAGTTTGTATGCAACCAGGCAGGCCCTTGCATTACATGGTTTTGGTAAATTTGAAGGAAAAACTCAGCAGAAAAACTGATAGTGTGTATGGGGCTTTACATCTACTTGATAAAATTTTGTGAATGGATGGACCGAAAATCAAGTGGTGGCTTTGGAGATCTGAGCAAAGGAGACCTGGTGACGCACTGCCCAAGAAGCACTAACTGCTCTGGTAGAGTGCGCCTTAACTTGAATAGGGGGAATCTTACCCCTTAAATCCTTAAAGTTCGAATTCTAACTTGCGGAATCCACTTAGCAGCAGTGGATTTCGACATTGCCTGTCCTTTCTTAGAACCCTCTGGCTGAATAAATAAGACATCAGACTTACAGTGGTGTGAAAAAGTGTTTGCCCCCTTCCTTATTTCCTGTTCCTTTGCATGTTTGTCACACTTAAGTGTTTCGGAACATCATACCAATTTAAACAATAGTCAAGGACAACACAAGTAAACACAAAATGCAATTTGTAAATGAAGGTGTTTATTACTAAAGGTGAAAAAAAATCCAAACCATCATGGCCCTGTGTGAAAAAGTGATTGCCCCCTAAACCTAATAACTGGTTGGGCCACCCTTAGCAGCAACAACTGCAACCAAGCGTTTGCAATAACGTGCAATGAGGCTTTTACAGCGTCCTGGAGGAATTTTGGCCCACTCATCTTTGCAGAATTGTCCTAATTCAGTTACATTAGAGGGTTTTCGAGCATGAACGGCCTTTGTAAGGTCATACCACAACATCTCAATAGGATTCAGGTCAGGACTTTGGCTAGGCCACTCCAAAGTCTTCATTTTGTTTTTCTTCAGCCATGCGGTGGTGGACTTGCTGGTGTGTTTAGGATCATTGTCCTGCTGCAGAACCCAAGTTCGTTTCAGCTTGAGTACACGAACAGATGGTCGGACATTCTCCTTCAGGATCTCTTGGTAGACAGCAGAATTCATAGTTCCTTTTATCACGGCAAGTCTTCCAGGTCCTGAAGCAGCAAAACAGCCCCAGACCATCACACTACCACCACCATATTTTACTGTTGGTATAATGTTCTTTTTATGAAATGGAGTGTTCCTTCTACACCAGATATACTTGGACACACACCTTCCAAAGAGTTCCACTTTTGTCTCATCGGTTCACAGAATGTTGTCCCAAAAGTCTTGGGGATCATCAAGATGTGTTGTGGAGAAATTGAGACGAGCTTTGATGTTCTTTTTGCTCAGCAGTGGTTTTCTCCTTGGAACTCTGCCATGCAGGCCATTTTTGCCCAGTCTTTTCCTGATGGTGGAGGCATGAACGCTGACCTTAACTGAGGCAAGTGAGGCCTGCAGTTCCTTGGACGTTGTTGTGGGGTCTTTTGTGACCTCTTGGATGAGTCGTCGCTGCACTCTTGGGGTAATTTTGGGCGGCCGGCCACTCCTGGGAAGGTTCACCACTGTTCCATGTCTTCGCCATTTGTGGATAATGGCTCTCACTGTGGTTCGCTGGATTCCCAAAGCTTTGGAAATGGCTTTATAACCCTTTCCAGACTGATAGATCTCAATTACTTTCTTTCTCAATTGTTCCTGAATTTCTTTGGGTCTCGGCATGATGTGTAGCTTTTAAGGATCTTCTGGTGGACCTTACTGTGTCAAGCAGCTCCTATTTAAGTGATGCCTTGATTGTGAACAGGTGTGGCAATAATCAGGCCTGGGTGTGGCTAGAGAAATTGAACTCAGGTGTGGACAACCACAGTTATAGTATGTTTTAACAAGGGGGGCAATCACTTTTTCACACAGGGCCATGATGGTTTGGATTTTTTTTCACCTTTAATAATAAACACCTTCATTTACAAATTGCATTTTGTGTTTACTTGTGTTGTCCTTGACTATTGTTTAAATTGGTTTGATGTTCCGAAACACTTAAGTGTGACAAACATGCAAAGGAACAGGAAATGAGGAAGGGGGCAAACACTTTTTCACACCACTGTACAAATCTGAGCAGTTTTCTTTAGATTGTCACTGTCCTCACTACATCAAGACAAATGTAATGACTTTTTTCCCTGGAACATGGTTTTGGGAAAAACGAAGGCAGGACAATATCTTCATTCGGATGAAAGCCTGAAACCACTTTTGGGAAAAAAGCCCGGACGAGGGCGTAACACCACTCTGTAATCATGAATAATCAAATATGGCTATTTACAAGAAAGAACAGCCAATTCTGATACCCTCCTTGCTGAGGATACAGCAACCAAAAATATCAGCTTCCTAGTCAGAAGGACTAAGGAAATATGCTGTAATGGTTCAAATGGCTGTTTTTGTAACACTGACAAAAAAAAATTCAAGTCCCAAGGGGTTAAAGGTGATTTAACGAGTGGATTAATCCACATTACCCTTGCATAAAACCCTGGACTAAAGAATGCGTAGCATGCGGTCTTTGAAATAAAACCAATAAGGCTGAGACTTGGCCCTCAATAGTACTTAGGGCCAACTTCATCTCTATGCCCAATTGTAGAAAGGCAAGAATTCTGCCTATAATATATCTCCGAGGGTGTCAACCCTTGGATTCACATCAGGAAACATAAGCTTTCCCAACTCTATAATATATAGCTCTTAAAACTGGTTTCCTTGCATTGATTCAAGTTGAGATAACTGACCTGGAAAGCACACACTTCTTCACAATGTGGGTTTCAATAGCCAAGCCATTAAATTTAGCGTACGTAAAGTAGGATGGAATATCAGCCCCTGCGAGAGCAGGTCTGGCCTTAGTGGGAGAGGCCAAGTATATTGATTTTTTTCTTGCAACCATTTGTAATGAATTTTCTCTTTCAATGGATTTTTTATTATAATGGATATTTTTGGCAGAGTCCTAATTTATGAGTAGATTCTGTGAATCTTTACTCAATATTTTTATTTTTATTTTTTATAATATATTTGTTATTTTCGCCATCCATGTGAGGATGTGCGTTTTTTTTATATGAATTATTCTCCTCTTTTTCTTGTTCCATTTTTGATTCATTCATCATGGTATTTTTCTATTTTAATTTTTCTTTTCCCTCAACCAAGATGGCGGTTTTCCGTTTCACTTCCTGAAGTTGAACTAAGGCTTGGTAGTGTCAAGGTATTTAAGCGGTTCGTCAGGACGCCGCCTGTACCCCGTGACGACGTCCTGTTAGTGACAAAACGCGTAGGGAGGAGGACCGACGCACTGACGTCACCGCTACACGTACTTGTCCCGGAAGTATCGTGCGTTTATCGAGGCCGGCCGGATCGATTGTTATAAGCCTTTTTGCACAATGGTTTGGTGTAAGTGCGCAATCTGTTTTTTATCTTAGAATAAACGTTATGGTTTTACACTATTGCAAGTTTTATTTTTATATATATGCTGACGCTTTGGATCTTTGCTGGGTCGGAACAGGGGGAGTTTGATCGTACTATCCCATCCATTCAAGAACCTAGGCTGGGGAAAATAGCCATCTGCATTTTGTGGTTCTCTGTAATAAGGAACCACTAGCATCTGGTAATCGGCAGCGTGTATCGTGGTGGAGGTGTTGTTTCCCACATTTGGCACACATTTTTGGATTTATTTTCACTTTCTCCTCGTCATGGAAGATTTCATTGCTACTATTTCTCTTTTGGGACTTTTTTTATGAACTTTTTAATACAGCTGTTATGGATTGATTATGGTTTGAGTTGATTACGTTATTTTTCACATTTATACGTTTTTATTAACAACACGTCTATTGCTGGATTTGTTTAGATAATGTTATTTTGCTGTGTATATATATATATATATATATATATATATATATATATATATATATATATATATATGAATTTTTTTTCCACATATTTCGATGCAATATTGGGAGATAATTACTGTTTTGTGATTTACACAATTTCACTTCAATTTTCACTGATTGAATGTTTCATAATTTTTAGCGCAGCCCACTCTCTCTTTTTTCTTCTCTGTGAATGTAGTATAACATTTGGGTATTGCAGCTTGTTTTGTTTTTTTAATTTTAATTTGGCAAGCGCGGTTTTTCTTCTTTTTCTATAACTCATAGTGTTGTGGCTAAGCCGAATGGCAGTGCCACGATTAAAAAAAATTATAATTTTATATTTCAAACCACAGAAATGTCTGGTAAGTGGGAAACTTTGGCATATGGAGATATGCAACTCCCCTCCTTGCAGGATGGACACAGCCGATCGAATTATGAAAGGATCGGATGTTCAAGTGCCGATTCAGATCTCCAAGATCTAGAATGAGTCTTACCTATCTGGCTCTGAGACCTTAAAAGGTTTGCGCCAAAAAAAAACCCTGTTCCACTAAGGGAATCTTTGATATCACAGACTGGGATAACAGCTGA
The DNA here is from genome assembly GCF_037356315.1 of Lithobates pipiens. Taxonomy (NCBI): domain Eukaryota; kingdom Metazoa; phylum Chordata; class Amphibia; order Anura; family Ranidae; genus Lithobates; species Lithobates pipiens. The sequence goes on along the minus strand of NW_027507764.1, from coordinate 379,609,495 downwards.
TCCAGAGGCCAGAAAGAGAGACTTCTCTTCTTTCCTTTTTTTTTTTGGAACCTTAGGAGCATTCTTTGAGGAGACAGACACTCTTGAATAAAGACTTCCGCATCAGCAAAACCAAGGACCCCACAGGCAGCACCCAAACAGGACCCGAACCCTGGACCCTCAGCGACTGGGCCCTCCGGGCTCTTCAAACTCTAGATGTAACCTAGAGAAGAAAATCTCAGAAATCCCTCTGTTCTTAACATTGTTCCTGCCAGACTTTAAGAATTGCAGGACCTTTCCCCTCACCCGAACGAGTGGGGGTGCTCCTTCATGAGAAGGCATTAGCATTCTGCTTTATGGGCTTTATGCCCCCAAGATCCTGGTGCTGCCCCTGGGAACTAAGGTATAGGAGAGGCTGCACGATTAAATGAGAACTGTCTGAACCTCCTTTTACTGGTAAATAGAGCTTTACCCCTTTTGGATGTACTTATCCACTCTAAATAGTCGTACCCCAGGAAGGGACACAGACTGGGTAAGGGTTTTCACCTGGTGCTTCGGCTGATTAATATTTCAGCCACGGACCTCTAAAAAAATGCACTAGTCCAAGTATAAGCCATAGGGCTTAAACGACCAAGTCCTTTATAGCATCTGTGAGACACAGTGCGTCCAATACACCAGCCCCTTGCTGGGCCTGCTGATCAGACAGAACTTTCGGGTATCTCACACCTGTTCCTTAACGCCTTGGAAGCCATATTCCAATGCATTTACGTGACTCAAAAATGTGCTCCACCAAAATAGTGGAGCAGACGTTAAAGGATTAATGGACTAAGCTACTCCAATTGCAGCCAAAACTTGCAAGACACCTTGTCTTTAAAAGGAAAATCCAAACTTAACTTGCTGGATCCTTTAACATCAGTGCATTATCCACTGGACATGTGAGACTCTGCTCACTGAGGTGATTGCAGCATTAATAGCTGGAACCCCCCATTTCTTTCATAGAAATGTTCTTATTCAGAATACATAGCTATACATGAATAGGAAAAACATCCCCAGGTGGGGGAGGTTCAAATGAAGCCTGTGCTGCAGGCAACAACAAGGTTAAGTAAGGGAGTAGACAAACAACTGACTTGTGCGGCTACTCCCTCCCTGTTAGGATCCTCCGAAGAGGAAAAATAAGTATCTTCCAATATTTGGGAAGATCTACCTGATCCCCAGTCTCCTGCACCTCAACAAAAGGGCCCAGTGGACTAGATGGGAATCTGCTATGTTTAGTCCTACTATGGAGAGACATCATAGCAATAATCTTTTAAATGGTAGAAGAAAAAACGTGTTTGTATGAAATACACAGGGACAGAAGTGTTCTACCCTAGAGGGCTCATCTGACTGGCCGTATTTTTATTTTTACCTCTCAGGGGAGGAAGACTTTCTTTTGGAAGGGCTTTTAGTTTGTTGTATACCATTAACCCCTTAGAACCCTAAGCCCTTGTACGCGCGATCGGACATTCCGACGGAAAATGTCCGATCGGACTGTGTTGACAGATAATCTGACCGTGTGTGGGCTTCATCTGACTTTTTCTGTCGGAATGTCCGAACAACAAAGTTTGAGAGCTGGATATAAAAATTTTCTGACAACATGATCCGATCGGACTTTGTCCGATCGTTTGTAGAGAATTCTGATCGGACAAAGTGCCATGCATGCATAGAGCAAATTCTTAGACCAAAGCTATTGGCTACTAGGCTGAACGTAGTCCCGCCGTAACTAAATAACGTCATCACGGTACGAACGATCGCATTTTCCGACAACTTGTCCGACCATGTGTATGCAACACCAGTTTCGGACAAAATCCTTCTGACAAAATCCGACAGATTTTGTTGTTGGAATGTCCGACCGTGTGTACAAGGGCTTAGAGGGGTTCCTGGTCCCTTTGTCACTCATAGCTTACAGTACAAAGCAGAGGCAGTACCAGCAAAAGAATGTTACACTTGCTAGGCTATAGTACAGTACAAAAGCTGCTATTAGTCCTAGCTATACAGTACAATGTTGTCAACAAAAGAGGGATGCCTGTGTCACCAAACCTGACCAGCAACCACTCTGCTCTGTCCCTCCACCGCCAGACTGCAGCTTTTCCTGTATAGCTTAAAATACTTCCTCCCCGTGTGGCTCGTGTCTGACGCTGTTTAGCCACGCTCCCGCACAAAAATGTGCCCCCCCTTCCTCTTTCAACAGGGAAATGTGTGAGCGCCGGCATCATGGCGGGAGGGGTAAATCCTCCGTCTGACGAGCGTCCGCGACCTGCCCAAAAAACGTTTATTTAAGAAAAAGAGCCAGCTGGCTGGCTGGCATTGAAAGGATCAAAAACCGCCAATCTGGGGGCCCAGGAAGCGATCAGAACCACCCTTCATACCTAAAGGGTCTGAGCTGGCTAGAAGGAGAGGAGAGTGGAGCTTCTGCTGTTTCCAGCATCAGAATGGTGAGTGCTCAATACAGCCTCCAGTGGGGACACATAGACATGAAAGGAGAGATTCCTGACTCGAAAATCTCCCCTACCTTTCCTCGCAGCAGGGTTTATCAGAGATAATAAACCCAATCTTCGCACTTCACGTTAGGCTCCAAGACCTTGAAAGGAAACCTTCAGGGACAGGGGTACACTCAGGTAATCCCACAATCCTAGACCTGCAAGAAGACCCTGCTAGTAAACTTTTATTGGCTTTACTACCAAAAAGTACTGGATCCCAGGGCCCAGCTTTAAAAGCATTCGTAAGCAAAACCTTGTGTCTTCGGATGACGAGGCCCAGGTACCATTCATTTAGTCCATTACGGAGACATCAGAACGGATTCGGTCAGGATGGCTGGCTCTCCAAGGATTACTGCCCGTGGAACTTCTTAGTTCTATGTTCATGTTTATGGCTACCACAAGGGGTGAATAATATCCCTTGTGATAGCCAGAAGAGTGACAGATCTTGTTTATGGAGAGATCTGGGGATGTTCCTATCCTCAGTCATCTATATGGTCAGCTGGCGAAATTGTTGACTTCAGTCTTGGGCTCCCGGTTGGGACAGGAGAATCCAGGAAGACTGCGCCGGAGTGGGGGTGTGTATGCCTCTTCCGCTGCCTGTAAAAGCAATCTAGTGGCTAATTAGTTATCAATAAAGTGGCCCCTAGGATCACATTTACATTAAAGAGCATTGCTGGCTAAAAAGAATAGATACTGACATAATTCCTGTAGCTGCAGGTATAAACATTTCAATCTGGCCATGTATGGGTACATCGCAGATGCTGAAGTAGTTAAATTATCTCCTATTTTTAGTTTTACCTATGAGACAGCCACATGCCTCACTTAAAATCTGACACTTGCCCTTGTCATTTAAGATTAAAATTGTGATAGAAAGGGCTACATGACAGAAATGCTGAAATCTCTGCCATTGATATTACAGGCATGGATTCACCCATTGCTCACCGAACACGAGCAGCTCTGCGACAGCAGCGAGAGAATGCCAGGCCCCACAGAAGTCGATCTCCAAGGGACCGCATCGTTGCTGAGGACCAGCCTGCACCAGCCAGACCACCGGCCAGGGAGTATCAGGAGGTGCCCACCTGTTCCATCTGTTTGAGTGAAATGGATGTGGGAGAGGACAATACAACTCTAGCCTGCTCCCACCTATTTCACTCGACCTGCATCGGAACATGGAGTGTGGAAAGCAATAGATGCCCCCTTTGCAGAGCTGTAATTGTTTTTCTTCCTCCACAGGATAGAAACAGAAGAGTGCCCCGGAGGATCCAGTTCTGGGAGCTAGCCACCCTAACTCTGGAAGACTTCATCAACCTTCGGCTTGTATATGAAATTGATGAATTTGGTTTTAACCGTCTTGTCCTCTATGTGTAAAACTTTTTTTGTTTCAAGTTTACAGCAGGATGGTGAAAAAAAATACTAAAAATGTTTTGAATGCATAAAAATGTATATTGTTGTTATATGTATAAAAAATATGGAGCCAGGCCTGGCGGGGCACTAGGCAAATGGACCCAGGCCCGGCAGGGCACTAGGGGAATAGAGCCAGGCTGGAGGGGTACTAAGTGGATGGAGCCAGGCCTGGCAGGGCACTAGGCAGATGGCGCCAGGCACGTAGAGGCACTAGGCACATAGAATAAAGCACGTTGGGGGGCACAGAGAATGGCCCAGTAGGGGCACACACCTGGTGGGGCACGACGGGACACTAGGTGGACAGAGACAGCTCCATCGAGGCATGAGGCAAATGGAATAAGGCCCGTAGAGACACTAGGCAAATGGAGCCAGGACCACAGAGGCACTAGGATGATGGAGCAAGGCCCGTAGAGGCACTAGGATGTTGAAGCCAGGCCCGTAGAGGCACTAGGCGGATGGAGCCAGGCCCATAGAGGCACTAGGCGGATGGAGCCAGGCCCGTAGAGGCACTAAGCGGATGGAGCCAGGCCCGAAGAGGCACTAGGCGGGTGGAGCCAGGCCCGTAGAGGCACTAGGCAGATGGACATGAAAGGAGAGATTCCTGACTCGAAAATCTCCCCTACCTTTCCTCGCAGCAGGGTTTATCAGAGATAATAAACCCAATCTTCGCACTTCACGTTAGGCTCCAAGACCTTGAAAGGAAACCTTCAGGGACAGGGGTACACTCAGGTAATCCCACAATCCTAGACCTGCAAGAAGACCCTGCTAGTAAACTTTTATTGGCTTTACTACCAAAAAGTACTGGATCCCAGGGCCCAGCTTTAAAAGCATTCGTAAGCAAAACCTTGTGTCTTCGGATGACGAGGCCCAGGTACCATTCATTTAGTCCATTACGGAGACATCAGAACGGATTCGGTCAGGATGGCTGGCTCTCCAAGGATTACTGCCCGTGGAGCTCAGTACACACATCCTTACACGTGCCCAACACCTTAGACACTGGCAAGAAAAGACTCCCAGTAATGGGAGGGGTTACATGGGGAAGTTCACGCCTTAAGGGGCTTGCCAGTGTCCAGCACCTGATACGCCAATATAACCCACATAGTTATTACTATGGCTGTGTGTCCCCTGATGTAAGAAAAGAAAAATAGGATTTTAACAGGAATTCCAACTTTTTATCTGTTGGATCCTTTCACATTTGTGCATTGTCCAATGCACTTTTATTCACTCCGGAAATCACAGCATCTACTGCTGGAATTCTCAATTTTTTGGTGAATTTTTCCTCCATAGGATAGAGAACCGAGAATCTCTTTGGAGGGAGAAAATGCTTATCCGGATGATCAAATTCGGTATAAATAAGCTTCTTTAATAATGTGTGGACTGGAAATGCCTGCACTGGTTGTAAAGATTTCAAGGAACCCAAAGAAGAAACCAGACTTTCAGCTGACTCTGTTAGGGATAGCATGCAAGTGGAGCGAACCATGTCCACAAGGATTTGTACCTCAGATTGTGAAGCTGAAACTTCAACTGTTGTTTCCTCCACAGAGGAGTAATCAGTTTGTTTTTCCCAACCGTTTGAGGGTAATACCTCATCCTGTCCCCACTGTTCCCCTGGGTTTGTAGTGGGAGAGAGGGATTTGGCATGTTTCTTATCCCCTTTAATGGAGGATACTAATAAAGCCGCTAATCTTCTTTCTAAGCCCTGCAGGGCAGAGGAAAATGCATCTTCAGTCACATATACAGGGGCTGAAGTGTGAGAAGCAGTTGCACCACCAATTGCTTCCAATGACTCACCCTGGCTTGCCATGTCAGGTATCTTCGGAGAGGATGACAAAGTGGAGGCATTTTTGGAGTTCCCAGTGCCTGGGTGTGGTTTTGGTGCCTTAGTAGAAAGCCTGGAAGCCATAGTGCAAAGCACAAAAGGCAAAGGTACTCTAAGAACTGTTCTATTTATTTGAACAATAGTAGGAAAAACAGTGGTAGCATAGAATGATCTAATACTAAACAATAAGTTTTTCCCGTACTGAAAATGCCTGTTAACCCCTCGCGTGCACCAGAGCTTCTGTGTCCTGTGGCAGCCTTGCTTCAGCTGCTCTGATGGACACTGTCTGTTTCCCAGAGTATCAGCTTTAAGCTTTTTCAGGTGTGAGCTTGATTGTCCATGCGCCACACCCTTTCATATGCTTTAGCAAGAGTCACCTCAGAGGGGAGGCAGGCGGCGGGGGAGGGAGGCAGGCGGTGGGGGAGGGGGGAGGAAATTTGCACAGCCGTTTTATCAGCTTTTTAGATTTATGCTTGTTTAAACACAACATGTATCCCTATCAACTCAGTTTCCCATTTAGGGGGAGAGGAGACCCCCCTCCAGCTGCTGAGAAAGTCGCTGTATTAGCACAGATTTAAATAGGGTATATACACTATTACTCCCTCTAGAGGAGTTTTTAAGGCATTTCACAATATAATTAAAAGAAAAGTCATAGGTGGACTTTGCAGTTCCTATGCTTTCTTCTTACCTTTTCCTCGCAGGATACTGCTGTAAACAGACCGATCCAAACTTCACCCATCACGGCAGGCATCGTGGTTTAGCCTTCAAAGACTGGGGCCCTTTTAATAGGGGTTCCACTCCTTTGGACCATATATAGCACCCCTCAGGACAGCTTTAGGTAATGTAGCAAGACCAAAAAGAATCCTGGTTCCTATGGTCCAGACCTCAAAGAGGAGCGTTACAGGCAAAACCTTGTTCTTCTGTATAAGGCCCAGGTACCATCTTGCAGCAGTGGCGGGATGGATCCGGTTGTAGAGGATTTTTAAATCCAGCATGGATCCCTCCTGGAGCTCCGCAGAGCACATCTTCACTCGTGCAACACCTTTAGACACTGGCGAAAAAACTGAGGTACTCCTGGAAGGATGAGGGGTTATATAGGGGAGTCAACTTCCTGTATTGGGTGTGCCAGTGTCAACACCTGAAGGTAGCTATAACCCACTAAGTAAATACTTAAGGCTCTTTGTCCTATGATGTACGATAAAGAAATTGTGGGGGTTGCAGTTTTTTATGCCACGCAGTATTTACAAGTTTTTTCGAATGCAATTTTTTTTGGGGGGAAAATCCAATTTCATGAATCTTAAAATACAAAAACACAATAGAATATCGAATTGTTTAGTAAAATTATAACGTTACGCATAGTAAATATATACCTAACATGTCAGGCTTTAAAATTGGGGATGCTCATGGACTGTTGAGGATCAACAGTACATTAAATTATCCGTAGATACCGCTTTTAAAAGCCTTTACATGTTACACGTTTAGAGTTACACAGGAGATTTGGTGCTAACATTATTGCTCTCCCTATAACATTTGTGGCAATACCTCTCATGTGCGATGTGTGGTGGCAATGCCATTTACATATGTGTGTGTGACCTACGCATGCATTTGCCTTAGTGCATGAGCATGGGGGGACAAGGGCACTTTCATTTTTTTCTATTTTAATAATTATTTATTTTAGATTTTCTTAATTTTTACACTTCTTAGTTGTATGTTCATGTTTATGGCTACCACAAGGGGTGAATAATATCCCTTGTGATAGCCAGAAGAGTGACAGATCTTGTTTATGGAGAGATCTGGGGATGTTCCTATCCTCAGTCATCTATATGGTCAGCTGGCGAAATTGTTGACTTCAGTCTTGGGCTCCCGGTTGGGACAGGAGAATCCAGGAAGACTGCGCCGGAGTGGGGGTGTGTATGCCTCTTCCGCTGCCTGTAAAAGCAATCTAGTGGCTAATTAGTTATCAATAAAGTGGCCCCTAGGATCACATTTACATTAAAGAGCATTGCTGGCTAAAAAGAATAGATACTGACATAATTCCTGTAGCTGCAGGTATAAACATTTCAATCTGGCCATGTATGGGTACATCGCAGATGCTGAAGTAGTTAAATTATCTCCTATTTTTAGTTTTACCTATGAGACAGCCACATGCCTCACTTAAAATCTGACACTTGCCCTTGTCATTTAAGATTAAAATTGTGATAGAAAGGGCTACATGACAGAAATGCTGAAATCTCTGCCATTGATATTACAGGCATGGATTCACCCATTGCTCACCGAACACGAGCAGCTCTGCGACAGCAGCGAGAGAATGCCAGGCCCCACAGAAGTCGATCTCCAAGGGACCGCATCGTTGCTGAGGACCAGCCTGCACCAGCCAGACCACCGGCCAGGGAGTATCAGGAGGTGCCCACCTGTTCCATCTGTTTGAGTGAAATGGATGTGGGAGAGGACAATACAACTCTAGCCTGCTCCCACCTATTTCACTCGACCTGCATCGGAACATGGAGTGTGGAAAGCAATAGATGCCCCCTTTGCAGAGCTGTAATTGTTTTTCTTCCTCCACAGGATAGAAACAGAAGAGTGCCCCGGAGGATCCAGTTCTGGGAGCTAGCCACCCTAACTCTGGAAGACTTCATCAACCTTCGGCTTGTATATGAAATTGATGAATTTGGTTTTAACCGTCTTGTCCTCTATGTGTAAAACTTTTTTTGTTTCAAGTTTACAGCAGGATGGTGAAAAAAAATACTAAAAATGTTTTGAATGCATAAAAATGTATATTGTTGTTATATGTATAAAAAATATGGAGCCAGGCCTGGCGGGGCACTAGGCAAATGGACCCAGGCCCGGCAGGGCACTAGGGGAATAGAGCCAGGCTGGAGGGGTACTAAGTGGATGGAGCCAGGCCTGGCAGGGCACTAGGCAGATGGCGCCAGGCACGTAGAGGCACTAGGCACATAGAATAAAGCACGTTGGGGGGCACAGAGAATGGCCCAGTAGGGGCACACACCTGGTGGGGCACGACGGGACACTAGGTGGACAGAGACAGCTCCATCGAGGCATGAGGCAAATGGAATAAGGCCCGTAGAGACACTAGGCAAATGGAGCCAGGACCACAGAGGCACTAGGATGATGGAGCAAGGCCCGTAGAGGCACTAGGATGTTGAAGCCAGGCCCGTAGAGGCACTAGGCGGATGGAGCCAGGCCCATAGAGGCACTAGGCGGATGGAGCCAGGCCCGTAGAGGCACTAGGCGGATGGAGCCAGGCCCGAAGAGGCACTAGGCGGGTGGAGTCAGGCCCGTAGAGGCACTAGGCAGATGGAGCCAGGCCCGTAGAGGCACTAGGCGGATGGAGCCAGGCCCGTAGAGGCACTAGGTGGATGGAGCCAGGACCGTAGCGGCACTAGGCGGATGGAGCCAGGCCCGTAGAGGCAGTATGTGGATGGAGCCAGGCCCGTAGAGGCACTAGGCGGATGGAGCTAGGCCCGAAGAGGCACTAGGCGGATGGAGCCAGGCCCATAGAGGCACTAGGCGGATGGAGCCAGGCCCATAGAGGCACTAGGCGGATGGAGCCAGGCCGATAGGGGCACTAGGCGGATGGAGCCAGGCCCATAGAGGCACTAGGCGGATGGAGCCAGGCCCATAGAGGCACTAGGCGGATGGAGCCAGGCCCGTAGAGGCACTAGGTGGATGGAGAAAGGCTCGTAGAGGCACTAGGCGGAGCCAGGCTCGTAGAGGCACTAGGCGGAGCCAGGCCCGTAGAGGCACTAGGCGGATGGAACAAGGCCCAGTGGGGCACAAGATGGACGAAGCCAGACTCGGCTGGGCACTAGGCGAATGGAGCCAGGCTCGTAGAGGCACAAGGTAGATGGACCCAGGCTTGTAGAGGTACTAGGATGATGAAGCCAGGCCCGTAGAGGCACTAGGCGGATGGAGCCAGGCCCGTAGAGGCACTAGGCGGATGGAGTAAGGCCCAGTGGCGCACTAGGTGGACGAAGCCAGACTTGGCTGGGCACTAGGTGAATGGAGCCAGGCTTGTAGAAGGACAAGGTAGATGGACCCAGGCCCATAGAGGCACTAGGCGGATGGAGCCAGGCCTGTAGAGGCACTAGGTGGATGGAGCCAGGACTGTAGCAGCACTAGGCGGATGAAGCCAGGCCCATAGAGGCAATAGGCGGATGGAGCCAGGCCGATGGGGGCACTAGGCAGATGGAGACAGGCCCATAGTGGAACTAGGCGGATGGAGTAAGGCCCAGTGGCGCACTAGGTGGACGAAGCCAGACTTTGCTGGGCCCTAGGTGAATGGTGGATGGAGCCAGGCCCGTAGAGGCACTAGGCGGATGGAGCCAGGCCCGTAGAGGCACTAGGCGGATGGAGCCAGGCCCGTAGCGGCACTAGGCGGATGGAGCCAGGCCCGTAGAGGCACTAGACGGATGGAGCCAGGCCCGTAGAGGCACTAGGCGGATGGAGCCAGGCCCGTAGAGGCACTAGGCGGATGGAGCCAGGCCTGTAGAGGTACTAGGATGATGAAGCCAGGCCCGTAGAGGCACTAGGCGGATGGAGCCAGGCCCGTAGAGGCACTAGGCGGATGGAGCCAGGCCCATAGAGGCACTAGGCGGATGGTACCAGGCCCGTAGAGGCACTAGGCGGATGGAGCCAGGCCCGTAGAGGCACTAGGCGGATGGAGCCAGGCCCGTAGAGGCACTAGGCGGATGGAGCCAGGCCCGTAGAGGCACTAGGCGGATGGAGCCAGGCCCGTAGAGGCACTAGGCGGATGGAGCCAGGCCCGTAGAGGCACTAGGCGGATGGAGCCAGGCCCGTAGAGGCACTAGGCGGATGGAGCCAGGCCCGTAGAGGCACTAGGCGGATGGAGCCAGGCCCGTAGAGGCACTAGGCGGATGGAGCCAGGCCCGTAGAGGCACTAGGCGGATGGAGCCAGGCCTGTAGTGGCACTAGGCGGATGAAGCCAGGCCCGTAGTGGCACTAGGCGGATGAAGCCAGGCCCATAGAGGCAATAGGCGGATGGAGCCAGGCCGATAGAGGCACTAGGCAGATGGAGACAGGCCCATAGTGGAACTAGGCGGATGGAGTAAGGCCCAGTGGCGCACTAGGTGGACGAAGCCAGACTTGGCTGGGCCCTAGGTGAATGGTGGATGGAGCCAGGCCCGTAGCGGCACTAGGCAGATGGAGCCAGGCCCGTAGAGGCAGTATGTGGATGGAGCCAGGCCCGTAGAGGCAATAGGCGAATGGAGCCAGGCCAATAGGGGCACTAGGCGGATGGAGCCAGGCCCATAGAGGCACTAGGCGGATGGAGCCAGGCCCATAGAGGCACTAGGCGGATGGAGCCAGGCCTGTAGCGGCACTAGGTGGATGAAGCCAGGCCCATAGAGGCACTAGGTGGATGAAGCCAGGCCCATAGAGGCACTAGGCGGATGGAGCCAGGCTGATAGGGCCACTAGGCGGATGGAGAAAAGCCCAGTGGCGCACTAGGTGGATGAAGCCAGACTTGGCTGGGCACTAGGTGAATGGAGCCAGGCCTGTAGAAGCACAAGGTAGATGGACCCAGGCCCATAGAGGCACTAGGCGGATGGAGCCAGGCCTGTAGAGGCACGAGGTGGATGGAGCCAGGACCGTAGCAGCAATAAGCGGATGGAGCCAGGCCCGTAGAGGCAGTATGTGGATGGAGCCAGGCCCGTAGAGGCACTAGGCGGATGGAGCCAGGCCCGAAGAGGCACTAGGCGGATGGAGCCAGGCCCGTAGAGGCACTAGGCGGATGGAGCCAGGCTCATAGAGGCACTAGGCGCATGGAGCCAGGCCCGTAGAGGCACTAGGCAGATGGAGCCAGGCCTGTAGCGGCACTAGGCGGATGAAGCCAGGCCCATAGAGGCAATAGGCGGATGGAGCCAGGCCGATGGGGGCACTAGGCAGATGGAGACAGGCCCATAGTGGAACTAGGCGGATGGAGTAAGGCCCAGTGGCGCACTAGGTGGACGAAACCAGACTTGGCTGGGCCCTAGGTGAATGGTGGATGGAGCCAGGCCCGTAGCGGCACTAGGCAGATGGAGCCAGGCCCGTAGCGGCAATAGGCGGATGGAGCCAGGCCCGTAGAGGCACTAGGCGGATGGAGCCAGGCCTGTAGAGGCACTAGGTGGATGGAGCCAGGACCATAGCGGCACTAGGCGGATGGAGCCAGGCCCGTAGAGGCAGTATGTGGATGGAGCCAGGCCCGTAGAGGCAATAGGCGGTTGGAGCCAGGCCGATAGGGGCACTAGGTGGATGGAGACAGGCCCGTATAGAAACTAGGCGGATGGAGTAAGGCCCAGTGGCGCACTAGGTGGACAAAGTCAGACTTGGCTGGGCACTAGGTGAATGGAGCCAGGCTTGTAGAAGCACAAGGTAGATGGACCCAGGCCCATAGAGGCACTAGGTGGATGGAGCCAGGACCGTAGAGGCAGTATGTGGATGGAGCCAGGCCCGTAGAGGCAATAGGCAGATGGAGCCAGGCTGATAGGGGCACTAGGCGGATGGAGACAGGCCCATAGTGGAACTAGGCGGATGGAGTAAGGCCCAGTGGCGCACTAGGTGGATGAAGCCAGACTTGGCTGGGCACTAGGTGAATGGAGCCAGGCTTGTAGAAGCACAAGGTAGATGGACCCAGGCCCATAGAGGCACTAGGCGGATGGAGCCAGGCCCGTATAGGCACTAAGCAGATGGAGCAAGGCCTGTAGAGGAACTAGGTGGATGGAGCAAGGCCATAGAGGCACTAGGCCGATGGAGCCAGGCCCATAGAGGCACTAGGCGGATGGAGCCAGGTCCATAGAGGCACTAGGTAGATGGAGCAAGGCCCAGTGGGGCACTAGACGGGAATGGAGCCAGACTTGGCTGGGCACTAAGTGAATGGAGCCAGGCTCGTAGAGGCACAAGGTCGATGGTCCCAGGCCCATAGAGGCACTAGGCGGATGGAGCAAGGCACGGCTGTGCACTAGGCAGATGGAACCAGGCCCGTATAGGCACTAAGCGGATGGAGCAAGGCCTGTAGAGGATCTAGGTGGATGGAGCAAAGCCCGTAGAGGCACTAGGCAGATGGAGCCAGGCCCGCAGAGGCACTCAGCGGATGGAGACAGGCCCGTAGAGGCACTAGGCGGAGCCAGGCCCGTAGAGGCACTAGGCGGATGGAGCAAGGCCCAGTGCGGCACAAGATGGACGAAGCCAGACTCGGCTGGGCACTAGGCGAATTAAGCCAGGCTCGTAGAGGCACAAGGTAGATGGACCCAGGCTTGTAGAGGTACTAGGATGATGGAGGAAGGCCTGTAGAGGCACTAGGCGGATGGAGCCAGGCCCGTAGAGGCACTAGGCGGATAAAGCCAGGCCCGTAGAGCCACTAGGCGGATGGACCCAGGCCCGTAGAGGCACTAGGCGGTTGGAGCAAGGCCCAGTGGGGCACTAGGTGGATGGAACCAGGCCCGGCGGGGCACTAGGTGGATGAAGCCAGACCCGGAGGGGCACTAGGTGGATGAAGCCAGGCCCGGCGGGGCACAAGGTGAATGGAGCCAAACCCATAGAGACACAGGGCAGATGGACAAAGGCCCATGGAGGCACTAGGCAAATGGAGGTAGGCCTGGCTGGGAACTAGGCAAATGGACCCAGTCCCGCATTAGGGGGATGAAGCCAGCCCGGAAGAGGCACTAAGCGGATGGAGTCAGGCCCGTAGAGGCACTAGACTGATGGAACCAGGCTTGTAGAGGCACTAGGCTGATGGAGCCAGGCCCGCAGAGGCACTAGGCTGATGCAGCCAGGCCAGTGGGGCACTAGGCGGATGGAGCCAGGCCCCGTGGGGCACTAGACGAATGGAGGCAGGTCCAGCTGGGCACTAGGCAGATGGTGCCAGTCCCGTAGAGGCACGAGGCATATGGACCCAGGCCCATAGTGGAACTAGGCGGATGAAGACTGGCATGTAGAGGCACTAGACAGATGGAGCATGGACCACAGAGGCACTAGATGGATGGAGCATGGCCCGTGGAGGCACTAGGCGGATGGAGCGCAGCCCATAGAGGCAATAGGTGGATGGAGCGCAGCCCATAGAGGCACTAGGCAGATGGAGTGTGGCCCATAGAGGCACTAGGCAAATGGAGCATGGCCTGGAGGGGCACTAGGCGGATGGAGCGTGGCCCGGAGGGGTACTAGGCGAATTTAGCGCTTCATGGAGGGGCACAGAGGAGTCGATTCGTTTAGAGTGGAGACAATTTTAGTATAGTGAATACATTATATAGCTAAAAAAGGGCAGGGTAGAGAGGATTATATTATAGTGTACACCAGGGGTATTCAATTAAAATTCATGGAGGTCCAATCGATAAAATGTTCTTCCAGCCGAGGTCCAAACTAATCACCTGTTTGTGCGATGACTAAGATTATTCACATCACAGTGCCCTGTTTTGAAATCACAATCTTGTTATTACACCACAGTTACACAGTTTTCCCTTGACAGTGGTGTCCTCTGTGCCCATCACATCAACCCCCTAATAGTAGTGTCCCCTGTCCCCCTGTCACATAAACCCCCCAATAGTGTCTTCTGCTCCCACCTTCACATCCACCACAGCAATGTCCTCTACTCCCATTCCCATTACAGCCCCCCTATGCTCTGTCCCCCATTGACATTGTAGGCCCCCTCAGCTCTGCCTCCATCGACACTGCAGCCCCCCCCCTTAGCTCTTCAGCCCTCCATTGACCTTGTAGCCCTCCTCAGCTCTGCTTCCCGCATTTACACTGCAGCCCCCTCAGCTCTGCTCTTACTCCACCCAGTTACATTGCAGCTACCCTCAGCTCTTCCCCCCTTCAAAATGCAGTCCCTCTAAGCTCTGCTCCCCTATTTCCCATTACAGGCCCCCTCAGCCCTGCTCTTCCCATTCAGAGAAGCCCTCCTCAGTTTTGCCCCCCTCACAGCTCTGCCCCCCCCCCCATTCACAATACAGATGACCCCACAGCTCTGTCCCCCATTCACAGTGCAGCCCCCTTACAGCTCTATACCCCGATTCTCAGCGCAACCCCACTCAGCTCTATACAGCAGAAGACATAGCAGCTTTGGATGGAGGGCAGGGGCAGGCATTGACAGAGTTAACTTTTCAAGTGTCCTAGCAGATGATTTGTTGCTAGAACTGCCCTTCAACCTAACAACCAATCACCTGCTGGGACACTTAAAATGGTAACTCCAGCAGTCCCCGCCCTCTATCCAAAGCGACTTTGTCTCCCAACCTCTGTCTAGCTTTGCCCTTTGAGGCTGCCATGCCATGATGACAGCGGCGATAAACTACTGGCTCCTAAAGGGTGGTACCACGGCAGTCCGGATGTGAGAGCAACTCGGTCTGCATTCAGCCCACCATTTAGTGATGCCTGTTATATATTCTTAAAAAAAAAAACAACTGTATATTTGCTTACATCTATAAAAAAAAAATGTGTGTGTGTGGATTAGGGCAGAGAGGAGCCAATTAGGCCAGAGAGGAGCCAATATTAATATAGTGTATATTATAAAACAAAAAAAACAACAAAAAAATGAATTTGCTTATATCTATCAAAATGTGTATATATTAGGATTAAGGCAGGGAGGAGGGGATTAGGGCAGGGTGGATTTGGGCTGGGTTATAGGTCAGGGTGGAGCAGACTACGGCAGGGTGGAGCAGACTACAGGGTTATAAGGCAGGGTGGAGTGGATTAGGGCTGGGTTATAGGGCAGGGTGGAGTAAATTATGGCAGGGTGGAGAGGATTAGGGCAGGGTGGAGCAGATAAGGGTAGAGTAACTTAGCATAATGTAGTGTAGTGTAGATTAGTATAGTGTAGTGTAGGGCCTGGCCAGAAAGGGATTACTTTGACGCAGTTGGCCAGCTTAAATATGCATTGCAATGCATGTGAACTAAAAATCCCTATTTTTAATGTAATGTTTGCTAGAAGGGTATATAGCTGTGTGCAGAAGGTTCACATTTAGCGAGAACTTACTTTTAAAGCGGAGGTCCACCCTAAAGTGGACCTTCCGCTCATTGGAACCCTCCCCCCCTCCGGCGCCACAATTGGCACCTTTCAGGGGGGAGGGGGGGTGCAGGTACCTGTACAGTACAGGTATCTGCACCCACTTCCGGCGTCGATTCTGCAGAAGGTACGCCAATTTCCGCAGAATCTACGCCCCTTTCCGAAGGTCCCCCGCTGCCTGCTGGGAAACACACGGATCCCAGAGACAACAGGACCATCCTTATTGCGCAGCACGACTCGTGCATGTGCAGTAGGGAACCGGGAAATGAAGCCGAAAGGCTCCACTTCTTGATTCCCATACCCAAGATGGCGGCGGCAGCACCCGAGAGACGATCGAGAGATCGGCTTCGGGTGCCGACATCGCGGGCGCGCTGGGCGAGTAAGTGTCATTATATTAAAAGTCAGCAACTGCAGTATTTGTAGCTGCTGGCTTTAAAAAAACGGCAGACTCCCGGCGGACTCCCGCTTTAACTCCGTAGTAGTGTATTTTTACTGAAAATTGATAAACAGTTGTGCTAATATTGTGTGCCTTGTTGCCAGAATGCTGCTAGTGTGATCCCTGGCATTATTACTTACAAATCCCTGCACATGTGTACTCTCTCTTACTGGTCACAGTAGCTCTGAGCTCAGTGCTCCTCTGACTGAGGAGAGCAGAAACACATGCACAATATACTAGCATTAAAGCAGGACAGGATAGGCGCCATCTCTGAGAGGTAAGTAAATGGCCTACACCAGGGGTAGGCAACCTAGGGCCCTCCAGCTGTTGCAGGACAAGTCTCATCATGCCTCTGGCAGTAATTGTAACTGCCAGCCTTGCAATGCCTCATGGGAAATGTAGCTCCACAATAGCTGGAAATCTCCAGGTTGCCTACCCCAACAGAAGGGGCATAATTCAGCTTTAATCACAGTACACAGTTGGCTTCATCAGATTCTGGGAAAGGTGAACTAAAGTAAGCCAGAGATTTTGCAACTTTCTTTCCTTCCACCAAAGGGTGCTCGTTTTTCCCATCAACAATGTCAAAAATTTTTCTTTGGAGTAGGGAGGATTAGGACACCTGTAAGGTTTTTATTGTTGTCTCTGTCCCTATCAGTTATTACATCATGAGGAAAAATATGGGAGCCACCATTCCTCTCCTTCAATAATTTCTTTGCTAGAAAAATACTCAGAACCCCCAAACATTCTATATATATTTTTTTAGCAGAGACCCTAGGGAAAAAATGATGGTTGTTGCAACCTACATAACTGTATGTCACACGTTACTTGCACAGGAATTTTTCAAAAAAAATTTCGGGGGGAAAAAAACACTTTCATGAATAAAAAAAATAAAAAACTGTAGATGGCCCAATTTTTTTGTACATGAGAGAGGATGTTACACCAAGTAAATAGATACCTCACATATCACGCTTTAAAACTGTGCACACTCATGGAATGGCGCCAAACTTCGGTACTTAAAAATCTCTATAGGTGACACTTTAACATTTTTACAGATTGCATGTTTAGAGTTAAACCTTGTACACACAATTGGGGTTTCCACAAAGCTCTGGACTTTTGTCCAAAGGACGTTGGCCAGGAACTTGTCTTGCATACAAACGGCACACAATTGTTTGTCAGCCAACAAACATGAATGTATTGACGTACTATGTGGGTTTTCAGCTCTTTAGCGCCACTCTTGTGCACCTTCTGCTAATGTTGTGTTTGGTGAGCAACGATCCCAAGCATGCGTGTTTGTACTTTAGACTTTTGTCTGACGGACTTGTGTACACACGATTGGAAAATCCAACAACAGACCGCTGTCCGCGGAAAAGTTGGTCAGAGACTGTGCAAACATAATACAGCCGCTGCAAAATGTGGGCTGGCTTAAATTGTGTAGTGGTACCCCCATAGAGGCTGCTGAGTATATTGGTCCGTCTGTTACCCTGCCCAGCCAGGCACACATTTTTTCATTCCTTTGAGACAATAAAGCAGTCCTTGCATTTTGTTTTATTGAGGGAATATTAAACTTGGATAAGGATGTAGACTCATGAGATGCCCAGGTGATCAAACATTTGAACTTGGGACTCTATATACATCCTGTATTTACTTCACTCCATTTCCCCTCCTGCACATCGCTCCCTTTCTTCTGAGTATCACTCCATATCTTCTGTGTATCGCTCCATACTCTTCCTGCACATCGCCTCCTCTCTTTCGTTCTCCAGCCTAGCTAGCACTGTAGGCCCATCCAAGTCTAAAGCAAATGCCCTTCACAGGCCCCTTTGGTGTAGCAAAAATTAAATAGTAAGTTGTGGTACTAGCTGTCCCACATACGTCTACTGATCCCACTCAGCCCTCCTGGCTGCAGCTGCCCAACTCCACATCCCACAACACCACAGTCCTTTCCTCTGGTTCTGCACCCATCTCTGACTGCACTCTCCCAGTCTTTTCAAGTATTCTTCCCCAGTCCACCCGACTGTGCATGCCACTCACCAGCCCTCTTGGCTGCAACCGATGGTTCCTCTCCCTGGAGACTTGCCCGGCAGTACTATCTCCTGCTGTCTTCTCTTGCCCCTCCTGTCCAGGACCTCCACGTTTTCTTGGAGAGCCCTGTCTGCACCTGAGCCAAGATCACCCCCCCCCCGACTGGGGAGCTCCCTTCAAGGCCCTCACAGCCTCAGTATTCTAACTCTGATGCTGCCTGTGAGTCACCCAGCTTCTACCCTGAGCCAATCCCAGCCCAGATCAAACAAAAAGACCTGGATGCCAGCAAGGCCGGCTTAAAATGTACCTACAATAACAGCCCTCACTGTAGCACCTACACCACTAGAGGGTGCTACAATTTGCATAAAATATTGAGCGTTGGCTTAAAGGGATGTGGTTTAATAGGCTGAGATGTCTTACATAGCGCAGAATGTGGTAATCTTAAATAGGGACTGTACAGTGCAGAGTAGACAGAGTGTGGCGTGTATGGATGTGGGTAGTATGTGCAGGGGAGGAGTGCAGAGTGTATGGTGGTGGGTAGTATGTGCAGGAGAGGAGTGCAGAGTGTATGGTGGTGGGTATTATGTGCAGGAGAGGAGTGCAGAGTGTATGGAGGTGGGTAGTATGTGCATGAGAGGAGTGTAGTATATGCAGGAGAGGAGTGCAGAGTGTATGGCGGTGCGGTAGTATGTGCAGGCAAGGAATGTGGAGTGGGTATTATATGCAGGATGGTGACAGTATCAGTAGTTTTTTTTTTTTTTTACTTTTTTTACAATTTCTTTTTTTTGTATTTAAAAAAAAAAAAAAGTTTTTTGGGACCAGTGGATGGTATACATAGAGCAATGGAGTGCAGATTTTTTTTTTTTTATTATTTTTTACAATTTTTTTTAATTATTTTTTTACAATTTATTATGGGGGGTAGTGTTTTATTTTTTAAATGTTTTTTCACAATACTTTTGGGGAAGGGGCTGGGGTTATGCTGCAGTGGGGCAGTGTTTTTTTATTTTTTTATTTTAACAAATTTTATCAGCCCTGTTGGGGGGCTTTGGTGAGATGTCAGGGGTCTAAACAGACTTCTGACATCTCCCCCATTATAATATGAGAAATCTGATGCGAAGACATTAGTTGGAAATAATTATTGTATTAAGCAGAATGGAAAGCAAACATTAAAGCGGAGGTCCTCCCACCGCCAGAAAAATTAAAAAAGACAGCAGCTACACATACTGCAGCTGCTGGCTTTTAATAATAGGATACTTACCTGTCTTGGAGTCCAGCGATGTTGGCACCACATCTTATGTTTCCATCAGCTGTCGGGTGCTGCAGTCACCATTGTGGGTAAGGAAACCCGGCAGTGTAGCCTAACGGCTTCACGCCAGAAACCCTCCTGTTCATGCACGAGGCAAGGAGCTTCTCTCCTGACCCTGTGGCAGGGGGAGGAGGAAGCCGAGCGGTCAAGTCAACGGCTGTGGCTCCCGGAAGTGGGGACAGGATACCCGCACCACCCTTCCCCCGAAAAGTGATGCGTCATCCGCGAGTCCCACAGACTCTATGGCAGAATGGCGAGATGTCTATGTAAACAAAGTATTTCCTTGTTCTGCCTAGCAACATGACAGGGATCTAGTGCTCCCAGGGATCGGGAGCAGTGATCTCTGTCATGTTCTAGTGAAACTATCCCCCCTCCAGTTAGAACATGCTGAGGGAACACAGTTAACCCCTTGAGCGCCCCCTAGTGTTAACCCCTTCCGTGCCAGTGACATTTACACAGTAATCAGTACATTTTTATAGCAATGATCGCCAATGGTCCCAAATATGTGTCAAAAGTGTCTGCCATAATGTTGCATTCCTGATAAAAAGATCGCCGCCATTACCAATAAAAATAAAAAAATAATAATGCCATAACTCTAGCCCCTATTTTGTAGACGCAATAACTTTTGCGCAAACCAATCAATATACGCTTAATGTCATTTTATTTATTTTTTTAACAAAAATATGTAGAATACATATTGGCCTAAACTGTGGAAGACATTTTTTTTATATATATTTTTGGGGAGATATTGATTATAGCAAAAAGTAAAAGAAAGTTACTCTTTTTTCAAAATTGTCGCTTTTTTTTGTTCATTGCACAAAAAATAAAAACTGCAGAAGTGATCAAATACCACCAAATGAAAGCTCTATTTGTGGGAAAAATAGGATTTTTTGTACTCACCGTAAAATCATTTTCTCTGTAATTCACCAACAGACACAGCTCCTCTCATAACCATTGGGTTGTTCTGCTCTATTACTAGGAGATACTAGGCATTAGGGATGAGCCGAACACCCCACAGTTCGGTTCGCACCAGAACTTTCGAACGGACCGAAAATTTGGGTGAACTTTAGAACCCCATTCAAGTCTATGGGACTCGAATGTTCGAAATAAAAAGTGCTAATTTTAATGGCTAATATGCAAGATATTGTCCTAAAAAGGGTTTGGGGACCTGGCTCCTGCCCCAGGGGACATGGGTCAATGCCTAAAATGTTTTTAAAAACTGAAGTTTTTTCGGGAGCACTGATTTTAATGATGATTAAAGTGAAAAAAAGTGAAATATTCCTTTAAATATCATGCCTGGGGTGTGTCTATAGTATGCCTGTGAAGTGGCATGTGTTTCCTGTGTTTAGAACAGTGCCTGCACTAAATTACATTTAACAGAATAAAAGTCATTTAAAACTGCTTGCGGTTTTAACCACTACAGATCCGCGCTATTGCCAAATGACGGCATCAGCGCGGACCTACATTTCCGGGACTACGTCTATTGACGTCGTCCCGGATACGAGCGGCCTGCGCGCCCCCTGAGGGGCGCGCGCGGTGCGCTCTGTGATCGGCGAGTCCGTGAGACTCGCCTGATCACCGATCCGTGCAAGGGGTCGATCCCGACCCCTTATCACGTGATCAGCTGTCAGCCAATGACAGCTGATCATGTGATAGAACGGAGCCGGTAATCGGCTATTATTCCTCCTCGCGCTGACAGCGCGAGGAGAGAAAAAAAAAGCCGATCACCGGCGGCCGTGATCGGGACATCAGTCCCGATCACAGCCAGCAATACAGCTGACCACCTGCCCCCTGCCAGTGCCCACCTGCCCACCGCCGTGCCATCCTGAATAAAAGTAAGTGCCCCCCATCAGTGCCCCCCATCAGTGCCCCCCATCAGTGCCCATAGTGCCCACAGTGCCACCTACAGTGCCACCCACAATGCCACCCACAGTGCCATCCAGCAGTGCCACCAACAGTGCCACCCACAGTGCCCACAATCTGCCTCAAAGGTGCTGCGACCCAGTGCCGCCCATCAGTGCCCAGCAGTCCCGCCCATCAGTGCCCAGCAGTGCCGCCCATCAGTGCCCAGCAGTGCCACCTATCAGAGCCACCTATCAGTGCCACCTATCAGTTCCCATCAGTCCCATCTATCAGTGGTACCTATCAGTGCCCATCCGTGCCACCCATCCGTGCCACTTATCCGTGCCACCCATCCATGCCATCTTATCTGTGCCCATCTTTGCCCATCAGTGCCGCCTTATCTGTGCCCATCGGTGCCGCCTTATCTGTGCCTATTAGTGCCGCCTTAACTATGCCTATCAGTGCCCACCAGTGCAGCCCATCAGTGCCCACCAATGCAGCCCATCAGTGCCCACCAATGCAGCCCATCAGTGCCCACCAATGCAGCCATCAGTGCCGCCTAATCAGCGCACTTCAATGAAGGAGAAAAATGACCCGTTTGCAAAATTTTATAACAAACTATTAAAACATGATTTATTTTTTTTTATTTTTTTTTGCATCTTTTTTTGTTTGTTTAGCAAAAAATAAAACTCCGAGCTGTAACTAAATACCACCAAAAGAAAGCTCTATTTGTGGGAAAAAAATGATAAAAATTTCATTTGGGTACAGTGTTGTATGCCCGCGCAATTGTCATTCAAAGTGCATCAGCGCTGAAAGCTGAAAATTGGTCTGGGACTGAGGGGGGTTTAAGTGCCCAGTAAGCAAGTGGTTAATGTAATATCTGGTTCCGGCAATATGGATGAAAATCATTGAGAAAAATGGCATACTGTAGGTAGCCCCCCCTGCCCATTACCAGCCCCTTTGGGTCTTGTGCGGATATTAAGGGGAACCCATATTAAAAAAAGGAAAGGCGTGGGGCCCCCAGACCCTATATACTCAGAACAGGAGTATACAGGCGGTGAAAACAAGACAGGGACTGTGTAGGTTTGTTGTGTTAAGTAGAATCTGTTTGTAATTTTGAACTGGTAAATTTTTAAAGTGTAGCTCCAGTCAAAAAAAATTTTTTAAGCTTTTTGGAAAACATAGGGAAGGGTTAACACCCCTGTATAATTTTGTTTTGCCGTCTGTCTTTTTTCATCTCACTTCCTGGTGTCTCCTTCCATTTGCAAGTAGGAGACGTTTGTAAGTTGGATGTTTGAAAGTAGTGGCCTGCCCTATATGCTCTGCAGAAATTTGCGCCTAAGGTCTTGGTGTTGCCACAACACTGTAAGCCCTCAAAGTGACTCTTGGTAGGCGCTGGAGAGCCCTGCTGTGAGCAATTATATCAAGAATTGTAATTACATGCCATTGTTGAACAGTGGTAGAAAAATAGGGCCTTTGGTGGTTGTGGTGCTGGTGCCACAACACTAAGTCCTCACGGTTACTCTCGGTGGGCGCAGGAACGGGCCCTGCTGTGAAATATTATATCAAGCATTGTAATTACATGCCCCTGTTAAACAGGGGCTGAAAAATTGGGCCTTAAGCACTGCTTGCTGGTGCCACAACACTGCAACCTCTCCCGGATACTCTAGTTGGAGTGCAGGAATGAGCCCTGCTGCAAAGCATTGCATCAAAAATGGTAATTACACGCCCCTGTTAAACTAACATCCTGTGTTGGAAGGAAAGAAAGTTGCAAAGAGCACTTTTTTCAATTTGGCACTGCGTCGCTTTAACTGGTAATTCCTGTACCCAAACGGAATTTGCATCCTTTTTTTTCCCACAAATAGAGCTTTCTTTTGATGGTGTTTGTTTGCCTCTGCGATTTTTATTTTTTGCGATATAAATGGAAAAACAGCGAAAATTTTGAAAAAAAATATTCTATACTCTGTTATAAGGAAAATCCAATAAACTCAATTTTAGTCATACGTTTAGGCCAAAATTTATTCAGCCGCATGTCTTTGGTAGAAAAAAAAATGTCAATATGCATATATTTATTGCTTTGTGCAAAAGTTATAGCGTCTACAGACTAGGGTACATTTTCAGGAATTTACACATCTTTTAGTTTATGATTTATGACTGCCTCATTTCTTGAGGTGCTACAATGGCAGAGCAGTACAACCCCCCCCCCCCCCCCCCAAATGGCCCCATTTTGGAAAGTAGACATTGCTGAGAGGCTTGCTGAGCCAATTTAATATTTATTTATTTTTTGTCCCAAGTGAATGAATAATAACAAAAAAAAATTGAGAATATTTACATTTTTTTTGTCCCAAGTGATTGAATAATAAAAAAAAAAATGTTTTACAAAAAGTTCTCATTAAATTATATATTGCTCCCACATGCCATGGTTATATGTAGCACACCAAAATACATTTTTTTACTTCTCCTGAGTACGTGGATACCACATGTGTGGGACCTTTTGGGAGCCTAGACGCGTATGGGGCCCCGAAAACCAAGCACCGCCTGCAAAAAACTTTGCAGTGTTTTCTGCATATGTGGAGGTGTGTGTTACACAATTTATATATTTTTCTTCTATTGTGCTATTCAAAAACATTTTTAGGGCAAAAACAATTTTTTTTTTTGAATAGCATTTTCACCATTTCTGCAGCTCTAAGATACACGTTTACATACTCTGGGTGTATTCTGCTATTGCAAAAAAAACCCATTTAGTGCAAAAAACACCCATTTAGAGCAAGATCCTAAATTTAGAAAATATGAGGAGAACATCAAAGAAGGGATATGGCTCTGGTCGTGGTGCTGCTGGTGGAGCTCCTGTTGCAGGGAGGGGACGTGGTCAATCTGTGCCAGCTACACGCACAAGTAAAACACCTTCCTCAGGTGCGAGTAGACGACAAAGCCTCCAGCGGTATTTGGTCGGGCCTAATGCGGCTGTACGAATGTTGAGGCCAGGACAAGTACAGGCGATAGTAGATTGGGTTGCTGACAATGCCTCCGGTTCCTTGACATTGTCTCCCACCCAGTCTCCTGATGAAAGATCAGAGTTGGCACCTGCAGCCGATGTCTATCAGTCTTTCACATCACCCCCTTGCAAATCAGCCAAGCAGTCTGAGCCCCAAATCATGCAGCAGTCTCTTCTGCTTTTTGATGACTCTGTTAGGGTTTCCAAGAGCCATCCACTTAGCCCTGCCCCAGAAGTGGAAGAGATTGAGTGCACTGATGCCCAACCACTTATGTTTGAAGATGAGTACATTGGAGGACCATCGCAGCACGTTTTGGATGTTGACAAAACACAGGTGCCAACTGCTGCTGCTTTTGCAATTGTGCAGACTGACAAGGAGGGCAGGGGTGAAGACTGTGTGGAAGAGGATGTGTTGGATGATGAGGTCCTGGACCCCACATGGATTCAACATCATGCAGGTGACCAGTGTAGTTTGGAGGAAGAGGCGGTGGTCGCACAGAGCCACCAGCACAGCAGAAGAGGGAGCAGGGTGCAAAAGCGGAGCGTCCTTCCCCTAGACAGTACGCCTGCTACTGCCCAACACAGCAAGGGACCGAGCAGACCAAAGCCAGGTCCAAGGAGTTCCCTAGCGTGGCAGTTCTTCAGACAATGTGCTGATGACAAGACACGAGTGTTTTGCACGCTGTGCAATCAGAGCCTGGAGCGAGGCATAAATGTTAACCTGAGCACAACCTGCATGACCGGGCATCTAAGTGCAAAGCACGAGCTGCAGTGGCGTAGACACCTCAAAAACCAAGAAAGGTCTCTGGCTCCTCCTGCTTCCTCTTCTGCTGCAGTCTTGGCCTCTTCATCCACCTCTGTAGGGACAGTGGCACCTGCCAACCCACAAACAGAGGATCTGCCAGCAACACTGCCACCTGAGTCACCAACCATCTCCACAATGTCCCATGCAAGCGTTCAGCTCTCTATCTCCCAAACATTGGAGCGGAAGAGGAAATACCCCCCTAGTCACCCGCGATCCCTATCCCTGAATGCCAGCATTTCAAAATTCCTCGCCTTTGAAATGCTGTCATTCCGTCTGGTGGAGACGCAGAGTTTTAAAAGCCTGATGGCATTGGCTGTCCCACAGTACGTCGTTCCCAGCCGCCACTACTTTTCCAGGTGCGCCATCCCTTCTCTGCACAACCAAGTGGGGGACAAAATCAGGTGTGCACTGCGCAATGCCACCTGTGGCAAGGTACACATAACTACGTATGCGTGGACCAGTAAGCACGGTCAGGGACGTTATATCTCCCTAACAGCACACTGGGTAAATGCAGTGGTGGCTGGGCCTGAGGCGGATAGCAGCTTGGCGCATGTCCTTCCACCACGAGGATTGCATGGCGCTTCAGTTTGCCTCCTGTTGCTAACTCCTCCTACTCTGCTTCCTCATCCTCTACTGCCTCCTCATCCAGTCAGCGTAACACCTTCACCACCAACTTCAGCACAGCCAGGAGTATACGACAGCAGGCAGTTTTAAAACGTTCCCGTTTTGGGGAAAAATCCCACACCACGCAAGCAGGAGTTGTGGAGGGACAGGGAGCAACAGACCGATGAGTGGTTGGTGGCAGTGAGCCTCAAGCCCGGCCTGGTGGTGTGCGATAATGGGCGAAATCTCATAGCAGCTCTGGGCCTAGCCGGTTTGACGCACATCCCTTGCCTGGCGCATGTGCTGAACTTGGTGGTCCAGAGGTTCCTTAAAAATTACCCCATATGCCAGAGCTGCTGCAGAAACTGCGGGCCGTCTGTGCGCACTTTCGGCGTTCTCACCCTGATGCTGCTCGCCCGTCAGCGCTGCGGCGTAACTTTGGCCTTCCCGCTCACTGCCTTATATGTCACGTGCCCACAAGGTGGAACTCCACCTTGCACATGCTGACCAGACTGTGCGAGCAGCAGCAGGCGATAGTGGAGTTTCAGCTGCAGCATGCAAGCATGAGTCGCTCTGCAGAACAGCACCATTTCACCACCAATAACTGGGCTTCCATGCGAGACCTGTGTGCCTTGTTGCACTGTTTTGAGTACTCCACCAACATGGCCAGCGCCGATGACGCCGTTCTCAGCGTTACTATCCCAGGTCTATGCCTCCTTGAAAAAATGCTTTGGGCAATGATGGAAGAGGATGTGGCACAGGAGGAGGAGGAAGGGGGATCATTTGCAAGGCTTTTAGGGCAGTCATTCACAAGTGGCTATGAGGGTGGGTTCCTGCACCAACAAACGCCAGGTACACAATTGTCCGTCAGCAAGGGCACAGTTCTGGAGGATGATGAGGTGGAGGAGGAGATGGAGGAGGAGGAATCATGTTCACAGCAGGGTGGCACCCAGACCAGCTCATGGCCATCACTAGTGCGTGGCTGGGGGGATACAGAGGACACCGACGATATACCTCCCACAGAGGAAAGCTTTTCGTTGCCTCTGGGCAGCTTGGCACACATGAGCACATGCCACAGTGTCTCCGCAACGACCGCCGAATTGCCCACATTCTAACTGGTGCTGATTACTCGTGGCCACTCTGCTGGATCCCCGTTACAAGGACAACGTACCGTCCTTAATTCCCTCACTGGAGCGTGATCGTAAGATGCGCGAGTACAAGCGCACGCTGGTAGATGCGCTGCTGATGGCATTCCCAGCTGACAGCAGGGGTATGGTGGAAGCACAAGGCGAAGGCAGAGGAAGAGGAGGAAGAGGTCGCCAACGCAGCCGGGGCACCGCCAGCACCTCAGAAGGCGGGGTTAGCATGGCCGAAATTTGGAAAAGCTTTGTCAGCACGCCACAAGAACCAGCACCACCAGCTGAGATGGAACGTCTTAGCAGGAGGCAGCATTTCACCAACATGGTGGAGCAGTATGTGTGCACATGCTTACATGTACCAAATGATGGGTCTGCCGCCTTCAACTTCTGGGTCTCCAAATTGGGCACATGGCCTGAGCTTGCCCTTTACGCCTTGGAGGTGCTGACCTGCCCTGCAGCCAGTGTATTATCTGAACGTGTATTTAGCATGGCAGGGGGCGTTTTCACAGACAAGCGCAGCCGATTGTCCAGAGCCAATGTGGACAAGCTCACATTCATTAAAATGAACCCGCCATGGATCCCACAGGACTTGTCCGTACCATGTGCAGAATAGACATGTATACCGGCATTCTGACAAAAACTGTCTGGCCATCGGATAGTGTCAGGCCCGAGGACAAGGAGATTCCCAAAATCTCGGAAGATGAACGGCGCCTGCCCCGTGAGTGCAGGTTCAAGCCCCACCATCCAAGTGGACATACAGTAGCACATAGTTACAGGGCCCCTGACAGGCTCGCTTTGCTCGCCACACTTTGCTTGTCACGCTTCAGGCTCGACCTCGCTTCGCTCATCTTGAACCTCGGATGGTGTGGCTTGAACCTGGACTCACCGCGCAGCGCCGTTCGTCTTCGGAGATTTTCAAAATCCCCTTGTCCTACATACTGAGCAAATGCAGTACAGGGCGGACACTATCCGACGGGGGACAGAATTCGACACATCACCGGCCTTACCCAGCCATTGTATTTTTGAACCAGTGTTGGCTACCTCCTCCTCCTCCACCGCCGCTTCCACCTACACCGCCACATCCACCGCCACCTCAACCTCCTACTCCATATGGACCTCGTCCTCCTAGGTCAATATTATAATTTTTTATTTTTTTATTTCAAAGTATTTTATTTTCCTACTAGCTTATCCATTAAATTTAATAATTTTTTCCAGAAAGGGCGTATTCTGGGGCATTCCCACCATATGTGTGACATCATGCTGTTGAGTTTCTGAGGTTCTTAATCACTTCCTGTACCTATTCTTCTGAGAAGGGGGCCTCCAGCATATATATATATATATATATATATATATATATATATATATATATATATATATATATATATATATATATATATATGTGTAATTTTTTTTTATGTTATTTTAAGTTATTTCCCTATCCACGTTTGTTTGCAGAGCACTTGCCATGCTCTTAACAAAAGACAAGTATTTGACCCAAATCAAAGATATTAGGTTCCCACTTAAAAAAAGTCTATAAAATTACATATGATAGTGAGTGCAGGGAATGCACTACTTTGTCAAGTCCAAAAAAGGAAAAATAAAATGTTCTTTTGTTCCTGAGGAGAGGGGGGGGGGAGGGATGGAGAGGGGGGATGGATCCGCATGCAGGCCTGCCACCTTAAAAGAGCTGAAACTCAAGCTCCTGGATTGCTGCAGATAAAGGAGAGAAAAAAGAGAGAGAGGGGCGCCTCTGGGTGCAGATTTTTCAAAAGGTTTTATTTTCAGTGTAAAAACATAAAATTTTGCACTCACATTTAGTAGGCAAAGAGTAAGCATTAAACACAGAGGGTCATCTGGTGTATCTGATTATGGGACGTCAGCCAGTGATCCGGTCCACATCTGTCATCTCGTTGTTCCTGTTCCTCTCACATGAGGTCCACTACAGGTGTTTTTTATGAAGCAGCCGGCTTATGGTGGACACGAGATGTGCGGTCTTCAGAACGAGGCTTGGGAGGCAGAGATGACCAGGGCGCGGGGCTGTGACGTCAGAGGGTATGCGACGCGTTTCTTGAGCGTGCGGGTCGAGATTGTCGGACGACCGCGCTCTTTCATCAGGCAGAATCAGAATAAAGTGAAGGGGACTAGGGATTTAAATAGGGGCAGGCTAAGGACAGTAGGCGTGGCTGGAGGTGGACTAGGAACAGGTGAAGGGGCGTGGCTATGGCTGAGTATGGGGAAGGAAACGATGAGTAATGAGGGGGGAGGGAGATGGGATAGAGGGAGAGCAGCAGCAGCTTGGTATAAGGAGGAAGAAAAAGTCTATGGGGAAATCTTATGTATAAATCGGTAAAAAAGTCTATGGAATAAAATTCTATGGGAAAAAAGTCAAAAATAAGTGGGAAAATGAGTAAAAAGAAGGGGATGGAAAAATGATAAAAGATATATATAAAAATATATAAAAATATATGTATATATATATATATATATATATATATATATATATATATATATATATATATACAGTGGTGTGAAAAAGTGTTTGCCCCCTTCCTCATTTCCTGTTCCTTTGCATGTTTGTCACACTTAAGTGTTTCGGAACATCAAACCAATTTAAACAATAGTCAAGGACAACACAAGTAAACACAAAATGCAATTTGTAAATGAAGGTGTTTATTATTAAAGGTGAAAAAAAATCCAAACCATCATGGCCCTGTGTGAAAAAGTGATTGCCCCCCTTGTTAAAACATACTATAACTGTGGTTGTCCACACCTGAGTTCAATTTCTCTAGCCACACCCAGGCCTGATTATTGCCACACCTGTTCACAATCAAGGCATCACTTAAATAGGAGCTGCTTGACACAGTAAGGTCCACCAGAAGATCCTTAAAAGCTACACATCATGCCGAGACCCAAAGAAATTCAGGAACAATTGAGAAAGAAAGTAATTGAGATCTATCAGTCTGGAAAGGGTTATAAAGCCATTTCCAAAGCTTTGGGAATCCAGCGAACCACAGTGAGAGCCATTATCCACAAATGGCGAAGACATGGAACAGTGGTGAACCTTCCCAGGAGTGGCCGGCCGCCCAAAATTACCCCAAGAGCGCAGCGACGACTCATCCAAGAGGTCACAAAAGACCCCACAACAACGTCCAAGGAACTGCAGGCCTCACTTGCCTCAGTTAAGGTCAGTGTTCATGCCTCCACCATCAGGAAAAGACTGGGCAAAAATGGCCTGCATGGCAGAGTTCCAAGGAGAAAACCACTGCTGAGCAAAAAGAACATCAAAGCTCGTCTCAATTTCTCCACAACACATCTTGATGATCCCCAAGACTTTTGGGACAACATTCTGTGGACCGATGAGACAAAAGTGGAACTCTTTGGAAGGTGTGTGTCCAAGTATATCTGGCGTAGAAGGAACACTGCATTTCATAAAAAGAACATTATACCAACAGTAAAATATGGTGGTGGTAGTGTGATGGTCTGGGGCTGTTTTGCTGCTTCAGGACCTGGAAGACTTGCCGTGATAAAAGGAACTATGAATTCTGCTGTCTACCAAGAGATCCTGAAGGAGAATGTCCGACCATCTGTTCGTGTACTCAAGCTGAAACGAACTTGGGTTCTGCAGCAGGACAATGATCCTAAACACACCAGCAAGTCCACCACCGAATGGCTGAAGAAAAACAAAATGAAGACTTTGGAGTGGCCTAGCCAAAGTCCTGACCTGAATTCTATTGAGATGTTGTGGTATGACCTTAAAAAGGCCGTTCATGCTCGAAAACCCTCTAATGTAACTGAATTAGGACAATTCTGCAAAGATGAGTGGGCCAAAATTCCTCCAGGATGCTGTAAAAGCCTCATTGCACGTTATTGCAAACGCTTGGTTGCAGTTGTTGCTGCTACGGGTGGCCCAACCAGTTATTAGGTTTTGGGGGCAATCACTTTTTCACACAGGGCCATGATGGTTTGGATTTTTTTTCACCTTTAATAATAAACACCTTCATTTACAAATTGCATTTTGTGTTTTCTTGTGTTTTCCTTGACTATTGTTTAAATTGGTTTGATGTTCCGAAACACTTAAGTGTGACAAACATGCAAAGGAACAGGAAATGAGCAAGGGGGCAAACACTTTTTCACACCACTGTATATATATATATAATCTTTTATCATTTTTCCATCCCCTTCTTTTTACTAATTTTCCCACTTATTTTTGACTTTTTTCCCATAGAATTTTATTCCATAGACAT
Source organism: Lithobates pipiens (assembly GCF_037356315.1). NCBI lineage: Eukaryota > Metazoa > Chordata > Amphibia > Anura > Ranidae > Lithobates > Lithobates pipiens. Next base: position 379,578,373 of record NW_027507764.1, on the reverse strand, counting down.
TTTTACCGATTTATACATAAGATTTCCACATAGACTTTTTCTTCCTCCTTATACCAAGCTGCTGCTGCTCTCCCTCTCTCCCATCTCCCTCCCCCCCTCATTACTCATCGTTTCCTTCCCCATACTCAGCCATAGCCACGCCCCTTCACCTGTTCCTAGTCCACCTCCAGCCACGTCTACTGTCCTTAGCCTGCCCCTATTTAAATCCCTAGTCCCCTTCACTTTATTCTGATTCTGCCTGATGAAAGAGCGCGGTCGTCTGACAATCTCGACCCGCACGCTCAAGAAACGCGTCACATACCCTCTGACGTCACAGCCCCGCGCCCTGGTCATCTCTGCCTCCCAAGCCTCGTTCTGAAGACCGTACATCTCGTGTCCACCATAAGCCGGCTGCTTCATAAAAAACACCTGTAGTGGACCTCATGTGAGAGGAACAGGAACAGCGAGATGACAGATGTGGACCGGATCACTGGCTGACGTCCCATAATCAGATACACCAGATGACCCTCTGTGTTTAATGCTTACTTTTTGCCTACTAAATGTGAGTGCAAAATTTGATGTTTTTACACTGAAAATAAAACCTTTTGAAAAATCTGCACCCAGAGGTGCCCCCTCTCTCTTTTTTCTCCTTTATCTGCATGCTCTTAACAACATTTTGTTGCCATTTACAGCCCTCTAGCCATTTCCATTACTTTTTTAGAGCCATTTTAGTCCTCAAAAATTCGAGTCCCCATTGATTCAATGAGGTTCACGTTCAGGTCAAGTTCAGTCCAGAACCCAAACTTTTTTCCGAACCCGTCAAACCCGAATATCCAGGTGTCCACTCAACTCTCTACCTTTAAAGCCTTTACAGGTTACCACTTTAGATTTACAGAGGAGGTCTACTGCTAAAATTACTGCCCTTGATCTGACCTTTGTGGTGACACCTCATATGCATGGTGCAATTTGCTGTTTACATTTGACGTCAGACCGATGCTTGAGTTTGCCTTAGAGCGAGGGGGGGGGGCAGGGGGGCTTTTTTGTTTGTTTTTTATCTTATTTTTAAACTGTTCTTTACTTTTTTTTTTTTTAGCAATTTTATTGTTATCTCAGGGAATGTAAATATCCCTTATGACAGCAATAGGCAGTGACAGGTACTCTTTTTTTCAAAAAATTGGGGTCTATTAAACCCTAGATCTCTCCTCTGCCCTCAAAGCATCTGACCACACCAAGATCGGTGTGATATAATGCTTTCCCAATGGCGCTGTTTACATCGGGTGAAATCTAATGCCCTGTACACATGGTCGGACGTTCCATCCACAAAATCCGTCAGATTTTTTCTGATGGATTTTGTCCGAAACTGGTGTTGCATACACACGGTCGGACAAAGTTGGCGGAAAATCCGATCGTTCGGAACTTGGTGACTTTCATTGCATATGATGGGACTACGTAGAGGCTAGTAGCCAATAGCTTTGGTCTCGTAATTTGATCTGAGCATGCGTGGCACTTTGTCCGTTGGAATTCTCTACAAAAGATCGGAAAAAGTCTGATCGGATTTTTTTTGTCGGAAAATTTTAGATCCTGCTCTCAAATTTTTTCCGTCTGAGCTTCCGATGGAAAAAGTCCGATAGAGCCCACACACGATGGGATTTTCCAACAATGTAATCCGATCGGACCTTTTCCTTCAGAATTTCTGACCGTGTGTACAGGGCATTAGTCATGAAACACTCGTAGCTTCCAGTTTCTTGGAGCCGTTCTGGTCTTTGATCAGCTCTATGGTCAGCTGGCGGAATCACTGGCTGCATTCTGAGGTTCCCTGTTGAGACAGGAGAGACAGAAAAAAACATGGACAAAGACGGTGGGGGGGGGGGACATTCCCTACCACTGCTTGTAAAATAAGTCTAGAGTCTAATTAGCTGCTAGGATTGCTTTTTACATGAAAGCCGACCACTGGTTGAAAAGAAGGATACTAAGATGATACCTAAAACCACAGGCATCATTCTGGTATAACGACTCAAAGTCTAGCAACATACCAGTACGTTGCTGGTCCTTGTTGGGCATATATTGTAATCCTTTTTTTTTTTTTCATGCAGCCTGTGGGCTGAACGAAAAAAAGAGATTGATCAGTGGGTATGCCCGCCATTAGAATACCTCCCTTAATCCACCCACTTCTAATGATGGACATATATGCACCATTTTGTTTTTAACTGTGGTGGTGAAATCACCTCCTACATCTCTGGAGTCACGGCTTTATGTATTGTGGGAGCAAACGCTGTTGCTATCACGATAAATAAATCCACGCTGAAACTGAATGGTGTACCTGCTAAGCAAAGATGGTTAATAATAAAACAAAGTAACATTACAGTATAACAGTAAGACATACCATACCTGCAAAGCAAATACAAAAAAAAAAAAAAATCTTTTTTTAACGCAATCTGTACCTAAAATATATATATATATAGGTATTAACCTTAAGCACCTCCATAAACATGGATAGTTCAGCTTCAGTTCCTGTCCAAATGAGGAAAATATCATCTATATATCTGCGCCAGACCGGAATCTGACACAGATATTCAGCTAAATCCTCACGATGGAAAATGTGGTCCTCCCACCCCCCCAGGTACAGGTTAGCATAAGAGGGGGCACACTTAGTCCCCATAGCCACCCCCTGCACCTGGAGGTAGTGAGAGCGCCCAAAAATGAAAATGTTATTATTCAGAATGAAAGAAAGCAATTTTAAAACCAATTGATTATAATTGGTTTGTACCTCGCCAGTCTCGGAAAGGAAACCCTCCACAACTCTCAAACCAAGGTCATTAGGTATGGAGTTGTAGAGGGCCTCCACATCGAGAGTGACGAGCCAAGAATTCTCAGGAATACACATTCCGTCCAATGCTCTAAGTAAGTCTCTAGTGTCTTGTAAATAAGAGGATAGACTCTCCACAAAGGGTCAGAGATAGTCATCCACAAGAGCACTAGCAGGTTCAGTGAGGCAGCCATTGCCCGAGACTATGGGACGACCTGGTGGATTTCTAGCGTTTTTATGAATTTTCGGTAGCGCATATAGAGCAGGGGTCTTTGGATCAATTACATTTAAATATTCCCATGTTTTTTTGTTTATGACTCCATGATGGTAGAATGTTCCAAATCATTTCCGAAATTGATTAATGGTATAATTTACATGACTCTCTGGGATTTTTCTATACCATTCCTTGTTTTCAAGAATGTTTTTAAACATTTGTTCATATTGAGCCGTGTCCATGACCACCAAATTCCCTCCCTTATCACAAGGTTTTATAATTAAGTGAGACTGGTTTTGCAAGGTGCTTAAGGCTGCCTTCTGTTGAATAGATAAATTGGATTTTTTTGAGGGCAACCATTGAGTTTTACAAATCTCATTCGTTACCTGCTGCGTGAACGCCCATATACTGGGATTCCCTTGTAAAGAGGGGAATTTGTTTGATTTTGGTCTATGGTTGCCCTCAAAAAAATCCAATTTATCTATTCAACAGAAGGCAGCCTTAAGCACCTTGCAAAACCAGTCTCACTTAATTATAAAACCTTCTGATAAGGGAGGGAATTTGGTGGTCTGATTCAACATTATTACTTGGGTAACTATTATGATACATTTATTCCAATGTTAACTGACCCTTTTCATTTTTAGAGGGTCTATTGTATTCCGTTTTCTTCATACTCCTCTATTGTTTTATGTCTCTCTGCAGATTCCCAATTAGGCGACAAAACCTCTTTGCGCTTTGCGACTTTTTTCGCTAAAATGATTACAGATTCGTCAATATTATTTTATATTGATTATCGTTTGATATCTTGAAGTTTCTGGAGCATTAGCAAGATTGGTGAGATACATATTCATTGTAATTAAGCTCTGTATTTCAGTTTAAAATATACTGTGTATCTGTTGTAGCAATCCAATATAAACCAATTTTATCCGTAGTAATTGATCATTGACTCTTTCAACTGATTATCACCTTATGCATCAATTGACAGTAACATTCATTCTCTTTTATTCTTTGTTGTTTATTATCCTAGTTTTGTGGCTGTTCAATCAGTTTTTCCTGAAGAAGCCCATTGGGCGAAACATGTTGAGAACGATTGCAACTTGCCGTCTCTTCACTTCTTCTGTGTGGTGATAAATGGGATTAAATATCAATACATCCTGTCTTGTAAATTGATGTCAAATCATCCCCTTTTTTTATGAATGTTCAATTTATAATTGTGTATAGTATGAATAAAATTATAATATTTTATACATTAACTCTTTTTTTCTGTAAAATTTGTTTGATTCGATACCGATAAAGTCCCTGGGGTTGGTGATTCCCCAGCCCCTTCTTGGCCCCTCCTTTTTCTTTGTTTTCATCTATACTGGGACGTGGTATCCTTAGCCTTTTAAGATTCCCTCTCTCTCAAAATCTTTTTTTCTTAATGTATGTATGCCAGACTGGCCACTAAATTCCAGACGGAGCTGCAGAAGACATCACATGCTCTCTCACAAGAATTGCAGCTCTGGGCACCAGGACAGATAGATTAGAAACAAAGCACGATGAGCTGGCATTAGCGTACAGAGATCTTAGCAGGGAGCATGATTCCTTAGCTGCAACCTTCACTCAAATACAATCACAGGTCAAAGACCTCGATAACAGAAACAGGCCGAATAACTTACACCTACGAGGAATCCCCAAAACAGAGACTGACCTGATTCCTACAGTTGTTCGGTTATTCAAGTACCTGCTTCCAGACAGTGAATCAGCCGCTTTTACATGCGATCGTATACACAGGGCCCTCAGACCTAAACTGCCTGATGACAAGCCCCCTAAAGATGTAGTGCTCTGCATGAAGAACCTTCTTATTAAAGAAGAGATCCGACAAGCAGAGGATTGTCTTGGATGACTATACCATTCAGATCTACCCAGACATCTCCCCCACGACCTTGGAACGGCGAAGGGGGGTGAAAGAAATTACCACTGCCCTCCAAGTAGCACATATCCGCTATAGATGGGGCTTCCCCTTTAAATTGGTTGTTCCCCATAATGGATCGGTCTTCACCGCGACTTCTCCTCATGAAGGCTAGGATATTCTGGTGAAGCTAGGTCTCCTAGACGCAGATGCAGTTCGCCGCCCTCCTTCTACACCTAGACCGACTCAGATTTAGCGTACCCCTCCACCTAGAAGAGACAGAAGGAGGATATGCTATGAAGCTGGTGACAGGAAGATGAGCACCCCCGCGGACAATTGGATCTGCAAGCCCATTGATCTAAATGGAGGCGCCTCTTATACCTCACCAATACTTTTTCATTTTCTCCTCTCTAGCCCCATATGTGTATAACCTTCAGCAGATAACATGGTATACCTCTTCTGATGACAATCACATGTATATCACATAACGTAAAGGGGTTTAACTCCCCCACGAGGAGGCGTGAGGCCTTCACCTTGTATAAGCAGCTAGGAGCTAAGATCATTCTGCTTCAAGAAACATATTTTGCCCAAGCCTCCCATCCGAAATATTTACATAGGAACTTTTCACAAGGCTTTTATACCCTTCACCCGGCGAAAAGCAGGGGCACCGCCATACTCCTACATTATTATTTTCCTATGGAGGTGAAACAAATTTATAGGGATAAAGAAAGTAGATATGTGATTATTAACCACTTCAATACCGGGCACTTATACACCTTCCTGCCCAGACAAATTTTGAGCTTTCAGCGCTGTCGCACTTTGAAGGACAATTACGCGGTCATGCTACACCGTACCCAAGCTAAATTTTTATCATTTTGTTCCCACAAATAGAGCTTTCTGTTGGTGGTATTTGATCACCTCTGGGATTTTTATTTTCTGCTAAACAAATAAAAAAAAGCCAAAAATGTTGAAAAAAACTTTTTTTTTGTTTCAGTTACAAAACTTTGTAAATAAGTACGTTTTCTCCTTCACTGATGGCCACTGACGGGGCTGCAGTGACTGGCACTGATAAGGCAGCACTGATGGGCACCAATGATGTGGCATCAATGAAGTGGCACTGATAGGCGGCACTGATAGATGGCACTGATATGCAACACAGACACTGATAGGTGGCATAAATAGGCACTGATAGGTGGCACGGATTGGCATGGATGGGTGGCATGGATAGGTGGCATGGGTGGGCATAGATAGGCGGCACGGATGGGCATGGATGGGCACTGATAGACAGCATAGATGGGCACTGATAGGCGGCATGGATGGGCACTGATAGGCGGCATGGATGGGCATTGTAGTGTACAGTACTGTATAGGGATGGATGCCAATCAGTGCCAAACAATACATGCCAATCAGTGATGCCCATTGTGGGAACTTATTGGCATCCATTATGGGCATTGATTGGCATCCATTTGCGCACTGACTGGCATCCCTGGTGGTCTAGGGGGGCATACCTGTGGCTGGGCATCCCTGGTGGTCTGGTGGCGTCCCTGGTGGTCCAGTGTGGGCATCTTCGGGGGGGCTGTGCTGATAATCGATCAGCACAGACCCCCCCTGTCAGAGGAGCAGCCGATCGGCTCTCCTCTACTGGCGTCTGACAGACACGAGTGAGGATAAGCCGATCACCAGCTCTTCCTATTTACACTGTGATCAGCTGTGATTTGACACGGCTGATCACATGGTAAAGAGTCTCCATCAGAGACTCTTTACCAAGACCGTAGTTCCGGGGTGTCAGACTGACACCCCGCAACAACGATCGCCGCGATGCGCGCCGCCCGGCTTAATATCCTGATCACGTCATATGACGTCCGGTCAGGATATTACAACCACTTTGCCACCGTCATTTTTGCTATATGGCGGGCGGCAAGTGGTTAAGGGCATAATTCATAATAGGGAATTAACGATTGCCAGTATTTATGCTCCCAATGATTCTCCAGCATCTTTTTTTCAATCCTTTTTTGAACGCCTGGCTATGTATCCATCCACTCATGTGATTATAGGGGGCGACTTTAATATGGTGGCTAACGCCACAATTGATAGATCTACCAAGGCTACTACTGCCAGAGCCTTCTCTAAATCTCTGGTCTGTGGTCTGCGTGAACTCCAGTTAGTAGACACGTGGAGGACCCATAACATGGGGGCCAGGGAATACACATTTTATTGCCACCCCCATACTTCGTATGCCAGGCTCGATTACATCTATGCCTCTCCTATAATCTTAGTGAACTCTATTAAAGTAGCAATTCATCCATGTGTATAGTCAGACCATCATGTCACCTTCTTTACAACAAGTTTTTCATCAGATTGGCCCCTACACATGGAGAATTAATGAAGCACTCCTCTCAGACCCAGTGGTAGAATCGGAAATAGCTCAGGCCATTGAAAACTATTTTACACTTAATGCTGTCCCCGAGACTCCACTGGCGATGGTCTGGACTGCCCACAAGGCTGTGCTGAGGGGAAAACTAATTAACATAGCTTCTTCCCACAATAAGCACAACAGGCAAAGAATTGTAGATCTTACAGCAGAATAAGACCAGCTATATAAAAACACTAGTCTGTTAAACTCAGAATCCACTTGACTCTCCATTGAGTGGAAGCGCCTAGAACTCCAAAGTGGAAAAATCACAGAGATGGTCTAAAGCCAAATTTCTACTCCACAGCAAAGCTTCATCTACTCTATTTGCACAAAAGCTGAACCGGTCTTCTCCCCCCCCCCCCCATGTATACAAACTGACCACCAGATCGGGCCTGACAACATTTCACCCAGAGGAAATTCTTAAAACATTTGTACAATTTTATTCGTCCCTATTGGCACTGGTAGATATGGAGCCCTCGCCTACCGCGGAAGCCTGGTTCCAAACGATCCCTATTCTGACCCTTTCTCCCACACACTTAGAAAAAACTCAACGCACCAATTACACAATCATAGGTCCTGAATGTGATTAAAGCCCTGAAGGCAGGCTTCGCGCCGGGCCCTGACGGGTTCTCCTCTATTTATTATAAGAAATTCACAATTCCCGTATCGATAAGACTGGTTCAGCTCTTCAATTGGGTGTTGCAAGGTGGTAGTTTTTTGGAAGAGATGCTATTAGCCAATATGTCCTTGATACCAAAGCCCAACAAAAATCATACTCTCCTTCAGAATTACAGACCAATCTCTGTTATAAACAATGATTTAAAAATCTTCAGCAAAATACTAGCGGACAGATTGGCAGGAATAATCTCATCCCTTATATCCCCCTATCAATCAAGCTTCATCCCCAATAGATTCATCGTGGACAACATACGTCTCGCCCAGGGGCATAACTAGAAATCACAGGGCACCACAGCAAAATGTTGTATGGGCCCCCCCTGCAAACAGCCCCACCCCCCACAAAAAAAAATTAGCTAATTTCATTGAACAACAGATTACCACATTCATGTGGCACAGTACCCAGGCAACAGCTTATATTAATTTTGAACAACAAAACAAAAATTTTAATAACCATATAATAAATAAAATGCTAAATTCAAAGCATTGTGTGTACTACTATTACTCTCTTATACTTACGTTTAAAGGGCAAACAACGCAAACTGCCCCGGTTTAAGAGGAAAATTAACAGGATGACAACCTTGTAAGGAAAGGAAGAAATTAGGTCTTACATTCTATGCACTTTAACTTGGCATAAAATTCTTAATTTTTGAGTTTACACCTACTTGATTTAGATCTTGATGCTTAACGTGCATATTTTCAACATGTCTTTAAAAATAACCAAAGGAAAAGAAGCCATGGTTTCAACAGCCAACAGCCAAAAACAAGCCAAATGTAAGGCAACAGAACATTAGAAAAAGACAACCTGAAAAAGAGCAAATCTTGATCTAAAATATGAAGATACGATGATGATAAATTAACAATATCTTACTATTTTTCTTTTATTTGATTTTATTCATTTATCTCCAAAGCTGTTTTCCAGCCAAACAGGCAGTGCGGAAGCCAAAAACCTGCCATACTTTGATTTAATTGACTAGAAAGGTGTAATTTGTCATCAAACAGGAAGATTTAGATGGGTAAATGGGCAAGGTCTACACATACTTTACAAAAGAGTGTATGCAGAAAACTAATTTTCACTGGATTAAAAAAAAAAAAAAAATTGATTCACATAGGATGAAATTTTGCCTGATTTGCAATGCTCAAAGAGGGCACATGGGGCAGCTGTGGACAGGTATGTAAAAAGAAATGTATTAGGCCGCATACACACGCGGGGACTGTTCGCCGAAACTGTCCGCTGAAACCAAGTTTCAGCGGACAGTCCGCTCGTGTGTGGGCTTTCAGCGGACAGTTTCAGCGAACAGTCCGCTGAACAAGGTTTTTCGGAAATTCCGAAAACTGTCCGCTGAAACCTTGTTTCAGCGGACACTCCCCGCGTGTGTAGGCTTGTTCGTCAAACAAAGTTGCGCGCATGCTCAGAAAGGATTTTCACGCCGAAAGTTATAATGCAGTGTATAGGACGTCGTATTTTTCGTCCCGTCGTACGTGCCGTTCACGTCATCGCGCACGGTTTCAGCAAACTGTTCGTCCGTCGTGTGTGGCCATGTCCGTCCATGCTAATTTTGAGCGCACTGTTTGCCGAAACTGTTTGACGGACAAAGTTGGGCAAACAGTCCCCGCGTGTGTACGCGGCCTTAGTTAACCAGCCAATTCAACAACTGAGGCTAGTTAAACAAGTAAAGTGGAACTCTAGCCAACACAACAAAGTAAAAAGCTGACATACATATAAGAATTCAGACAAAATATTTACCAAATACTTATAATTCAGTTCAGCCAGTTTTCTGTTTTACACATCAAATTGATCTTAGAAAGCCAGTTAGGTTTGCACCCTTTTACCTTTTGCCCCCTTCTAAGTCTGCTCACTCAAACATAAGCTGCCAATTCTACCATGCATTTATTCAAATATTTGCCTAAAATTCCACTTTATTATTTGCCAAACTGGAACAAAAGGGTTCTACTTATAACATATTTTCCATGCTCCTCAGCTTCATCTAATAGTCAAAATACAATATTACATTCCATAAGTTTGACCTGAAATACCAAAAAACAAAGAACGTTTTTTTTTTGTGCTAAATGGCAAAAATAAATGTTTTGACATTTTCAGAGGGTGAATGGTTCTGCGAATAGGTTATAAATATACCCCATGGTTTACCCAAATTAGAAAGGCTATAGCTGGCAACAGAACCAAACATGAACTTTGAAAACTCTTCCAACTTGTATACTCACAAAACACCACAACTTAGAAAACGCATCTGCGTGCCTTCAATTCTGCAAAAGTGTCCACAGTGTGGTTTAGGCCCAGCCCTTTTTTTGCTCTAGAATTTTCAATGCTTAGGATAGCAAGCCCAGAAAGTCTTTGCTCAGACATAGTGCTTCTGAGATGATTCTTTATTAGTTTTAGTTTTGAGAAGGATCTTTCTGCTGAAGCCACAGTCACAGGTAGTGTTAGAAATAAAAGCAGCGCTATGCACACATCAGGCAGATTTGATGAAAGAGCGCTATTCTCAATTATGAGCAAACGTGCAAGATCCTTCACAGAGGACAATTTCTGAATGTCCTCTTTAAGTTCTGATCTAAAACTTAAAAGCTGACCAGCGAAAGTTGATGAGAGGTCTTTTTCATACTTTTGTTGGAGGTTTGAGGCAGCTTTAAACAAATCATCATCCGATGCTGATGCTAGAACTGCAGGTTGAATAATTTCAAAGCGCTGAACAACCCGATTAAGTCCCTGGAACCTGTTTGACAATTGGTTTACTATTATGTCTAAGCACCTATAGAAAATGTTGATTTTGAAACGTTCTTCAAGGTCCTCTAATCTCTCATCAACACACAATTCATCAAAATGCTTTCTGACAGTGCAAATTCGTTTTGCTTCAAATCTGGGGGTAATATTCAATTTTTGTGCAAGCAATACAACATTATTTCTGGCTTCCCCAAAACTGCTTCTGAAATTGGATAGCTCATCCAAGGCTGTCTTAATTAAATGAGAAACTTTGGACAAGTCCATGCTCTCTGACTGGAGGAGATAAATAGATAATATTTTGGTTTGTAGAACAATTAGAAATATAGATTGGAAGGACACCAATTTTTTTTTTCAGCCCCATTGCCTCTTCTCTTTCACTTTTTTTGGTAGCTACAAGGCTTATTTTTGATAGAGCTTTAAGTACATCTACAAAACGAAAACACAAGGCAAGCAGCGACTCATAGCAAGATGACCAGCGTGTGGGACACAATTTCTTCAGTGTAACAGAGGATTCACTGGTAAATGAAGACAGGATCTCCCACCGCTTTCCACTGTCCCCCAAATTTTTTTGTAAATGTTGAACCACACCTATGAAGTTTGAGACCTCTGTAATCTCTGCCACAGCATCTTGGAGGACCAAATTAAGATTGTGTGCTGCACAATGAACATAAAGTAGATTTTCCTCTCTCTGCAAAATTCGAGTCTGCACACCAGAATAGATTCCACTCATTGTGGCAGCACCATCATAGCCCTGACCACGACACTTATCCAGAGAAATTCCTTTATCATCAATAAATGCAAGTATTTATTTTTCTATACCTGCAGCACTTTGGTCATGAATAGCATTAAATTCAAGAAATGCCTCATGTATGTATGTATTAATTTGTTTTGTTCTCGTATTTGGATCTCTTTTAATAGAAACATATCGTAGAACCTGGCTCATTTGATCACATTTATAGATATCCTGAGTAGTATCGATAATCAATGAATAAAACTGTGCATTTTGCACTTCAGACAAAATGTCATTCAGAACTTGCTTTGACAAAATATCTATGACTTAATTTTGAATTTTTGGACTAAGGTATTTGAACTTTCCCTGTGGTAACTGTAGCAATTGCTTTAATATGGGATCATACTCAGCTAGCAGTTCAATTATTGCCAAGAAGTTTCCACTGTTGACTTCTCCTATTTTTTCTCTGTGGCCACGGAAGGCCATGTTATTCATAGCCATAGTCAAGGTGACATTCACTATTCTATTTAAAACATCTCTCCAAAAGTTTTTTTTTTTTTTTTTTTTTCCATTAAAGATTTTTATTGAACATAAGTGATATTACAGATCGTTGAGGTACAACCATACAAACAAAAGGGCATAGTGTCGGATGTACATACATGTCATACAGATTCCAGAAAGAAAGACAATACAAAAAAAATCTTAGCAGTAACAACTGTAAGCTGCATATGACATAAGACGAAATTTACATGAGAGGCTTGTCTTAAATGACCAAAGATATTGGTTGCATAAACAGTGCAATAGGAACTTTCGTATTCCATACTCATGGGTTAGTATGTGTATGTCATCAGGATCTCGATACAGACTCTTATTCAGAAACGTGCGTCACGAAAGTCTGCAGTGTGTGTTTCGAGAAGTAGGGTGGGTAGACGTCTGTCTGGGGATCATTCTAGCGTCGAGTGAGTCTCATGAGTCTTATGTTTAATAGAGGCTATTAGGTAACCAGACCAGCTGGTTTCTTTAATTGTACCTACTGGATGAGTAAGTGGGGGTGGGAGTTGGGAGGGGGGGAAGGTGGTGTAGGAGGGGAGTCTATCGCATTAAAGAATTGAGTTTGTAAAGGAGTTTCCAAAAGGTTAGGATGAGGAAGCAAATGGGAGAGGGGAGGGGGAGGGAGAGACCGGGCCTGTCCGGAGGGGGCAAAAGCCACCAATCTAGCCCCGGACTTTGACCGGTCTCCCCCACCCCCCCCCCACGTTTCTTATAGGCGTAAAATCCAGAGGGGAGAAGGGATGCGCCTGCTCAGTTGGTGTGTAATTGCATAGTGCGTTGGTATTCTGGGGTCGTCTTAAAGTGGGACCAGCAGGCCCAACGTGCATTATGTTTAGTAATGGTCTCCTGGGAGATGGCTATGAGTTCTTCCATTTCAGCAGTTCTATTAATCCTCATAAACCATTACTTGATTGATGGAATCTTAGATGTGCCCCAATGGACAGGGATGCACAATTTTGCTGCATTCAGCAGGTGCATTGTTAAAGACCTAAAATATGTGCGTCTAGATAAGGTGGTATGATGGAGTAATAGTTGTGCTGGGGAGAATTCCAGAGGGTATGAAGTTATTTTTGACGTTAAGTTGTGAACCTCCTGCCAGAATTTTTGGAGTGTGGGGCACGACCACCATATGTGGACGTGGGAGCCCGGTTCGGATTTGCATCGCCAACATAAGTTTGAGGTGGTCGGCGCGTATTTGTTGATGAGGGTTGGGACTCTATACCAGCGATTGAGAATTTTGTATCCGTTTTCTTGTGTGGACACATTTATGGAGCCCTTGAGAGTGTATTCAAATATTTGTTCCCATTGGTCTTCTGTGATGGAGATCGCAAGAGCCTTCTCCCAGTAATGACAGTTTTTGTGTTTCCTTGGATGATTACTAAAAAGGATCTGATAAATGTATGATATCAAGTGTCTTTGTGGTACAGACTCCGAGCATAGTGCTTCAAATGGAGTCAGTGCTCTGGTCCAATGTAATCTGTGGTTAGGACTTGAAAGGAAATGCTTTATTTGTAAGTAAGGCCATGGGGAAAGTTTCTGATCCTTCATTTGTGTAACTAGCCTTTCCCGAGATATGAGGGAGTTTCCCTGGAAGAAGTGCTTTACTCTCATGTGAGTGTGTGGCCACTCAAAAGCAAGAAAGTTCGGGGACATTCCAGGAGGGAAATCCGGGTTGGCTCGGATTGGTGTCATAGGTCCCGGTATTGTGGCTAGGTGTGATTTGGAGCATGCTTTGTGGAAGCAACGCAGAGCGGGGCCTATAAGGATGTGTGTGGAAGCTGTGTTCGGGACACGATTGGCTGGTAGCCATGGTAATGTCGCTAGGGGTGTTTCCGCTAATTGTTCTTCTAATTCTACCCATTTTTTAGTAGATGCATGGAGGTTCCAATTCACTACTCTAGTGAGCAAGCAGGCCCTGTAGTAATTTGGCAGGTCGGGAAGACCTATGCCCCCTCTAGACACGGGAGTTGCCAGAAGTTCAAATTTTATGCGGGGCGTTTATTGCGCCAGAGGAATTTGGAGCATAGGGTTTTCAGTGTAGTAAAGAAGGCTGGTGGTAGATGGATTGGAACGGCCTGCATGACGTAAAGAAGTCTGGGCAAAATATTCATTTTAAGAACTGCAGCCCTACCGAACCAAGAGAATGAAGGGTTATCCCAGTTAAGTAAGTCTCTCTTTATTGCGTGTAGCATTGGTAAGAAATTCAAAGAGTACAGGTCAGTCAGTTGTGTTGGGAGTTGGATCCCAAGGTATGATATAGCCTTGGCATTCCAAGAGAAGGGAAAGTTGGCTTGGCATAGTGCTACTGTCTCTGCTGGTAAGGAAACATTTAGGGCATACGATTTATCGAAGTTTATTTTAAGATTGGAAATAGCTTGAAAGTCTCTAAAGTCCTTCAGGAGGTTTGGGAGGGAGATATGGGGTTCTGAGAGAGAAAGAAAAATGTCGTCCGCGAAAGCAGAGACTTTTAATTCTCCTTTTCGGGGTAACAATACCTTTAATGTCGGGGTTGCTTCGGAGACGGTTAAGAAATGGCTCCAGGGTGATTACATATATGAGTGGCGATAGGGGGCATCCTTGGGGCGTCCCATTCCTGACCTGGAAGGCATTCGACAGGTGGCCGTTGGCTTTCACTTGTGCTGTGGGATGTGCGTAGAGTGTGAGAATTAATTTAAGCATCTTGTCACCTAGACCTATCGATCTAAGGGTCTCAGACATGTAATCCCAGGCCACTCTGTCGAATGCCTTCTCTGCATCTAAAGATAGGAAGAAGCCTTTCTGATTGGAAGCCTTTAGGTATGAATGGATGTTAATAGCTTTGATAGTATTATCTCTGGCTTCCCGGCCAGGAATGAAGCCTACCTGATCAGTGGATATAAGATGCGGGATCAGCGGAAGAAGGCGATTGGCTAGGATTTTGGCCAGAATTTTTGTGTCCACGTTAAGGAGCGAAATTGGGCGATAATTCGAAACTAAAGTGTGGTCTTTCCCTTCTTTTGGCAGCACAGTTATGTGCGCTTCCAAAAGGCGATGTGATGGAGTGTCTCCTAATGTAATGGAATTTAGTGTGGTTAAGAGAGGTCCGCTGAGGTTGTTCAGGAAAGTTTTGTAGTATACTGTGGTGAAGCCGTCCGGGCCTGGGCTTTTGCCATTTTTCATCTGCCTGAGAGCTTGGATGAGTTCCTCCCCGGAAATTGGTTTTTCCAAGGATGTGGCTGTTTCTTGGGACATTGGTTTGGGTGCGTACTGGGTCAGGAAGTCCCTAATAGTGGAAGTCCTGTGTTCCTGTGGAGTTTGTTGAGAGTTCTGTTGGGCTATGTTGTAAAGGGTACGGTAATATCGTTCGAAGCATGCTGCTATATCTCTGTTATTGGTCGCTAGAGACCCATCAGGATTCCTAATCTGTCGAATCGTTGGTGAAGCTCTCTTCCCCTGCAACGCTCTGGCTAGGAGTGTTCCATTTTTATTACCATGTTCATAAAATAACTTACGAGATAGTGTAAGTTTTTTTCTCATTTTCTGATTTAGCTCATCAAGCAGGAGAGATCGTGCGTGCGTGAGATCTTGCAGAGTTAATGTAGCCTGTGATTTTTTATGTGCTGCCTCCAGCGATTTAATTTGCGCTAGCAATTCTCGGACGCGAGCTTGCTGCAGACGCTTACGTTTGGCTGAAAGCATTAGGAATTCCCCCCTAATTGAACATTTGTGAGCTTCCCATTGCGTGATGGGGTGCGCGTCTGGCGTGTTATTTATGCGGAAGAATGAATCTAGACATGATTGTATGTGATCTAGGTTGGCCTGGTCTGTCAGTAGGGAGGGGTCTAGGCGCCATATTTTAGATCTGTCTAGTGATTCTGGTAGCGTAAGTGAAATGGAAATGGGGTGGTGGTCTGAGATATACATTGGTTCGATGGTAGCTTTGGTTAGGAGGTGTAGATCCTGCTGTGAGATAAACAGATAGTCGATTCTGGAATACCTATGGTGAGGAGGAGAGAAAAATGTGTAGTCTTTTCCAGCAGGGTTAAGAGTACGCCAAGAGTCGTGTAGGAGTAGGCTATGTAGTTGGGATTGGATCTGACGCAAGGCTCTATATGGGATCGATGAGGTCCCCGTTGAAGAATTGAGTACGGGATTAAGGGGTGCATTAAAATCCCCGCCTAGAATAACTAGTCCCGATTGGAATGAGGATAGGAGAGAGGCTAGTTTGCGGAAGAATGGGACGTGTTTCGCATTAGGTGCGTATACATTGGCCAGGGTAACCGGCCTGTTGTGTAAATGACCCTTGACTAAGAGGTATCGGCCTTCTGGATCTGACAGTGAGTCCGTAATCTCCAAGGGGCAGTTTTTCGCCAACAATATCGATACTCCTTTCGACTTAGCTAAGGGGTTCGTTGCGTGGAATGCTTTAGGGTACTGATAGTTTTCTAATTTTGGTAAGTTGTTTGATCTGAAGTGCGTTTCTTGTAATAGAATTACGTCAGCTTTGTTGCTTTTCATCATCGTAAGAACCTGTGATCGTTTTTCTGGGTTGTTTAGCCCCTTTGCATTAAGGGAGATTATTTTGAGCGTGAGAGGGTTCGGTGAGCTAATGGGGTGCATAATGTCGAGTGCGGTTAGAAGTAAATATGGGAGGTTATTATTATGTATTGTGATTAAGCGTCAACCCAAATCGTGTTGTGACTACACTTAGGAGGAGGGGCGCACGTATGAGGGGGTATGAAGGGGGGGAATATGTGGGATAAAAGGGAGAGAGAAAGAGAAAAAAAAGGGGGGGGGGGAAACCCCACAAAAGAGAGAAACTCCCCGGGAGGGGGGGGGGGGGTAGGGACGGAGGGGATGTTAAACCGGTGGAAGAAATAGGCCTGCTATTCTTCCCGAAACAGTCAGGGGTTACCGGGTGTGTGCAGCAGATATACCGAGTCTGCTGTGCGGGGGTTGCAAGGATCGGTCGTGTCAAGCCTCGTCCCGTCTCAGAGGACTTATGTGCGCATGTCAGAGGGTAGTCTAAATGTGATGTAGGGTGAGTGGAGAGAGAGTCTTTCAGTTTATCAGCTGGGCACACTGAGAAAGTGTCGGAGCATGTCAGAGTCGATGTCGAGAGGAGGAGCCATTTTACCGTGACTATAAACGAGCAAAAACTCAAACAAAAGCGTATGACAAAATAACCTAAAATAATCTGAAGGCGGCCAGGAACTACTGGTCATGAAAGCAGCCGCAACAAGTAATTTAAACCTTAACAAAAGATGAACGAACCAAGAGAGAGAGAGTATGTTCATTTAATTAAACCATGGATCTTCACAGGGGTGGGACATACCCACACGTGTCACCATAATTGGAGAGGTGGGAGCAGAACCCAGATGGGTCTTACTGGTGTGCACATCCTCGGAGATGGATCAGGTGGTGAGCTGGTAAAGGTGGGAATGTGTGCTGAGGTCATAAACCTTTAGTTAAGTGTCCAAAGCGTGAGCCTAAACTAGTGTTGGAACTACAAATCTCTGCAATGTGACGCAATATGTGCCCTTAGGGAGTAGAAAATGTGTGCATAAGTTATCTCAGCGGTCCGCCAATTCATACATTAAGTCATATAAAGATTCGCAGGACAAGAGGGGGTATAGAGGCCATGACTATCTGCAATGTCTGCTGGGGAGGCAAGATGAAGATCTTGCTTGGAGCTTGGATATGAATGCGGGTTTAGAAACCTCCCTCCTTGGTCGGGATGTGGGAAAGCCCCGATGGGGACCATAAAAGTCTCCGCTAAAACTCTTAATCCCCCCTCAGAAGTTACGAGGAGGGGCATAGGATGTGGTGCTGGTCTCCCCCTTGTCCTGCGCAATCAGGGAACTACACAAATGAGTATAAACATATAGATACTTATTGAACTAAACATGACTACAATTGTAACATGGAGCAGGTCTATTCAAATACTCTAGCGGCAAACTCAGTTACTGTCCCATACCCCATCTCGGCGCAGATGAATCCAGTGTCTTCCCGAATCACTGGCAGATTGGTAGAGGCCCTGCTGTATTATATCTGTGGGGTGCGTTGAGATGCTATGTTGTGCCTTGATCTTAGCGTAATATGTCCTTCTGTTGGAAGGGGGGAGGGGTGAGTCTCTTTAAATATCCGGAGTTCCGAAGCAGGGGCGGACGTCCTCATATGTAGAATAGAGTACCCATGGAGCCGTCCTAGTAAAAGTACACGTGAGAGGAGTCACTCCAACACCAAGATGGCCCAAGACGAGGTATGGTACCCCTTTCGTAAACAAAATACGTTTTGGATAAAAGCTATTGAGTTGCCATCGCAAATAAATATATAAAAGAAAAAAATTGAAAGCCAACTCTTAGGCCGCGTACACACGCGGGGACTGTTCGCTCAACTTTGTCCGCTGAACAGTGTTTCGGCGGACAGTCCGCTCGTGTGTGGGCTTTCAGCGGACAGTTTCAGCGGACAGTCTGCTGAACAAAGTTTTTCGGAAATTCCGAAAAACTGTCCGCTGAAACTTTGTTTCAGCGAACAGTCCCCTCGTGTGTAGGCTTGTTCGTCAAACTAAGTTCCGCGCATGCTCAGAAAGGATTTACACGCCGAAGTTTGCATTGCAGTGTATAGGACGTCGTTTTCTAGTCCCGTCGTACGTGCCGTTCACGTCATCGCGCACGGTTTCAGCGGACTGTTTGTTCGTCGTGTGTGGCCAAGTCCGTCCATGCTAATTTTGAGCGGACTGTCCGCTGAAACTGTTTGACGGACAAAGTTCAGCGAACAGCGCGTGTGTACGTGGCCTTAGAGTCTTGGGTGCCTAATACATAGATCCGAGAATAATTCCCAAACATCAGGCGACCTCCTTGCTGGCTGGAAGCGACGTTAGTAAAGGACATGAGAGCCCGGGTTAACAGATACTCCGGTGGGTGCAGGCCTTAGAAGGATGAAATCACAGAGAGTAGAAATAGCCGAGGATACTTAGGTGACCAGAAACTGTCATGAAGTACGGATTGAACATTCTTAACTGATAACTATTTAACCATATGGTTGTAGACTTACATTTTGTGGAAACGCATAATGGGACGAGGTGAGTCTGTGGATCCATGGCTGCCATAAGCAGGAGTATGCCCACCTCAGGCCTCCTGACGAGACCTTCTGTGGACTGGAGAAGCTGAGGGGCTTCTGTTTGCCCGGTGAGGCCTTGCCTGAGGCGGTGGTGAGGATGGAGGTGATCTCTGGTGACGAGGTCTCTGTGCGTTCCAGTCCATGGGGTCCTCTCCCTGGTCTGCAATCCGGGGGATTGAGCTGCGGTGCTCGTTGTGCCAATCAGGCAAATGTGGGATAGGCACATTCAATATGTTGCAAAATTGTCGCAGGTCCTCCGGGACCCGGAGGAGAGCTGTGCGACCCATCACTGAGGCGGAGAGGCAAAAGGGGAACTTCCACCTGTAGGCGATATTTCTCGCTCTTAATACATCCAACAAGGGACGGAGATCTTTCCGATGCTGAAGGGTGATCGGTAACAAGTCCTGAAAAAGCTTAATTTCAGAGCCTTCATGGAGAACCTGTCTTCTCTCCCTGGCGCGTCTGAGAATTTCTTCTTTCAGGGGGAAGTTTACTAGGCAGCAAATGACATCGCGTGGTGGATCCGTTTCTCTACCCCTGGGGCGCAGAGCCCTGTGAATGCGTTCAAATTCTATTGGCGAGTCAGGAGGTCTGTCTAGCAAGCCATTAAAGATTGCTTGAACGCATTGTTGAAGATTGCTGGGATCGACATTTTCAGGCAGGTTTCTGATCCTTATATTGTGTCTCCGTCCCCTGTTCTCAAGGTCCTCTAAGTGCCTACTCATCTCCATGAGCTGTATGGTGTGATGGTGTGCGGTTCACATGACTTGCGTAATGGCGGTTTCCTGCATGTTGGTGACCTGTTCCATCCTGTCTAAGCGTGTGGCCATAGCCTGTACATCCAGCCTGAGATGCCCAATTGCAGCAGCCAGTGTGCTCTTGATATCCGAAGCAATTGACTGCATGTCATGCAGAAGCAGTGGCTGGGCCGTGCTGGCTGTGTTGTGCGCTGGGCTGGGCTGGCTGATGGACGAGCGCTCTGGGCTAGTATTACTTGAGCGCGCCATCTGTGATGGGGCCTGTGCAAGTGGCGGCGTGTCCCGATGTTGCGGCCTAAAGATCGTGGGGATACCGCTGTTGTGCTGGCTCTCTCCACCCCGTGGGGACCGGGACCTCGGCGCTGAGGTGTTCCGGTCTCCCTTACCCATTTTCGGCTGAAGCAGGTCCTCCGTGGAGCTCAGAATTGTCCTTGGAGTGCGGGAGCTTTCTCTTCAGGCGGCCATTCACGTCCGGCGCCAAGCCACACCCCAAGTTTTTTTCTTTTCTTAATTGTTGTTCGTTTTCCTCATCAATTGTTTCCTTTTTACGCCACTGATCATATATTATGCAAGAATCTATATGAGTTTGAGATGTTTCATGAACCTTTATTTTTGTTGACAAGCCTTTCCATTTTTGCATCCCCTTTGCCCATGCTGGTTCAGAGCCTAGTTTTCTACGGTCACCAAATAACCAGCATGGTTCACAGTATGCAACATTCAATTTAGGAGAATAACAGAGCCAGGTAATGGGTAATTTAAGTCCTGTTTTTGTTGTTTTTTCATAATATTTTACTGAAAAACACCTCTGTTCCTGATCATTGTCTCTCTTAAAGGGCCCTGTAGGTCTGCAAGGGCCATTTGTGATTATAAATCTCTTCACATGTGCATCTGTAATTGTAATTGGAAAGTTTGCCCTGTCTGTGACATATATTTTGTAGATGCAATGTCGGTTAGCACAACTATGTCACTACCAGTCAAGTGAACATCGGCTGCTGCAAATGGCTCAGTTTCAGGATAATCTTTTTCAATATTGTCCTGAATAACACCACCTACAGTAACTCTTGGCTTGTACTTGGTTCATTCAGGGGAAATTGGCCAGGTAGAAATTGCTCCTGTACTGGCATGTCAGTAATTGTCGGGTTAAGGCTTTCTGGGCTTGCCTCAGCAACTTTTTCTGCATCATGGTCTGCTGTAGAGCTCTGTCCAACATTGGGCACATTAAAAAAATGTGTGATTTTTGGAAGTTTCTCGGCTTTGTAGGTGTCTTCCCTTTTCTTTTTACGCTTGTGAGCGCCACTTTGGTGATGGTAACTGGACATTATAGTTTAAACTGAAAAATATAGTACAAGGAAAGACCCTTACTCCTCAATTAGATAGTTAAAGTGGAGGTCCACCCTGAAAAAAAATTACATACAAATGCAAAAAAAGAAAAAAAATGAAAAAAATAAATAAATACATTTTTTTACTCACCAGAAATGCCTGTTGCTAGGCAAATTTTCCTAATCTGCCACTTCCTATTCCACAGTGATCTTCAGTCTTCTCCTCACGTTGATTTCTGGGAAATTTGGGCACGGTATCTTCTGGGACCCGTGTGTGTCACAGAAGACAGCTGCCCATTCAGAAATCGCCAGGGGAGTCACGCATGCGCAGTAGGAAACGGGCAGTGAAGTAGCTGCTGACTTTAAAAAAAAAACTTTTTTTTATGGCTGGAACAACGCTTTAACAATAAAACAAAAACACTGCTAATAAAATTCATTCATCAGTGACCGTGACCAATAAAATCATTCATCAGTGACCGTGACCTGTAAAATCATTCATCAGTGACCGTGACCAGTGGCAGTACATTAATACAGCAGTTACTGTGACCAGTGCAGGACATTTACCCCCCCCCCCCCCCCGCTATGCTGCATATTATAAAAATCACAGACCATCACAGTTCATAATCATCACCATCAGTGACCATAATCAGCAGTGGCAGTACATTAATTCATCAGTGACCGTGACCAGTAAATTTATTCATCAGTGACCGTGATCAGTAAAATAATTTGACTGTGACCAGTAAATTCATTCATCAGTGACCAGTAAATTCAATCGACCCTGACCAGTAAATTCAGCAGTCCCACTAGGCTTCGGGTCCCATAGCGACTTCGGGCCCCATAGCAACCACGTGGGTCGCTATGGCGGTAGTTCCGCCACTGGTCTCACCACTAACATAATTCAGGACGCTAATTTATTCTCCCGTAAACTTTTCATGCTTAGTTTAGATATACAAAAAGCTTTCAATAGTGTATCCTGGAGATACCTTTCCACCCTCTTACAACGTATGGGCTTCAAGGGAGCATTCCTACAAGCCTTCCATGCCCTTTATCAGAACCCGAAAACATGGATTAAGATACCGGGGTGTACTTCTGCATTCTTTAATTTACCCAGAGGTACCAGGCAGGGATGCCTGCTTTCCCCCCTTATTTTTGCCCTTGCACTGAAGCCCCTGGCCATAGTTATACTAAACAACCCAGATATTTCTGGATATATCAAAGGATCTACCACTTACAAATTCTTCATGTACGCGGACGACGTACTTTTGTTCCTCACCCGTCCTTTAATCTCGCTCCCAAACTTGCTACAAACCTTATCATTCTTTGTGGAGGTCTCTGGTCTTACAGTAAACGTTTCAAAGTCAATGGCTCATCCAGTGGGCTTCTCGCCCTCAGAATTACACCACCTTCGACAGTCCTTTTCTTTTATATGGACTAAGACCCATCTCCCATACTTGGGGATTGATTTAACCAAAGACTTTTGCAAACTCTTTGAAGCTAACTACCCCCGGATGATTGCTAGACTCAAAAACACTCCTAAATCTTGGTCCCCCTTCATATCTCATTCTTAGGTAAGAATGAGATATGGAGGGGGGGACCAAGATTTAAGAGTGTTTTTGAGTCTAGCAATCATCCGGGGGTAGTTAGCTTCAAAGAGTTTGTGAAAGTCTTTGGTTAAATCAATCCCCTTAAAATTACTATTCTCCCTAGGTTATTGTATTTATGTAGATCTCTCACAATCAGACTCTCTAAATCATATCTCCTTAATATCCAGGCTCACTTTAATAATTACATTTGGCAGAATAAACCCCCTAGATTCGCAAAAGATGCCCTATACCACTCCACATCAAGAGGAGTCCTGGGTGTCCCCCAGATATGGCTTTACTTTTTGGCAAGTAGATTTGCACAACAGGCCCAATGGAGCATTAAAAACTCTAAGGTCCCATGGGTTTGCTTCGAACAGAACTCGATTAGACCACTATATCTTCTGGGCTGATGTGGTCCTCCACTTCCCTTAAATTGGATTTGGACTCTAGGAGCCACATTGTTGGGTTAGGAATGAGGTTATGGAGCCAATATAAAAAGAAATACAACTTAGTATCAGAGCCATCCCCAGGGGCCTCTTTCTTGGGAGACGCTAGATTCCCATCGGCCTACGACCATCCGAAATCGTTTGAAGTCTGGGTTGGTCTTGGCCTGACCACGCTAGATAATTTTTTGATAGACTCAAAATTTGCCACGTTCCCCCACTTTAAAGATCAGTATCAGGTACCTGAAGGGGAATATTACTGATTCCTATAAATACAGCATTTTTTTCAGGGACACTATGCTAAACCTTCTCCTGACCCTTGCACACTTTTCGAGGACCTATGTTACACATCCCCGAGACAAAAAGGCCTGATTTCGATGATATATAAAATTTTTGAATCTACGGTTGAGAAACCTAATTTGAAATATAGATCCCAATGGGAGCAGGACCTTCAACTTGAGGAGGGTGACACGGACTGGGCAAAGGGTTGGCGGAATATGCACAAATGTACCAAGTCATTGAAAATCCGGGAAACAGGATTATTATATTTTACCCCCCTGCGCTTCAGTGAAATTTACCCCCAATCTTCCCCTCTGTGCTTTAGGGGCTGTGCCCAGCAGGGCTCCTATAGGCATCTCTTCTGGGACTGCGTAAAGCTACAGCCCACCTGGAATGAGGTTTAGAAATTGAGTGATAAACTGTCCGGCGGTACAGTGACTATCTATTCAACTTTGCCTATTATTTCAGAGTCCCCCAGACACTCCTAAACCCCTTATAAAACAAATTCATTCAGTTAGCATAGCCATTCTGTGGGCCGTGGCACTACACTGGAAAACAGCCTTGGTTCCTTTTGCATAGGTGATTACTCGATAATAATGTTAGTGGAAAAAAATATTCCACACTTTAAATGATTCTATCCCAGAATTTGATGCAAAATGGAACCCTTGGTCTTTATTTAGACTCTCAAACTGACCAAAAACCCTCTCCTCCTACCCCCCCTTTTTGTTTTTCTCTCCCCCTCCTTTCTCTCCTTCTTCCCGTTGTTTATAGTTTCTTCTGCTTTTTCTTACATTCTCTAGTTGAGTTGCACATAAGATCATTTATATTTACTATACACTGGTAAAGTACTATTGTCAGTTTTTCTTCAATGAACCTGCTGGCACTTTAACTGATTATACTTTATTGCTTTTACTATATTCATGTATCATTTACAACGTGCCTGATATTACTTTTGTTGTACAGAAGATGGATATGTGCATACATATATTGTTGACTTATTCTTGTTTTAATAAAACTTGTTTGAAATAAAAAAAGTTAGGAGCAAATCGCTCCTCCACCCCTGTTGCCCCCATGCTTCGGCATATATGTTCCTTTTTTTTTTTAACTGTGGTGGTTAAATCACCTCCGACAGCAGGGTAGTCACGGCTTTATGTATCGTGGGAGAAAACGCTGTTGCTGTCAAGAAAAATAAATCTGTGCTGCAACTGAATGGCATACCTGCTAAGCAAATGATGGTTAACAATAAAACAAAGTAACATTCCAGTATAACAATAAGACATACCATACCTGCAAAGCAAATACAAAAAAAAATTGTGAAAAATATTTTTTTTTTTTTAACGCAATCTGTGCCTAAAATATATATATGCCGACGTATGGGGGCATCCACCCGCAAAAGTTAGGAGCAAATCGCTCCTCCACCCCTGCTGCCCCCCATGCTTTGGGATATATGCTATTTTTTTTAACTGTGGTGTTCACCTCCTACAGCACCTGAAAAGCAAACATGATAAAACATAATAACAATAAAACATTGCAGAATAGAGAGAACAGTAAAATTACAACTATTTTTTTTTTTATTTTTTTTTGTGTTTTTTTTTTTACACTTGTTTTTTGTAACTGTAATGGTTCCAGGTTCGAGTCTCTCAAAATGTGATGGCATCTTGGGAGACCCTGTGAAAGTGTATCCTAGTCTGTGCAGTACTGTACCCTACGCTAATACTCAACTAGTGTATGGTAGCGCTCAAAACATTCACCAATGCAAAGACCAGGATTGTCAAGACAGGAGGGACAATAATAGCGGGTGTCATGCCTATATCCACACTTGCTGCAGACACGACATCTTCTTTGGGGGGCTCGTTGGGTAGGGGTACTAGAGAGGACAAAAGGAAAATGCCTCTCGCGTAGCTGGCTTACTGCACTTGGATTGGGAAGGTGAAGTAGAGCATCGTCTGGAAACAGAAGGGCTTGTGTAAAAATTGTCCACATACAAATGGTACCTTTTTCCGAATAAGGGTGACACCAAGTCCAAGTCCCACACAATCTTGCCAGCGCTCCCTATGTAATCTGTGCAGTTTGGTGGCTCTACGTGACAATTTTTTCCCTCGTAAACCATAAAATTACATGTACAGTCTATGGCCCTGTTACAGAGCTTATACATCTTGACCCACTTGCTGGGAAGATACTGTTTAAAAGACAAGCAGGCACAAAACATAATCAGGGACTCATCATCAACACAGAGAACTTGATGGGGAGTAAACTAGTCTGCAAAACGTTGGTTGAAGTGGTTTACAAGGGGCAGATTTGTAGAGCCGATCGTATCCAGGGTCGCCACGGGGACAACAGAGTTCATTGTCGTTGAAATGCATGAACCACAAAATCTGCTCGTATCGTGCCCTGGTCATGGAGGCAGAGAACACGGGCATATGGTGAATTGGGTCAGTGGACCAATATAACCGCAACTCACTCTTTTTTATTATGCCCACGAGGAGGGATAGGCCCAAAAAGGTCTTAAATTTGGAAACCGTAATTGGTTTCCAATATCTGGCAAGGGAGGACTAGGGAATAGTGACGATGTATGGACCAGCATTCAAATTACTTTAGTCCACAATAGATCTATAGAGATCTTCGTTGAAAAACAGCGAATAAAAATCAAGTGACGTAAAATCACCTGTCACCGCCTGAATGCCAGGTTGGCCAGTGAATGGGGGAAGTAAGGGTTTTGCAGAAGTGGTGGGTTCCCAGTTAGGATTGGCGAATGCAGCAGGAAGGACACTATGGGCTCAATGGGCCTGTGTTTGTCTTCTTGGTGGCAGTGGGACACTACTTGTGCTTACCACCTTACCAGCTTGAACTGCACTTATGGGACTCGCCACGTCACCACGTGTTACTGCAGTGCTGGTTTGACTATGACCAGGGTCTACTAGGTCGCTGGTGCTTGCCAGTTCACCAGAACTCCATGCCTACTGGTCTAACCAACCTATTCACCATATGACAGTCTACTCTTCTTTGCTGCCCAGAACGCATTACAAATGATAATGAGATTTTTACATTTCAACAACAATGCCCAGTGCCTCCCTCAAAATCAGCCTGATTATGAAAATTATTGAAAATACAGCCCCTAATCAATATTTTTTGCTTCAGCTTCAAGCAAATGTTTACCCACGATATAAATATTTTTGTAGATGAATCCCTAGTCCACTTCACCGGAAGACTTGGCATCAAGCAATACTTCCCCAGTAAAGAAGCCAAATATGGGGTGAAATTTTATAAGACATGCGATAAGGCCACGGGTTACACTTATAATTTTAAAATTATTGAGGGAAAGGACAGCCAGATAAACCCCCCTGGATGCCCTTCTTATATTGGGAAAAGTGGCAAAATTGTCTGGCAGCTGATAGAACCACTGTTTGGGAAGGGTTACCACATATATGTAGACAATTTCTACATGAGTCTCCCACTTTTCCACCATCTCTGTGGAACAGCACAGACCAACCACAAGGGCTTCCCACAGAGATTGGTCATCAATAAATTGAAACGGGGGGGTAAAGCCAGTATGCAGATTGAAGAGGTACTACCACTACATCCTTTCCACAATACACAATGACACTTCAGACAAGACGACAAGATGTGTACATGAATATATCCTATTAATGGGGGGGATGGATATGAACGACCAGCTGATGCAGCCCTACTTGGTCACTAGGAGATCACTGTTTTGATATAAGATATTTGCCATTTATTTGATTAAACTAGCCCTGTTTAATTCATATATTATTTATTCTAAGTGCAACCAAAGATTACAGCCCTTCTCTATCCCCATGGCCAAGCCCCTGCAGAATTTTGTTCTGATACATTAGCCAGACTTCATGAAAGACACTTGTCCGATATCCTCTCTCTTACCCAAACAGGCCACAAACCCCCCAAAAAATGTCATGCATGTTCAAGTAGAGGAATTCCCAGTGACTCCCGATACTACTGTTCCCAGCCAGGTCTCTGTTTTGGAGAGTGCTATGGATCTATCACACTTCATTACACTATTAGGGAAGTATATGTGAAGTGAAGATATTTTTCCAGTTTCCACTATCTGCTATTTCTGTGTATGACCCGGACTGTTTATCAACTATACCCCTGCCAACCACATTTCTGCCTTCCACGTGAATTGACCTCGGCCTGTTAAATGACCATGCTTTTTGCCTGCCTCCTGAACTGATTATTTGCCCTGCCACTGTATTAGTGGAATTCAAGACAGCACAGGGGTCTTGCATATGTGAGGTGCTCCAGAATCATTTTTCCGAGTGAGGAAAACTTTTTTCTCCAGGTTTTTGTTTTCCTGGATTAGGGGCTGGAGACTCGGAGGCTTCAAAGAGATTTGGGTGGGAAGAAGCCTCTACCCCTGTCCTCAGGTCTTACCTGACCGAAGCCTTAAGCCTTATAGTGCTGCCTGCTGCCACCTGAACTGGTCATGCCTCTGCCTACCACCTGAACTGGACATGCCTCTGCCTGCTACCTGAACTGCCTGTTTATGGACCATGTTCTTGCCTACTGCCAGGACCAATACTTTGGCATATCTCTGCCTGCTGCCTGGACAATTCCTAGACAATTTATTTGGCTGTCTGTACCAATGCTTTGCCTGTGCTAGGACAGTATTTCTGCCTGCTAAAAAACACAGGTAATCCTTTTTTACCCTTTGCTCAGCATAATGTATTTTGGAGTGTAATTCTTGGTATGTATTGTATATGCTATGTGTTAGAAGACTGAAGGTGCTACTTGCATGTTGGGCCTATGTATCTGGCTAGGCTGTGGAAAAGTCTCCCACGTGATATCACCATACTCAGAAGGAATAGCAAAATGTATTTTAGGGTGTCATTCTTGGTATGTACATGCTATGTGTTAGAAATATTTTAGAAAATTACAACTTTGTGTAAAAAAAATACATTTTCATTTTTTCCACATGTTTCAAGAACTTGTGGAAAAAAAATTTCAAAATTTAATTTTCCAAAGCATTATGGGCAAAAAATTGCAACTTCAAGGAACTCACTATGCCTCTTTCTGTCATATTTACAAAAAGGGGGCATGGGGGGGGGGAGTATTTTTACTTTCTTGACGTTTTAGGGCCTCAAGAAATTAGGCAGTCAGTACATCAGGATTGATTGATTTTCAATGATACATAGCCTAGCTTGTATACTTTATAACTTTCACACAATCCTATTAACATACACTTATCCAGATTTTTTTCCCAAAGACAAGTAGTAGAATACAATCTGGCATAAATGGATTGGATTTCTTTTAAAACAGAAAATAGAAAATATTGTTTTTCTTCAAAATGTATGCTCTTTTTTCGCTTATATTGCAAAAAATAAAAAATCCAGTGGTGATCAAATACCACCAAAAGAAAGCTCTATTTGTGTGAAAAAATTATAAAAATATCTATTTGAATACAGTGTTGCATGACCGCGCAATTGCCAGTTTAAGAAATGCAGTGCTGAATAGCAAAAAATGCCCTTGTCATGAAGGGGGTAAAACCTTCCTGAGCCAAGGTGGTTAAAGATAACATTTCCTAAAGCATTATTTATTGCGGTTGGTAATAACTTATTATGGTTTGTAAATATATCCATGATGAAGGGAAATGTTCCCTCTGGGATCATACCACATTATTTATTAAAAATAAAATGTTGTTGTTTGTTTTTGATTTTATAAAATTGTGCTTTAGTATGAACATTATTTGTCTTTCTGTCATTACTGCATATCATGCTTTGCAAGTCTTATTAAAATCCACTAGGTGGCAGAGCTACTTTAGGAATAAAATAGGATGCTTGAAATGTTGTACATTGTATCTTACCTTAGTACTTTGCAGTGGTTTCAAACACAGAGAAATTGCAAACACAACCACTTTTTTAAATTATGAGAGCATTTCTTCTTTAAAGTTCTTGTTTAAACTCTCATAACCTGTGAAATTTTGGATATATATTTTATATGATTTCATAAGCTAACTAGATATTGTCTTCTCTGGTTTACAGGCGCGCCCACCCCCCGCCTCTTGTGCTGTGGTTCGACACAGCAAGAGTTCGTCGGCAGGCACGCAGAAAATTATTTTGCCTGTGAACCTACTAATTGCTGTGGCCTGTCACAGTACAGATCTGTGTTGTGTTTACTAACAGATCTGGCTGTTTTTTCTCCCTAATTTTACTTACCATTCAGAGCTGAAATAATTTAGAAAAGCCAGCCAGTCTGTGAGTAAAATCAGCTCTCGTACACTTGTTAGGCACACAGTTAAACTTAGATTGCCCTCCTGATCACCCCTGTGTCATGTCTACCCCAACATAGGTGGTCAGACACTATAGCTATGGCTAATGTGTTCTTCACCTATAGCAGTCCCCTTTCCCATAAGACAAGCAGGCCTACAAGTACTCGGTTGCCCCCAGGACTTATATGCAACTGAGTGCAAACAGGTACTTACGGTTGGCAAATCAGCAGATGGTTCAATGACAATCCAGGTCAAAGGCAGGCTGTGTTCAGGGAATAGTCCAATATCTGGACCAAGGTCATACACAGGGAAATCCAAACAAGCAGAGCAGGGCAGACAGACAGGGGGCTTGATTGGGTATTACACACGTATCACTCTCTATCACAAGCATGCAAGTGAGGGTTTGGCTGGCTTATAACAGGTTTGGTTTGCACCCAGAGACTGATCACATTAATCACCTTGTAGGTGGACAGACAGACAAGGAGAGTGCCATAGCCAAAACACTGGATGCTGGAATGATTAGGGGGAGCACTAGATGCTCCTGACATTACCCCCCTCTAAAGGGGGCGCCTGGCCCCTTAAAGATGAGCTGGACACCCAGAACAGGACCATCAGACTGGGCAGAGGTCGGGGGATCCATAAGGTCAAGTTGGTTAGCAGGTGACGTTTCACAGGAGTCAAGCTGGATAGCTGATACACAAGCAGGATACAGAGAGGTTTGAAATAAAGGTTGAAAGCCCCACCTGGCTGAACGAGGCAGTCTATCCAAAGGATGGATTGAACTTCTTAGACAGGTTTGAGTGGATGTAGTAGTAGGGTGTGGCCAGGTTACAGAAAGTCCTGAATAAGAAAAAGCAGGAGACTCAATGGGCATGGGCTGAACTGTGATAACTGGTGCAGAGGCAGACTGTACTGCATCGCCAGGTATAGCGACTGACTGGAACACTTTGCCAGGTTTAGTAGCTGACTGGACTGTATTACCAGGTGTAGCAACTGAGTGGACTGCATCGCCAGGTGTAGTGATGGACTGAATCGCAATGCCATATGGGGGTCACCAGAAAATGATCAGGCGGGTTAACTTTGGGCTTTGGCTTCTGCGTTACTGCTGGAGGTAGCGTTTACATGCACAGACAGTTCCTAGATTTGGCGTGTCAGTTTGCAACTTACCTTAGCAAATAAACAAGCCTGTGTAAAGTCCATCTTAAAATATATATATATATATTTTTTTAAAGGCTTGTGGTAATGTCACGTCTACCCCAATGCAGGTGGTCAGACACTATAGCTGGCTACTGTGTTCTTTAACTATAGCAGCCCCCTTTCCCATAAGGCAAGCAGGCCTATTGGTACTCGGTTGCCCCCAAGACTTTTACACAATGCTATAGTGCCTGGCCACCACGCCAGTGCAAGCACAAACTGAGTGCAAACAGGTATTGCAGTTGGCAGATAGGCAGAGTGGTTCAATGACAGTCCAGGTCAAAGGCAAGCTGAGTTCAGAGAATAGTCCAATATCCGGGCCAAGGTCATACACAGGAAATCTAAACAAGCAGAGCAAGGCAAACAGACAGGGGGCTTGATTAGGAATTACACACTTATCACTCTCTATCACAAGCATGCGAGTGAGGGTTTGGCTGGCTTATAACAGGTTTGGTTTTCACCCAGAGACTGATCACATTAATTACCTTGCAGATGGACATACACCCTATTCCAAATTATTATTCAAATTCTATTTCAGTGTCACAAAGATTACATTTTTTTTTTTTTTCAGTTTAACTCATGGATGGCATTGTGTCTCAGGGCTCTTTTGATCACTGAAAACAATCTCGGACACCTGTGATAATTAGATTGCCAGGTGAGCCCAATTAAAGGAAAAATGTATTAAAGGAGGGTGTTCCACATTATTAAGCAGAGCAACATTTTCAAGCAATATGGGGAAGAAAAAGGATCTCTTTGCTGCTGAAAAGAGTGAAATAGTCCAATGCCTTGGGTGATCATCGCACTATTAAGAGATTTGTGGCTGATTCAGAGTTTGTCGGGTTTCGTGCAGATAAAGGCTAATTGAGGAAGATTTCTGCTAGATTGTCAGGGCTGGCTCAGCCCTTCCTTCTCTGAGCTGGCCACTCAGCTGTCAGCTAATTGCCAGCTCTCATCTCTCTCCACAGTTAACCAGCTGTTGTGGATCTGCTTGTCAGTCCTGCCCACTTAAAGACCTCCAGCTCACTTCATTTCTGCCTTCGCCTTGGTCACATCACAAGAAACCATCTCCTGCATTCCTGTTTAAAGACTGGCTTTGCTGACATCCCTTCTGGCTCCTTATCCTGCTTGCTGTTTCTCTACTTGGATCCCTGACTTATGGCCTGGCTGATTACCCAATCAGGCTACTGAACTCTGGCTTGGCTGACTACCCAATCCAGTTACTGGACTCTGGCTATGCTTTGACTATGCTCACTCTATTTACCTTTTATTAATAACAAGTGGGATTTTACTGTACTTCTATCTCGGTCTGGTTCATAGTTTCTAACACAGATCAATGCATCCGATCAACAGAGCAGCTACTAAAACACTCTTACATAGCAGCAAACAGATATTTGAAGCTGCTGGTGCCTCTAGAGTCCCACGGATATCAAGGTGTAGAGTCCTTCAGAGTCTTGCAACTGTGCATAAACCTTCCATTCAGCCACCACTAACCAATGCTCACAAGCAGGAATGGCTGCATTGGGCAGAAAAATACATGAAGACTAATTTTCAAACAGTCCTGTTCACTGATGAGTGCCGTGCAACCTTGATGGTCCATATGGATGAAGTAGTGGATGGTTGGTGAACGTCCCACCCTATTCCAACAAGGCTGAGACATCAGTAAGGTGGTGGTGGAGTCATGTTTGGGCCGGAATCATGGAAAGAGAGCTGGACGGCCCCTTTAGGGTCCCCGGAGGTGTAAAAATGACCTCTGCAAAGTATGTGGAGTTCCTGACTGACCACTTCCTTCCCTGGTACTGGTTCCATAATAAAATCATCTTCATGCATGACAATGCACCATCCCATGCTGCAAAGAATATCTCTGCATCAATGGCTGCTATGGGGAAAAAAGGAGAGAAAGTCATGGTGTGGCCTCCATCCTCCCCTGACCTCAATCGTATTGAGAACCTTTTGGAGCATCCTCAAGCAAAAGATCTATGAGTGTGGGAGGCAGTTTACATCTAAAACGCAGCTCTGGGAGGCTTTTCTGACATCATGAAAACAAATTCAAGCAGAAACTATCCAAAAACTCACAAGTTCAATGGATGCAAGACTTGTGAAGCTGCTATCAAATAAGGGGTCCTATGTTAAAATGTAATGTGACCTGTTAAAATGTTTAAAAAGTTAAAATGTTGTTCAAAGTTTGATTGAAATAGCTTTTGATTTCAGTAAATACGCGGCAAACAAATGACAATTTTCAGTTCTTTACAACCTATAAAGTGTTTTGAAACTTACTATGCTTAATAATTTGGAAGAGTGCATTGTAAGTTTTTTTATTTAGAAAAAAAAAACTGTTATCATTAGGAAGTTTGTTCAATAAAATTTGAATTGTACTCTTAAACCCCCAGATTTTTTTTTTTTTAAAACCTGTAAGGCAAAAGGTATAATGAGCTAGTATACACCACATACTAGCTCATTATGAAATACTTACCTTAGAACGAGGCTTCGGCAGGTGATCTCGGTCTTTGCCAAGTGAGCTGACATTTTCCCTCGGCGTGTCTTCTGGGTATCATGGCTCTGACTCCGGCTAGCGCGCGGGAGACTTCTTACCATCTGCTGGACCTTCAGCTGGGAACTCAGAGCGCATGCGCCGCTGAAGTCAGCAGCTGCATGCAAAGGGAATATATCCTAAACCGTACAGGTTTAGGAGATATTCTTTTTACCTACAGGTAAAATCATGGTAATACAGAGCTGAATAGTGATCTCTCCAAAATACCATGTTAGTGAAAAATACTTAATTTAAAATTAAATAGAATTGATTAACAGTTCCTGTTGCAACTTAATGTGAGATACACACAATAAACAATAAGTAAAGAAAAAAAGCTGTGCTGCAACCTACAAGATATATGTGAATATTATATACCTATTTCATAAATTAGATGCGTACTAAAAAATCCAAGTACACTGGGTTAGAACAATGATCCTAATGTGCAATTGAATGTCAACCATAGGCTAATAAATGTTGTATATTATAGAATCAATGTCCAGCACGATTTTTTGAATATAACAAACAGACGGTGAAAAAAATAAAATAAAATAAATATATATATATATATATATATATATATATATATATATATATATATATATATATATATAATAACATTAGAGTCCACAGAAAAGATTGAAAGATGGTTCATCAGCCCTCGGTAGTGACACCACACATGACACCCACAAAGATGTGACAGGGTACACCAGGGAAAGATCCTCCACCAATAAAATTACTGCCACTTACCAGCTGGCTATATCTCTTTTTTAAGGATATCCAACATGCCTATGGCTTATCCCCCAGCCAGGGTCTCTATTCAAAGGTAGCACGATATATCCCAATGCGCCACTTAAACCAGCAAGATGCTCCCGACTGTTCAAGGTAACAAGATGTTGCCAAACTTTCCAATCTTTCACCACAGCCATCCACAGCTTAACTGATAAGTGCTCATTACACATGTAGAAACAGAGAAGCTCCCATAGCGTAATTCAATAAAACCATTTTAATCAAAAAAAATTGCGACAATCATGCACTTACGATTTTGCCATATGTAAAAAGCGTGTATCGTATATTCAAGCTGGCTGGCTATGTTGCTCCCCGTCGCTTCCGGGAAAAGCGTGGAATAGTGGTGATGTCAGTGTGCCGCTCCTCCCTACGCCACTTCATCAAAAGTGTCCACAGCAAAGTGGTCTGGTCTTTGGCCAGCAAAATGGTCCGGGGCTGAAGTGGTTAATAAATGGTGAGTGGAATAATCAGACAGTTCAAACAGAAAAAATGGTTCTGAGCATAGACTCCAAGGAATAGACAGAAAGTGCACCAGTCACCAAGCTACAATCCACCGCATGTTACACACTCCCCCCGGGGGTCACACTCACCAGACTCCTCTGGGTAAATAGGCATTCAATACAATCCAAAGTTAAGATATATGTCCTATTTCCTCATCACCATACATTTGCAGGGGTTCCACGGTGTTATCATAAAATGCAAACAGAATCCGCACATAGTATAATACCATTTATTAAAGCAAAAACCCCCATGTATACAAGGGCCCCTTAGTAAAAACTGCGTACATCACATAAGAAAAGCACAAGCATCAATGTAAACAGTAATGCTCTCGCTATACTCAGCCGTCCAGGGTGGAACGCACTTTTCCTGCAGGAAGTTGCCAACACTGCCGGTTAGAACACAGGAGGGCCGTGGAGCGCAGAGTGTCACCACTGGAGTGTCACGTAAGCCACGCCCTGACCGGTTTCGTCAAACAGACTTCAACAGAGGGTGTCTTGGTGTAGGGAAGACTACACATTATGATATTGGACTAATATCATTTTAGCACTGTTTTAGTAATACTATTTTCAGCTTTTTTAGGGAATATTTTTACTAAAGTTTGACAGCAACATTAACCCAATAGGGATTCTAATGTCTCACCATTCCATATAAAATCAAATATTGCCTTTGGTTACAATGACAGCCAGTGTTAATTATTTAACACCATCTGATGCAAGGGATGCTTTTAAGCAACTCTTTGTAAATGCTTTGCACAGACTTGCTGTACACATTTCTCTTAGCTGAAGTACTTATGTACAAGTGTAAAGATGCTGAAAGTTTGAATGAGTCATTGTTGAAAACTGATTTTTTTTTCCCCAGTGAACATCTGTGAACCCAATGAATATAAGCAAGTACATTTGTTAAAGTTATTGTTAAGATTCTGGCAATAACAAAGCATTATTGATTTGTTAGGCAAATTTTCTCTTAGGGGTTCAATTACTAAAGGCAAATCCACTGTGCACTGCTGTTTTTTATTTTCCTTGCAGTGCAGTCTACAGCGACTGCATTTTCAAGTGCACTTCCAAACAGTGGCAGCCCATCCATTAGGGGTGCCCGTGCATCGCCCCCTCTATCCACGCCACCCCCTATAATTAATAGTTAGAGCTTATGCTATGGATAAATCTATCTATGGCCACCGCGGCCACCCCCTATTCATGCGTCTGGCCCCTTTCAGGATGCCGGGCGTGTAAATTACAGCAGCGGGGGTGTTTTTTTGAAGCACCTGATTAAAACCATAGGCTCCAATAGGCTTTGAAATAGGTTGGACTCGTGGCGCAGAGCATTGTGCCATGAGCCCGCCCAGGTGTCACAACAGCGAATGAATATTCGCTATTGAAACACTGATCCTCAATCCGGCCAATCAGAAGCAGGTCTAAGACCCGTTTTCCAATTGGCCAAAGAGAATAGTCCCAATTGGCCGCCGAGGACAAGGGAGGGAATGGAAGCCGCCACGATGCCCGTGGAGAGCAGGGGAAGGGAAAGCCGCCTTTGCCATCGGTGAAGTCCAGGAGAAGCGCTGCCCACCATAGATGGGGTAAGTGCTCCAGACCCGACCGATCGGCAGGGGGTGGGGTGGTACTGCAAAAAAATTACCACCAGCCATCACTGCTTCCAAGTGCACTTGGGAGTGCACAATGGATTTACCTTTAGTAAAAAAAAACGTAGTCTTGTTGTCATAAATTAGGATATCTGTGCTAAATCAAAGCTGTATTGGAGTTGATTTACTAAAGGCAAATAAAGTTGCACGTTTGCAAGTGCAGTTGCGCCAGGGCTTAGTAAATGTGGGAGAACTCTGCTGACTTCCATCATCCAATCATGTGCAAGCAAAAATGCTGTATTTTTTTCCTAATTTACTAATCTTTGGAGCAGCTGCATTTGCAGAGGGTAAAAGCACTTGCAAAGGTGCAGTCTATTTGCCTTTAGCAAATGAACCCTTATATCACCGAGGTCCCATTCACACCACCACATTGCATTTGTTGCATGATTTTTCATGCTTTTTTATGCATTTTTTGCATGTGTGACAACACAATTAAAACGTATATTTGCTAGCCACATTTTGGGTGCCAATTACAATTAATGGTATTGCAAGTGTAATGGGAGTTTATCATGTTTTTTTCTTGTTCCCAGAATGCACAGGTGTGAATGAGGCCTAAAGCTTATAATCAAATATAATTCTGAAACGTGAAACATTTTTTTTAGATATCAGCTGCAAAAAAAAAAAAAGAAGGCAGAGTGCACAGTTATCTTAGCATAATGACTTACTGCATTTTTATGATATAATCTGCTCAGTGCAGAATTTTCTATTTAACATTTTCTTCTGCTCATTTATCAGTAAGCTCATTTTTCAGTCTAGTCTAATAGAATTCAATTAAAGTTGAAGTTTGCAACAGTGACTCAAATAATTTATGCATTCCTTCATTAAATTATTAATTCACGCATATTTGCATAATGACTACAGGAAATGTTTAACACAACTTTAAAAGTTTATGATTAATACTACAGGCAATTCATTATCTGTAATTTTTTTAATGTTTTGGCAGGAATTAATTTACTAAGTCAAAAGAGAATTATTTAAAGTTGAATGTCTGAAATAGAGAGGGAAAGGTTCACCAACATATTACAATAACGATTTGTTTTCCTATATTCTATGCATCCTTCAATCCATTTGCCTTGGATTGAAGCTTCTTCCAGAACTGCTCCCCAGCCTGAGAGGCTGGCATCTGTAGTTATGACTTTCCAAAAAATTGGAACAAAGGACTTTCCTGTCTGTAGATTCTTGTCAAGTAACCATCAATTGAGGCTTTGGCGCACTGATGGTAACAGGCGCATTGGAAGATCCAAGGCTTGAATTCTTGTTCCAGGCAGACAGAATGCTGTTCTGCAAAGGCCTTGAGTGGAGTTGGGCCTAAGGAACAGCCTCAAAAGAGGCTACCATCTTCCCCACTAATCTCATACAGAGACGAATGGAAAGATTTTTCCTGGCCTTGACTAGTCGCACCAAATCCTTTATGGCTTTGGCTTTTGCCTTGGGCAAGAATACCCTGCTTTGGACTCTGTCTATGACCATGCTCAAATATTCCAGCCTTCTTAGGGGCTGTAATAGTGATTTTTCCAGGTTGAGGACCTAGCCTAGGTACTCCCAGTATCTTACTGTGCTGAGCACATTGTGCTTTAAGCGTGCTATGGACTGTTTTACCAGTAGTAGATCGTCTAGATAAGCTGTTACTGATATGCCCCGATCCCTTAGTTCTGCCAGGGGTGGAGCTAGAACCTTTGTAAATACTTGAGGCACTGTAGCTAGACCAAAAGGGAGGGCCACAAACTGTAAGTGGCGCTGCTCTACCCAAACGTTAAGAACTTCTTAGAGCGAGAAAAATTGGCACATGTAGATATGCATCTTTGATGTCTATTGATGTCAGGAATTCTCCCCCCTAGGGTGGAAATCACTAAACGGATAGACATGCGGAACGAGCGAATGTTTAAGAACTGATTTAGGTCCTTCAGATCCAGAATGGGTCTGACATCTCTGTTTGGCTTCGGGACTGTAAAGAGGTTTGAGTAAAACCCTGAGCCTTGCTCCTCTGGAGCCACCTCTATGATCACCCCTTGAGATAACAGGCAATCCAAAGCCAGAAACAAGAGTCTAATTTTCTCTGGGTCCTTGGGAACACTTGACCAAAGAAGATGGGATGGTGGAAATTCCTGAAATTCCAGCTTGTAACCGAGAGATACAGTGGAGGATACCCATTTGTCCTGAACCTCTTTCTGCCAAACACCCGCAAAACACCAAAGCCTTCCCCACTCGGCCGAGCAGGGGCGCCCTTTCACAAGGAGGCTTTGGGATTCTGTTTAGCAGATCTTTGACTCCAAGGCTTCTTTTGCCCATGGGCTTGGCCTTATACCTTTCCTCTTGTACTGGACTGGGAAGGCCATCGCCACTGCCTAGAGGCCGAGGTACTCGGGCTGGGGAAAGAGATTGTTTAAAAGAAGGACCTTTATCTTTCTTTTTGACTGGCAATA
The DNA here is from genome assembly GCF_037356315.1 of Lithobates pipiens. Classification (NCBI taxonomy): domain Eukaryota; kingdom Metazoa; phylum Chordata; class Amphibia; order Anura; family Ranidae; genus Lithobates; species Lithobates pipiens. The sequence goes on along the minus strand of NW_027507764.1, from coordinate 379,539,582 downwards.
AGGTGGTCTTGCCACCGGAAATCTTCTGGATATATTTATCCAGATCATCCCCAAACAAGCATTATCCATGAAACAGGAACGCAGCTAAATATCTTTTGCTTGAGGCTTTAGCTGCCCAATGTTTAAGCCAAAGGGACCTACACATGTGTACCAGCAGGAGTGTAAGGTGCACCTACTGCAAAACATAAGGCTCTCGGAAGAGCTGTATAGTCTTGAACTTGCTTGACAGGAAGAAAATTAACTACCTGCTTTACCTCCTCCTTCAAATATTGGCACATACCAACTGCTGCAACTGCAGGTTGGACCACAGCGCCAGCCAAGGCAAAAGAGGATTTAAGTAATGATTCCAGCTTCTTGTCAGTTAGATCTTTAAACCCCTGAACATTGTCTACAGAACAAGTTAGGCTTTTATTCACGCAAGAAACAGCCGCATCTATTGCTGGCACACTCCATTTCTTGGTGAATTTTTCCTACATTGGGTAGAGCAGGGAGAATTTCCTAGGGGTAGAAAATTATTTATCTGGGTGAGCCCATCCATCATACATTAGCTTTTCCATTAATGGATGGAGGGGAAAGTAAAATGCAGTCTGTGGAGACTTCCGAGACCCCAAGGATGAAACAGGGGACATGGCTGGTTCAGTACAGGGAAAATTGTATGGGTACACACCATCTCTGTATAATATTGTACCTGTAGCTTGAGAGCCTGCGAGGTAGAAGAGAGCTTCTCCTCATCCCCTGATTGTTCGATTCTTGTCCCCAGACAGTGTTGTATCGTTATCATCAGACTGTTGATCATCTGATAGGGAACCCAGAGTAGAAGAAGGAGACCTACCCTGTTTTCTTCTATCTCCTAAGGATGCTGTGATAAAAGCAGTTCTATAAAAGTAAAATACATAAAATGTATAAAAGTTGTTCTAAACCACAAAATGCTGCCTCCATAGAATCTCCAGTGGTGGAAAACAGGTAAGACATGCAACAACTCAAAGAAGCTAATCCTAAGCCCCCGTTCACACGGTCGGACATTCCGACCACAAAATCCGTCTGATTTTTTCCGACGGATTTTGTCCGAAACTGGTGTTGCATACACACGGTCAGACAAAGTTGTCGGAAAAAAACGGATTGTTCGGAACTTGATGAAATCCATTTGTTACGAAGGGACTACGTTCAGGCTAGGAGCCAATAGCTTTGGTTTCATAATTTGATCTGAGCATGTGTGGCACTTTGTCCGATCGGAATTCTCTACAAACTTTTTGTTGTTGGAAAATTTGAGATCCTGCTCTCAAATTTTTTTCCGTTTGATTTTCTGACGGAAAAAGTCCGATAGTGCCCACACATGATTGGATTTTCCGACAATGTAATCCGATCGGACCTTTTCCATCGGAATTTATGAACGTGTGTACAGGACATTTGGGTGCTCACCTAGGATTGCTTCACTTACCTTATCCCCACCGCAGGATACTGCTGAGAACAGCCAGACTCAACCTTCACCCATCACAGTGAAGGTTGAGTCTAGTGTTGTGCCAACCTTCAGGGTTCTGAGTCCCTACTTACAGGAGCCAATTCCCTGGACCTGTACAAGACTCTGCAAGAAAAACTTTGTGCATCTCCAATATATGTGCTCACAAGTACTAGATCCCAGAGCTCAGTACTCAGGGAGAGATGCTACAGGCAAAACCTTGTTTCTTTTTCCATGAGGCCTTCTTCTAAACACATCTTGCATTGTGACCAAACACCTGAGGTACTCTCCATATGGGAGGGGTTATATAAGGGAGGAACTCTCCTTAAAATTAAGGTTGCCAGTGTTCAACCCCTGAAGGTGGCTATCTAACCCATGATGTAATGAATAGAGCTCTGTGTCCCGTGATGTATGAACAAGAAATATAATTTGCGGGGCTTAAAAACAGCACTTTTTTTCACAACCACTATATAGCGCTAAACAGATGTGTCTGAGCATGCCGGCTCATTAAAATGTTGAACAACAACTTCAGGGAGCTTTGCAGAGTGAAAATACACCATAAAAAATGTAGTAGTCAAAAGTGTCATTTTGCAACCATATTTTTTAAGGAACTATTGCCATATCAACAACAGTAGCTCCTAAAGAAATAAAAAGGTAAACTTTCCTGTTTTTTTTTTGTAGAGGCTGGAGAGCATCCAAGTTGGTTAAAAGTTCCTGCAAACATCCCCCAGGAGCTCTAGCATAAGCCCTGGTTCAGACTATTGCAGCTCTGCGAGCTGCGTTTTATGCAAGCACGGCAGCCCACTCATTTGTGAATGTGGTGCCCTGCCTCCTGAAAATGCAGGGAAAAGGTCCCTGCTCTATTTTGTCTGTCTTTTTGCAGTGCTGCCTCCTTAAACAAACTGTCATCCTGCAACTAGTGGTCAATTGTTACTAAGACATATGCCAGCAATGAACTTTAACCACTAGCTGACCAGCTGCTGTCATTATACTGCAGCAGGTCAGCTCTCCTGCGCAAATCGCTGTTGCTGTACTTTGGCCCTTTAAACAGCTATAGCAGGCACGTGCGATCACAGACACGAGAGCCAGAACAGGGATGTGTGTGTGTGTAAACAAACAAATCCCCATTCTGTCAGGAGAGGAGAGACAGATTGTCTGTTCCTACTAGTTAGGAACAGCGATCTGGCTCCTCCTCTAGTCAGTCACATCCCCCCACAGTTAGAAATACACACGAGGGAACATATTTAACCCCTTGATTGCCCCCTAGTGTTAACCCCTTCCCTACCAGTAACATTTACACAGTAATCAGTGCATTTTTATAGCACTGATCACTGTATAAATGTAAGTGGTCCCAAAAATGTGTCAAAAGTTTCCGATGTGTCTGCTGCAATGTCGCAGTCCTGCTAAAAATCTCAGATGGTCGCCATTACTAATAAAAAAAAATGATAACAAAAATGCCATACATATAGCCCCTATTTTGTAGTCGCTATAACTTTTGCGCAAACCAATTAATATATGCTTATTGTGTTTTTATTTTTACCAAAAAATATATAGAAGAATATATATTGGTCTATTTTGGATATTTATTATAGCAAAAAGTAAAAAAAAAGTCATTTTTTTTCAAAATTGTCGCTCTTTTTTTGTTTATAGAGCAAAAAAAAAAAAAAAACAGGTGATCACATATCATCAAAAGAAAGCTCTATTTGTGGGAAAAAAAGGACGTCAATTTTGTTTGGGTACAGTGTCGCACGACACGCAAATGTCTGTTAAAACAACGCAGTGCTGTATCGCAAAAACTGGCCTGGTCATTAAAGGGGCAAATCCTTTCAGGGCTGAAGTGGTAAGTGTATAAAAAAAAAATTCTCTAATATTTATTTTACATTTTGTTTTGTTAAATATACCATAAAAGCATTTTGTTATATCTGTTTGATAAGTTCCACTCTATACCTGTTGACCTTCGTCAGACATCGTGTGAGCTGATACCTTCCTGAATTCTTTGCTTCTGCTGAATGCTCTCAATTATCAATGACATAGTTGTTAGTTATCTATGAGGACTACAGATTTACATCCCTCCATGTTATGTAGAATAAAAAGGGGTGGGGGGGTTATGTATGCCTATTTTGTTTCAGTTGTCCGGATACAGTATAGTGAATAAGTGTTGCCATACCAGGGCTCAAAGTGTATTGCTAGCAGAAGCATGAATAGAACATAAGGGGGAAAAAAGCATTAAAAAAAAGAAAAATGCAGCAACCACATTTATGGACTGGTAAACTGCAATATATTTTATTATATACATTATATTACCAAAAGTATTGAGACACATGCCTTTACACGCACATCAACTTTTTTTTTATCAATTAACTTTTTATTGTTTCCAACAATGCATTACACATCATGCTGTATTACATCACATCAGTTCCACAAGAAAGAAAATGAACTAACATTAGGGGCCTTCCGCCCGTTGACCCACAGGGAGCCCTCTGGAACAGGTATAGACCAGGCCAAAAAGACTCCTCCACGATCAACCGGGCCAACACTGGATAAAGATATATAGTGCCAACCGTCATGTTGTCCAGCGAGGTAGCCCAATAGCTATATACTGATATCTACAAGTACTTCTAACTACTCACACCTGTCGTTGGTATCAAAGCATCTTTCTAAAGGAACCATAGGGCACATGGAAACAAGAACAAGGGAAATTGGAGAATCAAGAAGAAAAAGAAAAAGAGAGAGAAGTTAAACGAAAAAGAAACGAGAGGGGAGAGCAAAAGCGAGAGAATAGGAGATAGAAGGAATAAGAGAAAGAAGAGAGAACTTTTAAGAAATAGAAGAGGGACGAGGGATGAGGGGGGGTGGGGGAAGGAAGAGGGTAAGCACCCTGTGTGGTCTCCGCATCAAATCACAGCCTGTCCTGTATCCTGGCGGTCATCCTCTCTATCAGTTCCACGTCCCTAATTCTAGTATGGAGTGCGCCGAGGGTGGGGGGCTGTACTTTTTTCCAATTTAGGGCAATTAGACACCTCACCGCTGTCAAGATATGTCTTGACAGTTTCTTTCGGGACTTCGTCAATTTAGGAAAGGGGATGCCCAACAAGAAATTCTTGGGGTCCAGCGCCACCTGCTGATCCAGGATAGTAGTCAAGAGGCGCTGGACCTCTTCCCAAAAAGGGAATTACGAGGGGGCATTGCCAGAAGACGTGGAACAGTGTACCCCTATGGGCCAAGCATCTCCAGCATCTGTCGGAGGAGGTGGGGTAGATGGCGTGTAGAACGTCCGGGGTCATGTACCAAAAAAATAAAATTTTATACGCATTCTCCCGGTAGAGCGTGCACATAGAGCTTTTCGAGGCCTGGGACCATATCAGCTCCCACTGCTCCTCCGTAATCTCCCCGCCCAACGCTTCCTCCCATTTGAGCATGTAGGTATGCTTGCCTTTCAAATCTTTAGGGGGAGCGTTGATTATTTTATAAATGGCAGATATCAATCCCCTTTGGGCTATGCCCGCTAGAATTACAGTCTCAAAAGCGGAGGGCGGGGAAAAACGCAGGTCAGAGGATATGGTCTGGGCATAGTGTCGTATCTGTAAATAACTGTAAAAACTCTGTCGTGGGAGGTCAAATTTAGATTGAAGGTCAGCGTATGACTGCAGTCTCCGCGACCTAGGGTCCACCAGGGTTCCCAGGTGGAAAAGATTCCGGGATGACCACGGATGCGACATTGGGTATGTCAGGCTATCTGGCACCTTAGGATGATATAAAAAGGACGTCAGGAGTGACTTATCCGAGGATAACTCATAGACCTTAGAGAGCTTACGCCATAGGCCCTGCAGGTGTGCCATAGTTCCCAGTATTTGGGCCCGAGGGATCAAAGCTGCCGCGCTCCAGAGCATACTATTAGGGTGAGCCGGGGCCAGCCAAAGTTTCTCGATTTCCGTCCATCTATTATATGACCGCTGGGTGAAACAGGAGGTCACTGCTCGGAGCTGGGCTGCCTGATAGTACTTAATGAGGTCCGGAAACGCCAGACCCCCGTCTGAGCGGGAGGCCGTCATCACAGAGCGAGGTATTCTGTGGCGTTTGTAGTTCCACGCGAAATTGAGCAGGTCCGCTTGCAATTTTTTCAGATGGTGGTAAGGTATGGGGATAGGGAGGGTCTGGAAAAGGTAAAGGAGTTTCGGAAGGATCGTCATTTTTACCGACGCTATCCTACCAAAGAGGGAAATCTGGTGCTTCCGCCACCGGGAAAGTAGCTGCCTGATAGTGCCATACAAGGGCGGGAAGTTTGCCTGGTATAGGGAAGTAAATGTCGGGGTAATATGTATCCCCAGATATTTCAAGGAGGAGGTTTTCCAGTGATATGGGAAAGTGGATCGAAGATGATCTACCTCCAGGGGGGGAATGTTTACCGGGAGGGCTTCTGATTTTGAGGCGTTAATTTTATAACCCGATAGGACGCTGTAGCGATCGAGCTCCTTGTGTAAATTGGGCAGGGAGATCCTAGGCTGGGTCAGGGTAAGGATCACATTGTCCGCGAACAGTGAGATCTTGAACTCCCTATCCCTGACCGGGATGCCCCCGATATCCCGGTTCCGCCTAATGGACGCCGCCAGGGGTTCTACGCAAAGGGCAAACAGCAAGGGCGATAGGGGGCATCCCTGGCGTGTGCCATTAGAAACAGAGAAGGTCGAAGAAGTAGCAAAGGGGGTCTTAACTTGAGAGGATGGATTGGAGTAGAGGTGCCGTATAGCCTGCAGGAACGGTCCCCTCATCCCCATATGAGTCAGCGTGGCGAACAGGAAGGGCCACCCCAGTCTATCAAAAGCTTTTTCCGCATCCAGACTCAGGAGCAGAGCTGGGATGCCCCCCCTATTCGCCACGTCGACCAAATCTATAACCTTTCTGGTGTTATCACCAGCCTGGCGGAGGGGGACAAATCCCACCTGATCTTTATGTACGAGGGAAGGGAGGACCATGTTAAGCCGCAGGGATAGGAGTTTAGTAAACATTTTCAGGTCTGCGTTCAAGAGCGCAATAGGCCTGTAGTTGGCACAGAGGATGGGGTCCTTATCCGGTTTGGGTATCAGAGTGAGAAAGGAGCGTTGCATATCAGGGGGGACCGGGGTAGTCTGCAGGAATGCGTTAAACAATCTGCACATGTACGGGAGCAATAGGGGTAGGAACGCTTTATAATATTCATAGGGCAGGCCATCCGGGCCCAGAGATTTATGAGCCGGTAACGACTTGATGGTTAATTCTATCTCCTCCTCTGTAATGGGCTTATTTAAGGAGGCTAGGTCCTGGGCTCGGATGCAGGGGATCCCGCTGTCCGTCAGGTATTGTTGCATACGTTGGGAGAGCTCCGCCGGCAAGGGATCACTAGGGATGTCGCGACTGTTGTACAGCTCCTCATAGAAGCTCGCAAACGTGTCCACGACCTCCCTAGGGTGGGAGACCACAGTGTTGGCCTTAGTTTTAATCTGATGCGGGGTGGACAGGAGGTTTATATCTCTAAGTTTCCTTGCTAAAAGAGAGTGCGCTTTGTTGCCCCTGTCGTAAAACGTCTGCCTAATCCTCAAGAGGGTCTTTTCCACCCGCGAAGCGCCAGATCCCTAAGAGCCATGTGGAGCTTCGTTATCTTTCGGAGGGTGCGCAATGAGGGGGAGGCTTGCATGTCCCATTCCAATTGCCCGAGCTCCCCTTCCGTTCTCAGTTTAGTGGCCTCGACATCTTTCTTCAACGCTGAAGAAAGGGCCATGCACTTATCGTGGATTACCGCTTTGTGGGCCTCCCACAACGTGGGGAGGGTAACATCAGGGGTTGCATTTTCAGCAAAGTAATATTTCAAGGTCGAGACTAATTCTGCCTGGGAGGGGAGATGTTGCAAGAGGAAAGTGTTCAGCTTCCAATTGTAGGGCCTAACCACCGGGGCACCAAGGTCCAGCGTTAGTAGTATCGGGGCGTGATCCGACCATGAAATTGGCAGGACATGGGCACTCCGGACCGTCCTCAATGTAACATTGTTGGTGTAAAAGTAATCTATGCGGGAGTGCAACTGGTGGGGGGCCGAGTAATAAGTATACTGCCGATCTACCGGGTGGAGGGCACGCCAGGCGTCGAAAAGAGCATATCGCCGGGTCAGTTGGCGAAAAAGTTTGGAGTCTCTAAGTGCTTTAGCCGAGGGCGGCCGGGGCAGCGCCGCCAGGCGGTCCGCAGTAGCTGAATGGGCCAGGTTAAAGTCACCCCCACCACTAGGTAACCGTGGACCGATTTAAACAGTCGCAGCAAGAGTTTAGAGAGAAAACTGTGTTGACGAGTGTTCGGGGCGTATAGGGTACACAGGGTGATCGGTTGGGACCTCCATGTGCCTTTAAGTATCAGGAATCCTCCCCCGGGGTCACTGTAATGATCAAGGTAGGTAAATGGGGCTCCATGACGGATCAGGATGGCCACACCCGCTCTCTTATGGGACCCTGAGGATAGATAGGCGAGAGGGAAATATCTGGAGGCAAAAGCAAAAGAACCCTCCTTATCGAAATGTGTCTCCTGAACCAGGACAATGTCCGCACCCGACTGCCTGAATTCCCGCAGTGCCAGGTGCCGTTTCTTGTTTGAGTTTAAGCCGTGAACATTTAAGGATAAAATTTTAGCCATCAGTCGTGTTAGGGGGGGGGGGGGGGTGTAAGCAAATTCTTACCCGGTCACCGCCTCTCCGGACGACCGCCAGGAGCTTGCTTGTTCCGGTGGAAGGACCCGACAGGATGCGTCTCGACGTCTGCGGACCCCAACACGGTGGGAAGGTAGGGAAGGGAAGGGGGGGAGAGAGATAGAGAAAGAGAAAAGAAGAGAAGGTTAGAACAGCAAACAAAAGAACACATATGAAGTAGGCAATTGTTATACAACAAAACATACAACCACATGAGACCATGAACAGGCAAGTCGCTCAGGTCTAGTCGGATTCCCAGGGGGCCACCAGAACCCGAACCCGAGGGCCGGGTCTGGCGGCCGCATGGGAGTCCAGCTCCCCCCGTCGGACTCTACAAGTGGAGTGGGCGGCTAGAAACGGGAGGGAGCGGAGGAGATGCAAACGTGATACCAATCGCCAGACATCTCCTAGGGTCCCGGATACATTGCCAATGCATCCGGGAGGGGAGGGGGTGACACAAAAACATAAGGAAACCCACTTTCTCAGGTCTCCCACGTGTACCAGCCTAAATGTGACATGTCAATAAGAGGGCACCTAGAGGGGCGGGATGGGGACTCAGGGGGCAGAGCATGCGGGCAGGTTTGTACTGTCCAGACAGCGGTCCGTAGGCCAACCAACAAACAAAACGGGCCTTATTCCCTTTCGCCACTTGGGCAAACGGAATCAAAAAAGAGAAAAAAGTATGAAAAAAATAGATACTGTGCTATGCTTCAGCCATGTCCTTGACGGGCAGATTTTTTTGGCGCTTCCCGGTTTCGAGGGCGTTGTCGGGAGGGGACCTTCTGCCACAGTGATGGAGGAGTGGGCTGGGTAGCCACTAGATCCCAATCCGGCAGCTGGGGAGGGCGAACGCCCAATTCTTCACAGAAGGCGTGGAGGTCTTCAGGATACCGCAAGGACGCCGTCTTGCCTTGGTGTTTAGCTGTGAGGGTGAATGGAAATCCCCAACGGTAAGGGATGGCAGCATCCTGCAAGGTGCGGAGAAGCGACTGGAGAAGTCTACGTTTCTGTAGCGTAAGCCAGAAGAGATCCGGAAAGAGTTGGACTGGTGTGTTCCGAAAGGTCACCACCCGAGCTAGGCGGGCCTGTCTCATTATGTCCTCTTTAATGTGGAACGAAGTGAGTCTGCATATGACATCCCTGGGGCTCGAGGTTGCGTTTTTGGGGCGCAAGGCCTGGTGCGCTCTGTCCATCTCAATGAACTTGGTAGGGGGTTCCCCAAGGAGGTCATTAAATATTTCCTGCAGGATAAATTGTAGATCCTCCGGGCCGTCCGCCTCTGGTATCCCCCTCACCCTTATGTTATGCCTGCGCCCCCTGTTATCCAAGTCCTCCACATGGCGTTGCATGTCCCTCAGGAGCATGCGATGGTCGGCCCCCTGCGTTTTGGTCTTGTGGATCGCTATTTTGGTCTCTTGGATCTCCTCTTCGGCCATCTCCACCCAGTCCGCCAAGTGCTTGAGGCCGGAATGTAGCATTTGTATTTCTGCTCTACATGTGGATTTGACGTCTTCTATCAATTGCTTAAAGTCCTCTTTAGTAGGAAATGCTTGCAGGTAGTGTTGCCATTGCGGATGCATGGGCGGCAGGGATGGGCCTCCCGGGTCGCCCCCGGCTGGTTGCAGGTGAGGTGGCGGCGCAGGTCCGAAACTCCCGGACCCGCTCGCCCGTATAGGTGGGGCAGGTTCGGTGTGTAGATCCCACACCCCCTCCCAGGCAGGTACAGGGGCCGGGGGGGTTGGGCGGCTCCGTTCTTCCTCCCTGCGGCCCGCGGCACAGTCAGTGGGGACCGGGGAGCCACTGCGGTGACATTGTGGGCTGAGAGCCCATGGTGAGGCCAGCCTCTGGGCCTTGGATGGAGGCGACCGGGTCCCTGGGCTTAATCGGGGCCCCCCCACTCCCCCATACCCCTGGCACGACCGGGACAGCGGTTCCCCCGGAGGGGGGAGGGCAGGAAAGTCAGTGTCATCCAGGGATGGGGGGGACCCCACAGAACTGGTGGAGAGGAGGGGGTCTGATGCCGCTCTAAGCAGCCTGGGAAGGGTCACCGTGCACTGTGTTTCCGTCGGGGGGGGAGGGGAGCCGCAATCCAGGTGCTCCTGGCGCCATCCAGACTCCATGCAGCCCCCTGCCTCCCCCCATCCACCCCCTCTGTCAGGGTCCCATTCCGCTGCGGAGCTTGGGGGGGGCTTCTGGCCCCAGCGGTGTAGTCCCTGGCCCCTGGTGGCTGCACATTGCCCCGATGCCTGCGGGGGGACGGACTCGCGGGTGCTAGGCTCGGATGGCGTCACGTCAGGCTTCAGGCCTAGTCCGGCGGCTCGAGGTGGGGCCGGGAGCGGGTATACACTCACCCCTCCAGAAGTCCGATCGGCAGCGCCTGAACCGGGTGGCGCCCCGGGGCCCGTGGAGCGGCCGTTCTGCTGGCTGGATGCCGGGGATGAGGCCCGGGACATCTCCGCGGCCGCGGCCGGCGCCATCTTGGGAGGCCCGCCGGCCGGGAGATCCGTCGGGGAAAAAAAGGCCCAGAGGCCCGTCACAGGTCCCAGAGGGGCCGCGGAGGGTCCCCTGGAGGAGGCAGAGCGGGTAGCCCTCGATCTGCCCATCGGATGGCGGTGGATGGTCCCTCAAGGTGCCGCTGGAGCTGAGCTGGTGGGAGAGCGAATGGCTTAAGCGTCCATTCGCCTCGACTTCCGGTCACGCCCCCTACGCACATCAACTTTAATGGCATCCCAGTCTTAGTCCATAGGTTTCAATATTGAGTTGGCCCACCTTTGCAGCTTTAACAGCTTCAACTCTTCTGTGAAGGCTGTCTACAAGGTTTAGGAGTGTGTCTATGGGAATGTTTAACCATTCTTCTAGAAGAGCATTTGTGAGGTCAGGCGCTGATGTTGGAAGAGAAGGCCTAGCTCACAGTCTCTGCTTTAATTCATCCTAAAGGTGTTCCATCAGGTTGAGGTCAGCACTCTGTGCAGACCAGTCAAGTTCCTCTACCCCACACTTGCTCATTCATGTCTTTATGGACCTTGCTTTGTGCACTGGTGCACAGTGATGTTGGAACAGGAAGTGGCCATCCCCAAACTGTTCCCACAAAGTTGGGAGCATGAAATTGTCCAAAATGTCTTGGTATGCTGACTCCTTAAAAGTTCCCTTAACTGGAACTAAGCATCCAAGCCTAATCCCTGAAAAACAACCCCACACAATAATCCCCCATCCATCAAATGATTTGGACCAGTGCACAAAGCAAGGTTCATAAAGACATGGATGAGTGAGTTTGGGGTGGAGGAACTTGATTGGCCTGCACAGAGTCCTGACCTCGACCCGATAGAGCAACTTTGGGATGAATTAGAGTGGAGACTGCGAGCCAGGCCTTCTTGTTCAACATCAGTGCCTGACCTCACAAATGTGCTTCTGGAAGAGTGGTAAAACATTCCCATAGACACACTCATATCCTAAACCGTATGGACAGCCTTCTGAGAAGAGTTGACGCTGGTAAAGCTGCAAAGTATGGGCCAGCTCAATATTAAACCCTACGGACTAAGACTGGGATGCCATTAAAATTAATGTGTGCGTAAATGCAGATGTCCCAATACTTTTGGTAATATAGTGTATATAAACTGGCACCTTGATCTTCCCGTCGCCACAGTGAAAGAGAAGTACAGAAGACCTTCTCTTATGACAGACCTGGTCAGAGGGAGATCTTTCCCATCTTCCTGTTGACACACACAGCGATAATGCTAATGCAAATGGGGATTCGGGTGTGTCCATGCACATCTGCCATGCTCCATGCGCACACCTATGCACAAAGACATGAGGAGAGGAAGAAGACAGAAGAGAGAGGAGACATGGAGGAAGAACCAGAGGAAGAAGACAGCAGAGCAGCGAGAAGAAACTGGAGAAAGAAGACATCACCGGAGAGAGAAGGACTGAAGGGAGAGGAAATCGTAGGGAGAAGACATGTTGGAGCTACTTAAAAAAAGTACAGCTTTTATTTATTTTTTACTTTTTTTGGGTGAATGATTAGGGGTACAATACCCCATACTCATTAACATTGATGAGGGTCAGGTATGGATTTTATGAGGACAAAAAAAAAGAGGGTTCACCCCCAAAATCCATACCAGAACCTCAGGATCTGGTATTGATTTTAAGGGGGTACACCTTACACCCAGGAAAGGGGAGGCAGTGGAGTGTGCCCTCTTGTTGAACCATACCAGGTTACATGTCCCCAACAGAGGGAGGACACTATTGCTGCCCACCTTTTCCTGGCCACCAAAGTTGAATGCCAGGAAAATTCTCTGATATAAATTTGAAAGGGGGCCCCACACAAAAAAAAGTCTAGAGAAGCAAATCCATTACTACACAATTGTACAGAGCTCTGATGCAGACAATAAGCTCACAGAAGGACAAGTTCATAATTCATGCTTTAGTTAGTCTAGCTAGAAAGGAAACCTGAAACTGCTAGATCACATTTGTTGACGTTGCAATAATATTATAATTTAATAGTTGACTGGCTGGATGTTACTCTTTTGTATGAATCACTTTCTCATGTTCAGCATGCTGTCACAACTAAATTAAAGTGGTTGTAAAGGAAAAAATATTATCTCCTAACTAGCTTCCTTTTACCTAATGCAGTGCTCGTTCACTAACCTCTTCCATCGATTTCCCTTGCAACTGTCCTTTTTTCTTCATTGAAATCCTCACTTCCTGTTACTCTGTATGTAACTACACACCATCAGGCGAGCCGTTCTGCCTGGTGGTGAGTTTGATTGAAAATGTATACTTTGTTTTGTAAGAAAATATACAAAAAACTAAATACTTTGAACAGGGTACATTCCACTCTGTACTGCGACGCAGCGCATTAATACACTACATAACAATACAGTTCCAAGCATACAAATAAATTACATTCATCCTGCGGTATGATGCCTGATGTGTTGCGCAGAGTAATAATACCCCAAAACATCACATCATGCATGATGCCACATTACCCTGAAAGCATTACTAAAACATGTCATAAAAATCAAGTCATACAGTCATAGTCAAAGTCAAATGGCATTTCAATGAGCAACAGGTGTGGTGGGGGTGGAGAAGGTGGGGTAGGGAGGGTAAAAAGAGTTCACAGGCCTGAAGCTTTATTGAACTGCCAAAGGATACATAGTGGTGGGGGAGGGTGGGGGGAAAGGGAAATCTTCAGACCTCCTCTTCCTCCTTAAAGTCCATCAAGTGATAGTCTCTGAGCAGACTGTGAATAAGTCTGCCACAGTCCTCGATGGACATCCTCTCCCTCTGGTGGATGAGGTGCTTTCTGGCACACCAAACAGCGCCCTTAAAGCAACACAGCATCTGGCAGGCACTATCAATGTCCTCCTGTGAATGAGTTCCACAAAAGAGTCTGTTCAGCACACCAAAGTGTGTGCTAGCAGTCTGTGGAACAAAGTCTTTGAGATCAGGTTCCAGAGCCCTCAACAGGCCCTGTGCAAAGGGACACTCCCAGAAAACATGCAGAGCAGTTTCCTCCTGGATGATGCAAAAGGGGCATTGTCTGTATCTGCACAGGTTTCTGGCATGCATGAATGTCCTGAGTGGAAATCCCCCTTGGATTGCCATCCATGCCAGATCTTTGTGCCTGTTGGTGAGTCTCTTTGAAGAAACATTCCTCCAGACCACTTTACAAGTGGCTGAAGGGAGGCCTGGAATAGTCTCAACAATGTCCGATGCTCTAATCAACTTGTGGATAGTTTTTGGCTTCCACAAGTCAGGCTTCACTCCATGTAGCCCCAGCTCCTCAATAAACTTGAAAGTGTCCAAGTAGTACCAAGGAGTGTCCCAGTTGTAGGGGATGGAGCTGTCCCATTTGTCCCATCCAAGGGACCTCCAAAGAGGCAGGAGGAAAAAACGGGACATGGAGTTACCACCAGAGTCTAAAGTTCTATCTACCAAAGTTCTGCGGATGCAGTTACAGGCAAAGAACACCCTCAGTAGAGTGTCGATGTCGGGCACGCCCTTACTGCCCTTGAGGGGTTCCTTGAACATAACCGCCGGCTTTACTCTGTCCATTTTGGAGCTCCAGATGAAGTGAAACACTGCCCTGGTGATGGCCTTGCAGGTGTTAGGCCCAGGCCTGGGCGAGGTACTGCAACACAGGGAGGATCTCGCTGCAGAGTACCAGTGTTTTACCTTCGATGGTGAGTTCTCGGAGGCTTCAAAGTCCAAACTTTTGTCGCATTTTTGTCTTTCTTCCCAGGACTTCAGGGCTGCTCCCTCTGCTCTGAACCAGACCCCAAGAATTTTGATGAAGTCTGCTTTGATGTTGAAGGGCATGGGTGCAGAAGAAGGCGGGAACCACTTTCCGAAGAGCATGACTTCCGACTTCCTGCAGTTGACCTATGCCCCTGAAGCTTGGCTGAAGTCCTCACACATCTGGGCGAGTGTGTCAATGGAGCGCCGGTTGGCACAGAACACCGTCACATCATCCATGTAGAGCGAGCACTTGACCTCCCATCTGTCCGGTCCTGGTGCGGTGATCCCTCTGATCTCTGGGTTCCATCTGATGCTTCGGGCGAAGAGCTCTATGCAACAGATAAAAAGCAGAGGTGAGAGAGGGCAGCCTTGTCTGACCCCAGAAAACACTGGAAAGGAGTCAGTTTTCCAACCGTTCACCAACACCACACTACAAATGTCATTATACATTACATTTACGTATGAACAGAACATTTCCCCAAGACCAAACCTGCGCAGAGCGCTGCACATAAGCTCATGGGAGACACGGGCAAAGGCCTTTGCCTGGTCAAGACTGACCAGGGCCACGTGCACACAGCAGCCATGAATGTACTGGACCGTGTCCTGGAAAAGCGCAATGCTGTCCGCAATCCTGCCACCAGGAATGCCACAAATCTGATCCGGGTGGATGATCTGTCCGATGACAGATTTCATCCTGTTGGCCAGAACTTTGGCGAGGATTTTGTAGTCCACGTTCAGAAGAGAGATCGGACGCCAGTTTTTCAGGTCTGATCTCTCCCCCTTGCGCTTATACAAAATCATCCCCTCCCTCAGGGTCGGAGGCATTCTGCCCTCCACCACCATCTCCTCGTACAGCTCGAGCAGGTACGGGCCCACGAGATCCCACAGCGTTACATAAAGTTCAACTGGGAGACCATCGCAGCCCAGAGTCCTGCCCCGCCTAAAGGATTTAGCGGCAGAGTGCAGCTCCTCCAACACCAAGGGGGCGTGGTGGCCGACGAACCTGCAGGATCAATTGGGTTAGAGATACCTGACAGGAACCTGTCGGCTGCCTGTGTGTCTGTTGTTTTCGGGGAGTAGAGGTCGGTGTAGTAGTCACTGACCACTTGCATCACGGCCTCTTTTCCCTTCTGGAGTGTTCCGGTCTCGTCACGCAGCTCTGATAAGGGTGTGTGTCCTGAGTGGAGTTTCCTGAAAAAGAAAGAGTTACACTTCTCACCTTTCTCAAGATTCTCCACCCTGGCACGGAAGACAATGTGCCTGGATTCTTCCTCAAAGTGCCCTTTCAGGCTCTTCTTGGTGTCCTCCAGGTCCTGCCTAACGTCCCAACCACAGTGGTGGAGGTCCCGCAATCGCTTTTCCTCCGTCCAGGTGGCATAGGCCTCCCGGAGTTCCCCCATCAATTCCTAATTTTCCAGCAGGGTACTATTCAGCTTCCAGGAGCCTGGTCCACGGGCAAAACCCTCGCCCAGGTCACTCTGAAAGTGAATAGCCCTGTGGTCAGAGAAAAAGCAGGGGATCATGGAGAAATCGCGATGCTTGACTGCTCTTGAAGTGAGCACGAAGTCGATCCTGGAACGCACCTATCCATCGGGTCGGCACCATGAGTAGTTCACGGTACCTTTCCCTATGGATCCCACGGCGTCCTGCAGGGAAGCCTCCGAGATCAACTCCCTGAGCAGCCTAGATGTAGCATCAAGTTTTGCGTACATGCTGGAGCTGCGCCCATCCTCCTCTATCGGATAGTTAAAATCACCACCGATTACTACTTCCCTGGTGGTGACGAGTTGGGTCCGCAGGGTCTGGAAAAGTTCCAGCCACTCATTCTTATCTGGGGGGGCGTACACGTTGATGAGCCTAATTGGCTCTTCCACCCACGAGCCGTCTATGACCAGAAGACGGCCACAGACTAGCTCATGGATGGAGTCAACCGTGAAGCGCCCACCCCTGACAAGAATGGCTACCCCTGTAGACTTACAATCACCACCCCCGGACCAGTAGAAGGGACCAAGGGTCCACTGGGAGGTCAGATGAGTGTACCTCCTCAGAGGAGGAAGTGCGCACTCCTGAAGCATGTAGACATCACTCTGCTGAGTGGAAATAAATGTCAGTGCCGCTTGCCTTCTAGATGTATCCTTGATACTCCTCACATTAATGGAAAAGATTGAGATCTCTGCCATAATGAAAAAGGGTATGAGGTCTAGTCAGCAAGGGACCGAACTTACCTCCCCGGAGGGGGGTCTTCCGTTGCTTCCTCTGCTTGTCCTGTGTTCTCGGACAGACCAAGCTCCTCCAGGACAGCCTCCATCATTTTCTGGTTGATGTTGACGTGGTAGTTGAGGGGGAGGTCAGGCACAGGGTCGGCCATGATCTCCTCCTCTCCCCCCACATCCTCATCCTCTTCCTCCTCCTCCCCCGCCGACTTGAGGTCCTGCACTATTGGCTCTGGTCCATTGCTGTTGCGCTGGTCCCGATTGGGCCTTTTAGTGGAGGTGGCGGGTTCCTCTGCTGTTGGACTCGTAGGTTTCCGTTTCCGGCTTCCTGAGGGTCCACTGGTGGGGGTGAGGGTGTGCTGGAGGCAGGGGAAGGGGTCTGGGCTGGGGCCTGGGCAGAGGCGGGGGTAGGGGTGGTGGGGGTGGGCTTACCAGTCGTCTTCCGTGTTTCTTTTTCTTTTTCCGGCTGCTTCTTCCCGGTGCTGGCGGGTGGCTTGCCCTGGATCAGGGCTCCAGCGTAGGACCGGGACTGCTGGGGGCAGTGTTTAAACACGTGCTCGGCCGCTCCGCAGAGGTTGCAGGCTTTGGACCTTGGACAGTCCTTGGTCTCGTGCCCTGGGACCCTACAGAACCTGCAAGCAAGTTCTGTGCAATCCTTACCCATATGTCCGGTGTGGCTACACCTGTTACAGGTGTAGGGTATCCCGGGGTAGTAAAGGATTCCTACGGAGTTGCCCAGGGAGAAGCACGGCTGCAGGTGCTGGATGTCCCCGAAGGGTCCTTCCTGAACTTGCAGAGCACGGACCACTTACCTATCCAGAAGCCATTGGCATCGAGGATTCAGACGGGGTCCTTCACCACGGTGCAGAACCTCTGGAGGTAAGTAGCTATGTCCTTACCTGGGTTATGGGGGCTCCTCATGGACACCGTCACCCACTTTTTCGTTCGCAGCAAACTTACGGAAAGGGGATTCAGGACCACTCGCCTTTACCATATCGCAGTACCTTCTGCAGCCCTGGAACGACACAAACGTTATAAAGAAAATACCTTTTGTGAAGGCCTGCACCGAAAGCGTTTCCGCTTTGCTGAACCCCTGCTCCAGTATCTACTTCTTTACAAAGATCTCTGGGGTCATCTCGAGGACCCTTCCGTCCACCTCCTTCAGCTGCAGCACGACTGTCTGCTTCATCCAAGGCTCTAGGGTAGGGAGCCCGTCTGCAGGGGGGGGAGGGCTTGGCTGGTTGTGAGTGTCATGCTCGCCCCCACCCTTGGACTACAGGACTGCGTCAGGACACTCTCTACGTTGAACATAGAGACACAAGGTCTGTGTGTTAGTGGGCGTGTGCCGTCTCCTTTGGCTTAGTTTCTATACTTCACTGGCCTGCCTTGACTCTACCCCCTTGCTGCCTGGAGATTTGGAATCCTATGCTCGGCTATTGGAAAGTACAGCAGCAACATCAAAACATTTTGTCAAACAACAAGGTAATGTTAAATCAATCCTTATGGTCGCCTAAAAGCCTATAATACAAGTGGAAATTTTAATATTGTCCCCTATGGTAGGTTCATAGTGATCTCTGACCAGGACATAGACAGGAAGGCATCACATGTCCCCTATGGTTGGTTTATAGTGATCTCCAACCAGGATATAAACATATAGTAAAGTCTGTTTAGATCGGTGCCTTCACTATATGCAATCACAAGTATGCATTGTATGTCTACTCCTCCTAGCAAAATACCAACAAAAACAATAAAAGAAAATCTAATATTACAGCTTAGGCAATGTTAAGGGGGAGAGGGCATTTTTTGTTGGTATTTTGAGCATGCATGAGTGCCCCTATTGCAAACAGCTTGCTATGGGGGCACTCATGGGGTGGACCGTCGAGGGACCCAAGAAGAGGAAGATTGGAGCTGTTCTCTGCAAAACCATAGCACAGAGCAGATGAGTATAACATGCTTGTTATTTAAAATAAAAAAATAGACTAGCCTTTACAATCACTTTAAAGTCGTTGTAAAGACAGAAGGTTTTTTATCTTAATGCCTTCTATGCATTAGGATAAAAAGCCTTCTGTGTGCAGCAGCCCCCCCCCCCCCCTTCTGTGTGCAGCAGCCCCCCCAACACTTACCTGAAGTTCCTCTCTGTCCAGCGATGTCCACGGATTTCTTAGCCATCCGAGATTCTCCCTCCTGATTGGCTGGGCCATTGGCTGCTGCTGCTGTCAAGCAAAGTCAGCTAGCCAATCAGGGGAGAGAGGGGGCGGGGCTGGGTCAGGACTCCATGTCTGCATGAACACAGGGAGCTGTGACTCAGTTCAGGAGCCCTCATAGCAAGCTGCTTGCTGTGGGGGCACTGAACAGGAGGGAGGGGCCAGGAGCACCAAAGAGGGACGCGAGAAGAGGAGGATCTGGGCTGCTCTGTGCAAATCCTCTGCAACAGAGCAGGTAAGTACAACATGTTTGTTATTTTTATAGGAAAAAAAATAGACTTTACAATGCTTCACAAGATTTTAACTTTAAGCATTGAAACTAAGGCAACGGTCAATATAAAACAGCACATGTCAACCTTTTCTTGTTAAACAGGTGGTAGGAAAACGTATTTGCCTAATACAAGTGTGATATTATGCTTGAAATCTAGATCTGATACCCTCATATATTTTATCATTTACCATACCATTAGCTGGAAAGTAAATGTCTGGCTTTTTGCCACTGGTAAGATCCAGTTCTGTGGTTACTAGTACCGCAAACCACAGTACGACTAAAGAGCAAGGTTTTGCCATGGGTCAAGGTCAGTGCAGAAAAATAATAACTGAATCTTAAATTGTGGTCCCGGTTAACAAATTATTGAGCAAATATATATTTAATATTAGTAATTATCAGTTAATTAAATCAACATATTGTATAATTTCTAAACACTTATAGAAAATGTTTTTAACATCAGTTATTCAAGAGTTCTTATTCATACGATGGTATATACAGTATAGATAAAATTACATATACCTTGATTTTATTTGCAGGATATCTATTAAAAAAACTGAATGACTAAGCATGTAAAATAACATCAAGAAAACATAAGTTTGGCTTGACACTATTGGCAGGGCTTATGTTCTTCTAACTCTTCTAGGACTTTAGCTACTGAAAGTATCTAACAATTTTAATAGCATGCTATTAACCACCATACAGTGGTGAAACATTCATGACTAGTAAAAAGTGAACTGGCTAAAAATAAGTTTGCATGAATACAAAATCTGAACATTTCTTTAAACCCATCAAGTGAAGTTTGAGAGGAGCAACGCACACAACGAGGAACATCCAATCTGATTGCAAGATCCACACACAGGTGCTATGACTAAGTCTCTCACCGAAACACATCAGATTTTGTTTTATTGTCCCTCCTTTGAAACCAGTCACAAATAAATTGTTATATGGACTTCGGTTTTGCCAGCTCAATCCATCCCTTTGTATTGCTTTAAACCCAATTGAAGTTGTGTTATTTTTATCTGTACTATTTCAGGACTGCAAGATATATATATATATATATATATATATATATATATATATATATATATATATATATACATATATATATATACATATATATATATATATATATATATATATATATATATATATATATATATATATATATATATATATATACATTTTTATAAAGGGCATGGGTAGCTTAGCACTGCAATGTTGGACATACCAATAGGTACAAAAAATTCCAAAAACAGACTTAAAGGGCAAAACTTAAGCTTGCAGATGCACAGAGGAGGAAGCTGGCTTGTGCTTTGTGTTCTGAATAGAATGTGTAAATAAAAGATTACAACGGAGATCCATTGATCTTGATCGATATCCTATCCAGTTTAGAAATGTGTTTACACATATTTTGCTGTCAGCCAGGATCAGTATAACGAGGAACTGGAAAAATCCTGATCCCCCTTCCATAAAAGAAGTGATAGAATCGACTCAAACTCATTACATTTATGAATCAATTCTAGCTCTTCGGCCTCACCATAAAAGAACATACTCATAAAATATGGCAGCCTTGGTTAAAATGGGCTAGTCCCCAAAACATTGCACGAGTTCTTTGTTCCTAGATAACTTGAATTAAAAAATGACTTACCCCGCTCTAATATTATAATCTTTGTTTTGTATCTATTAAATGACAGGTTACTATTACTATCCCGAAAACAGTTTAGGACCCATAGGGGTGTTTGGGAATATATTTAGGTTCATCATCTTTGAATTACTTGAATTGGTAGTATATAAATATATGAAGATAATATTTATATTACTTTTGATGTATTAATAACCTCCCGATCGTTATCTTTATTATCCCTATTATAATTGAGATAATTAATATGGTTTTCTTTATATTATAATTTTTATTATTTTTGGATACTATTATCTATGTATCTAAATACTGTAACTAATTTGTTATTTAGTCATAATTTCTGTCATTTGTCTTGATAAAAAATTAAACTTTAATAAAAACTATTGATTAAAAAGATTACAATGGAGTGGAACGCATAACACATGGATATATCACTTCTTGTTCCTTTTAATATCCTTGTGTTAGGTCAAACACATGGTAAAATGTCAGTAATAACCTAACACTAATTAACGAGGGTGTGTGCATGGAAGGCAGAATAAACAGTGTAAAGATCCTCATTTTATGATCTGCCTACAAGCTTCATTTAGCCAGAAGAAGTGATCCATGCTGTGTAAAAAGCATAACACACTTAAGAAACAAAAACCACGTATACGCCCATTATATATTCTTATAGCTGACCTCTGGGAAATTTAAAAATTATTCCTTGCAGTGGGGCTTCCAGTGATGACTGGCTTATTAGGCATTTCTCCTGAAATGTTTTGATGAAAACCATGGACATTGTGGAATCAAATCGAATCGTTGAAAGGATAACCGTAATTGTATTGAAACGTGAGACCAGTGAAGATGCACACCTCTGTTGTCCACTTCACTGCCCGGCTGGGAATCAAGTAGTACATTCCAAGTAAAAGGGTCAGATATAGAGTGAAGCTGTACAAGCTATGTGAAAGAGCCACAGGATATGTGTATGCCTTCCGCACATATGAAAGCAAAGATTCCCAGCTTCATTCCCCTACCTACATTGTGCTTGTACAAAAACATACATCAGCAAAAGTGGAAACATTTTCTTGGACCTGGCATTTCCACTAGTCACAAGTCTTTTCACTTCTACATGAGTCTGCCCCTTTTCTGCCATCTGTACCTCCAGAAAGCCTTGATCTGCAGTACAACACAAACAAACAGGAAGGACTTCCTACAAAGTCTGGTGACCACAAGGTTACAAAGGGAGAATCGGCGAGTTTGAGGAATAAAAAGGTGTTGGCCGTGAAGTAGAGACATGTACACGTCTTGTCCTCCATCCACAATGATGCCTCACTGAAAATTTATGGAAGACATGGTCCCATCCAAAAGCTTGAGTGTATTTATGATTATAATCGCTTCATGGGGGGGGTGGATTTCAATTTTCCCTTTTCATTTGGCCATTTATGATCTGTATGTCACCTACCACAAGTCCACAGAAAGACCCACCACCTTTCTCAAATTTATAGAAGATGTTGTCACTGTCCTGATCTACCAGCAAGGATCTCCACCAGAAAGCATTTGCTCTGATTCTGTGGGCAGACTTCATGAGCGACATTTTCCAGAGAACATTCCACCCATTGAAGCAGGCCCGAAAATGCCCCAAAAAATGTTGCGTATGCAGCAGAGGGGGAATTAGGAGAGACTCCAGTTTCCCAAATGTCTTTCTCAACCAGGCCTAGGCATCAGAGACTGCTTCCGCAAATATCACACATCCAACAAAGACTCACCGTTCATGTGCTTGACCCCTACCTGTGCTGACGGAACAGAGGAAGGGAGGGGAATGGAGACGCATGCTGAGAAGCCCTCCTGGAAAGGAGGGACAAACTTGATGCCGATGCCATTCATGGATGGCTAGGAGGCCATGCACAATAAAGGGGAAAAATGTTGGTGTGTCATTTAAAGATGAGAAAGTAAAGGACGTGGAAATGAAAAAATATAGGTAGAATAAAAAAAATAAAAAAAGTGAGTGTGAGTGAGCCTAATGACATTGTGAGTGTAATTGTTTTTTAAATGTATAAGGCCGCGTACACACGAGCGGACTTTTCGACATCCAAAGTCCGACGGACTGAGTCCGTCAGACTATTCGATCGTGTGTGGGCTGCAACGGACTTTAGCTTCGCTAAAGTCTGACGGACTTTAGAAATGAAGCATGCTTCAAATTTTCCCGACGGAACTCCGCCGGACCCGGTCCCCTTCGAAAAATCCGCTCGTGTGTATGCTACTCCGACGGACTAAAACCGACGCTAGGGCAGCTATTGGCTACTGGCTATGAACTTCCTTATTCAAATCCAGTCGTACGTCATCACGTTCGACTCCGTCGGAGTTTGGTGTGATGGTGTGTGTCCAAGTCCGTTCGGTCGAAAAGTCCGCCAGAACTCCGTCGGAACTCCGTCGGAACTCCGGCGGAACTCCTTTGGAGGTCTGTCGGACATAAGTCCTCTCGTGTGTACGGGGCATTAAATATAAAAATATGAAATATGTGAGTGTAATAAAAATATGAAAATGATATAATAAAAAATTATGAAAATATGATAGGAGGTGAAGGTAAATAATGGGGAAAAAATACATACAGCCCAAAACCTGAGAGTCCCAATGACATCGCAGCTCCTGGTACATGGGACCAAAGCGGGTCCAGGCATTGACTATAAAAACAAATGGAGAACCACAGGGATAAAAAGAAGTTGGTAATATATGTATTGAAAAGTTAACCCTTTAAAGAAATGCTATTTCCAATTACCGAAAAACCAACCAATAATATAATTACATATGCATACAATGGTACAAAACATGCATTGTGGATCAACATAATATCATAAACATATACAGTTTACATAGGTAAGAAAGGTTGAAAAAGAAGTGGAGTCGTTTAACCCTGGGGGAAAGTGACTTTCAGGGAATATATCCATCTCATCTCCTTCTGTAATATTTGATCCCATGTGGGTAGCGAGGGATGTGTTCAAGAGCTAAAAGATTAAAGGTGAAGGGACCATACTTATGGTCTATTGCTCCATGACGACCAAGGGGTTAATACAAGTCCCCAATTTCTATGGCATTAGTGTGGTATTCTATGGCAGAATTCACAAATCGCCTATCCGAAGTAGAACGACCCACACCCACAACTAAACAGGTAAACCCCAGCTTGTGTATGACAATTTATAAAATGCCTCGGGTGTAACTTTTTTCCATTAGGAAGAACATTCTTGCTAGTATTAATGAATTTGCATTAATCACAGTTGCCACATCTGAAGGTACCCGGGCTAGGTTTCTAATGCTAACCTGTTGGCCTATATATTGACTATGGACAAGCTTGTCTCTAAGAGAAGGTGCCTGAGGGAATATAACACTGGGCAGAGGAGTTTCTTGATTCTTCCTCAAAGACATAACTATCTGAAAAGTTGCATTTGAGTCTTAAGTACTAACTGTATGGAATTGAATGAATCAAAGGTACTGGTTGGGCACTGCTAGCATTTAAAATAGTGTTGCCCGCTGTGGACTTGTGAAACAAGGTACTTAAAAGGGACCCATTAGAATTTTTTTTGACAGTAATATCTAAGAACGGGACGGCCAGCTGATGACAGGACATGGTAAACTGCAAATTACAGGTATTGGAGTTTAAACAGGTAAGACATTGGTCGAGGAGGGTATTATCTCCATCCCAAATCATGAAGATGTTGTTGATGTACCTGTGCCACGAGAGTATGTGGCACAGGTACAGTACATCGCAAGATCTTCACGCGGGAATAGGAGAGGCGTGCAGCATGTGCCCAGGGCCACACCCTGCACCTGGAGGTTACCTATAGGTAACCTATAGTTACATATAGTTACATAGTAGATGAGGTTGAAAAAAGACACGTCCATCAAGTCCAACCTATGTGTGTGATAGTCAGTATGTCAGTATTACATTGTATATCCGTGTACTTTGCGGTTGTTCAGGGGCTTACCTAATAGTTTTTTGAAACTATCGATTCCCCCCCCCCCCCCCCCACTGAAACCACCGCCTGTGAAAGGGAATTTCACATCTTTGCCAGTCTTACAATAAAGAACCCTCTACGCAGTTTAAGGTTAAACCTCTTTTCTTCTAATTTTAATGAGTGGCCACGCATCTTATTGGACTACCTTCCGCAAAAAAAGTTTTATCCCTATTGCAGAGTAACCAGTAAGGTATTTGTACATTTAAATCATATCCCCTCTCAGACATCTCTTCTCCAGAGAGAATAAGTTCAATGCTCGCAATCTTTCTTCATAACTAATATCCTCCAGACCCTTTATTAGTTTTGTTGCTCTTCTTTGTACTCACTCCATTTCTAGTACATCCTTCCTGAGGACTGAAGCCCAGAACTGGACAGCATACTCCAGGTGAGGCCGGACCAAAGTCTTGTAGAGTGAATTATTACTTTATCCCTGTAGTTAATCCCCTTCTTAATGCATGCCAATATTCTTTTTGCCGTGTTAGCAGCAGATTGGCATCACATGCCATTGCTGAGCCTATCCTCTAATAGGACCACCAGGTCCTTTTCCATCCTAGATTCCCTATGAGAGGTTCTCCCCCTAGCGATTAGATTGCATTCGTATTTTTGACACCCAAATGCATTATTTTACATTTTTCTACATTAAACCTCATTTGCCATGTAGTTGCCCACCCCATTAATTCGTTAAGATCTTCTTGCAAGGTTTCCACATCCTGTGGAGAAGTTATTGCCCTGCTTAGCTTAGTGTTGTCTGCAAATACAGAGATTTAACTGTTTACCCCATCCTCCAGGTTGTTTATGAACAAATTAAACAGGATTGGTCCATGCACAGAACCCTGGGGACCCTAGTTCCATCTGAACCTACTCTTGTAGCCAGTTCTCAATCCATGTACTCATCTTATGGTCCATGCCAACAGACCTAACTTTGTACAGTAAACATTTATGGGGAACTGTGTCAAATGCTTTTGCAAAATCCAGATACACCACGTCTATGTGCCTTCCTTTATCTAGATGGCAGCTCACCTCCTCATAGAAGGTTAATAGATTGGTTTGGCAAGAATTATTCTTCATGAATCCATGCTGATTACTGCTAATGATACCGTTCTCATTACTAAAATCCTGTGTATGGTCCCTTATCATCCCCTCCAGGAGCTTGCATACTATTGATGTTAGGCTAACTGGTCTTTAATTCCCAGGGATGTTTTTTGGCCCTTTTTTTAAATATTGGTGCTACATTGGAGAAAAGCCAATCAGCTGGTACCATTCCAGTCAGTAGACTGTCAGTAAAAATTAAGAACAATGGCCTGCCAATTACATGACTGAGTTCCCTAAATACCCTCGGGTGCAAGCCACCTGGTCCCAGTGATTTATTAATGTTACATTTCCCAAGTCTATTTCTAATTCTGTCCTCTGTTAGCCATGAGGGTGCTTCCTGTTATGTGTCATGAGGACAAACACTGCAATTTTGGTTACTGAAGCCCCAATTCCAAATACATTCAATACCTTCGCCATCTCCCCATCATTTGTAACTGGTTGTCCTTCCTCATTCTTTATGGCGCCAATATGGTCTTTCCCCCCTTTTTTACTGTTTATATGTTTAAAGAATTTCTTGGGATTTTTTTTCTCCTCTATGTGTCTTTCATTTTATGTCTTAGCCGCCCTAATTGCACCCTTACATATCTTGTTGCAATCTTTGAAAATTCTGAATGCTGACTATCCATGAGTCCGATGTTTGAGTCGAATGAAAATACAACTCGAACATCAGGTGTTCGTCCGTTCGCTGAACAGTGAACAATATGCAGCGTTCGTGGCAAATTCGAAAGCCGTGGAACGCCGTTAAAGTCTATGGGCCACTAACATGAAAAACCAAAAGTGCTAATTTTAAAGGCTTATATGCAAGTTATTGCCATAAAAAGTGTTTGGGGACCCGGTTTCTGTCCCAGGGGACATGTATCAATGCAAAAAAAGTTTTAAAAATGTCTTTTTTTTTCAGGAGCAGTGATTCTAATAATGCTTAAAGTGAAAAAATAAAAATGAAATAGTTCTTTAAATATTGTGGCTGGGGTGTCCTTAGTATGCCTGTAAAGTAGCGCATCTTTCCCATGTTTAGAATAGTACCACAGCAAAATTACATTTCTAAAGGAAAAAGAATGAACTAAAACTGCTTGCAGCTGTAATTTATTGTCGGGGTCCCAGCAATATACATAAAAATCATTGAACAAAATGGCATGGGTTCCCTCCAGACCATTACCACGCCCTTTGGGTCTGGTATGGATATTAAGGGGAACCCCGCACCAAAATGTAAAAAAGAAAAAAAAAGGGGGGGTGAGAAAGCGTACCAGGCCACATGCCCTCAACATGGGGAGGATGCTTTGGGGTCCTCCCAAAACACCTTTCCCTATGTTGATGGGGACAAGGGCCTCTTCCCCACAACCCTTGCCTGATGATTGTGGGGGTCTGCGGGTGGGGGGGGGTATTGGAATCCAGAAGCCCCCTTTAACAAGGGTACCCCCAGATCCCATCCCCCCATGTGAATGGGTATCAGGTACATTGTACCCCTACACATTCACCAAACATGTCAAAATGGTAAAAATTACAGTAGACAATTTGGGACAATTCTCTGTCTTCGAGCTGGAGGGTGACAGATGCAGCATTGGTCCAATGCTGCATCCACCTAGGTGAGTATTTTTATTTTTTTATGAATCTCAAATGTCTGTTTTAAGGACTGATTTTAAGATTTCAAACAACTACTCTGCAGCTTTGGTTGTGTTCTGCAGTTTAGCAACCCATGACTTATACTATATAGACATCTTTCACCTTAATGACCTTGCCTTCACATGACAGCATAACGGTTGCAATAGGAGAAAACACACAGTTTGTGGCATCTTGCCATAACAGTTTAATCTTGTTAATGTTTATGGAACCACAAGAAACTTTATCTGGTGTACTGGCTTTTACTAAGCGACATTCAGTAACGGACTTGTTGAAAATTTAATTCTAAGAATGAGTCATGTACATTTAGCAGCCCAGTAACATCTTGGGAGGCTGTTGAGAGAATATTCCTTTCTTTAAAGCTTTGACACATTACTTAGATACTGATTTTCAGAAGTACATTTGTTAAAAAAAAAAAAGAAAAAAGAAAACAGCAGGAGAAATGCATACAATTATTATCAACACTATAATTGCATTTATTGGTAAGAAATAAACCAAACATATTACTCACAACCATTTTCCATTTAAACCCATCCAAGAAAATGCATATTATTCACTCTCACTCAGTTGTGAGTGCCTGTTGGAACTCTGTCACCTTGTTTAAATGCTCTCATATGATAGCCTCATGATCTGAAATAATGAATGCAAAACTCATCTGACATTAGTCTGCAGACTCTATTCTGAGCTGCCAAAAGAAAATGGTTAACAACTATATGGATTCCTCATCCTTTCCATGAAGGTTCCTTTGCATAAAAAACATATACTCTAGTAAAAATGCTTCTCTTCACTTCAAGGCTGGGAATTATTGGGAGAAATGAATGTTCTTTTAAAAATATGGCAAATATAATATACAGAAAGTCCATTACTTGTAAACAACAATGAGTTCCATTCCAGGAGCTTGTTTGTTAGTTCAGCTTGTTTGCAAGTCCAACAAAAATCAGCGCTTGCAGACATAGGCTACGAGCGATGATCATTGTGTTCTGGAACACAAAGGCACAGCATGACAGAACGCTACACCAACATTGTTTGTGTTGGTACAGTGATCTTTCAGGTTTTTTTTTTTGTTGAGCCTGCTGATTTGAATGATAAAAAAGTGAGTGTGTGTACCCAGCTTTATAGCATTGGACATGGGAACATGTTTGCAAGTTAAATGTTCATATGTAGGGGACTTACTATACAGTTGTCCATGGAAGGTGAGCTATTTTAGGACACTCTTTCCATACAGGAAATTAATGTTATCTGTGGGGACCAAAGATTCTGACATTTACCTAAATTTACATAAAGTATATCTGAAAAGTTTTAATGGGACATTCTAAGCGTAAAAACACATAGGCCGCGTACACACGGGCGGACTGTTCGCCCAACTTTGTCCGCTGAACAGTGTTTCAGCGGACAGTCCGCTCGTGTGTGGGCTTCAGCGGACAGTTTCAGCGGACAGTCTGACGAACAAAGTTTTTCGGAATTCCCGTAAGACAGTCCGCTGAAACTTGGTTTGAGCGGACAGTCCGCTCGTGTGTAGGCTTGTTCGTCAAACTAAGTTCCGCGCATGCTCAGAAAGGATTTACACGCCGAAGGTTGCATTGCAGTGTATAGGACGTCGTTTTTGTAGTCCCGTCGTACGTGCCGTTCACGTCATCGCGCACGCTTTCAGCTGACTGTTCGTTCATCGTGTGTGGTCAAGTCCGCTCATGCAAATTTTGAGCGGACTGTTTGTCGGATTGTTTGACAAACTAAGTTGGGCGAACAGTCCGCCCGTGTGTACGCGGCCTTAGAAATATAGAAAAATATATATTTTAATACATTTTTAAAACATGTGAATATATAGAATAGATATTCCAAAGAATACATCGCAAAGTGCATATAGATATTTGCAATGCTGACCCCAATCAGGAATAGTCCATAAAATAACATTTACAATAATATGGTATAATATAGTGACACACGCAGCAGTTTGTTAAGTGTATTTGCATCAAAACATGATCAGTCCATGGAGCTTGAGAAATAGCTGAAAAAAAAGAAGATAACAAAGACATCTATTCGTCATCTGATGAAAAGCCTGCTTGAGACACTTCCAAACAAAATGGCCAGCTGGGCTCAAAGAAGAACTCTGGGATTGTTTTTCATTTTCCCATGAAGTGGGGCTGTGTCTACACTGCATGAGTTAACTGCTCATTTTGCTCAGGGGCGCAAGGAAAAGCTATACTTACCCAATCTTTCGATCCTCCAGAAAACCAAGCTCCCCCATGTCCATCAATGGACTGTTCCTGCCATCCTAACATCCAGAGCCAGTCTATGGGTGTGATGATGTCAGGAATAGGGATGAGCCGAACACCCCCCAGTTCAGTTCGCACCAGAACCTGCAAACGGACCAAAAATGTTGCGCAAACTTTAGGACCCCATTAAAGTCTATGGGACTTGACCGTTCAAAATCAAAAGTTATCGTCCTAAAAAGGGTTTGGGGACCTGGCTCCTGCCCCAGGGGACATGTATCAATGCAAAAAACTGCCATTTTTCGGGAGCACTGATTTTAACCACTTCCCGACCAGCGCACGACGATGTACGTCGACAGCATGGCACGGGCAGGCATATTGGCGTACATGTACGTCCAATATTCGTTGCCGCCGTGCCATCGGGAGCGCGCCGCCGGCGGCGCGCTCCCGCGCTGGTCGGGACCCCCGTGAGTCCGGTCGCGGGACCCGCGGACTCGATCACCGCGGGCATCCCCGCGATCGTCTCACGGAGCGGCGGAAGTGAGGAAATGCTGTATAAACAACATTTTCTCATTCTGCCTAGCAACTAGTGACGCTGATCTCTGCTCCATGTGATTGGAGCAGAGATCAGTGTACACTAAATGAAAGCCCAACCCCCCCACAGTTAGTAACACTCCCCTAGGAACACTTAACCCCTACACTGCCACCCACTGGTTAACCCTTTCACTGCCAGTGTCATTTACACAGGAATCACTGCATTTATATAGCAGTGATTACTGTATAAATGACAATGGTCCCAAAAATGTGTCAAAAATGTCCGATGGGTCCCCGACAATGTCGCAGTCACAATAAAAATCGCAGATCGCCGCCATTACTAGTAAAAAAAAAAATAATAAAAAATTATTAATAAAAATGCTATAAAACTATCCCTATTTTGTAAACGCTATAACTTTTGCGCAAACCAATCAATAATCGCTTATTGCGATTTTTTTGACCAAAAATATGTAGACGAATACGTATTGGCCTAAATTGAGGGAAAAAAATGTTTTTTTATATATTTTTGGGGGATATTTATTATAACAAAAAGTAAAAAATAATGACCACTTTTTGCGATTTGGCACTGCGTCGCTTTAACTGACAATTGCGTGGTCGTGCGACGTGGCTCCCAAACAAAATTGACGTCCCTTTTTCCCACAAATAGAGCTTTCTTTTGGTTGTATTTGATCACCCCTGCGGTTTTTATTTTTTGCGCTATAAACAAAAATAGAGCGACAATTTTGAAAAAAACGCATCATTTTTTACTTTTTGTCATAATAAATATTCCCCAAAAAAAAACATTTTTTCCCTCAGTTTAAGCCGATACGTATTCTTCTACATATTTTTGGTAAAATAAATTGCAATAAGCGATTATTGATTGGTTTGCGCAAAAGTTATAGCGTTTACAAAATAGGGATAGCTTTATGGCATTTTTATTAATAATTTTTTTTTTTTTTTTTTACTACTAATGGCGGCGATCAGCGATTTCTATTGTGACTGCAACATTGCGGCGGACACATCGGACATTTTTGACTCATTTTTGGGACCATTGTCAGTTATACAGCAATCACTGCTATATAAATGCAGTGATTCCTGTGTAAATGACACTGGCAGTGAAGGCGTTAACCAGTGGGTGGCAGTGTAGGGGGTAAGTGTTCCTAGGGGTGTGTTACTAACTGTTGGGGGCTGGGCTTTCATTTAGTGAACACTGATCTCTGCTCCAATCACATGGAGCAGAGATCAGCGTCACTAGTTGCTAGGCAGCATGGGAAAATGCTGTTTACGCGGCATTTCCTCCATTCAGCCGTCCCGCGAGACGATCGCGGGTATGCCCGCGGAGATCGACTCCGCGGGACCCGTGACCGGAATCACGTGGGTTCCGACTGGCACGCGAGCGTGCCGCCGCCAGTGCGCTCGCGATGGCAGGGCGGTATTGAAGATTGGACATACCTGTACGCCAATATGCCTGCCCATGCCATTCTGCCGACGTACATCGGCGTGCGCTGGTCGGGAACTGGTTAAACTGGGGCAGAAAAATTGGGCCTTAGGCACTGGTGCCACAACACTGCAACACCTTACAGAAACTGTAGTTGGAGAGCAGGAATGAGCCCGACTGCAAAGTATTGCATCAAAAATGTAATTACACACCCCTGTTAAACAGGGGCTGAAAAATTGGGCCTTAGGCACTGGTGCTGGTGCCACGACACTGCAACCCCTCACAAATACATAAAGTTGGAGCGCAGGAATGAGCCCTGCTGCAAAGTATTGCATCAAAAATTGTAATTACACGCCCCTGTTAAACAGGGGCTGAAAAATTGGGCCTTAGCCACTGGTGGCAGTGCCCAGAACCAAAAATCTTCTATCAGCAGGATCATTGAGAAGGAAGAGGATAGTCAGTCAGCATAACAGGATAGTCACTCAGCATCAGCATAGGCAGTCTTGAAGGGATGTGACATTTAAAAAAATTATTTGGTTATATCAGCTTCAGTTGCTTGGTAGCTGGTGGTGATCCAAGACTGATTCATCTTTATGAAGGTCAGTCAATCAACCAAGTCGGTGGACAGGCGCACCCTGTGATCGGTTACAAAGCTTCCAGAAGCACTGAATGTGCATTCCAAAAGAACGCTGGATGCAGGACAGGCCAGTAGCTCAACTGTATACGGTGCAAGCTCTGGCCAGTGATCCATCCTCAAGACCCAGTAACCCAGAGGATTTTCGGTGGGAAAGGTGTCCAAGCCCGATCTTGCCCCTAGGTATTCAGGCACCATGTAAATCAGACGCTGGTGATGGTTGCTGGAACCGATTATACCTTGGGGCTGCGGACTAAAAAATTGTCTGAACGCATCAGTCAGATGGCCACCTTCTCCACCGCTCCTTCTGTGACTGACCGAAGCCTCAGCAACATGTTGTCCAGGACCAGGAATTTGTAACCTCCCAGTCTCTGGGAACGCATTGCACAGACCTTTCTGCAAGGCCTCCCGAAGATGTCTCATTCTCTGCTCCCTCTGTGACAGCAAGATAAGGTCTGCAACCTTACTCTTGTACCGTGGATCAAAGAGTGTTGCCAGCCAGTAATGATCCCTCTCCTTGTTCCGCTGAATACGAGGATTCTTCCGCAGGCTTGGCAGGATCAGGGAGGCTATGCAGCGTAGGTTAGCTGAGGCATTCGGTTCAGAGTCTTCTGGGTCACTAAGGACGACATGATCCGCAGCCACCTCCTCCCAGCCACTTACAAATCCACAGGTTTCTTGGGAATATAAATGATCCCTAAAAGCCTGCTGCTGATGCTGAGTGCCAGGCTCCACCTCCATGCTGACACAATCCTCCCCTTCCTCTTCCTGTGTGAACGGCGGGCCAGCAGTAACACTGTCTGCATAAAGGGGGCCTTGAGAGGCAAGGAAGTCCTCCTCTTCCTGCCTCTGTTCTGCCTCAAGTGCCCTGTCCATTATTCCACGCAGCGTGTGCTTCAACAGGTGGACAAGAGGTACAGTGTCACTGATGCATGCACTGTCACTGCTCACCATCCTTGTGGCCTCCTCAAATGGTGACAGGACAGTGCATGCATCCCTGATCATGGCCCACTGGCGTGGGGAAGAAAAACTAGCTCCCCGACCCTGTCCTGGTGCCGTAGTCACACAGGTACTCATTGATGGCTCTCTGCTGTGTGTGCAGCTGCTGCAGCATGGCCAACGTTGAGTTCAACCTGGTGAGCATGTCACAGATTAGGTGGTTCTTGGGCAGGTTCAATTCCTTTTGGTGGTCAGCCAGTTGAGCATTGCCATTAAATGCACACAGACTTTCCTAGCCTGCCCCAGGACATCCTGTAAGCCCGAGCACCTGCCCAAGAACCGCTGCAACACCAAGTTAAGGATATGAACCACACAAGGCACATGGGTCAGTTGTCCCTGTCAGGGGGTGGAGAGGAGGTTGGTGCCATTGTCGCAAACCACCATTCCTGGCTTTGCTAAAGCTGGCATGGCATCAACCACCTCTCAGCCTGCCCCTGCAGAGATGACAGAATCTCTGCTCCAGTGTGGCTCCTATCCCCCAAGCACACCAGCGCAAGCATGGAATGGCATATTTTTGCCTGCATAGTTGCATAGCCCCTTGAACGCCTATGAAGCACCACTGGTTCCGAGGACAAAGCACAGGAAGAGGCCATGAAGACAGAAGAAGAGGAGGAGGTGGAGGAGAGAGGTGTGTCACAATCACCAGTAGTAGTATTTTGGAGGTGTGGTGGTAGAACAACCTCCAACACTACTGCACCTTGTCCTGCAACCTTCCCAGCTGCCAGAAGAGTCACCCAATGCATTGTGAAAGATAGGTAATGTCCCTGCCCATGCCTGCTGGACCATGAGTAAGCGGTAATATGCACCATACCGCTGACCGCCCTGTTCAGCGAGGCCAAGACATTGCCTTCCACATGCCAGTAAAGAGCCAGTCTACCAACTGAAAAGGCAGTAGTTGAAGTGCTAGCAATTTAGCCAAGCTAGCATTCAACTGCTGGGCATGTGGATGGCTGGGAGTGAACTTCTTTTGACGGTAAAGCAGCTGGGACAGGGAAATTTGCCAGGCACAATCGGATATTGGTGTACCGATAGCGGATTGCCCGCAAGTAGTTCCTCTCAGTGCAGGTTTCAGAGAGGACTGAAGGTATAGTGGAGTTGGAGATCCCAGCTGATGAGGAGCAAGGAGAGGTCCAGTTTGTTCTTTGTTGTGGGTCTTTTAGGTACACTTGCCAACGAACTGCATGGCAGGTCGACATATGTCTGGTCAAGCATGTGGTGCCCAAGCGGCTGATGTTTTGGCCATGCAAGATACGCTTGAGACATATCTTGCAAATATCAGTGGTGCGTTCTGATGCACTCATCTCAAAAAAAGCCCACACCAAAGAACTCCACAGACGGAGCTCTGTGGTGTGATGCAGTCGGTGTGCTGCCCTTAAGCTGGCCCCTGGAGGACATCCTGCCTCGTCGGAGATGTGCCTCCTCCTCTCTATCAGGCACCCACATGGAGTCAGTGAACTCATCATCCCCTCCCTCCTCATCACTGGAGCAAACCTGGCAGTATGCTGCAGCTGGGGGAACATGTCAGGAACCATGAAACAGACAGAGACAGAAGTACAATCATATCACACTTGTTTATTAATAAAAATAAAAAGTTAAATAGAAAAAAGCGTAGTCAAGCATAGCCCCAGTAGCCAGATTGGGTAGTCAGCCAGTCCAAAGTTCATAAACCAGATCGGGTAAACAGCCAGTCCAGACATAAGGGATCCAAGGAGAGCAACTGCAAGCAGGATAGAAGCCAGGAGGGATGTCAGCAAGCCAGTCTCGAAACAAACAGCAGGAGATGGTTCCTAGTGATGTGACCACACAAAGGCAAAGGAAAGAGTGAGCTGGAAGGCTTTAAATAGGCAGGTCAGACGAGCATCATTGGGAACAGCTGGTAACTGTGGAAAGAGAAGAGAGCTGGCAATTAGCCGACAGCTGAGCGGTCGGCCCAGAGGAGGAAGGGCTAAGCCAGCCCTCACAGAACATGATTGCCAGATTGCTGTCCTTCTTGGTATCATCATCAGAGCCTTCAAAACGCTGGGCATTCTCATGGAGCATGTACCTAACACTGTGCTCAGTTCAGGGGACTCCTTAGGAGGATATGGTGGGGCTAGGGAGTGACTGATGCCATTGACATGAGGGAAGAGGCCACATTGGCAGATGCTTTGCCAGTACCCTGAGCCTGGGTGAGAGAGGATGTCCCATGGCCACATGCTGATGAGGATGCACTGTGTCCACGACCAGCACTGTTGCCTCTAGACACAGAGCCTGCTTGCCCTCTTTTATTGGCTCGTGACTGTCTGCCTCTCCTTATTGGCCTTCCAGACATACTTATGACCTGAAGGGAGATGTAGCTGCACAAAGCTGGCATGTATATACTGATTATACTGCAGCTAGCAGAATCAACTGCCTGCCTGTAGCATTATTACTATGAGAACACCAGCAATTGGGGTAGCCTTAGGTGTACACTGTGCAGATGCCACAATACACCAACTGTAATTGCTGCAGCTGCCTGCCTGCGGTATAGGATCAGCAGAACACCAGCAATTGAGGTAGCTTTAGGCGCACACTGTGCAGATGGCACAATACACTCACTGTAATTACTGCAGATGCCTGTTTGTGGTATAGGATCTGAAGAACACCAGCAATTGGGGTAGCTTTAGGTGTACACTGTGTAGGTGGCACAATACACCGATTGTAATTGCAACATCTTCAAAGGAAATTCAGACACTGTCTCTCCGGCTATCTCTCTCTCTCTTAGCCAACGCAACACAGTATGCAAGGCCGCCGCGCAGGCGGCCTTATATAGTGTGGGGCGTGTACTAAACCCCCTGAGCCATAATTGGTCACAGGCATCCTGCCTGTGGCCAATTATGGCTCTCTTCACTGACGGCGCTGTGTTTGGCCAAGAATGCGGGTCATAGTGCATGCTTGGCCAATCATCAGCCAGCAATACACTGCGATGCTGCAGTGAATTATGGGCCACGAGCGCCACTCGAATTTGCCGCAAACAGCCCATAATGTTCAGATTTTGCCGAAAGGGCGAACAGACAATGTTCGAGTTGAGCATGGGTTCGACTCGAACATGCAGCTCATCCCTAGTCAGGACAGTCCATTCACAAGGCTGCTAGCGTGCGGGGGCAGGGGACAGGTGCAGCAGCCACTTGTCTTGTGCCCGGAGGATAGGTTGATTAGGTAAGTATATCTCCATGCTGCAATCTCCTAGACAAAAATGAGCAGTTAACCCGTGCAGTGCGGGCACAGTCCCACTGCACAGGAAATAAAAATCTCTTCTTTAAGAGACACTGCTAAAAGTAAAACATAAACAGCAGCAAAGAAAAAATAATCTCCTGTTGGGAGGCCTCAGCAACTACTGTACATCATTATTTAGTAGAAGTATATTCTTTAACCAGTAGATGGTAGTGTTTATAGGTCTGGAACTGCATCTATGGTATACTATTTGTCTTTTCTCTGTGATAAAGTTCCTGTATTTTGTTTGTAGTTAAGCAGCAATGCCTATGTGTACTGTGCACTGTCTGTTGTCTGTTCTGTAGGACTATATACTGAATTTCAAACAAGTTATGGGCCCAGGCATAGCCCATGCACCCATCCAGAGAAAAGCTGGAAAAATGGCCCCACCAAGTATGCCAAAATCAGCATCCGTCTCCAAGCCACCAAGTATGCCAAAATCAGCATCCGTCTCCAAGCCCCTTAGGGCTTGGAGACGGACGCTGATTTTGGCATACTTGGTGGGGCCATGACTTGAACTCAGTCTATGCAGTGGGTGCAACTTCATGGGACCCCGGGGCCCTTGATGCGTCCCTCTCCTGTTTATTAGTGGCCTGTAAGCAATATCACTGTTTGACTAAGATCCTCCAGCTTCCTCTGGGCCCCAGTGCACATGTAGGCCCCCTGTTGGTCTGATATTTTGGACTGCAGTGTGGCTGATAGGATAGGTGATTAAGTGGGGGAATGCAATATTATTCTCTTGCCTTTTCCAATTTTCCTTTTTGTTGTTTACCATCTATATACTCTTTAAAGAATATCTGGTTGGACGGGATTTGGATTGGCCCCTACGTCAGGATGTCTCTTCTGCATTTATTTTAAAATTGTTTTGGATGCTAAAATGTACCTATCTAGTGATTAGGATATATGGTGTTACCTGAAAAAAAACCCTGATGAAGGAGAATATGACTCATCTCTGAAACGTCGTTGGGTTTGGGTTACTCCATTACACCTATCCATGATTTTTTGTGTATTGTTATGCATCCTTGATTATTTATATGTTTCTGTGATATTGTAACTATGTATTTTTTTTGTATAATAATTTTTTTAGATATATTTTTCTACGTATGTGAATATGGTAGTACCTATAAAGTCCCACTTCTAGGGGGTTTCTCCATTTTTCTATCCTTCTGGGGATGTGATACACCTTTTATAGCAGATTTATTTCAGATAGCTCAGTTCCATTTTGGAAAGCTGAACACCCCAATGTATAATCTAGAATGCATAATGAGTCTTTTGAGTGGTTCATTTTTTCCAGAAGTTTTTGGAAAATGTGGAAAAAAATGAAAATGCATTTTTTTTTACACAAAATTGTCAATTTATAAGATATTTCCAACACATA
The DNA here is from genome assembly GCF_037356315.1 of Lithobates pipiens. Lineage (NCBI taxonomy): Eukaryota > Metazoa > Chordata > Amphibia > Anura > Ranidae > Lithobates > Lithobates pipiens. The sequence continues at coordinate 379,501,737 of NW_027507764.1, read as the reverse complement.
GCATGTACATAGAAAAAATGACACCCCTAAAATACATTCTGCTACTCCTCCTGAGTACGGCGATACCACATGTGTGGGACTTTTATACAGCCTGGCCACATACAGAGGCCCAAAATTGAAATAGCACTTTCAAGGGTTTTAGGAGCATCATTTACACATCTAATTTCTCAACCACCTATTACAATTTTGAAGGCCCTGGAGCACCAGGACAATGGAAACGCCCACAAAATGACCCCATTTTGGAAAGCTAACACCCCAACGTATAATCTGTGAGGCATAATGAGTCTTTTGAATGGTTAATTTTTTTCCAGAAGTTTTTGGAAAATGTGGAAAAAAATGAACACGCATTTTTTTTTTTACACAAAGTTGTCCATTTATAAGATATTTCCAACACATAGCATGTACATAGCAAAAATGACACCCCAAAACACATCCTGCTACTCCTCCTGAGTATGGCAATACCACATGTGTGAGACTTTTACATAGCCTGGGCACATACAAGGAACACCGTCAGGTGTTCTAGGGACACATAGCATGCACATGCCAATAATTACACCCCAAAATACATTCTGCTGTATAAAGGGTAAAAAAAAAGATTACCTGTGGTTTTAGTAGCACAGTTGTCCACAAGAGGATAGCACTGGTCCAGGCAGCAGGTAGGGTCAGCAAAAGCAAACGCAATTGTCCAGGCAACAAGCAGGAACACTTTCCATAGTTGGTACAGGCAGGGATACAGTCCAGGGTCAGTGCAGGCAGAGATTGTAAGCAATGGTCAATCCATGTGGTGTGGTCAGTTCATGCGACAGGCAGAGGCATGATGGCATAGGCCCTACAGGCAGCAGACAAAAGTAGGGCCTCGTTCAAGACAGAATGGGGATAGGGGCAGAGGCTTCTCCCACCCAAATCTCTTTGAAGCCTCTGAGTCTCCAGACCCTAATCTACGAATGAGAAAACAAAAAAAATGTTTTCTTCATCCAGAAAAACAATTCTGGAGCCCCTCACATATGTGAGACCCATGTGTTATGAATCCTACTAGTCCAGTGGCAGGGTACAAGATCAGTCCAAGAGGCAAGCAAAAAGGTCAAACAGTCCAGGGTCCCAGATCAGGCCGAGGTATGTACAGAATCGGTAGGCAGAAGGATGGTCGAATAACAAGCCAGGGTCAGTTCCAGATCAGGCAGAAGTATGAACAGAACCGGTAGGCAGAAGCGTGGTTGAATAACAAGCCAGGGTCAGTTCCAGATCAGGCAGAGGTATAAACGGAATCGGTAGGCAGAAGCGTGGTCGAATAACAACCCAGGGTCAGTTGCAGAGCAAGTAGAGGCATAAGTGGTGTGAAGGTAAATGACAGGAAGTGAGGGTTATGTTTACCATACTTCACTAATAATGTAGTGAAGTATGGTAACGGCGGAAACAGCCAACTACCAGAGGCCTGGTTGGGAAGGACATTTGGGACAATAAAAAGTGGTGTCTCTTCTCACTCCTCCTTTGGTGCACACCTTGCATTTTTTCTGCCGTTTTTGACCTGTTGGTCTGGGAGGGATTTTTTCAGGAAAGTGTCTTTTGGAGAGTCTACTAATCACATCAGATCGAATGGTTTCTGGTGGGCCGTTTGAGAATGCAAGGACAGTGGTGATTTCCCCTTGGTAGGCCAGGAAGGATTTGGGTCTTTCAGTGGATTTGTGATAAATTACGTAACTGTTATATATGGCCAAATTAAATAAATAAATGGAAACTTTTTTATACCACTGGTATGTTCTTCTTGTGGAAAGGTAAGCCGCGTACACACGGGCGGACTGTATGGCCAACTTAGTCCGTCAGACAATCCGACGGACAGTCCGTCCTACTTTCGAATGAACGGACTTGACCACACACGGATGCACAAACAGTCCGTCGAAAGCTTGCGCGATGACGTGTACAGCACGTACGACGGGACTAGAAATAGGAAGTCCAATACACAGCAATGCAACCTTTCGCCGTGTAAATCCTTTCTGAGCATGCGCCATACTTAGTCCGTCGAACTAGCCTACTGACGAGCGGATTGTCCGCTGAAACCAAAGTATGACGGACAGTATTTCGGAAATTCCGAAATACTTAGTCCGCCAGACTGCACGCTGAAAAAGTCCGCTGAAGCCCACACACGAGCGGACTGTCCGCTGAAATGTGTTTCGACGGACTAAGTTGGCCAGACAATCCGCCCGTGTGTACGCGGCTTTAGGGTTCGAGCATCTGGTCGTTGAAGTCGACACCCCCCATGAACATGTTGTATTCGTGGATACATGTTGGCTTTTGAACTTGGCCATCCCTCCTGTTGATCTCCACAAAGGTATTATTGTGGATCGATGAAATAACGTACACATCCCTTCTGTCCCTCCACTTCACAGCCAGAATTCCCTCATTCCGTAAGCTCACTGTCTCCCCTCTTCTTAGCTTCTTGTTGATGAGGCTTTGAGGAAAGCCCTTCCGGTTCATCCTTACGGTGCCACATTCTGGAGTAGGGATGAGCCGAACACCCCCCTGTTCGGTTCGCACCAGAACCTGCGAACAGACCTAAACTTCGTGTGAACTTTAGAACCCTATTAAAGTCTATGGGACTCGAACGTTTACAATCTAAAGTGCTCATTTTAAAGGGTAATATGCAGGTTACTGTCCTAAAAAGTGTTTGGGGACCTGGGTCCTGCCCCAGGGGACATGGATCAATGCAAAAAAAAGTTTTAAAAACGGCCGTTTTTTCAGGAGCAGTGATTTTAATAATGATTAAAGTGAAACAATAAAAGTGTAATATTCCTTTAAATTTCGTAGCTGGGGGGTATCTATAGTATGCCTGTGAAGGGGCGCATGTTTCTGGTGCTTAGAACTGTCGCTGCACAAAGTGTCATTTGTGCAGGAAAAAAAGTCTTTTAAAATCACTTGCGGCTAAATTGTCGGGTCTCCGTAATACAGAGAACACTCAATGAGTGTTCTCTGTATTAGCCGACAATTCATTCATTCATTGATTAAAAAAAAAAAAAAAAAAAAAAAGCGTGGGGGTTCCCCTAAATTCAATCAAAAGGCCCTTCAGGTCTGACATGGATATTAAGGGGAACCCCGTGTCAAATAAAAAAAAAAAATTGACGTGGGGGTCCCCCCAAATATCCATACCAGACCCTTCAGGTCTGATATGGATATTAAGGGGAACCCCGCATCAAATTTTAAAAAAAAATTGACGTGGGGTCCCCCTAAATATCCATACCAGACCCTTTATCCGAGCACGCAACCTGGCAGGCCGCAGGAAAAGAGGGGGGGACGAGAGAGCGGCCCCCCCTCCCTCCTGAACCGTACCAGGCCACATACCCTCAACATTGGGAGGATGCTTTGGGGGTCTGTGACCCCTCAAAGCACCTTGTCCCCATGTTGATAAGGACAAGGGCCTCATCCTCACAACCCTGGCCGTTGGTTGTGAGGGTCTGCGGGCGGGGGGCTTATCAGAATCTGGAAGCCCCCTTTAACAAGGGGACCCCCAGATCCCGCCCCCCCCTGTTTGAAATGGTAAGGGGGTACAAAAGTACCCCTACCATTTCACAAAGAAAGTGTCAAAATGGTTAAATAAGACAAACACACTTTTGAAAAATTCCTTTATTAAAAATAAAAAAAATAAAAAAAAAATTCCAGCGGTGCTAATCCACTCTTGCTATCCAGCGACGGGTCTCCGGGGTCCAGCGATGGATGATCATATCCAGCGACGGGGGATCTCTCAGTCCAGCGCTGTCCATACCTCCTTCTTCTGTCTCCACTGCGGAGACACTGCAGAGAGCCGAGCGCTGACATTTCTTATATTGGGAGGGCGGGGCCACCCGTCACCTGACCCCGCCCCTCTGACGCAGGAGAGGGAAGCCAGGGGTTCCCCAGTGACGTGTGGGTGACCCCGCCCCCTCTGATGTAACGGAAACCTGCGTTACATCAGAGGGGGCGGGGTCACCCACACGTCACTGGGGAACCCCTGGCTTCCCTCTCCTGCGTCAGAGGGGCGGGGTCAGGTGACGGGTGGCCCCGCCCTCCCAATATAAGAAATGTCAGCGCTCGGCTCTCTGCAGTGTCTCCGCAGTGGAGACAGAAGAAGGAGGTATGGACAGCGCTGGACTGAGAGATCCCCCGTCGCTGGATATGATCATCCATCGCTGGACCCCGGAGACCCGTCGCTGGATAGCAAGAGTGGATTAGCACCGCTGGATTTTTTTTTTTTTTTTTAATAAAGGAATTTTTCAAAAGTGTGTTTGTCTTATTTAACCATTTTGACACTTTCTTTGTGAAATGGTAGGGGTACTTTTGTACCCCCTTACCATTTCAAACAGGGGGGGGGGGCGGGATCTGGGGGTCCCCTTGTTAAAGGGGGCTTCCAGATTCTGATAAGCCCCCCGCCCGCAGACCCTCACAACCAACGGCCAGGGTTGTGAGGATGAGGCCCTTGTCCTTATCAACATGGGGACAAGGTGCTTTGAGGGGTCACAGACCCCCAAAGCATCCTCCCAATGTTGAGGGTATGTGGCCTGGTACGGTTCAGGAGGGAGGGGGGGCCGCTCTCTCGTCCCCCCCTCTTTTCCTGCGGCCTGCCAGGTTGCGTGCTCGGATAAAGGGTCTGGTATGGATATTTAGGGGGACCCCCACGTCAATTTTTTTTTACAATTTGATGCGGGGTTCCCCTTAATATCCATATCAGACCTGAAGGGTCTGGTATGGATATTTGGGGGGACCCCCACGTCAATTTTTTTTTTAATTTGACACGGGGTTCCCCTTAATATCCATGTCAGACCTGAAGGGCCTTTTGATTGAATTTAGGGGAACCCCCACGCTTTTTTTTTTTTTTTTTTTTTAATCAATGAATGAATTGTCGGCTAATACAGAGAACACTCATTGAGTGTTCTCTGTATTACGGAGACCCGACAATTTAGCCGCAAGTGATTTTAAAAGACTTTTTTTCCTGCACAAATGACACTTTGTGCAGCGACAGTTCTAAGCACCAGAAACATGCGCCCCTTCACAGGCATACTATAGATACCCCCCAGCTACGAAATTTAAAGGAATATTACACTTTTATTGTTTCACTTTAATCATTATTAAAATCACTGCTCCTGAAAAAACGGCTGTTTTTAAAACTTTTTTTTGCATTGATCCATGTCCCCTGGGGCAGGACCCAGGTCCCCAAACACTTTTTAGGACAGTAACCTGCATATTACCCTTTAAAATGAGCACTTTAGATTTCTCCCATAGACTTGTACAGGGTGTTCCGGCTTTTCGAATTTGCTGCGAACAGCCCAAATTGTTCACTGTTCGCTGAACAGGCGAACAGGCAATGTTCGAGTCGAACATGAGTTCGACTCGAACTCGAAGCTCATCCCTATTCTGGAGTTTTCTTTCTGTGAAGGTTGGGGAACAGGGGTAAACTTGTATAAAAGTTGTCCACATAGAGATGGTAGCCTTTCTCCAGGAGTGGATTTATGAGTTCCCAAACAACTTTCCCACTCGATCCAATGTATTCTGGGCAATTGGGAGGATATAGCAGGCTGTCCTTCCCTTCGTATACCATGAAGGCATAGGTATACCCTGTAGTGCAGTCACACAATTTGTACATCTTCACCCCATAGCAGGCCCTTTTGGAGGGAATAAATTGTTTTATGCCCAGCCTGCCAGAAAATTTGACAAGGGACTCATAAACGCAAATGTGTTGGTCTGGGGTAAACAACTGGGGGAAGATATTAGAAAAATAGTTGAGTAGTGGCCGAATTTTATAAAGCTTGTCAAAATTTGGGTCATTTCGGGGAGGGCACTGGGTATTATCATTGTAGTGTAGGAATCTCATAATCATGAGATATCTGGTCCTGGGCATTACTGAGGAAAAGATGGTCATGTGGTGGATGGGGAGGGAAGACCAATACGAACGTAAAACATTTTTTACGTACATTTCATACAAAATGTGGGGCCCAAAAAATGTTTAAACTCCTCCACTATTAGGGCTCTCCACTCGTAGGGACGAGCATAATAGGACGTTGGGTTGCTTGCAATAAATTGTTGGGCATATAGGTTGGACTGGACCACAACTGATGCAAGCATGTACTCAGTAGAAATTAGGTTGAAAAAATCGGTGAAAATTTTTCTGTATTCATCTGGACTCCTGGCTGGGCAGTGAAAGGGGGAATGATAGCTTCTCCTAAATTGGGAGGAAGCCATAAGTGGTTCTAAAGGGAATAGGGAAGGCTAGCATGGGACCTAACCCTTTGGGACTGAGCTGAAACCCCACTGGTACGTGGCCTTTGCCGAGGTACTGCGGTGCTGGTGGATGGCATTGCGGTGCTAGTTGATGGCATTGCGGTGCTGGTGGATGGCACTGCGGTGCTGATGAATTGCACTGCCTCCTCACCAATACGCCTTCTTCTGGCGGGTGGACTCTCATCTTCCTTCTTTGAGGCTGTCTGTGTTCCACTGGTTAGGACAGGCTCATAGTCCACGTCAGACTCACAATCAGAAAATTAGGAATCCGAAGCGGAGAGCTCCCCGTTGCTCTCGTCAGCCTCAAGAATATTGTATGCCTCCTCGGCTGAAAATAATCTTTGCGACATTCTCACAAATGACACTGATGTGGCAGGTGACACTGATCTGACAGGTGACACTGATGTGGCAGGTGACACTGATGTGGTAGGTGACACTGTTAGGTGGCATGGATAAGTGGCGCTGATGACACGTGGCACTGGCAGATGGGACTCGTAACAGATGGCACTGATGACACGTGGCACTGGTGTGGCACTGATGTGGCAGGTGACACTGATGAAGCAGGTGACACAGACAGGTGACACTGATGTGGCAGGTGACATTGACAGGTGACACTGATGTGGCAGGTGACACTAATAGATGACACTGATGTGGCAGGTGACACTGTTAGGTAGCACGGATAAGTGGCACTGATGATACGTGACACTGGCAGATGGCACTGGTGACAGATGGCACTGATGACACGTGGCACTGGTGTGGCACTGATGTGGCACTGATGACACATGGCACTGATGTGGCACTGATGACACGTGGCACTAATGAAATGTGGCACTGATGTGGCAGGGACACTGAAAGGGACACTGATGTGGCAGGTGACACTGACAAGTGACATTGACAGTTGACACTGATGTGGCAGGTGGCACTGACAGATGGCACTGACGACAGATGGCACCGAGATGGCACTGATAGGTGGCAGTGATAACAGATGGCACTGAGATGGCACTGATAGGTGGCAGTGATAACAGATGGCACTGATAATAGATGGCACTGTGACACTGGGCACTGTATGGGCACAGATTTAATTTGCACAGTAATAAATTACTTGCAGGTTCAGCACAGATCCTCTCTCTCCTCAAAGGCTGTCTCTGTGTGAGGAGAGAGAGCCGGCAATGAGAGATGATCTCATGTTTACACTTGAGATCATCTCTCATTGGCAGGTCCGACCGCGCTGTAAACGGCCGCTGTGATTGGCCGTTTACAGTGATCTGTGACTGGCTCTGTCCAGGGGAAATGGGCAGCACAGAACTTCCCCGATGCGCACTCGCAGGAGCGCGCATTGCGGAAGTAAACAGAAGGCCATCCAGGGACGGCCTGCCGGCAATTGGCGTCCGCTCTGCAGCCGTCTTTCGGCTATAGAGTGGACGCCTAGTGGTTAAAGAGCTAATCTCAGCAATAAACTGTGTTTGAATAGACAGCTATACCAAAACAAGCTGATGAAAGGCTGGGATATTAAGAATTACATAAAGCACACCCTGGAAATAGTTGAACGTCTGATGGGGTATAGGAAAAGAAATAAAAGATTGATGTTGTATCACTATCACTATTCTTTTACCAGAAAGTTTTGAAACGCTTGTTGTAGCACCTGATGCATGTCCAGATGATGGACTGATATTGGAATATGCATTAATACCGTGTTTCCCCGAAAGTAAGACAGTGTCTTACTTTCTTTTTATCCCCAAAAGCCCCACTATGTCTTACTTTCGGGGTATGTCTTATATTGGAATAAAAAGTGTCGAATTTTTTGTTTTAACCTATGGAGGACTACAAGTCCAAGCATACAAAGCTGCTATGCTCAGCAGAGGAGAACTGTAAGCACACACAGCCCGGTATGTTGGGACTTGTAGTCCTCCTCAGCTGCATCTTGCGGTTACAAGAGCTGCAGAGAATCTCTTCACACCCCCCCTCCCCCTCCCCCTCCTTGGTCTCTCTCTGTATGCACTGACCTTTTTCCGGGAGGGCACAGAGCCAGTGACACCTGCGTCGCGCCGTTCTGATCAGTCTTGGGCAGCGGCTGTCACTCACAGCCGAGCAGAGTGAAGCCGCCTCCCCCTCCTCTTGTATGGCTACACAGTGCTGTCCATGAAGGAGAAGGAGGGGGAGGCGGCTTCACTGAAGCCGCCTCCCCCTCCTCCTCCTCCATACACAGCACTGTGTAGCCATACAAGAGGAGGGGGAGGCGGCTTCACTCTGCTCGGCCGAGACTGATCAAAACGGCGCTGTCTCTTCAGTCGGAGGGGGAGGGCGCTGGCCTGGCACCCCCCCCAGGGTGCGGCCCGCACCCCCCGCCCCACTCTTAGTACCGTACGTCACTGGAGGCGGCAATACCCCCGTGTTTCCCCGAAAGTAAGACATACGTCTTACTTTCGGGGTACGGCTTATATTAGCCGACCCCTATGAAACTCCCGATACGTCTTACAATCGGGGGTGTCTTACTATCGGGGAAACACGGTAGTGATGGTGCTTGTGTTGCTTAGTCTGCTTTAAAGATTAAAAATAGGAATAAAAACAGTAATACAATAGGCCAAATGTGTGATGGAAGAAACTATTTTTGCTTCAGATAATTAATATGTTTTTCAATCCAAAAGTCACACCTCATCTTTGCAGGCATGGGGGCTGATATACTAAGAATACCTTAATTGGTGCGCTGGAAAAATCATTAACGGAACATGTGAACCGGCGCACTTTGAAGCACAAAACAATAATAAATATGTAAACTACGGGTAACTGCATTTTTCTCATTGATAATAGCGCACGCCCAATACGATTTATCAATGTTAACCAATTAGTAGGTGTTCTCAGTTAATTAACCCTTTTGATGCTAATCTCATTCTTATGACTTCAAATATATCTTTGAAATGTGTTTTTTTTTATTTTATTTTTTTTATTTTTACCCAAATCTTTCAATACATTACAAAGAACAGAGAAGTAATTCTAAGCCCAATAAATTAATATTTTCAGATCTTGATCTTTAAAGGTGACCATACACTGCAATCAGATAGATCTGATGTTTGATCTCCTATAATTTGAATTAAGTGCGTCTTCCTATTGATGCTAATAGGATCCTATTGATGCTAATAGGATTCCTATTGATGCGAATAGGAGATATGTGGCGCCAAAATCGGGTCGCAAAATATCATTCTCTGCTGCAGAAAAGTGCTTGACATTTTGTGACCCGAATTTGGGGCCACGTATCTCCCAATTCTGGAGGCATAATAATGGTCTAGCACAGGGGTCTTCAAACTACAGTCCTCCAGTTGTTCAGGATCTAAACTTCCCGTTGTGTCTGTAAATGTCAGAGTTTTACAATGCCTCATGGGATGTGTAGTTCCGCACAGCTGAAGAGCCATAGTTTGAAGACTCCTGATAACTCTAGCATGTCTTGAAAAAGGTGGTTTCTCATGAGTCTTGTATAATGCCCAAGAAATATTATTAGGAAAATACAAGTGGGTCATGGCACAGCTACATTCCAATTTTGGCACTTAATATGGTCATGCACTATGCAATCTGATTGGCCAATTTTGCCAAAATATCGAGTTGTACAGAAATTGGCCAATCAGATTGCATAGTGCATGACCATATTAAGTGCCAAAATTGGAATGTAGCTGTGCCATGACCCACTTGTATTTTCCTAATAATATTTCTTGGGCATTATACAAGACTCATGAGAAACCACCTTTTTCAAGACATGCTAGAGTTATCAGGAGTCTTCAAACTATGGCTCTTCAGCTGTGCGGAACTACACATCCCATGAGGCATTGTAAAACTCTGACATTTACAGACACAACGGGAAGTTTAGATCCTGAACAACTGGAGGACTGTAGTTTGAAGACCCCTGTGCTAGACCATTATTATGCCTCCAGAATTGGGAGATACGTGGCCCCAAATTCGGGTCACAAAATGTCAAGCACTTTTCTGCAGCAGAGAATGATATTTTGCGACCCGATTTTGGCGCCACATATCTCGGGGTCACTTATAGCTAGAAACCCCAAATTTGGTATGCAAACACAATAGTACTAGCACTACAACATATCCAAATTTGGTTTTTAGCACCAAGTGACCCCGAGATACATGGCCCTAAAGTCGGGTCAGAAAATATTTTCAAATGCGGTTGAAATAATGTCGAATCATGTTGAAATCATTTCGAATGTGGTTGAAATAATGTCGAATCATGTTGAAATAATTTCGAATGCGGTTGAAATAATTTCGAATCATGTTGAAATCATTTCGAATCTGGTAGAAATATTTTCGAATTTGGTTGAAATATTTTCGAATGTGGCCGATTTTTCAAATTCGGTAGAAAACTAAACGAAATCCGAAAACGAATTTAAGGAAGTTAACGAATATAACTAAATGAAATTAATGAATTAACTAATTAAAACTAAACAAAACTAAACAAATTTTTTCCTTTTGCACATGTCTACCTGTGCCATTTTACAATGCACCGGTAGGGAAAGGGTTAATATTGCAGATGAACTGTATCACCTGAACTGCAATGAGGTAGTTAATACTGCCAAGGAGGAAAAACATTCAAACTGCATTCACACATGGCACAGTTGACTTGGGCACAGAAGTCCTATGCAAGTGGAATAAGAATCAGTCCATGTGACCAAACACTGAAACGCACCAGCTGTATAAAAAGAAAAATGACAAGAAAAGCACAGCAGAGTAACAGCACAGCAGAGCTAAGAAACCTCTGGACTTAATTCATTCCGATCTTTGTGGTCCAATGGAAAATGGACTCCAGGAAAGAAGTAGTATGTTCTTACTTTTATAGATGAAACTTCAGGTATAATACACTGTGGGGTTTATTTACAAAAGGCAAATCCAATTTGCACTCCAAGTGCACTTGGAAGTACAGTCGCTCTAAATCTTTCAAACTATTGTACCATACAACCCAGTACAAAACAGGGTCGCAGAAAGAATGAACCATACTCTATGTGAGAGTGAAAGTACCATGCTGTTTGATGCAGATATCCCAACCACATACAGGGGGGAGGCAATTATAGTTGTATACTATCTCAAGAATTGACTACCAGAAAAATCTACTTAGAAAATTTCATATGAACGGTGTAATGGAAGGGCTCCTAACTTGAACCATCTAAACATTTTTTGAAGCAAAACCTATGTGCACATTCCAAAAGAATAACATACAAAATGGGATGCTTGGGCAAATTAAGGTGTACTTGTGGGATACAGTGAATCTCAAAAGGGATACAGAATTCCACACCAAGGCACAAACAAGGTACAAGTGTAATTGCCAATGAAATTTCAGTGTGTTGAAAATTTCATGAACACAAACTCTTCAAACTTCCACATCAGAACTTCCACATCAGTATCACATGAAGATAAGCAACAAAGTGACAGAGACATAGATATTAACACGGATAATACACATGCTGTAAAAGAAGAAACCAGGTCAAACGAGGCTTCATTTAGGTGATTCCCCAGAGGCAAAAAAGGCATCCCAGCCTATGTTGCTCGCATAGCATTAAAACCAGAGCCAGATTCATGGGATAAGATGCAAAAACTCATGAGAAACAAAAGTGGATCAGAGCTGTTGATAAAGACATTACATTTTTTTTAGTGAATTAAAACAGATTTATAGAACTAAGATCTAAAATTGGACTAATATAAGGAGCAGTTGTTTGGGGGGGGGGGGGGGGTGTTGAAATACAGAACCGTATTTTATGCAACAACTACTGTACAGCAGTATTTGGCAGTGTTTATGTGTTTTATGTGTTTGTACGGTAGCTGCATCTATGGTGTGCTGTATGTCTTTTCTCTGTAATAAAGTTCATGTTTCCTATTTTCAGTTAAGCAGCAAAGCCCATGTGGACTGTGCACTGTCTGTTCTGTAGGGCTGTATATAGAATTTCTAACAATAAGCAAAGGGGGTAAAATGCTCAAAGGCTTTCTATGTGTATGCCTGGTGAACATGGATGCTAAACTCAATGCATCCACATATGTCTCTGTTTACTACTGCACTTGCCTGTTCAACTTTGGGATAAAGCTTGCCATACATGGATCAAACTTTCAATACATGTAGGGGATAGCTGATTGTACACAACTTCCTTCTCAGCTAATGTCCTTATAGTCGGGATTCACCCAGAAGCCTGGACTGGAAGCTGACTCTACCTCTCAGCCATCTATTGAGAGGCTGAGCCACCTCCTCCTGTCCCTTCCACACCCCAACTTTGCAGTAATCGCTGGAGGGGAGAGCAGAGCACCGCTGACTGACAGTTATGGCTCTCTGCTCAGAGGGAAGGGGTAAAACTGAGCAATCGCTCAGTCCTTACTGCAGAAACCGTGGGGGACAGAAGCAGCATTGGATCTATGCTGCAACCACCTAGATGAGTGTAAATGTTTGTTTTTTGACCATCCCAAACTTCTCTTTTAATTAAAATCTTGGTCTCTTGGTCTAATTTAAAGTCTTATCCTCCTAATTCAACAGCTTTAGTTTCAGTTAATGACCTCTTATTCACCATTAATCACTTAGTTACATAGTTAGGTTGAAAAAAAAGACAGAAGTCTATCTAGTGGATATCCACATACAGAAGTCTATATGCACAGTTATGCAAAAGGAAAAGCTAATTTCCCAGGAACAGAGCCCAGTATCTGAACCATGGATCAATTTCCGACACTTGGCTCCAGTGACTTGCCTGGCAGAGGTGTGCTAGTGTGGGCACTAGTGGCATCTGCCCTGTAGCTAGAACGGAGTGTCTGGGGTCTCACACACTGAGATTGCTCTGTATGGCAGCCAGCATCTCTCCCCACTGGCTGGCTCTCCTGCTAGCACACTGCAGACAGTGCGGAGTGGACTGAAGCTGCCTCTTCTTCTTGCTTGGCTTGGGGGGACACCACCCTGCATGTACCATACTGATCTGAGGTCTGTCGTGAATGTAATATACATTAAATGATGAATTTAAGTCAGGGGTGTCCAAACTTTTTTCAAAGAGGGCCAGATTTGATGAAGTGAACATGCACGAGGGCCGACCATTTTGCCTGACATTCTTTGAACCATTAAAAATCGGTCTAAGTGTGTTCGTTCGAACACTAATACACGGCCCAACAAGAATTCTCTTGCCTTTGTGGCTGTGTGTGTTGAAGAGATGAGCTCAGGCGTGTTATTTGGATATACCGTATTTATTGGCGAATAAGAGGGAAGTTTCAGGAATTTTTTTTTTTAAATTTTAAATAAAAAACTCTGAAGCAAAATAAGGGTCAGTGCCCATCTGGGCTCCCACCATTGCCAGGAATGCACCCACCATTGCCAGGAATGCACCCACCATTAGCCAGGAATGCAGCCACCATTAGCCAGGAATGCAGCCACCATTAGCCAGGATTTCAGCCACCGTTAGCCAGGAATGCAGCCACCATTAGCCAGGATTTCACTCACTATTAGCCAGGAATGCAGCCACCATTAGCCAGGAATGCAGCCACCATTAGCCAGGAATGCAGCCACCATTAGCCAGGATTTCACTCACTATTGCCAGGAATGCAGCCACCATTGCCAGGATTTCACATACTATTGCCAGGAATGCAGCCACCATTGCCAGGATTTCACTTACTATTGCCAGGAATGCACTCACCATTGCCAGGATTTCACTCACTATTGCCAGGAATGCAGCCACCATTGCCATGATTTCACATACTATTGCCAGAAATGCAGCCACCATTGCCAGGATTTCACTCACTATTGCCAGGAATGCAGCCACCATTGCCAGGATTTCACTCACTATTGCCAGGAATGCAGCCACCATTAGCTGCTACAGAGGGAACATGGCATCTGGGGCACCAGGTACCCCACATGAGATGTGGTGCCCACACTAGTCCCCCCCCCGTAAGGCAAGTTAGTAGAGTTAAGTGCTGGAACCTTTTTTGGCATTGGGTTCCAGGACTTAGGGCCGGTTCACACCATGAATCAAACAAGAACATGCTGTGTGTTCTTGTGTGATACAAATGTGTTCTGGGTGTGATTTCAGCCCATTCATTTGCATGCACAACTTTAAAAAACATACAGCAACAGGATTACATGGTTCTACTGTACCAAGCAATCCGGTGCAGGCAAACAGACTGCATTTGCAAACTACGTAAGGTGTGTCATTACGTTGTTTGGTCTATAAACAGTTTCCATCTAGCAAAGAACTTATTATTTTGCTAAACTTGTGGTAAACAAATACTGCTTGCAAGTTTCCCTTATGGTAGCTATATTTGCTTAAAAGAGAAGTGTGGCCAAAGCTTTTTTGACCCTACTTCTCTGATGGATCACAGAAGTGAAGGAGGACACCACTCATCCAGGCTTGGGAAAGATCCCGACTTTACAGTCGAGCTCCACCCAGATGTTTGGACTGGAAGTCTCTCTGCTGTGCTGCTAGGGAACTGAGCCAGCTGATCCCTCTCCAGCCCAGCACTCCAGTGAGCACTGAAGGGGCAGAGCAGAGAGCTGGTGACAGTCAGCAGTGTTTGATCATTCAGTTCTCAGTGCAGGGGAGGGGCGGGAGACAGATGCAGCATTGGATCCATACTGCAACCACCTGAGTGAGTATGCATTTTTTTGGGGTGGGGGGGTGGGGGGTTTGTAAAAACAAACTTCTATTATAACAATACTTTTTTTGTAATTATGCACGTTTGTTTTTCTGTCATTTCTGTAGCCTCTCTTTGTCCTTACTTTATAAAGTATTGTGGAAGACGTTGGCAATGCAGTATATGCACTAATGGTAATATCATTAAAAATGTTTTATCCAGTAGCACAGAATTAGCAGCTTACTAAATGCATTTTATTCATGACAGAAAATCAAAGACAGCAAGTCGATACTGACCAGTCACTCAAACATCTAACATATCACTGATGGCGCACCATGACAGTCAATTCTCAATTACATTAAATAATCCTGCAATCATGCTAGAGAAACTAAAGTACTATTGAACCCATATATCGATAATATTGAACATATACATATTTCATATTGGTTAAGTTGTGGAAATTCATATAAGACAATGTTACTCACCATTTTCAGATTTTCATATAGATGTTATGTAATTAAAATAACACAATTATACATAATTTTATACAGAGTTTGTAATGTGTGCATTATCATGCACTTTATCACAGTGCACTGCAATGTGTGCAGCAGGATGGGATCTGACACTTTCAGCAATGTTGGATCCTAATATCTACCAGCTCCCCCCCTCCCCCTTCATCCTCCTCTGTATCATGGCTCCTAAAAAAGCCGTCATAAAAAAGAGGGAACTTGTGACATGGTCTCTCTTTAAGTGTTCACTTTGAAAGCTGAGTTAAGTGTTAAGATTGTGATTTACAATGCATCCGGAAAGTATTCACAGTGCTTAATTTTTTACACATTTTTCTATGTTACAGCCTTATCCTAAAATGCATTAAATTCATTTTTGTTCCTCAAAATTCTACAAATATCCCATAATGACAACGTGAAAGAAGTTTGTTTGAAATCTTCGAAAATGTATTAAAAAAACAAAAAAACATTTAGTATTGGAGTAAGTGAAAATGGTAAAGCCATATTTTAGTGGGTGTTTACGTCTGAATGTTTCAAGTTGGAGGATGGTTAAATTTTAGAGGTGCTTTAGCATGGTGGACACTTATGAAAACTTTGCAATTTGAACCTGAAAGCATCAAGTTTCTGGTGCCCAAACTAACAGACTTTCTGTGAGTTTTGCTAGCCCGTTCTTTTTGTGTTGGGAGTAAGCTTGTAGCATCCTGCCATTTAGGCGTGATAGAGGTGGGAAGTTTTTGTGAACAGGTTGTGTACAGCTTACAGGTATTGAATGACAAAGGAGCAAAACAAGCTGAAAAGTGGATTGCAATGTGTTTTAAGATGCTGCAGTGCATGGGGTTTTTTGTAGAAGAGGTCTCTAAAAGTGAACTAACCCTTTAATACAGGGGTCTCAAACTGGCGGCCCTCCAGCTGTTGCAAAACTACCATCCCATCCTGCCTCTGCCTGTAGGAGTCATGCTTGTAACAGTCAGCCTTGCAATGTCTCATGGGACTTGTAGTTTTGCAACAGCTGGAGGGCCACCAGTTTGAGACTCCTGCTTTAATACATACAAAGAAAAAAAGATTGGATGCTTTTCACTAGGCACACTGACAGTACCTTTCACTTTTAAATAAATTCTACTGAATGGCATAGCCAATGGTATACTTATACAAAATAAGATATTCTGATGCAAGCTAAAATCATTTAGGCACCATTTATAATTTTACCGGTAGGTATCAAGAAAAATAGTGAGGGTTTCTTTGAGCTTATGAAGATATGTATAGTAGCTATATCTTAAGATAGCCAGAATGTAGTGGAACTTAGCATGTATAACAAAATTGTATTGGAAAAGTATCTGTAACTCAATTTACATTATCCATTATTTGAATGAGATGAGAAAAAAAAGCCTGCATCTTCACAGTATTAATGTACTAAGTGGATTGCTGGCTGTAGACCATCTAAAATGATTAAATTATATTTCCATTCAATTACCAATAGTGGAGTTGCTATGAAGTGTATTTCAAGTTGACCGGGAAGACAAGGAAGGAAACAATTAAATCAACAGCTGTATCATTTCTGGATTATATTGCTGAACATGGTCTTGTACAACCCTATACATGACAACTTATTGTGTCCCTTGATAATTATCGGTCATAATGGCATTGCTCCCTAATGCATTAAATTTAAGTTAGTCAATAAATCACATTAACGTGAAATAATCTAAAGTATTGTGTCTTGTTTACTTGTTGCTATATGGTCTAATTTCTTTATAGCACAAGTCTAATGCATTTCAATTTGACAATATCTTTTGGAGTCATTAATATTGTGTAGCACAAATATTTTATAATTCACTAATCCTGACAAAAAGGCAATGGATTTCTAATGAAAAATGTATGAAGAGTAATGGTTTCCTATTAATAAATGATTTGGTCAGATCACACAGTTTGTAGTATCTTCTACACCTCATTTTTTATCGTCACCATAAAACTCATAACTTATTGTTCAGTATTCTGTTAACCTACTAAAATATTAGCAAGTACGTCTCACAGAGAAAACACTTCTTGTATTTAATGTATTTACATTTTGAGGATATTTAAACTGTATTTGTACATTGAACTGAGAAATGTAAAACATCTAGTAATATCAAAAATGATTATCCATCTGTAATATTAAAAAAAAGGTATGTACTATGAAAGCAATGCACCATACAATATTCACAAGCAATGCAACTATATTAATTATTACTTGGGATATTTGTAAATAGTAGCTAATACACAAAACAAATCTATAGCATAGTTTTCCAACGATAACGTGCAATCATTTCTTGCAATCTATTAAAACATCTTTTGCTGTGCACACTCTGTATGAAAAATTCCACAAATTGGAAGCAAAAGCCATAGCAGGTAGCTACTATCAGCAACTGTTTTGATAGGCAGATTGGCCTTCAATATTTATATCTGTTCAAATATCACAGGCTGAAAAGTGAACCCTGCTCCTCTGCACAACAGCCTTCCCTGCAAGTTGTAGCTTGAACCCCCCCACAAGGTTTAGCTGCTGGCTACTCCCAGCTCACTTAATTTGGTCTCACACATGTGGAGAGGGATTTGTGAAATGTTATGGGGAGGTGGAGAGTGAGAGAGGCTGAAACACTGGGTAGCTAGAGGCAGAAGTGTGGATGCAGGCTGCTTGTGCAAAGATGGCTGAGCGTTTGGTGCTTCAAATGGAGTATGTAGAGCAGCTAAAGAGCAGCATAAACTGTAGGTTCAGCAGAAGTACGATGATGATCGTGGATGAATATAATGCTTGCTTCTGCATGGAAGGCCAAAGAATATGGTTAACTAGTGTAGCATCTACTATTCCCTTAAGGTAAGTATGCCTAGCTGTAGTTGCCGCCCCCAGGACTTATTACACAATGTTATATTCTTTGGCCAAGTTACACAAGAGGAAGATCAAAGAACATAGGGATTACATGTGATACTGAAGGAGGTACAGGTGTCTGCTGAAGATGGAAAGGACCATGTGTCTCAAAGTGTGCCATGGAAACATGGCAGTTCAAGGTGGAACAGATGATGGGGCCAATGGAAGAAACATAGCTTACTAAGGGTGGTTACCACCAGGGAGACCTCTAAGCCAGGGTAGTAAATAGGCAAATGTCAGTCCAGATGGAAGGCAAAAGACATAGTCAGTAAATGGACAAGCTTTAGATATTGGACAGGGTTTCGGGTGTAGCAGAGACCGAGCTGGGGTGCAGCACAGAGTTAGTGTCTCAAAATTGTTAGTATTAAAGAAAAGTCTAGCGTGGCTCTAAATATAAACATATTACATATAAAGCTGATTATCTCTTAAACAATATACTGTTTAATCAAGCGCTTAATCCCATATTGAACAGCAAGAGTGGAACTAGGTACGTATTTTTATTTACAAAAAATAATAATACAGGACTGCATCTGTGCTAAGTATGGCAGGTCTTAGCAACTGTAGACATGTTCCTAAAGTAAAAATAAAAATGTAAATTCAAACAATACAGCCATGTTAGCTCTAACTCATGCAATCTGTCATATCCCATTAAAGTGCTCAAGTGATCGGGTAATTATACAAATCTACTCCTCTATTGCTGTGAAAAATGCTTTGAAGATAAGAGATAAACTAACACAATGTAAGGTAGAAAGAACATGGAATGTTCCTCGGGTTTACAACAATTCTCATCAAACAGGTTTGCATCTAAAGTGGCTCTAAATGAAAATGTTTTTTACCTTAATGGTTTCACTGCACTAAGGTAATAAATGGCTAATTGACAGCCATGCCCCCCCTCCCCCAACACTTACCTCACTCCCCTCACGATTAAACACTGTCCCAGCTGTTTCTAGACATGCGCATTCATTTTCGTCCGAATGCATTTTCGTCCGAATTTCAGGTATTTTCGTTATTGTTTTAACAAACGATAACGAAAGTGCAGAATCTGAAAAAAAGAAAGATCCCACATAAACAAATGCTTTATTTTCGTTTTCGTTGTGACAACAGTTCGATATAGATAGGAGATTCGACATGATGCTGACAATAACAATCTGTGTCTATCGAACCTGTGGTCGAATGTGCCTAACCTTAAGGCCGCGTACACACGGGCGGACTGTTCGCCCAACCTTGTTCGGCAAACAGTTTCATCAAACAGTCCGCTCAAAATTTGCATGAGCGGACTTGCCCACACACGAGCGGACTGTTTGACGAACAAGGTTGGGCAAACAGTTCGCTCAACTTTTGAAATGAACGGACTCGGCCACGTAAGGCGGAGGCAAATCCGCCCATTTCGAGCGCGTGTACAGGTAGGCGGGGCCCGCGAAGGAGACGTCGCGGGCTCCGCCGCCTGGAATGGGCTTAAAGGGGAACCCCAACGCCGAAAAAAATCGGCGTGGGGGTTCCCCCCAAGTCCACACCAGACCCTTGTCCGAGCACGCTACCCGGCCGGCCAGGAAAGGGGGGCGAGCGAGCGCGCCCCCCCTTCTGAGCCGTACCAGGCCGCGTGCCCTCAACATGGGGGGTGCCTTGGGGAAGGGGGGGGCCGCGCGGCCCCCCCCACCCCAAAGCACCTTGTCCCCATGTTGATGAGGACAAGGGCCTCTTCCCGACAACCCTGGCCGTTGGTTGTCGGGGTCTGCGGGCGGGGGGCTTATCGGAATCCGGGAGCCCCCTTTAAGAAGGGGGCCCCCGGATACCGGCCCCCCACCCTATGTGAATGAGTATGGGGTACAATGTACCCCTACCCATTCACCTGTGAACTAAAGTACAATAAAAAACACAACACAGAGAAAAAATATTTTATTGCACAGCTCCGGGGGTCTTCCGTCTTCGGGGGTCTTCTCGCCGGACTCCTCCGCTATGTGTGTGTAGCTCTTTTGCTAGCGGAGGAGTCCGGCTTTCTTCCTCCCCGCCGCCGGCCTCTTCTCCCGACTTCGGGGGTCTTGTCCCCCTCTTCGGTTCTTCTGCCGGGCCACCGCGCCTGGTCCGGTGGCCCGGTCTTCTGTCGCCGTCTTCCGTTCTTCTGTCGCCGCCTTCCGTTCTTCTGCCGGGCCACCGCGCCTTCTTGTAGCTCTTTTACAGGCGGTGGCCCGGTCTTCTGTCGCCGCTGTCGTCGCCGCCGCCTTCCGTTCTTGTTCTTCTTCTTGTTCTTCTTCTCCTGGAGATGTTGACTCGACGATCTCTCCGGCCGGAATGCCAGAGCCGCGCTGTGCGGTCACTTATATAGTGACAATGGGGCGGTGTCACATGGTATATGTCACATGGGTTGGTCACATGGTGACCCCGCCCCCTTACGATGTCATAGTCCCCATGTGACATCAACCCATGTGACCAACCCATGTGACATATACCATGTGACACCGCCCCATTGTCACTATATAAGTGGCAGCGGAGCGTGTCCCTGGCATTCCGGCCGGAGAGCTCGTCGAGTCAACATCTCCAGGAGAAGAAGAAGAACAAGAAGAAGAACAAGAACGGAAGGCGGCGGCGGCGGCGGCGACGACGACAGCGGCGACAGAAGACCGGGCCACCGCCTGTAAAAGAGCTACAAGAAGGCGCGGTGGCCCGGCAGAAGAACGGAAGGCGGCGACAGAAGAACGGAAGACGGCGACAGAAGACCGGGCCACCGGACCAGGCGCGGTGGCCCGGCAGAAGAACCGAAGAGGGGGACAAGACCCCCGAAGTCGGGAGAAGAGGCCGGCGGCGGGGAGGAAGAAAGCCGGACTCCTCCGCTAGCAAAAGAGCTACACACACATAGCGGAGGAGTCCGGCGAGAAGACCCCCGAAGACGGAAGACCCCCGGAGCTGTGCAATAAAATATTTTTTCTCTGTGTTGTGTTTTTTATTGTACTTTAGTTCACAGGTGAATGGGTAGGGGTACATTGTACCCCATACTCATTCACATAGGGTGGGGGGCCGGTATCCGGGGGCCCCCTTCTTAAAGGGGGCTCCCGGATTCCGATAAGCCCCCCGCCCGCAGACCCCGACAACCAACGGCCAGGGTTGTCGGGAAGAGGCCCTTGTCCTCATCAACATGGGGACAAGGTGCTTTGGGGTGGGGGGGGCCGCGCGGCCCCCCCCTTCCCCAAGGCACCCCCCATGTTGAGGGCACGCGGCCTGGTACGGCTCAGAAGGGGGGGCGCGCTCGCTCGCCCCCCTTTCCTGGCCGGCCGGGTAGCGTGCTCGGACAAGGGTCTGGTGTGGACTTGGGGGGAACCCCCACGCCGATTTTTTTCGGCGTTGGGGTTCCCCTTTAAGCCCATTCCAGGCGGCGGAGCCCGCGACGTCTCCTTCGCGGGCCCCGCCTACCTGTACACGCGCTCGAAATGGGCGGACTTTCCGAGCGGGAACAGTCCGCTCATTTCGAAAGTACAGCGGACAGGCCCACACACGGGCGGACTGTTCGCTCAAACACAGTTTCAGCGGACAGTTTTTCGGAATTTCCGAAAGACTTTGTCCGTCCAACTGTCCGCTGAAACTGTCCGCTGAAAGCCCACACACGAGCGGACTGTCCGCCCAAACACTGTTCAGCGGACAAGGTTGGGCGAACAGTCCGCCCGTGTGTACGCGGCCTAACTCTATTAGACCAGGATTATTCTACATAGAGAGAAAATATTCGACATAGAGAGGAAAGATTTGACATAGAGAGAAAAGATTTGACATAGAGAGGAAAGATTTGACATAGAGAGAAAAGATCACTGCTGGAATTGGGTGGGGAAAGTAAAATAAAAATAATGATGATGATGAATGTGATTGGCTGATTGTAACCAAAGAGGAGGAGCAGTAAAATAGCTAGAACTAAGTACACCCATACAGCCAACTTACTTTTACTAACGATTGCTAGCAGAGAGAGACACACACACTGAATCATTTCAGAAGACAGTCAATCTTAGCTGGTCTGTTTGTCAGAGAACCTAAATTGTTTAGCAATTAAGCATAAGCACAGCAGCGGAACAATAGTGAAGCAAGCTACAGTTCAATTTAACTTTTTCGTAATAATCTGCTGCTATTGTGTTAGTGTTGTGAACTTGATAGTGATACTAGTGTTGCTAGTGTTGTGTTAGCTTCAGAGGCTCCCTGTGTTGTGGGGGGGGGGGATTTATTATTATAGATTTTATATTATAGATTGAGATTCTATATAGATTTTATATACCCTATCGTGTTACCTGTCTGATCAGTGATCACTAGCACCAGTCCATTTTCTGTTTGAACTATATACATTTAACATGAATGACGAAGATTCAACAAAGCAGCGAAAAACATACAAACGTTGAATCTTTGGCTTATGGTGTCTGTCGAAAGGTCTTACTGTGTTACACATTGATTAGAGTAAAGGCTTTTTGATTACTTTAACTGCTTCTCACCATAATCTGTTTGAGTATATTGTCTCAATGTGTATATATGAAATAATTTGCTCAAACAACAGCTGCACTCTAATAATAACTGCATTGCCTTGAAAGGTAGCTATCTCGGGGGTGTATGAGCGAAGCCGTCTGAGCAAGACATGCTTGCTTAGAGCTCTGCATCTAACGGAACCTGACAGCCATGCATCAGCGAGTTTTGCTACTCTACAACACTGCCTGCTGACTCAGCTCATAGCCGCGACACATTGGAGCTACCCGCGATGGTGTACAGTGGCACAAAACTTAAACAGAAGATGGAATCAATCTGAGATGTGTTGGTGGGGGCCTCATCCAAGATGGCAGTGCCACCATATTCTTGACCTGAAACACCGTGCACACTACACACACCAAAGCTGCATAGTCATCCAGCAGCTGCAAAAGAAGATGAGTCAGACTCTGAATTCGGGGTGACTCCATAGCACTTCAAGGTGACACCTCCCAGTCTGATCTGCTCCATCAATTCGAACAGATGTTCACCAAGGCCCTGAAGAGCACCTCAGATGCCATTACAAACAAGCTAACATGGGAGATCCTAGATGTGGGTCGCCACACATTCATCTTAGAACAGAGGGTAGATGAGCTAGATGTCCTCACTGTTAACCATGAAGAGGAAATAGAGGCCCTCCAAGAAGAAAACTTGACCTTACAAGCCCGCCTTTTGAAAATAGGGTCAGGAAATTAAACCTCCATATCCGAGGGATTTCTGGGACCATAGTAGACCTCCAATCCACCATTAGGGCACTTTTTCAGGAACTTGCTCCATCGATTCCCATGTGGCTGGAGGACAGAATCCACAGGTCTCCGGATGCATGTCCAGAAGATGGTCCCTCGAGGCACATAGTAATAAAACTACATATATTCCGCACCAAGGAGCAGTTAATGGCAGCATCTCACAAGAAGGAATCCCTGATCTTCCAAGGACACCGCTACCAGATATTTTAAGACCTTTCCCAACTGACCCCAGACAAGAGAAAAGCCATAAATCTACTCATCTTACAACACCACCAGTGGCGGAATTATCAGGGTCGCACCAGTTGCATTTGCGACTGGGCCCTTGAGTTCCGCCAATGTAGGGGGGCCCGCTGCCGTCTGGGAGATAGATGGGCTGCTTTGCCTATCTTCTCCACCCATTCTCTGCTCTCAAACTCACGGAGACAGTCCCCGCCTACTCTGCCCATCCTCTCCGCCTGCACATTCCCTACCCACTCCACCTATCTTCTCTTCTTCACTCACAGTCTTCTGTCACTGCCTGCACTCATGGGATCAGTCCCCGCCCGCTCCGCCCATCTTCTCCGGCTCCACCTTCACTCAAGGCCCCGCCCATCCTCTGTCACCGCCTGCACTCATGAAATCAGTCCCCGCCCACTCCGCCCATCTTCTCCGCCTTCATTCAAGGCCTGCCCATCTTCTCTGTCACCGCCTGCACTTATGGGCACAGTCCGCGCCATCTTCTCTGGCTCCGCCTTCACTTACAAGCCCCGCCCATCCTCTCTGCTCGCCCAAGCAAGACAGCAAGGAAGAGGAACCACAAGTGATCTGCAAGTGAGTGGCACCCATCCCCCAATATCAACACTGCCACTGATCCCCCCACACCACCACTACTGCCACAGGTACCCCCCACACCACCACTACTGTCACAGGTACCCCCCACACCACCACTACTGTCACTGATCCCCCCCACACCACCACTACCGCAACTGATCCGCCCCACACCACCACTACCGTCACTGGTACCCCCCCCACCACCACTACTGTCACTGATCCCCCCCACACCACCACTACTGCCACTGATCCTCCCACACCACCACTACTGTCACTGATCCCCCCCACACCACCACTACTGCCACTGATCCCCCCACACCACCACTACTGTCACTGATCCCCCCACACCACCACTACAACCACTGATCCCCCCACACCACCACTACAACCACAGGTACCCCCCACACCCCCACTACTGCCACAGGTACCCCCCACACCACCACTACCTTCACTGGTACCCCCCACACTACCACTACTGTCACTGACCTCCCCACACCACCACTACTGTCACTGATCCCCCCACACCACCACTACTGTCACTGATCCCCCACACCACCACTACTGCCACTGATCCCCCCCACACCACCACTACTGTCACTGATCCCCCCACACCACCACTACTGTCACTGATCCCCCCCACACCACCACTACTGTCACTGATCCCCCCACACCACCACTACTGTCACTGATCCCCCCACACTCACTGATCCCCCCACACCACCACTACTGTCACTGATCCCCCCACACCACTACTACTGCCACAGGTACCCCCCACACCACCACTACTGCCACAGGTACCCCCCACACCACCACTACTGTCACAGGTCCCCCCCACACCACCACTACTGTCACAGGTCCCCCCCACAACACCACTACTGTCACAGGTACCCCCCACACCACTACTGTCACTGATTCCCCCACACCACCACTACCGCCACTGATCGTCCCCACACCACCACTACCGCCACTGATCCACCCCACATCACCACTACCATCACTGGTACCCCCCACACCACCACTACTGTCACAGGTACCCCCCACACCACCACTACTGTCACAGGTCCCCCCCACAACACCACTACTGTCACAGGTACCCCCCACACCACTACTGTCACTGATTCCCCCACACCACCACTACCATCACTGGTACCCCCCACACCACCACTACTGTCACAGGTACCCCCCACACCACCACTACTGCCACTGATCACCCCCACACCACCACTACTGTCACTGATCACCCCCACACCACCACTACTGTCACAGGTACCCCCCACACCGCCACTACTGCCACCGGTACCCCCCACACCACCACTACGGACACAGGTACCCCCCACACCACCACTACTGCCACTGATACCCCCCCACACCACCACTACTGCCACTGATTCCCTCTCCCCACACCACCACCACTGATACCCCCAACACAACCACTACTACCACTGATTCCCCCTCCCCCACACCACCACTGATACCCCCCACACCACCACAATCACTGCTGCCACTGATCCACCCCACCATGACCACTACTGCCACTGATCCCATCCCACAACCACCATCCTTGCCACTGATATCATTCCCCCCCCAGCACTCATCCCATCCCACCCTCCCAACCACCACCCTCACCACGGATCCCATCCTCCCACCACAACTGCCACACATTTCATCCAATGCTCCCCACTGATGCCACTCATCCCATCTCATCCCCCTCCAACCATCACCCTTGCCACTCATCCCATTCAACCCCTCTACCACTGAGCCTACCTCCCCAACCACAACCCTTGCCACTCATCCCATCCCCCCTCACCGCTGCCACTCATCCCACCCCCCCCCACCCAACCACCACTGCTGCCACTGATCCCACACTCCCCACCGCTGCCACTCATCCCATCTCTCCCTCACCACTGCCACTTATCTCATCCCCCACCACCGATGCCACTGATCCTATCCCTCCCCCACCACCACTGCTGCCCCTCATCCCAGGGGCGTAACTACAGGGATCACAATTGCATTAGCGCACATGTTGCCCCTGAACACCTGGATGGGGTGGGGTCATTTAGAGGAACAAATCCCCTCAATTTTTCTCCTGCAGCCACTAAAAGTCTGCGTCTCCTCCTCTCCCTCTGATAGGCATTAAGTGGCTGCAGGAGGTAAATGGAGGGGATTTGTTCCCCCTTCTATCCAGGTCCTGTTGCCCCCGGGATCAGTGGGAAGGGCCCTGGCTGGAGGTCAGAGGGGCCCTCCGTGGTTTCTTGCACCGGGGCCCTGAAGGTTCTAGTTACGCCACTGAACACCACCACGTCACATACCACTGGAGCTTTTCCTTTGCCATCAGTTTCTCCTACTAGGGTTCCTCCTATTTGTGCAAGACTGCAGAAGACCTCTTAGCCACACTACAGGACCTTCATCTTTCATGCCCTAAAGCCCCCACAGAGGAATCCAGACACAGAGAGGCATCCTGCTTCCCAAAAAAGCTGCAAACCTCTCCGAATCACCATGCCCAGTCTGGTGTCCACAAGCGTGGTCCCTTTTTACTTCGCCAGCGCTAACTCCTGAAAACTCCATGGACTGACTATTCCTTCAGTGGCACTTCCCTAATCTACCAATTTATTCCACTATCCTTGCTCTCCCAGCAAGTCTATGGGTGACACCACATAAACGGTAACTATACCCAGTTTATTTAATTTTTTTAACTGATTGACATCAGTCCTGTTGTACATGTTTTTTTCCACAAGCTGTTCTCCTGCATTGACCATATCTTCATTACTATAGGCACCTCCCCACTTAGTCTGGCCTTGACCATATGCACAATAACTAGGAGATCCAGATAAAGCTACACACTGTTTGTTGTGAAATGCATTGACGTAATTTCCGGCCAGACGCCACGCTGCACTGCTACGGCAAGGACCCCCGATTGGCTGGAAGTCTCCAGTTAATATACAGGAAGATGCCTAGGCGAAACCCGGATTAACGGGGGATCGCCATGCAGCTACAGTCTAACTACAGCCCCTTGAGGTACAGGATGTCGCAATACATTATAAGTGACCACTCACCAGTGCTATTGGACAAATATACATAAGATTGCTGCGCTGTAAGTATACCAGATATTAGTGTTTAATGTTGGAGGCTACTGACATCATGGGAACATACATCTTTTACCACAAGTGACCACAGCTGTGGGAGGACTATTACTAATAATTATCAAGTTTCCCGATGCTTAATGAATATAGAGATTTTGATCAATTCTCCAGGCTCTGTGGTCTGCTGCTGACACTGTATATATACTTGGTACCTCAATGGACTACTGCACTGTCTGCACTTTATGCCTTGATTGGAACATTATATTCACGGCTGTCTCTTTACAAATAATACACTCAAATAACTTTGAACAATTATAGTATTTCCAACTTTTTGGATTTTTGATAATAGTGCAATATTGCTCTGAGGCTGTACAATGAATGTTGTTTTCCTGGCTATCCCAGTCTTTCAGCTGGCTTGAGCCTCTGGGGAAATGTGTGCTTATCCTATCAGGCTATTTAGCATCTGTTGATATATATTCAGTAACATCAGCGGTGGATGGGCACCAATCTCCTTGGCGTCCGGACGTACATGTGTGTCTTTTTGTTTTTGTTTCATGTTTTATGTAAGTACGGTTTTTTGTGTATCCTCCCTGTTTGTGCCTGTGCTGATTGAACAATTCAGTTCAATCGGTAACAGTCTTTTATTCTAGGTACCTTAATAGTGGTCCTTGATCTTGCCCCTAAGTGTGTATTAGAGATATTCCGTACTGTGTAAATTGCATTAAATTGCATTATATATTCAGTAACATCAGCGGTGGATGGGCACCAATCTCCTTGGCGTCCGGACGTACATGTGTGTCTTTTTGTTTTTGTTTCATGTTTTATGTAAGTACGTTTTTTTGTGTATCCTCCCTGTTTGTGCCTGTGCTGATTGAACAATTCAGTTCAATCGGTAACAGTCTTTTATTCTAGGTACCTTAATAGTGGTCCTTGATCTTGCCCCTAAGTGTGTATTAGAGATATTCCGTACTGTGTAAATTGCATTAAATTGCATTATATATTCAGTAACATCAGCGGTGGATGGGCACCAATCTCCTTGGCGTCCGACGTACATGTGTGTCTTTTTGTTTTTGTTTCATGTTTTATGTAAGTACGGTTTTTTGTGTATCCTCCCTGTTTGTGCCTGTGCTGATTGAACAATTCAGTTCAATCGGTAACAGTCTTTTATTCTAGGTACCTTAATAGTGGTCCTTGATCTTGCCCCTAAGTGTGTATTAGAGATATTCCGTACTGTGTAAATTGCATTAAATTTAATATTTATGAATTTGTAATAAAGTATGTTTAACTAGGAACTTTGCTGTACTGCTCCTCAATGAGCCTCACTTTTTGGGTCACCGTTCTTTGGGACCCTGGGTTTTTGGCCTTGACCATAGTGCCATGCGCCTGGTCTGACCACAATGCAGTTGTCACCTCTTTTTCCTCTCCTGTCCCTAGACGTAATCACCAGTCCTGGTGACAGCTTGTTGACCAATCCTACACACCGACTGGAAATTGAAAACGCTATCAAGGAATTCCTTGCTAACAACATGTCCTCAGACATCCCCCCCCCCCCCCGATATTATGGGAGGCCCACAAACTGGTCATTAGAGGGGTCTGTATCAGCCAAGCATCTCACCAACGCAAGGATAAATGTCTCCTTCGTAAACGACTAGAAAAAAACTTTTATAAGGTATCCGAGGTCCTCCAAACCTCGCCCTCTCCATCAACTAAACAGATCTTTGAAAAAGCTTGCTTATAACTTGACCTCTTCTTGATGAAATCAGCAGAAAAGCTTCTTTGCAGATTGCAACATACTCTTTATATGATATCAAACAAATCAGACACATTTCTGGCTCTAGTGCTCTGCAAAGCTGATAAGCCCAATGCGACTCAAATTATCCAAAGATACCTTCTCAAGTAAACCCCTAAAAATTCCATAGAAAATGTTCTGATCTATACAAAGACCCCAATACATTAGATCAATCCCTGCAATTTGCTATAAGTGCTTTTCTGCCCTACTTTTCCTTCCTATGGTTGAAGCTTTGAATTCCCTCATTAAAGGCCATTTATTTTGTGCAGAATCCCTCACAGTGGCTATATCCATGATCCCTAAACCAAATACAGATGACACCCCTTGGTCGAACTATAGGCCGATATCCACACTCAGTCTTGATGTTAAGTTACTAGCAATGGTCATCTCAACTCGCCTCAACCCCATTATTGGTACCTTAGTCCACAAAGACCAAACATCCCATCCTAACAAGCGGGAGACAACATATGCTAAGCTACGCTTCTAGCCCATGCAGCCTGAACCCACCATATTTCCTCATGTTTTCTCTCCCTTGACATACGCAAGGCATTTAATACGTTATCATGGTCTTACCTCAACTCTATCCTACATCGCTTGGGGTTTGGTGCACACTTCTTACAATAGATTGTTGATTCTGCCGACTGGATGCAAACTAAAGCAACTAAATCTGCATCGCCAAATATTGTGGCCCTTGAAACCAACTATAAGGTGCTCGCCAGATGGTACCTGGTCCTTGCCAGGATCTCTAAATCCCTCCCCCAATACCCCTCACACTGCTTTCGAAGCTGTGACACACCAGGCACACATGTTCATAATTGGCAGGAGTGCCCCACAGTCCATACCTTTTGGTCAGATGTGTTTGGGATCTTATCACCTCTTTTTACACATCCTTGACATCTGACCCAACAGTTGCACTTCTGAATAACAAACCATTGGCTCTAATGCACCATCAGTTTAAACTCTTACTCTTTTTTACCACAGCAGCTAAACAAACAATTGCAAAAGTAAGGAAATCCTCCTAAATTGATATCCTAACAGTGAAACAAAGAGTCACTTGAACAATGATCCACGCCAAAACTGGATAAAGGGTCCTTATACGAAAAGCTCTGGAAGCCCTGAATTGCTCACTACCTACCTCCAGGCTTTGATGACTCTCTTTTACTACCTTGAAGGTGGAAACCTACCTCTTCCATCCTAAACAACCTATCACTACTGGTTATACTAGCTATGGTCCTCTATAGGGACCCTCCCCCCTCCACCCCTCGGACATTCTCACACCCTCCACATCTTCTTTCTTCTCTTCTCTAAACTACCCTGCTCACTTTTGTCTTTTGCTTCCTATTTTCTCTGAGGTCTGATAGGTCCTATGATTTTATTTCAGCCTGAGACTCCAGAGGCACAGACCTCCCTCTTTTTTTGTCTATCTCTCCCTTTTAAGGGACTCTTGGGACAAAACAGTTGTAATGTCAACTCACAGGCCATTTTCATGGGACATTACCTGTGCATAACACTGAGGAAAAGACCACAATACATCCCTAATGTCCCAAGCTGAGCTCCCCCTCTGAACTGTTTACCAAGAATGTTCCTTATGACTAGTCTAATTGATGTTGCTTTATATTTACATCCTGTATTGTTTTGGATAGCAACTAACTGAGCCTCGCCTCTTATGGTATATGTTCTATAGCTATAAATATCTGAAGGTTGTAATATGTAAATTGTTTTACACAATATGCTGTTTGTTGACTGATATTGTACATATCTCTTACATAGTCACATAGTAGTTACATACTACGTGAGGTTGAAAAAAGACACAAGTCCATCAAGTCCCAAAAGAGTTGCAGGTGTGGCACTGTTCTAATTAGGAAGGTATTTGAGTGTTTGGTTTGAACCTATTATCATTCATTTTTTCCTGTGTGCAGATTTATTCACAGCTTTTTTCTCATCCCTATGATGGAGTCACCAGTGAAATCATATCAAGCGTCTTTTCTCCAGAGAGAATAAGTTCAGTACTCCCAACCTAATGCTAACCTAACCCAAACTAATATCCTCCAGATCCTTTATTAGCTTTTTTGCTCTTCTTTGTACTCGCTCCATTTCCAGTACATCCATCCTGAGGACTGGTGCCCAGAACTGGACAGCATACTCCAGGTGAGGCCAGACCAAAGTCTTGTAGAATGGGAGAATTATCCCTGAAGTTAATCCCATTCTTAATGCATGCCAATATTCTATTTGCTTTGTTATCAGCAGCTTGGTGAGCCCATCATCTACTAGGGCCCCCAGGTCCTTTTCTATCCTAGATTCACCGAGAGGTTCACCCCCTAGTGAGCAGATTGCATTCATATTTTTTGACACCCAAATGCATTATTTTACATTTTTCTACATTAAACCTCATTTTCCATGTAGTTGCCTATCCCATTAATTTGTTCAGATCTTCTTGCAAGGTTTCCACATCCAGCGGAGACGTTATTGCCCTGCCTAGCTTAGTGTCATTCACAAATACAGAGATTTAACTGTTTACTGCATTCTCCAGGTAGTTTATGAACAAATTAAACAGGATTGGTCTCAGCACAGAACCCTGAGGGACCCCACTACCCACCCCTGACCATCCTGAGTATTCCCCATTTATCACCACCCTCTGAACTCACTCTTGTAGCCAGTTTTCAAGCCATATGCTCACCCTATGGTCCATGCCAATGGACCTTACTTTGTACAGAAAATGTTTATGGGGAATTATGTCAAATGCTTTTGCAAAATCCTGATATAACACATCTATGTGCCTTCCTTTATCTAGATGGTAGCTCACCTCCTCATAGAAGGTTAATAGATTGGTTTGGCAAGAACGATTCTTCATGAATCCATGCTGATTACTGCTAATGATAGTGTTCTCATTCTAAATTCCTGTATATAGTCCTTTATCATCCCCTCCAAGAGCTTGCATACTATTGATGTTAGGCTAAATGGTCTGTTATTCCTAGAGATGTATTTTGGCCCTTTTTTAAATATTGGTACTACATTGACTTTTTTCCAATCAGCTGGTACCGTTATAGTCAGTAGACTGTCAGTAAAAATTAGTGATGAAGATTTTAGTAAAGTTTGGGAGTGTTGGAGGCCTCGATACTGTTTATACTATTTAGCTGGTACTTTGACAACGTTAATAAATTTGACTGTTTGGCTAAATTCACACTTGTGTGACCTGTCATGTGACTTTGGACATCAAAGCCGCATGAGATATCACAGCCCATTCTTTTCAATGGCACCTGTTCAAATCCGTGTGACTTGAAGTCGCAGCAACTTTCAAAGGTACCTGTTCTATTTTGGTGTGAATTTGGTCCAGAAAATGTAAAGTCAGATCAAATTCACATCAAAGTCACATTCCAGAGTCTCACTGATATGACTTTGGAGACAAGCTAATGTGAATAGAGCCTTAAAGAATCAGTCTGTATTTAGCATCGTAGGACATCACAAAGACACAAAATTCTTCCATGATTTACCGGTATTTCTTTTAGAGTATTCTATTAGTACAAAATGTCCACCTCTTGTGATGAGGTCTACTTCTTCCTGCACTTCTCACCTCTGCATTGGATACAAAGGGGAATAATAATAATAAGCCAATAGCTGCACATTGAGAGCAGGAGGGGTTAGACTATACAAAGACAATCAGAAATATAGTAAGTTTACCTTAAGGGCCGGTTCACACTGCAGGCGATGCGAGGCGACACCGACTTGCCTCGCCGCGACCTGCCGCGACCTCAGCGGCAACTTGCAGATGACTTCTGTATAGAAGTCAATGCAAGTCGCCCCGAGGTCGCCCGAAAGTAGTACAGGAACCTTTTTTCTGAGTCGGAGCGACTCGAGTCGCTCCTCTCAGAACGGTTCCATTGTACAGAACGGGGGCGACTTGTCAGATCGAGGCTAGGCGAGTCGTGTCGCCTCGCATCGCCCGCAGTGTGAACCGGCCCTAATAAAGCATCTTACATTTAAAATGTGGTGTGCATACCAGTGACTGCTCTATTGGAACAGTCACACAGTATTTAAAGTGCACCCATCCATTTCAAGCTTTTAAAAGTAAAGTTCCTGCTTTAAAGTAGAAATCACAAGATGATTGCTTATATTCATCTTTCGATAAACCTTTATATTTGTACCTCTCTGATTTTGTTTATGTTTACTACATTACTACAATTTGACTTCATGTCTATTCCTTGCTATTGGCCATTTTAATATCCAGTAAAGCAAATTCCAATAAACATGGGGTTTGCAGATGGTGAAAATTAGTCATGAAATTAGGGTAAATCAAGACTAGAGATGAGCCTGGGATTCCTCTGAGCTCACCTCTATCCAAACACCAAAGTTGTGCTCTTTTTTTAGACCAATCAGCTGAAGAATGGGTCATTCATTGCCCAGCAGTACACATACAAAAAGGATGAACCAACAGCGAAGTAGAACATCACAGAGGTATTTTAAAGTTAATAAGATTCATTTTCTGCTGATTGCTTTTAAACACAACTTTTACGTTTAAATGTTGAATTGTTTTGGCTAAATAGAGAAAACAATCCTCATGTCTATGGACACCAACAGAGCATGCTAAACCTCTCCAAAGGACTGTTCTTAGGCACAGTGCTGGATCATTTGGGCTGATTGCTAGTGTTTCCTTACTAGATAAAGTAAACCTGGAAGTGCATGGGTGCACTTCATCCTCCTGTCCCCATAAACATACATCATTGGGAGATGTGACCATACGTGTTTATAGAATGGTTGTTATTGTGACTACTAAGGATGATTCAAATACTTTTCATTGAACATGTGTCAGTATACTATTCAATCAGAAAAAAAATAAACATGATAAGGAGTTGACCCAAGAATCTGTACATGTGGTGCAAAATACAGCTTTATTAACACACAAAGCATATATATACCTTTTAAAGGTTCTTTATGTGTTAATAAAACCGTATATTGAATTGTGAATGCAGATTCTCGGGTCAAGTTCTTCCTTTTTTTTTTGTTTTTACATATTTGAAATATGTATAATATGTTTTACATATTATACATATTTGATTATGAGAATACTTGTGAAATTAAAAACCTTCTCATGGCTTTATTATGGATGCACAGTAGCAGTAACCAAGCCTAAAAGAGTACACACAATATTACAATAATCTAAATGTATATTGGGTGAAAATAACACATTCTCCAACCCCAGCCCATTACCACATTATTTCTTGATGGCCAATGTCTAGAATTAAAGCCACCCAACCCAACATAGAGTTTGGCCTTGGAATTGAACCCTTTTTGTGAATATCTGAACTCAAAAATAATCAAAAAGAATTGTTGAAACACATGTCATATATGTAAACTATTTACCTGCCAAAGGATTCAAAGGATTTCAGCCATTTTTTTCAGACACACCAGAGCCAGACAGTGAGTTACAAAAGGCCGATTTTAGAACAAAATCAGATACACACTTATTTTGTGTTTAGAAATACATTTATTTTTGTGATGATTATAAATAAATAATGGCAGTATATATATATATATATATATATATATATATATATTTTTTTTTTTTCTGGGGTTCAGCTTTAAAAAATTAAAGTTGCCTACCCTTAAAAAATCTGTAATCAGAGTTCGTCACTTTACTTTTCAACAGAAATCTTATTTTGAGCTAAACCAGATGGTGGCAGTATTACATAAAGGAACATTAGATCCATGACTGCAGAAAGTTTCTATATGCATCATTTTCAATTTAGAAGTCTTTACACAAAGCAAGTTAGATTATTATGATAGATTCACTCTTCTGGAACGCCTATGTGAACAGGGAAATTTGTAAATTTCCCAGCTAATGCAAAATGACTTTGAAAGGTTACTGTAAGGTAAACTGAACATCCTGTGTTTTACTTTAAGAAAAACTATCTATTATTGCTTACCAGTTAAACAAAATTAACAATGTTGATTTCTGTCTATAAATTTTAAACTGGGGTGTCATTATTAATGAAGATATACAAAAGATTTTATCAGTTATAAAGAGCATTTTTACACAAAATATTTGCTTAGTTTTAACCCCTATTGTGCCGTGTTAACCAACATTTTCAATAAAATGTATATCTTTTTTAAGTGGGGTGTAAATTATGATATATATGGCAATGACACAGTCAATTTCATGGGATTATGCTTTTTTTTTCTAATAATCTAACCCTTCCCTCCCCCCAGCATACACGCACACACATACAAACTTAAAAAATGTAAAAATAATAATTAAAAAAATGTAAGACTTTAGCTTTTCTTTAAAAACTTGTATAATGTAACATTGCCCTTGCTTATTTTTTTCCAACTTTTATTCATCACTAAGGTGTTCAAACTCCAGCTATGGCTGCATCACATTTCTTATGGCAGGTTTCCTGTTGGTGACAAAAGTGAACTTTACCTGCATAATAGCGTGGTGGAACTATTTCTTGTAATCTCCATCTATTGGCAGTAGTTTATCTCCTCAGTTGTTCTCCTGTGTTGCTTTGTCACTTCTCACACTGACTTCCAATGTAAACTGCAAGAATCAGTTTCAACACACATTACCAGGTATGATTTTAATAAAAACTGAAGATTTGAAATAAAATGTTAACCACTTACCAGACAGGCCAATTTTGACATCTCTCTCCTACATGTAAAAATCATATTTTTCTTGCTAGAAAATTACATAGAACCCCCAGACATTGAATATGTTTTTTAGCAGAGACCCTAGAGAATACAATGGCGGTCATTGCATCTTTTTATCTCGCACGGTATTTGCGCAGAAATTTTTCAAACATTTTTTTTTTTTTTTAAACAGTTTTGTGCTTTAAAAAAAAAAAAAACAGTAAAATTAGCCCAATTTTTTTGCAAAATGTGAAATATGAAGTTACGGCAACTAAATAGATACCTAACATGTCATGCTTCAAAATTGCACACGCTCGTGGAATGACGCCATACTTCGGTACTTAAAAATCCCCATATGTGACGTTCTCATTTTTTTTATTGGTTACGTATCTTGAGTTACAGAGCAGTTACAGAGCAGTTCCAGAGCTATAATTATTGCTCTCGCTCTGACGTTCGCGGCAATATCTCACATGTGTGGTTTAAACATCGTTTTTCATATGTGGGTGGGACTTCCAAATGCGCTCGCTTCTGCATGTGAGCACACAGTGATAGGGGCTATTTAAAAAAAAATATATATATATTGTTAATTAATTAATTTACATTTTGTTTAACACTTAAAAAATATATATTACTTTTATTCCTATTACATGGAATGTAAACATCCCTTGTAATAGGAATATGCCATGATCGGTCCTCTTTACAGTGAGATATGGGGTCAATAAGATCCCCCCCCCCCCCCCCCCCCATCTCACCTCTAGGCTGGGAAGCCTGAAATAAAAATAAAAAATGATCTAAGCTTCCCAGCCGAGGCGGTGCTGTTTGTTTGAATGCAGAGGCTGGGCGTGATGTCATAACATTGCGCCCGGCCTCCGACGATCATACAGAGATCATAGAGAAATCTCTATGGTAAACATCTAGGGCCAGCGGATCCATTCTTCGATCCCAGCGGTGAGTCGGTATAAGCATTGGAGGGAGGTGGGAGGGGGATGTCCCCTCTTGCCGTCCGTAAGAATGATCAAGTGGCTGATCAGCCGCTATGATCATTCCTATGGTGTAGGGTATTGGTCATCAACCCTGTCTTCGGGGCCCACTAACAGGCCAGGTTTTCAAGATAACTAAAATACATCACAGGTGATATAATTTGCTGCTCAGTGATTGCAGTATTCTAGTCTGCATCTCCCCAAAGTAATACATAAAACCTGGTCTGTTAGTGGGCTCTGAGGACAGGGTTAATGACCACTGGTGTAGGGAATCGCCGGCCTGGTACAGCTCGTGGGGGGGAGGGCGCTCACTCGCCCCTCCCCTTTTCCTAACCGGCCTGGCTGCATGCTCGGATAAGGGTCTGGTATGGACTTTGGGGGACCCCCACGCCATTTTTTCAGCGTAGGGGTTCCCCTTAAAATCCACACCAGGCAACGGGGCTAGCAAGGTATCAATCTCGCCGATGGAGGCAGTGACATTGACTTCCTTTGCTAGTCCTGTCTACCTGGAGTCACGTTCAAAATGAACGGACTTTACTCCGTGTGTGGGCAAGTTCGTTCATTTGAAAAGTCCGGCGAACCTCCGCCAAAGGTCCGGCAGATTGTCTGCCGGAAAAGTCCGGTCGTGTGTGGGCGTATGTGGGCAAATCCGATCGTTCGGAAAGTCCAGCGGACCTCCACTGCAAAGTTCGCCGGATAGTCTAAGTCCGCCGGATAGTCTGATTGTGTGTACGCGGCATTAGAGACATCCCTTCTCTGAGTCTTTCCTCCTCAATAACTGAAGGAGGCATGTAGATTACTCCAGGCAAAGGCAGTGAGCGGCCGACCAGAACTTTAATTCTAACATCGGGACAGCGCGCCAGTAGGGATGGGCCAAACACCCCCTGGTTCGGTTCGCACCAGAACATGCAAACAGACAAAAAATGTGTGCGAACATAAGAACCCTATTAAAGTCTATGGGACAGGAACATAAAAAATAAAAAGTGCTCATTTTAAAGGCTTATATGCAAGTTATTGCCATAAAAAGTGTAAAAAGTGTATGGGGACCTGGATACTGCCCCAGGGGACATATATCAATGCAAAAAAAGGTTTTAAAACAACCGTTTTTTCAGAAACACTGATTTTAATAATGCTTAAAGTGAAACAATAAAAATTAAATATTCCTTTAAATATCATGCCTGGGGGGTCCCCTTAGTCAGTGGTGCATCTGTCTGATGTGTTTTACAGTGCCGTAGCAAAATTACATTTCTGAAGGAAATTTTTTTATTTAAAACTGCTTGTGGCTGTAATGTATTGCCGACTCTCAGCAATATAAATAAAAATCTATAGTTAAAAATCTAAATTGGCATGGGTCCCCCCCCCCATTCTATACCAGGCCCTTCAGGTCTAGTATGGATATTAAGGGAAACTCGACGCCAAAATAGAAAAAAAACTGTGTGGGGTTCCCCCCAAAATCCATATCATACCCTTCGAGGCTGGTATGGATTTTAAGGTGTACTCCACGCCAAAATTTTTAAAAATGGCGTGGGGGCCCCCAGAATCCATACCAGACCCTTAACCGAGCAAGCAGCCTGGCCTGTTGGTTGTGTGGCTCTGCGGGTGGGGGCTTATCGGAATCTGGAAAAAGGGGACCCCCAGATCCTACTCCCCCAACCCAAAAAAGTGTCAAAAGGTAAAAACCACAATACACAGTTTTTGACAATTTCTTTATTAAAAAAAGCTGAAAAAAGTGTCCTGCGATGTACATCCATCATCAATCACACCGCTCAACTGACCCATAAAAATAGAAACACTCCTGAAAATACTCGATTGCTGTCTTTTCGCTGCAACAGCTGATATATAGGCAATGGCGGGGCCACCCACTGATGTAACCGGTGGACTCTGACCCCCGATGGTATATGACGTCAGAAGAGGTGGAATCACTCAGTTACGTCACCGGGCGGACTCACCCTTGCCTATATAACAGCTGTCACAGCCAAGAGACAGCAGTCTGGTGGTTGTGTGGCTCTGCGGGTGGGGGCTTATCGGAATCTGGAAAAAGGGGACCCCCAGATCCTACTCCCCCAACCCAAAAAAGTGTCAAAAGGTAAAAACCACAATACACAGTTTTTGACAATTTCTTTATTAAAAAAAGCTGAAAAAAGTGTCCTGCGATGTACATCCATCATCAATCACACCGCTCAATTGACCCATAAAAATAGAAACACTCCCGAAAATACTCGATTGCTGTCTTTTCGCTGCAACAGCTGATATATAGGCAATGGCGGGGCCACCCACTGATGTAACCGGTGGACTCTGACCCCCGATGGTATATGACGTCAGAAGAGGTGGAATCACTCAGTTACGTCACCGGGCGGACTCACCCTTGCCTATATAACAGCTGTCACAGCCAAGAGACAGCAGTCCGCGGGATGCCTCCCATCGAGGCAGAGATTTTAAAAAAAATTATATTTTTCGTGTCCATCGGGTAGCGTGATTGAAGATGGATGGACATCATGGGACATTCTTTTTTCTTTAAAAAAAAAAGGAATTGTCAAACACTGTCTATTGTGGTTTCTACTTTGTGACACTTTATTTGGTGAATGGGTATGGGCACAATGTACCCCATACCCATTAACATGGGGAGGGATCTGGGGCTCCCCATGTTAAAGTCTCCTGCCCGCAGACCCCCACAACCACTGGGCCAGGGTCGCCATTAACAGGCGCTCATCCCCCTTATCCTGAGCTACTAGCCAGGCCTTAAGGGTTACTGGCCTCCAGTTGCCCCACCCAACCCCTACCCTGCCCCTCCCATAATCCCTCCCCTTATCACGCCCTCATAAATTATCTCATGAAATGACACTTAAATGTTGTAAACAGAATTAAGTTACAAAAATAAATATTAGCAACAATTTTATCAGTTCCCCTCAGCCTCACTAGTGTCCATCAATGCAGGCTCACCTGTGCCCTTCAATGCAGCATGACCTGTGCCCATCATTGCAGCGTGACCTGTGACCATCATTGAAACGTGACCTGTGGCCATAATTGCAGCCTCACCGTGCCCACCATTGCATTCTCACCGTGCATTGCAGCCTCACCGTGCCCAACATTGCAGCCTCACCGTGCCCCCCATTGCAGCCTCACCATGCCCCCCATTGCAGCCTCACCATGCCCATCATTTCTGCCTCACCGTGCCCCATTGCAGCCTCACTGTGCCCAACATTGCAGCCTCACTGTGCCCCCATTGCAACCTCACTGTGCCCCCATTGCAGCCTCACTGTGCCCATTGCAACCCCACTGTCCCCAATGCAACCTCACCATGTCCAAAATTGTAGCTTCACTGTGCCCAACATTGCAGCCTCACCATACCCAAAATTGCAGCCTTACCTTGCCCAACATTACAGCCTTACCATGCCCCCATTACAGCCTCGCTGTGCCCTCATTGCACCCTTACTGTGCCCTCATTGCAGCCTTACTGTGCGCCCATTGCAGCCTCACTGTGCCCCCATTGCAGCCTCACTGTGCCCAACATTGAAGCCTCACTGATATACCGCTCGGGGTGATTGCTGGGAGAATGACTCCCGATCAACCCTGCCCACCGGTGCTCGCCCCCCACTCCCAGGCAGCCCAGCTCCTCGCCAGCCCTCATTTTCACTCGCAAAACGTGAGTAGAAAATTTGAGGGCTGTATATATACACACACACACACACACACATCTTTTCATGTGACAACACTGAAGAAATTACACTTTGCTACAATGTAAGGTAGTGAGTGTAGAGCTTGTATAACAGTGTACATTTGCTGTCCCCTCACAATAACTCAACACACAGCCATTAATGTTTAACCACTTCAATACTGGGCAGTTATACACCTTCCTGCCCAGACCAATTTTGAGCTTTCAGCGCTGTCGCACTTTGAATGACAATTGCGCGATCATGCTACATTGTACCCAAACTAAATTTTTATAGATTTGTTCCCACAAACAGAGCTTTCTTTTGGTGGTATTTGATCGCCTCTGGGATTTTTATTTTCTGCTAAACAAATAAAAAAAGACCGAACTTGAAGAAAAACATGTTTTTTTTGTTTCAGTTACAAAACTTTGTAAATAAGCACGTTTTCTCCTTGTGAGAGTGGGCACTGACGGGGCTGCAGTGAGGGGCACTGATAAGGCAGCACTGATGGGCACCGATGAGGTGGCACCAATGAAGTGGCACTGATAGGTGGCACTGATATGCGACACAGACACTGATAGGTGGCACAAATAGGCACTGATAGGTGGCACAAATAGGCACTGATAGGTGGCACGGATTGTCATGGATAGGTGGCATGGATTGGCATGGATGGGCGGCATGAATAGGTGGCACAAATGGGCATGGATAGGTGGCACGGATGGGCATGGATAGGTGGCACAGATGGGCATGGATAGGCAGCACGGAGGGGCATGGATAGGCGGCACGGATGGGTGGCATGGATGGGCATGGATAGGCGGCATGGATGGGCACTGATAGGCGGCTAGGATGGGCACTGATAGGCAGCATGGATGGGCACTGATAGGCGGCATTGTAATTTAAAGTATTGTAGGGATGGATGCCAATCAGTGCCAAACAATAATGCATGCCAATCAGGGATGCCCATTGTGGGCACTGATTGGCATCCATTATGGGCACTGATTGGCATTCATTATGGGCACTGGCTGGCATCCCTGGTGGTCTAGGGGGCATACCTGGTTCTGGGCATCCCCTGGTGGTCTGGTGGTGTCCCTGGTGGTCCAGTGTGGGCATCCTCGGGGGGGCTGTGCTGATAATTGATCAGCACAGACCCCCCTCTGTCAGAGGAGCAGCCGATCGGCTCTCCTCTACTCGCGTCTGACAGACGCGAGTGAGGAAAAGCCGATCACCGGCTCTTTCTATTTACACTGTGATCAGCCATGATTGGACACGGCTGATCACGTGGTAAAGAGTCTCCGTTGGAGACTCTTTACTGAGATCGTAGTTGCAGGGTGTCAGATTGACACCCCGCAACAACGAACGCCGCTATGCAGGCCCCCGGGCGCGCACAGCGGCTTAATATCCTGATCGCGTCATATGACGTCCGGTCAGGATATTAAAACCACTATGCCGCCGTTCTTTTGTTATGGGGCGGGAGGCAAGTGGTTAAAACGCTGGCAACAAAAGTGAGTACATCCCTAAGTAAAAATTTCAAAATTGGGCCCAAAGTGTCAATATTTTGTGTGGTCACCATTATTTCCCAGCACTGCCTTAACCCCCATGGGCATGGAGTGCCACTGGAGTCCTCTTCCACTCCTCCATGACACCATCATGGAGCTGGTGGATGTTAGAGACCTTGCGCTCCTCCACCTTCCGTTTGAGGATGCTCCACAGATGTTCAATAGGGTTT
Source organism: Lithobates pipiens (assembly GCF_037356315.1). Taxonomy (NCBI): domain Eukaryota; kingdom Metazoa; phylum Chordata; class Amphibia; order Anura; family Ranidae; genus Lithobates; species Lithobates pipiens. Next base: position 379,459,619 of record NW_027507764.1, on the reverse strand, counting down.
AGGTCTGGAGACATGCTTTGCCAGTCCATCACCTTTACCCACAGCTTCTTTAGCAAGGCAGTGGTTGTCTTGGAGGTGTGTTTGGGTCCTTATCATGTTGGAATACTGCCCTGTGGACCAATCTCCAAAGGAAGGGGATCATTCTCTGATTCAGTATGTAACAGTACATGTTGACATTCATGGTTCCCTCAATGAACTGAAGCTCCCCAGTGTCGGCAGCACTCATGCAGCCACAGACCATGACACTCCCACCACCATGCCTGTAGGCAAGACACACTTGTCTTTGTACGCCTCACCTGGTTGCTGCCACACAAGCTTGACACCATCTGAACCAAATACGTTTATCTTGGTCTCATCAGACCACAGGACATGGTTCCAGTAATCCATGTCCTTAGTCTGCTTGTCTTCAGCAAACTATTAGTGGGCTTTTTGTGCATCATATTTAGAAGAGGCTTCCTTCTGGGATGACACCCATGCAGACCAATTTGATGCAGTGTGTGGAGTATGGTTTTAGCACTGACACCCTTTCAACCTCTGCAGCAATTCTGGCAGCACTCATATGTCTATTTCCCAAACCTCCAGATATGATGCTGAGCACATGCACTCAACTTCTTTGGTCAACCATGGCGAGGCCTGTTTTGAGTGTAACCTGTCCTGTGAAACCGCTGTATGGCCACCATGCTACAGTTCAGTTTCAGGGTCTTACCAATCTTCTTATAGCCTAGGCCAGCTTTATGTAGGGCAAAATTCTTTTTTTCAGATCCTCAGAGAGTTCTGTGCTATGAGGTGCCATGTTGAACTTCCAGTGACCAGTATGAAGTGAGAGTGATAACACCAAATTTAACACACCTGCTCTCATTCACACCTGAGACCTTGTAACACTTAGCCCCTGTACACACGGTCGGACATTCCGACAACAAAATCCGTCTGATTTTTTCGATGGATTTTGTCTGAAACTGGTGTTGCTTACACATGGTCGGACAAAGTTGTCGGAAAATCCGATCATTCGGAACGTGATGACATTCGTTCCTTGCGACTGGGCTACGTTGCGGCTAGTAGCCAATAGCTTTGGTCCCGTAATTTGATCTGAGCATGCATGGCACTTTGTCTGATCGGAATTCTCTACAAACGATCGGAAAAAGTCAGATCGGATTTTGTTGTCGGAAAATTTGAGGTCCTGCTCTCAAATTTTTTCCGTCGGAAACACACGATCGGATTTTTCGACAATATAATCCGATCGGAACCTCTTCCTTCTGAATTTCCGACCATGTGTACAGGGCATAAGGAGTCACATTGCATCGGGAGGGAAAATGGCTAATTGGGCCCAATTTGGACATTTTCAATTAGGGGTGTACTCACTTTTTATGCCAGCGGTTTAGACATTAATGGCTGTGTGTTAAGTTATTTTGAGGGAACAGCAAATTTACTCTGTTATACAAGCTGTACGCTCACTACTTTACATTGTAGAAAAGTGTCATCTCTTCAGTGTTGTCACATGAAAAGATATAATAAAATATTTACAAAAACATGAGAGGTGTACTCACTTTTGTGAGATACTGTGTATATGTATATATTAAATTGCCTGCACACCACTAACTAACCTGCCTCTAGCTAACGTTCTCTCGTTCATAAGCATAACACTACATATACCTGCTGTGTAAGCAGCCTTATATAGTGTGGGGCATGGACTTAACCCCATGATTGACTAAAGGTGCTCTGCCTTTGGCCAATGATGGCTCTCACAGCAGAGCGCGCTGTGATTGGCCAAAGAATGCAGGTTAGGTGCATGCTTTGGCCAATCATCAGACATCAATGCACTGCGATCTCGCAAAGCATTATGGAGTGTTCCACAGTGCTCAAATTTGCCACAAACACCACATAATGTTTGGGATTCGGCGAACGAGTGAACACCCAATGTTTGAGTCGAACTTACTTTCGACTCAAACATCAGGACCATCCCTACACGCCAACCTTATCTGCCTGCGTGACGAAAAGGGCAAAATAGTCCGCTCTCTGCTCCTGCCTCCTGGAGCCCTCTGTTGAACTGATGGAGCCCAGGAAAATGTAATCTAACCCTAGGAACTTGGCTTGATCTGAGGATCTATTTCAAAATTCTGTATCGTATAGATGAATGATAAAGCTACCTGGGCCCCCACATGAAGCCGATGGGGCCGGGCCCAGTACAGGACTGGTTGTATGCCTGAAAATGCATTAAAATACATTTTCCTTCAGTGACAAGGCTGTTTCCTGCCCTCACAATGCAGCCATGTGTGCTGGTAGAGATAAGTAATGGCACGTACAGACGAACGGACATTCCGGCAGAAGTGGTCCGACGGTCTTCCCGATGGACTTTCAATGGAGTTACAAAGGACTTCCAAACAAACGTACTTGCCCACACACAAACGGACTAAAGTCCATTAGTTTTGAACGTGATGACGTACAATGGTCAAGAAAAGGAAGTTCAATAGCCAGTAGCCAATAGCTGTCCCTTGTATTTGGTCAGTCGGACCAGCATACAGACGTACGGTTTTCCCGATAGGAATTGAGTCTGTCGGACACATTTGAAACATGTTCTATTTCTAAGTCCATCTGATTTTTTTTAAAGAAAAACAATCAGACTATTTCACACATAATCGGACTATCTGATGGAATGATTCCATCTAGTCTGCCGGAAAGTCTGATCATGTGTACGCGGCATTAGAGTCATACCCATCAGCACAAGTTTGCTCACAAAGACTCACATGCAGAGTTGGGAAGTTGATGTATCATACCAATAATGTATGGGCCTGGAACCTATTACACTGCACTGTCTTATTTAGACAGCTTGCACCACTTCTGTTATAGTAAAATGCTGTAAGATGCTATAAGGCCATTAAAACGGAAGTTGCTTATGTGATGCCTATTTGACTGCACATCTATTTCGGTTACTTCAATTGGGCTTTTAAACGCCTATATGAAAAATATTGTATTCTAAAAACTGTATGGAATGATACTATAGAGTACTGTATATAGTTTTTTTCATTAATATGCAGACTATGCTGTCAACCAAATCGGACAGTGGCACAGATAATATTGCCAGAGGTACTTTAGCAATTGCATAATTTAGAAGATCTCAATTTTTAGATATTTTGTGTCACAGTTTTGTGGAAGTTAAAAGAGTCTGAAAAGTAATATATAGTGACCTTTCAATAACTTGACTTCATTTTTTTAGTACTTGAGGGTGGATGCAATGTGAGTCAGATACTTTATTAATTGTTAGTTTGTTTAGCTGTTATCACACCTTTTCCTCCATAAGCAGCATTGGCTGAATCTTTCCCCTATATTATCTGTTCTTGCCAATTTTCTTTGTCAATACAAATAGAAAATGCGGTATCTATTTAAGATATCTTTCAAAGGGCTTTTATATTCAATATTTTTTTTTCTTTTTTTTTTTTCATTTAAATACGTGTTTTTTTTTTTTTTTCAGTGGAATCTGAAACCAAACAACTAAATATACAGAGGAGATACATACTGTACGTTTGCTGTTTTGACTCCTAAAGCATATGTATTTCTAGTCGGCCAATTTTGTGGGTTTTCTACATTGCAAAGCCCGGCAGATGGCACACTTCTTGATTCAGCAATTTAGCTTCCAGCCTGTTTATTGGATAACAGCATCACTCTTGTTAAATTAGCACAATCTCACTCAAAATGCAATAAAACCACCCAGGAAAGAATAATGCTGAACCAAATAGTGATAAAACATGATATTCCTACCTATCAAAGATGTGTCTATCACAAGAATGGCTAACCAAAATTTTACTTTAATACAGTTTGCCCTCTTTGACTTAAAGCAGTATTAAAAACACAAAACCAAAAATGTATTATATTATATCGGTGATCTGGCCAGTAACACATGTCCGGTATTAGTGAGAAACTACTTGAGGAATGAGCACAGGAGGCACAGCAGACAGCAGTATTGTCAATTTGTGTTGGAGGGTAGGGTTAAAAGTATTAGCAGATTTAGAACCAATAACAAATTGAAGCCAAACTCCAGCTCACACTTTATAATCAGTAACTGTCATTTTTTTTAGACTGGGTATACACACTAGAACACACAGGGGCTCACAGCAGGAGTCCAGCGCATCTCCATTCACCAGTTCAGGTCCAATTTAAGTCCGAATTTTGGGCTGAATTTGGACCTAAAACGGACCAAAAGATGCTCAGGGTTCCGGAGCGATCCACACCGGAGCCGCTGTGGAGATGTGTGAAGCGGCTCCATAGAAAGCTGGTCACAATCTCCTGCTATGCAAATTGGAAGTGGGGAAGCCGCATCCAATTTGCACAAGTGTTAGTGTTCGAGATAAAGGTTAGCAGGAATAAATAAATAAATAAAAGCTGATCATAATTTAATCAACCCTGCCAGTGTTAAGTGGTTTGCCTCATCCCTGTAAAATTATACATTCTGCTGGAGAGGTTGTGCTGTGAAAAAACAACAGAATTGCTGAGTGGATTACCAGATCAAAATAGAAGAAAGAAAGACAAAAAAGGAAACTAATACAGCCATCACATCTTCGAATTGATAAGCTGCAATGCTGGCAGCACTCATATGTCTATTTCCCAAAGATAACCTCTGGATATGATGCTGAGAACATGCACTCAACATCTTTGGTCCACCATGGCGAGGGCTGTCCTGTTAAACCGCTGTATGGTCTTGGCCACCGTGCTGCAGCTCAGTTTCAGGGTATTGGTAATATTCTTATAACCTAGGCCATGTTTATGTAGAGCAACAATTCTTTTTTTCAGATCCTGAGAAAGTTCTTTGCCATGAGGTGCCAATGGCGAGGATTCCATCACAGGATGCTGTGTTTGATGTGAGTTACATTTACATTTCTGAAGGCCATGAGTGATGTGGAATTACTTCAGGGGACATTAACCACTTTAGCACTGCCATTTAAAAAAGACTCTGAGATAGCAGCTTTTCCTCCCATTGCCACTTCAAATCAACACCCTGTCTCAGCTGCTTCTGCAGGTCCCAGTGGGGATGCAGGCTGGATCCACCTGCTGCCTGTGACAGCCAACATCAAGCACTAAACTCAGGGGCTAAATTGATTAGTAACTGGGTTTCTAATATTTTTACAGATTGCTCCATAGGAGCACAATGTAGGGGCCCCTTCACACCAGGTGTGCGATTTACTGTGGCTGTAAATGTATTCCTAATTACAGCCACAAATGCAGATCAAACTGCAGTCCATTTGCAGTGATGGCCCATCCATAAGGGGTGCACAGAAGCCGCCCCCCCTATCCATGCGTCCGGCCCCCTAATCTACATGTAGGGCGCCGGACGCATGGATTACAATGGGGGATTTTTTTCTTTTTGAAGCACGTGATTAGAGCCTGAGGCTCTAATAAGCTTCAAAAAAGGGTGGGCTTGGGGTGCAGTGCCCTGCACCCCAAGCCCACCCAGTTGTGTGACCATAGCGAATGAATATTTGCTATGGCTACACTGATTTTGCCTCCTGGCCAATCAGGAAGTGGGTCCTGAGACCCGTTTCCTGATTGGCTGAAAGGAGAAACTACCCTATTGGCCGAGGGAGGAGGAGGGAGGAAACGCACAGTGAGCACACCCCCATGATGCTGAGGAGGATACGCACTGCAAGGACACCACCGTAATGCCAAGGAGGAGACACACTGCCATGACATTGCTGTGATGCTGAAGCACAGGGGAAGCTGGCCGCCCATTGCTTGGAGGGAAGCACCTCCCCAAGTAAGTGTTGCAGGTGACTGACCGACGGACTGACTGGGGGGGTTTGGGGGGGTGATCCGATAGGGGGTGGGGGGTAGTGTGAAAAATGGATATTATTATGTTTAGAATGGATGTTTGCACGCAATACATGTTTTGTACTTGTTTTTTACTCATTTGTCTAGAGTACATATTCAAGTTCCTGAGGAAGTGCTTTTATGCAAACATGTTGAGCTCCAGCAAGCTACATCTGTACACGCCCATCCCCTCTTGACAGTGACAGACTTACAGTATACCCTCTGGCTCATATACAAAGGGTAACATAACAACATCTGTTTAGGATTGGTGTGGGACTTTTGACCATATCAGTAGCTTATTTTGAATAATATTTTTATCCATGAAATTTTAGACCCAATATATGTTTTTTTATATATATGAAATAAAATTTTGTAAGTTTTACACAAACCTTTGGCTGTGTTGGTGCCTAAAAAGTCCATTGTTTGTTCACTCAATTTTGTTCAAAATAAAAAATAGGCAGACAGGCAGGGATTTTAATCGATAGAGACATGCTTTCTATATTAAAGTGTAGCACTCTCTATCTTAGGTAGGTAGGTGCTAAGTGTAGGTTTTTGTGTAAGCTGCCAGTGCAGGTAAATTTAAGCAAGCCTATGCTGTGAGCTGGGCCTGTTTGTTTTGATCTGGGGCAGGGGAGTGGTTTAGTATAGCAGTAGGTGACTGATATGGGCTGCAGCTCTTGGTCACCTCCTCTGTTTTCAGGGAGAAGGTTCCCGAAAGGAGGCAGGGCAGAGAGCTAGAATGACACGGGGTGCATGTGGGAGCCCTGACCAATCCCCAACTAGGATTGGCAGGGGGCAGGCCTCCAATATTTACCCATGGTCAGCCTGCTGGGGGAGGAGTTGTCGGCTATGTGAACTGGATGATGGAGTGTTAGACTGTCGTGCCTGAGGGAACCCCCTTTCTGAGGGGTGTACCTCAGGCGGGGAGCTTGGGAGCTGGGAGGGAGTGTCTCTTTACACAGTCATTGAGAGGTGTACTAGAACAGGAGCTGGAAGAGACAATTGGTTGCATGTCCAGAGAAATCATCCAGGAGGGATCCAGGCCAGGTGTTGGTGAGTGGAATGCACAGTGGAAAGCTCTGGAAGAGACATGCCAGGAGTTGGATGTAGAGCCAGAGGGGGAGACTGTGGGCGTTATATGTCAAGTCGCTGCAGCCAGGAGGGCGGGCAGGATTTGCAATCAGACTTGCTGGGAACAGTAGTCCATCAAGTACATTTATTCTTCTCAATCAAATTGGTTGCTACCACAAAGGGGTACTGTAGACCCCAGCCTACCAAAGGCTATCAAGGAAAAACACTAGGACTTATTCAGAGTGAGGCCTAGTCATGTGCTAATGGTGTGACAGGAGACTAAATTTGGACAGTGAAGCAAGTGCTCCAAAGTAGTGTGCTGGAGGAGAAGTGAAGTTAGCAATCCAAAGTAGTGTGCTGGAGGAGATGTGCTGAGGAGGAGACTGTCAAGTTTAGAGTCAACCATACTTTTATTCTACTAAGAAGTGTTGACGCAATTACTTTTATTCTACTAAGAACTATTTATCTTATGAGCATCCCATGTCCCCTTTTCCCCAACCAAGTTTAATCCCCTAATAAAAGCAACAAAAACAAGCAAGAGATTGTTCATTGTCTGAGGAAGTATGCTTACAATGGATGTCTGACCAGCAGGGTGAAAAGTGTGGATGCTGTAACACATAGCAGCCCCACGGGGTCATTGCTACAAAAGTTACTTACCTGCCTTTCTGCCCTTGTACAGTGAGTCCCGCACATGCAGCTTACTGTAAAGATTTGGCAATGCAGAATCTGACTGAACCCGCGCATGCGCAGGAGCAACGTCATCCCTGCCTGGCTAATGAAAGCAGCCGGTGACCGAGACCCGGAAACAGGCAGGCCGAAGATGTCAGTAGCCGGGGAGGGGGCTTGAGAATGCCGCATCTCTGGAGCCAAGGTGAGTATAGTTCCACTTTAAGATGAGAATACCCTACCTCCAAACGGATTGCTCATCACTTAATGCAACCCTTCATATATGGTCAATAACGTCATTACTTAAACACTCTCCCTTCAAGTTCTAAAGAATTTTTACTCCCACTGAGGTATTGCAATACTTCATACCGAATCTTAAAGAGGAACTACAGTCTGCTCACATAATTTGTAATAAAAACATATTTGCCATTCTGAAGCTTCCACTTTGCATATTATTGTAAATATACTGTGATTCTGTACTTGCCAAATATGCTGCAGAAATCTCCCTCCACTGAGTCTGGCTGCTGCTATTTTACCTGTGGGCAGCTGAAGCTGCTGTCTGTTCACTTCCTGGATTTACACTGAGGCACACCTCCAGCTCTGCAGCCCTGCAGCTTTCTTTGGCCCTCTTATGACTCATCCCCTCCCCCCTTCCTGGCAAACTCTTATAAGAGTGAGCAAGAGAGCTGTACATGATGTCATAAGCCTAGGCATTTTTACAGACAAGAAACAGTAAGCGGGCTGTATAAGTTATTTACTGGCAGAAAAAAAAACGTTTTACTATCCAACGTTAAAGAGGAAGTAAACCCTGATAAGTTTACTTCCTCTTTCATTCCCTGCAAAGGCAAAGCATAATGGACTACTATGCATCGATATAGTAGTCCATTATGTGTCACTTACCTGACACAGGAGCCAGCGAAGTCCCCGCTGTCCCCTGTAGTCCGGTGCATCCATCTTCTCGGTGGGGTCTCACAGCTCCGCTGCTGTCATTTGGCGAAGCCGCAATGACACCACTCCCACACATGCGCACGGGAGCCGACATGTGCGGCAGCTCCGTCATTGGAAATGCCGCGCTCAGTGCGCCTGCGGGCCGCTTTCTATGGCGCATGCGCCATAGACAGCGGTGCCTGTCTTCGGGCAAATATCTCCTAAACCGTACAGGTTTAGGAGATATTTCTTGGACCTACAGGTAAGCCTTAATCTAGGCTTACCTGTAGGTCAAAGTGTGTTGTAAGGGTTTACAACCACTTTAAAACAACAAGGGAAGAAGATTTAATAGAGGGAAAGTTGAAAAAAAATTATTGAAGGTCCGCTTTAACCTTCACATTTGTAAATCTTGTGAATCTACACTTCTGGACGATCTATATGTAACACTGTGCAATGTTACTGTTATGAAAAACTGTTTTCTTGCCACTAAATGGTAGTGCTCTCCAACTTGGTTATCACGCAGCAGAAATTGTGGGGACTATGGGACTTGTATGCTATGAGCAGGATTCTTTCATCCAAAACAGCTAAAGCTGAACTACACTGCCCATGAGGACTGGCAAAGGGGAGAGAGCATTTAAAAAGGGAAAGTTGAGAAGTCGGAAAGGGTGCCAGAGAAGCTGATCATCAAGAGAAGGCAGGTAGTGAAATATGCAGACAGACAGACCCGGTCATCGCCAGTCCGCCACCTTCATAGCCATCCCAGAGAAGGACAAGGGGGTCCCCCTTCACTCCGCTCTAATGTGTTGTGGAAGCAGGTGAGAGGGTTCTTAACCCATACAATGTTGCCATTGCACTCAAGATGGTTCTTTGCATCCAGTTGCTAGAGTCTAGAACAGTAAGGCCGCGTACACACGCGCGGACTGTTCGCCCAACTTTGTCCGTCCAACAGTTTCAGCAAACAGTCCGCTCAAAATTAGCATGGACGGACATGCCCACACACGACGAACGAACAGTTTGCTGAAACCGTGCGCGATGACGTGAACAGCACGTACGACGGGACGAAAAATACGACGTCCTATACACTGCATTATAGCTTTCGGCGTGAAAATCCTTTCTGAGCATGCGCGCAACTTTGTTTGATGAACAAGCCTACACACGAGCGGGCTGTTCGCTGAAACAAGGTTTCAGCGGACAGTTTTTCGGAAATTCCGAAAAACCTTGTCCGTCCAACTGTCCGCTGAAACTGTCCGCTGAAAGCCCACACACGAGCGGACTGTCCGCCCAAACACTGTTCAGCGGACAAAGTTGGGCGAACAGTCCGCCCGTGTGTACGCGGCCTTACAGTATAGGTCTATATCTTTAGACACAAACACTATAACCTCACCAGAACTGCAGGATAACCTCCTTTCTGCCTTTATTAACACTGCCTGCAGGATACCAGGATTCACCTCTTTGCTTCACTGTTAGGCAGGAATTCTACACACCCCCACTTCAGACTTGAGCCATCCAAGGAATGCATTTGCTTGTTTCCATTTAAAGGGACATACTCCAGCCAGAATCTCCAGAATCGCCAGAGTTTCCCCTTTTTTTCCTTCCAAAGCAATTTCTGTAATACTTAATCTGACATCCTTAACCACTTCAAAACAGGGCACTTTCACCCCCTTCCTGCCCAGGCCATTTTTAAGCTTTCAGCACTGTCGCATTTTGAATGACAATTGCGCGGTCATGCAACACTGTACCCAAATGAATTTTTAATCATTTTCTTCACACAAATAGAGACTTTTTTTGGTGGTATTTTTATTTTTTCACAGAAAAAGAAAAAGACTGAAAATGTTGAAAAAAAAATAGTTTTCTTAGTTTCTGTCAGTACATTTGTTTTTAAAAACATGTTGCGCAATGATGGATATTTACTTCTTGCAAGATACGAAGATATGAGGAGCGGCAACCTAGTTGGAGAAATGCCAGAAAAGTGGAGTAGATATCCCAATATAAACCAAAGGAAACGTTTTTTTTCTAGGTTCTGGTGGTGGAGTGCCCATTTCAGAAGGTGGTGGGGGCACACGAAGTGGTGAAAAGGCTTTTTATAGAGCATGGATGAGAATTGGTGCATACTATGCACATGGGATTTTGAGTGATAACCATTGTGAAGTGCATTTTGGGGATTATTGTAAAACACCTATGTTCTGGGGTTTGTGATAATTTGCACTTGCTAAATTGCATGATATAATATTACTTTGCACCTTATAGTTATACAATATTGAGATTTGTGCACCGTTTTAGTGGCAATATTGTATAAACACTTTTACCCCATCAGTAATGCCTGTCAGTGCCCCATCAAAGTGCCACTCAGTGCCACTCAGTAAAGCCTGTCAGTAGCTCCTCATCAGTGCTGCCTATCCAGTGCCACCTATCAGTGCCCATCAGTGCCACCTAACAGTGCCCCTACAGTTTTTTTTTTCAAAATTTTCGCTCTTTTTTAGTTTATAGCATAAACATTAAAAACCACAGAGGTGATCAAATACCACCAAAAGAAAACTCTATTTGTGGGAAGAAAATTATAAACATTTAGTTTGAGTACAGTGTTGCATGAGGGCGCAATTGTCATTTTACAGTTTTTTGAGCAACGCTGTTTTCCCTTAAAAGAGACTACATCTCTATCATGCACCAACGTAAGGGCCCCAACTAGCTAAATTCCTGAGAGTTAAACCCTGACTCTTCTTACTGGGAGCCCACAAGTGAGCTAGCCCTGTTTTTGTTCCTTTCTCTTTTGCAGACTTGGGGAAAAAAATCTCATGGTTTTGGAGCTCACATTTAAATCTTCAGTCTTGTAGGACAGGAGGGAGTGGCTTAAAGTGGTACTGTATTGTGTTATATTACCTTTTCCTGTTGGTGTTTTGCCACTTGAAAGACTCAGCTAATTGTTTTATTTTACTTGCTTGCCCTTTTTTTGACGCTAATACAAGTTAAAAATGTATCTCATTAGACTGTACGTGTTTATACTTTGTGTAACAGCCAGGGAGTCACCTGGTCAAGGTATTTTGGTCATGTTAGCATGGGCAATATTCTGCTCAGGGCTCAGTAGTAAACAGGGTACCCAAAATATTCAACAACTTCAAAGGGGGTAGCGCTCCATATATATTAATCAGACCCTCTGCTCCTTTGAATCCTGTAGGTCCAAGTACAAAGTGACATCCTTAGGCCGCGTACACACGGGCGGACTGTCTGACGGACTTGGTCCGCTGAAACGTGTTTCAGCGGACAGTCCGCTCGTGTGTGGGCTTCAGCTGACTTTTTCAGCGGACAGTCTGGCGGACTAAGTCTTTCGGAATTTCCGTAATATTGTCCGTCCAACTTTGGTTTCAGCGGACAGTCCGCTCGTGAGTAGGCAAGTTGGACGGACTAAGTATGGCGCATGCTCAGAAAGGATTTACACGGCCGAAGGTAGCATTGCAGTGTATTGGACGACGTATTTCTAGTCCCGTCGTACGTGCTGTACACGTCATCACGCAAGCTTTCAGCGGACTGTCTGTTCATCGTGTGTGGTCAAGTCCGTTCATTCAAAAGTAGGACAGACTGTCTATCGGATTGTCTGACGGACTTAGTTGGCCAGACAGTCCGCCCGTGTGTACGCGGCCTTAGACTTCTTTCTGTATTTACAAATCCAGAACTTTTTAAGTAAATGTCCACTATTCCTATCCATCGACATAGCCACCCCTTTTTATCACCCCAACTCTTGTTGCCTGAAGTTGCAATATAATTGTTTTAGAATTTATTAAATGTCACTGCTGCCTTCTCTCAAAAAAATATTATGTATAAGTGGAAATTATGTAACTAGGTAACTCTGAGTCCTGTCAGGGTTTTTCTGATATAAAATGATCAATAATATAGAATACTGATAAGATATGCTGAACTTCAGATGAGCTCAGTATTATTGGTGTTCACTAGACATCCAGAACATGCAAACAGGCAAAAAATTTGTTTGAACATGCAAACACCGTTAAAGTCTATGGGACACAAACATGAATAATCAAAAGTGCTAATTTTAAAGGCTTATATGCATGGTATTTTCATAACAAGTGTTTGAGGACCCAGGGGACATGTATCAATGCAAAAAAAAGTTTGAAAAACTGCAGTTTTTTCGGGAGCAGTGATTTTAATAATGCTTGAAGTGAAACAATAAAATATTCTTTTAAATTTCGGACCTGGGGGGTGTCTATAGTATGCCTGTAAAGGGGTGCGTGTTTTCCGTGTTTAGAACAGTCTGACAGCAAATATACATTTTTAAAGGAAAAAAAAGTATTTTAAAACTACTCGCGGCTATAATGAATTGTCAGTCCGACAATACACATAAAAGTTCATTGATAAAAATGGCATGGAATTTCCCCACAGATGAACCCTGAATCAAAATTTTTTAAAAAAATGGCGTGGGGACCCCCCTCAAAATCCATACCAGACCGTTATCCAAGCATGCAACCTGGCAGGCCACAGGAAAAGAGGGGGGGGAGAGAGAGCACCCCCCTCCTGAACCATACCAGGCCACATGCCCTCAACATTGGGAGGGTGCTTTGGAGTAGCAGCCCCCCCAAAGCACCTTGTCCCCATCTTGATGGGGAGAAGGGCCTCATCCCCAAAACCTTTGCACGGTGGTTGTGGGGGTCTGCGGGCGGGGGGGGCTTATCAGAATCTGGAAGCCCCCTTTAACAAGGGGACCCCCAGATCCCGGCCACCCTGTGTGAATTGGTACCACTACCATTTCACAAAAAAGTGTCAAAAGGGTTAAAAAACACAAGATATATATATATATATATATTTTTTTTATTATATCTTTCCATGTTACAACACTGAAGAAATTACACTTTGCTGCAATGTAACATAGTGAGTGTACAGCTTGTAAAATAGTGTAAATTTGCTGTCCCCTCAAAATAACTCTACACACAGCCATTAATGTCTAAACTGCTGGCAACAAAAGTGAGTACACCCCAAAGTAAAAATGTCCAAATTGGGCCCAAAGTGTCAATATTTTGTGTGGTCACCATTATTTTCCAGCACTGCCTTAACCCTCTTGGGCATTTAGTTCACCAGAGCTTCACAGGTTGCCACTGGAGTCCTCTTCCACTCCTACATGACAACATCATGGAGCTGTTAGAGACCTTGCGCTCATCCACCTTCCATTTGAGGATACCCCACAGATGCTCAATAAGGTTTAGGTCTGGAGACATGCTTGGCTAGTCAATCACCTTTACCCTCAGCTTCTTTAGCAAGGCAGTAGTCATCCTGGAGGTGTGTTTTGGGTCATTATCATGTTAGAATACTTCCCTGCGGCCCAGTCTCTGAAGGGAGGGGATCATGCTCTGCTTTAGTATGTCACAGTACACGTTGGCATTCATGGTTCCCTCAGTGAACTGTAGCTCCCCATTGCTGGCAGCACTTATGCAACCCCAGACCATGACACCCCTACCACCATGCTTGACTGTAGGCAAGACCCACTTTTATTTGTACTCCCCACCTGGTTGCTGCCACACACGCTTGACATCATCTGAACCAAATAAGTTCATCTTGGTCTCATCAGACCACAGAACATGGTTCCAGTAATCCATGTCCTTTGTCTGCTTGTCTTCAGCAAACTGTGGGCTTTCTTGTGCATCATCTTTAGAAGAGGCTTCCTATTGGGATGACAGCCATGCAGACCAACTTGATGCTGTGTGGCGTGTGGTCTGAGGACTGACAGGCTGACCCCCTACCCCTTCAACCTCTGCAGCAATACTGGCAGCACTCATACATCTATTTCCCAAAGACAACCTCTGGATATGACGATGAGCAGGTGCATTCATTCAACTTCTTCGGTCGACCATGGTGAGGCCTATTCTGAGTGGAACCTGTCCAGGAAAACCACTGTATGGTCTTGGTCACCATGCTACAGCTCAGTTTCAGGGTCTTGGCAATCTTCTTATAGCGTAGCACATCTTTATGTAGAGCAACAATTATTTTTTCCAGATCCTCAGAGTTATTTGCCATGAGGTGCCATGTTGAACTTCCAGTGACCAGTATGAGAGAGTGAGAGTGATAACACCAAATTTAACACACCTGCTCCTCATTTATACCTGAGACCTTGCAACACTAACAAGTTACATGACACCAGGGAGGGAAAATGGCTAATTGGGCCCAATCTGGACATTTTCACTTAATGGTGTACTCACTTATGTTTTCAGCGGATTAGACATTAATGGCTGTGTGTTGAGTTATTTTGAGGGGACAGCAAATTTACACCGTTATACAAGCTGTGCACTCACTACTTTACACTGCAGCAAAAGTGTCATTTCTTCAGTGTTGTCACATGAAAAGATATAATAAAATATTTCCAAAAACGTGAGGGGTATACTCACTTTTGTGAGATACTGTATATATATATATATATATATATATATATATATATATATATATATATATACATGAAATTGACCTGAAAGTGTGCCTTGATCTAACGTACGGTATAACAAAATAAGGGGGCATACCCTAGATAAGAAATGAGGAATGAAATAAAATATGAAATTAGATAAAATGAGTAATCTCAGCCAGCCGAGCACAGGCATTAAATGATCGGCGGAAATGCACACAGACTTTCCTGGCCGGCTTCAGTACATCCTGTAAGCCGGGGTACCTGCCCAAAAACCGCTGCACCACCAGGTTAAGGACGTGAGCTACACAGGGCACATGGGTCAGTTGACCCTGTCGGAGGGCGGAGAGGAGGTTGGTACCATTGTCACAAACCACCATTCCTGGCTTAAGCTGGCGTGGCATCAACCACCTCTCGGCCTGCCCCTGCAGAGCTGACAAAACATCCGCCCCAGTGTGGCTCCTGTCCCCCAAACAAACCAGCGCAAGCACGGCATGGCATAGTTTTGCCTGCGTACTTGCGTAGCCCCTGGAAAGCCTATGGAGCACCGCTGGTTCTGAAAACAGAGCACTGGAAGAGGCCATGGAGGAAGAAGAAGAGGAGGGGGTGGAGGAGAGAGGTGTGTCACAACCAATAGTAGCATTTTGGAGGCGTGGTGGCGGAACAACCTCCAACACTACTGCACCTTGTCCTGCATCCTTCCCAGCTGCCAGAAGAGTGACCCAATGGGCCGTGAAAGACAGGTAACGTCCCTGTCCATGCCTGCTGGGCCATGAGTCAGCGGCAATATGCACCTTACCGCTGACCGCCCTGTCCAGCAAAGCAAGGACATTGCCTTCCACATGTCGGTAGAGAGCCGGAATCGCCTTCCGTGAGAAAAAGTGGCGTTTGGGGACCTGCCACTGAGGAACCGCACATTGTACAAACTCACGGAAGGGGGCCGAGTCTACCAACTGAAAAGGCAGCAGTTGAAGTGCTAGCAATTTAGCCAAGCTAGCATTCAACCGCTGGGCATGTGGATGGCTGGGAGTGAACTTCTTTCGCCGGTCCAGCAGCTGGGGCAGGGACATTTGCCTGCTATAATCGGACGTGGGTGTACCGCTAGCAGAGTTCCCGGAAGCACTTGGCTGTGACACACCTAATTCTACACCTTCATTCCTCTCAGAGCAGGTTTCAGAGAGGACTGAAGGTCTAGTGGGGTTGGAGATGCCAGCTGATGAGGAGCAAGGAGAGGTCCGCTTTGTTCTTTGGTGTGGGTCTTTGAGGTACGCTTGCCAACGAGCTGCATGGCAGGTCAACATATGTCTGGTCAAGCATGTGGTGCCCAAGCGGCTGATGTTTTGGCCATGCGAGATACGCTTGAGACATATGTTGCAAATAGCAGCGGTGCGATCTGATGCACCCGTCTCAAAAAAGGCCCACACCAAAGAACTTTTAGAATAACGCGCAGAGGCAGCGCCCTGCACAGGCGGAGCTCTGCGGTGTGATTCAGTTGGTGTGCTGCCCCTAAGCTGGCCCCCGGAGGGCATCCTACCTCGTTGGACATGTGCCTCCTCCTCCTCCTCCTCCTCTCTCCTACCAGGCACCCACGTGGAGTCAGTGCCCTCATCATCCCCTCCCTCTTCATCGCTGTAGAAAACCTGGCAGTATGCTGCAGCTTGTGGAACATGACTGCCAGATTGCTGTCCTTCTTGAGCATCCCCTCTCTCTGCGCTCATGCTACTGCCTTACTCTAGCTGAGTGTCATCATCAGAGCCCACAAAACACTGGGCATCCTCCTGGAGCATGTACCCATTACTGTGCTCAAAGAGTTCAGGAGACTCCTCAGGAGGACGTGGTGGGTCTAGGGAAGGAGTCACTGATGATGACATTGAGAGGAGGGAAGACGATGCGTTGGCAGCTGCTTTGCTAGTACCCTGAGACTGGGTGAGAGAGGATGAGGAGGATGAAGAGGGCTTGGTCATCCACTCTACCAAGTCTTTGGCATGTTGCGGTTCAACATGTCCAGCTGCCGAAAAGAAGGACAAGCGTGTCCCATGGCCACGTGCTGATGACAATGCACCGCGTCCACGACCAGCACTGTTGTCTCTAGACACAGAGCCTGCTTGCCCTCTTTTATCGGCTCGCGCCTGTCTGCCTCTCCTTGCTGGCCTTCCAGACATGGTAATGGCCTGAAGGGAGTTGGGTAAAACAGCAGTGTAATGGAGTCACACAACACCCACTAAGCCCTGCAGATGGCTCTATTAGAGAACAGCAATAAAGGGTAGATACAGGTGTATATTGTGCTGGAGGCACAAAAAACCCACTAACTCCTGCAGATGCCTTTATTATAGAACACCAGAGATAAAGGGGTATATACAGATGTATACTGTGCTGTGCTGGAGGCACACACAACTTCCAATAACTCCTGCAGATGGCAAGTGGGCTCAAATAGAGAAGAGCTATGTAGGTGGATATAGCGGTGTGTACTGGGTACAGAGCACACAGACAGCACGCACAAGCTCCTAACACTACTGACTGCAAGCTCTATTATAAAAGATAGATCACTAGCTATATAGGTGAGGTAAATATAGCGGTGTATACTGCGGTCAGGGCACACAGACAGCAACCACTACAGAAGAGCAAGATCGAAAATCGGCCGATAACGATCGGTGTGTACTGTGTTGAAGGTACACAGAACACCCACTAACTGCTTCAGACACCAACACACTACACTAGGCCGTCACGCTGGCGGCCTTATATAGTGTGGAGCGTGTACTACACAGCCTGAGCTATGATTGGCCACAGGCATCCTGCCTGTGGCCAATCATGGCTCTCCTCGCTGCTGGCGCTGTGATTGGCCAAGCATGCGGGGTCACAGTGCATGCTTGGCCAATCATGAGCCAGCAATGCACTGCGATGACGCAGTGCATTGTGGGCCGTGAGCGCCACACGAATTTGGCGCGAACGGCCCATAACGTTCGGAATTCGCCAAACGGGCGAACAGCCGATGTTCGAGTCGAACGTATGTTCGACTCGAACACGAAGCTCATCCCTAGGGAGCAGTGGTGTGTCAGGAATTGTTGAAAGCCCTCCAGGCTGTCTGGTAGGTTTTAAGGGTGTTGCGAGAGAGTGAGACGTTGATGAGCTGGGTCGCTGTTTGCAGATGCATCTGCTGCGAGGTTGCGCTTGCCTGGGAACAAATGTACAGTAAACGTTGAACTGAAATTGTAATGACAGTTGTACCAGCCTACGCAGGAAGGACACGACTGCGAGGGGTTTGGACCTGCCTTTATTAATGATCTCTGCCAGGGGCGTAACTATAGGGGGTGCAGCAGTCGTGACCGCAACTGGGCGCTGTGCTGCAGGGGGCCCATGAGCCCCCTCTATATATGGCTGGCAGCAGCATAGGCAGCTAGGGGTACCAGTGCACCATGCACACGGGTGGCTGGAGGTGGAGGGTGACTAGCAGAGCTCCACGCTCGACTATCGCACTGGCTGCTCTTTAGTTGTGCATTCCCCGCATGACCTGTGTCCTTGGCCGGCTCCTCAGAGTACCCCTCTCCTGCTCCATGCATTGCCGCTAAGTCCGATGTCTGTGCTCCCCAGCCAGAGTCCCGCCCCCCCCCCCGAGTCCAGCCCACACTGCACTGCATACTTCTTCCGGGTAAACAAACTTTAAGCACACAGATGCAGTGCAGCCCTATGAGAGCCGGCTCCCGGAGGACACTGCAGGCTTGTCTGCCAGCCCCCCTCCTCCCCCGTCATACACAGATGATGAAAGGTCTTTCTGGGAGATATGCTGATCACCCATCCAGCACACTGGATGGAGCCCAGGCCAACATGGATGAGTGCGCGGCCTGCAGCTTGGTCATGGTGAGTGAGAGGACCCCATCCCCCATGCACCATTACATACCCCCTCCATCTCCCCCTGGGGACGGGGCCCCTTCTCATGTGGGGACAGGGACCCTCATCTCTTCTGGGGACAAGGACCCCTTCTCACCTGGGGGCAGTAACTTCATCTGCCCTGGAGAAAAGGACCTCATCTCTTCTGGGGACGGGGACCCCATCCTGCCTAGGGACAGTCCCCCAATGGGGCACCTAAAATATAAAAATAATAAAAAAACGAATGATGCCAGTGGTGGAACTACAGGGCTCACAAAGGTCATACCTGTGACCACGTCCTGGAGTTCCACCGCCGGACTCGGAGGGAAGGGCCCTGGCTGGGGTTCAGGGGGGCCCTTCATGGTTTCTTGCATCGGGGCCCTGAAGGTTCTAGTTACGCCACTGATCACTGCTGTGGCTTGGTTGTCGGTGGTGAAGGCCACAGTTTGCCCTGTCCAGCAACGACCCCAGAGCTATGCGGCTGCCACTATGCGATAGAGCTGCCATGATGGGGTATAGCTCAAAGAGGGAGGAAGTCCGGGTAAACCCAGGAAACCCAAGTATCTCTGGATGCCATGGTCCTGTAAACCAATGGTGGCCAAAAATTGCAGCGAAGCCTGTGGTGGCTGCGGCATCTGTCACCACCTGGGGTGATAGGGGCGACATAGATGGTATAAATATTGATATATAGATCCACGTAGTATGGAACCTTCCGACATTGATAGGTCCGCGGCCTCTAAATTAAGGATCTGCCAGGGGTCCTGTGTCTGGGAGAGGAAGACCAGGAAGCGTGACATAAAGATCGACCCTGGGGAACGACCAGTATTGCAGAATTGAGCATTCTCAAGAGAGACTGAAGCTGCTTCTTGGTACACCCCTGCGTATGGGTGAAGTCTTGGAGAACTGACCTGATGGGGTCAGCTTGTCAAGGGGGAGGCTGGCCTGCATGGAGTTGTAAATACAAAAGAGCTTAATGAAGAGCTTGGGTCCGGATTGTTGAGTTTTGGAGACCGTAAGCTGAAGGACAACATTTTTTTTTTTTAAACGAGTCAGGTGGTGTCTGTATAGTACCTGGCTGACAGTAGACATGTGCAGAGTAAAATATTTCGTTTCGGAATTTCGTTTTCGTCCAAAAACTTAATTTATTTAGTTACTCCCGAAAATCGTTTTTATTTATTTTGTTTTCGTTCAAAAATTTCATTCGTCCGAAAATCCACATGAATTCCGTTCGAATCTGTCTTGGAAGGCTTATGGTGTCTGTCAATGTATAAAGAAGATTTGACGGAGCTAATTATATAGCATACTTTAGAACCCTATTAAAGTCTATGGGACTCCAACGTTCAAAATCTAAAGTGCTAATTTTAAAGGCTAATTTGCAAGTTACTGTCCTAAAAAGTGTTTGGGGACCCGGGTCCTGCCCCAGGGGACATGTATCAATGCAAAAAAAAGTTTTAAAAACGGCCGTTTTTTCGGGAGCAGTGATTTTAATAATGATTAAAGTGAAACAATAAAAGTGTAATATCCCTTTAAATTTCGTAGGGGGGGGGGGGGGTTGTCTATAGTATGCCTGTGAAGGGGCGCATGTTTCCCGTGCTTAGAATTGTCCCTGCACAAAGTGTCATTTATGCAGGAAAAAAAGTCCTTTAAAATCACTCGCGGCTATAATGAATTGTCGGCTCCGTAATACAGAGAACACTCATTGAAAGTCATTGATAAAAAAATAAATAAATAAATAAATAAAAAAGCGTGGGGGTCCCCCAAATTCAATTACCAGGCCCTTCAGGTCTGGTATGGATATTAAGGGGAACCCTGCCTCAAATTTAAGAAACAATTTGACGTGGGGTTCCCCCTAAATATCCATAACCAGACCCTTCAGGTCTGGTATGGATATTAAGGGAAACCCCGCGTCAAATTAAAAAAAAAATTGACGTGGGGTTCCCCCTAAAAATCCATACCAGACCCTTTATCTGACCCCGCCCCCCTCTGACGCAAGGGGAAACCCGGGGTTCCCCGTGACGTATAGGTGACCCGCACCCCTCTGATGTAACACAGGCAGGTTTCCGTTACATCAGAGGGGGGGCGGGGTCACCCATACGTCACGGGGAACCCCGGGAGAGGGGCGGGGTCAGGTGACGGGTGGCCCCGCCCTCCGTATATAACAAACGTCAGCCGCCGGAATCCTTGCAGTGTCTCCTCCACGGAGACAGAAGAAGGATGCTGCGCTGCGCTGGATGAGATGAGACATCGCTGGAGAGATGACCGTCCGTCGCTGGATAGCAAGAGTGGATTACCGCCGCTGGAATCTTTTTTTTATTTTTTTATTTTTAATAAAGGAATTTTTCAAAAGTGTGTTTGTTTTATTTAAACATTTTTTACACTTTCTTTGTGAAATGGTAGGGGTACTTTTGTACCCCCTTACCATTTCAAACAGGGGGGGGGGGCGGGATCTGGGGGTCCCCTTGTTAAAGGGGGCTTCCAGATTCTGATAAGCCCCCCGCCCGCAGACCTCCACAACCACCGGCCAGGGTTGTGGGGATGAGGCCCTTGTCTTCATCAACATGGGGACAAGGTGCTTTGAGGTGTCACAGACCCCCAAAGCATCCTCCCAATGTTGAGGGCATGTGGCCTGGTACGGTTCAGGAGGGAGGGGGGGCCGCTCTCTCGTCCCCCCCTCTTTTCCTGCGGCCTGCCAGGTTGCGTGCTCGGATAAAGGGTCTGGTATGGATTTTTAGGGGGAACCCCACGTCAATTTTTTTTTAAATTTGACGCGGGGTTCCCCTTAATATCCATACCAGACCTGAAGGGTCTGGTTATGGATATTTAGGGGGAACCCCACGTCAAATTTTTTCTTAAATTTGAGGCAGGGTTCCCCTTAATATCCATACCAGACCTGAAGGGCCTGGTAATTGAATTTGGGGGACCCCCACGCTTTTTTTTTAATTTATTTATTTATTTTTTTATCAATGACTTTCAATGAGTGTTCTCTGTATTACGGAGCCGACAATTCATTATAGCTGCGAGTGATTTTAAAGGACTTTTTTTCCTGCATAAATGACACTTTGTGCAGGGACAATTCTAAGCACGGGAAACATGCGCCCCTTCACAGGCATACTATAGACAACCCCCCCCCCTACGAAATTTAAAGGAATATTACACTTTTATTGTTTCACTTTAATCATTATTAAAATCACTGCTCCCGAAAAAACGGCCGTTTTTAAAACTTTTTTTTGCATTGATACATGTCCCCTGGGGCAGGACCCAATCTCCTATTCTATATCGAACTGTTGTAACAACGAAAACGAACGAAAATAAAGCATTTATTTATGTCGGATTTTCGTTTTTTTCGGATTTTGTGCTTTCGTTATCGTTTGTCAAAACGAAAACGAAAATAGCTGAAATTCGGACGAAAATGCGTTCGGACGAAAACGAATGCACATGTCTAGCTGACAGTGCCACTAATGATGAATTCGCTAAGCCGTAGAAAACTGTAAAGGGCCAGGTAGATAGCTGCTTGGATGACTAGACTGGGGAATGTGCGATGATTTTTTACATGTCCCTAAAGATGGCAGTTGTGATGGGCAAGCCTTTTTCGTTGGCTATGGGCTGATCCTTCTGGATGCCAGGTAGAAGGGATCTTACTGTATGGGCCATAAACACAGATGGCTCTTCGGGGTCCTGTAAGGATAGAAATGCTGGACGCTGGCTAGGTATAGCCTGCTAGTGTTACGAGAAGAAGCCAGCTGTGTGTGACAACTTGATATCTGGTGCAGGACAGAAGCTGAATTCAACTGTCCTAAGGGAGAAATGACAGACACGAAACGGCGAGTGGCTCATATGAAAATGCCACTGGAGACAATTGACCAATTAAGTACCGCTGGAAATGATGTGCGGCTGATTGTGTGCCACTGGGAATGTGCTAGCAACGATTGCAAGAAGTTATGCTAAGTTGCGTGCCTTGCCACGATTGCAAGTGTTGTGCTTAAATGTGTGCTTGCAACGATTGCAAGGGAATTTATGTCACTGGAGATGTGTTAGTAGTGACTGTGAGAAGTTTGTATTACTGCATGTGCTTGCGAAGACTCAAGAAATTATGCTAGGATGCGTGCTTACAACGATTGCAAGAAGTTATGCTAGGATGCATAGTTAGCTAGGTCTAAAAAGACAATGTCTATTCAGTTCAGTCATAATAAAATTAATAAATAAACAAAATAAAATATCGTACAATCCAACATACCCAATTCTACACCCACGGCTGATCCAGAGGAAGGCAAAAAACCCCAGAAGGGCATGCTCCAATTTGCAACAGCAGGGAAAAAAATTCCTTCCTGATCCCCCAAGAGGCAATCAGATTTTTCCCTGGATCAACTTACCTATAATATCAGTACCCCGTTATATTATGTACATTTAATCAAATATCCAGGCCTTAGTTAAAGCAATGTACTGGGCTAGTCAGAACTGCGTGTCAGCAATGATTGCAATAAGTTTGTGCCTGGACATTTGCTTGTGACAATTGCAAGAAGCTTATGCTTGGATGTGTGCTTGCAACTATTGCAAGACATCTATGGTTGGATGCATGCTTGCAACGATTGCAAGACGTTATGCTTGGATGCGAGCTTGCAACGATTGCAGGGAGTTATGCTTGAGTGCGAGCTTGCAGCGATTGCAAGAAGTTTGTGATTGGATGCGTGCTTGCAACGATTGCAAGAAGTTGTTCTTGGATGTGTCTGAAATGAATCCGATATGAATCGGTTGTAAGTATGAAATGAATCCTATATGAATTGGTTGTATGAAATAAATCTGATATGAAGCGATCGTAGAGTGTACGAAATGAATCCGATATGAATCGGTTGAACTATACGAGTAAGGCTGAAATGATGGGTTCGGATCAATGTTTAGAAATGACTAGAAATGCTTTGAAATGGTTAGAAATGATTTGAAACAATTGGATGATTAAAATGATTTAAATATTTGTTGAAATGTTTACGAAATGAATGCCTGATGTGGCATCAACCGGTATGTCACAGGCCAGCGGGAGCGAATCGTCTTGCGACGCATGGTAAGAACGTTGTTTGGATATGCAAACACGACGGTGCGAAATGAAAGTATACATACGGATTACGTGAAATGTTGTGAGTTTAGATAACACAGTTTTAGTGACATGGTAATTTGCAAGTGTGAAACGAAAAAAGTGAGCGGAAGCCCTACCTGCAATAGCCAAACCAGATATGTTGTACGACAACTTCGATTCGAGAATGAATGCTTCTAAAACCTCATAAGATGGCAACTTACGAACGTGGTACTCGGGGACACAGACTCATGAAGGCAGAACTAGGAAACACAAAACTCACGAAGACGAGACTGATGAATGCGAGATCTCACGAACGCTTAGTCTCGAATAGTCGGCCTAGTGACGTAATGGATATTGCGCACAGGAAACCGACAAAGATCACAGGCGAACAGGCTGGTTAAATACCCCCCGGGCTCCTCCCATAAATTCAGGCCACCATACTGACCTTCATATATATATATATATATATATATATATATATATACATATATATATAGATATATATACATATATATATATATATATATACACATATATATATATATATATATATATATATATATATATATATATATATATATATATATATATATTTATATAGATAAAAAAAATATATATAATATATGGAACATTCTACTATGACTTAACGATGACAGAGAATTTATTATCATGTATATGTATTATTATAATGCTTAAAATAGAAAAAACGTGTGAGTTTCATAATATGGACTCAGATGTAAGATGGAAAATTAAGAGGTAATATTTATCCAGATCTTCTTTGTGGATCAATAATTCATATCTAAAAAAAAAAACCAATAATCTCTGGATAAATCACACATCTTTAACAAATATCACATGATTGAAATGATAGAGCATTAACAATTAACATTACAAATAAACACACCAATGACCCTATACATCCTATTATAAAGATAACATATTTAAATTTAACCCAAGGATCAAAACATTAAAGTGGTAGTAAACACTGAAAGTTTACTTTTACTAACAGGGCAGCTTATAATAAAGCTTACCAATAGGTAAAATTTATATTTCTTAAATGTTCCATGTTTAGGAGATATTCTAGGGAGCAGCAGCTGGTGACGTCACCGGCGCATGCGCTATGAAGGAAAGGCATTCTGGTGCTGTTCCTGCAGAGCCCTGTGTCACAGCCGTGACTCCCGATAGTGACGTCATTGTGGCTCAGCCATTCAAGGGGCCGCACCCCTCGAACCCAGAAGGAAGACCTGGTGAAGATGGAAGCCCCTGCAGCGGGGACAGGATGCTGTTGGAGGGCTTTGTTTCAATTTATGTCTTTTATAATGTTCTAGTATTTTTTATTATAGCCTTTAATGTCCCAGATAGGGTTAGGTTGAATAAATCCAGTTTTATTTCTAGAAGACCTAAAATAGGATCTCCTAGTTTTAGAGTGCAATCTGATAGACAGTTACAGTCAACGCCTATACAAACATTGGGTTAATTTATAGAAGTGCCTTACAATCAGATGTAGGTAAATATTATGCACTACACCCTCTAGGCTAGTCCTTAGATAAGGGAATTTTGGAAATAAAAGTGAAAGTTCAGAGATCAAAAGGATCATCACTCTTCCAAGATCATACTTCAGCATCATCTTCATCACTCTCCACATAACAGACCATCAGTTCAATCACTGAGTCTTCCAACCAAACGCTCTCTCTTCATCATCATGTTCTCTTGATCTAAGACTCTGTTGATCAATTTCCTTGAAAGCCCGCCACCCCCCCCCCCCTCCCCACATAAATTCTCTACAAGTCATCAGCAAAGCAGCTTTAAAAAATCCCCGGGTGTGGTTCCATAGCCTACCGCAAATATCTTTATTGGTATAATTAAATAACTACATAGCAAAATTTTTCTCTCACTTCTGAAGGTAACTGTATGTGTTTTTCATTGTTTCTTGTGTTAGATTTTGCCACTAGATCCTATCCAAATGTATATTTGCCACCTCAGGATTCAGTTAATTAAGTCAAGCTGCTATCAGCATAACTGTTAAGCTGGCCATAGATAAATGGGTCGAATATCGGCCAATTCAGCAGGGATTATCCAAGATTTGATATCTATGGGCAGGCTGGTTGTACTGAAGATGATCCAGTGATAGATTTCAGTACAGCCAGCTTGTTAGATTATATATTTTTTCTAATATTGTTCTTTAATGAAAGTTTATACAATACAATATGAGTAGCGAAGGCTGTATCCCACAATGCCATTCACTCATCAATAAGGGTACAATAGCTCCAATAAGGCATTACGAATTTTAAACCATATGTGTATAGTATGTCGGGAGTAGGGTGGGAAGGGCCAGGGGTGGGGAAGGGTGAAGGGATGGAGGGCGGGGAAAGACAAAGGAGAGGAAAATCAGGAATTTACATAGAATGAAATTAAACTTTTGAATAATATTATATTGGTACCGAGTAACGTAACCTAAGGAAATACGCCAACCACGTGTGGTAGATTAATGCAAGTGATATTAGATAGTAATTGTATTCCTGCTGTCTTTGAGCCAAAAGGCCCAATTGTTCTGAAATATGGAAGTTGTACCCTGCAGTTGGGCAAACATTCTCTCGAAGGAAGCATGAGTGTTGATAAGGTCTATCACTGTGAGAAGAGCTGGAGCTTGAGTGTTTTTCCATGCTTTCGTAAGGGTGCGTCTGGCAGAAATTAGAGCATGTGCAGTGAAATTTTTTATTTGAAATGGCCATTTTTCTAGTCCTCTGGAGTTGGAGATTGAGGCAGCCCGGTTACAGAGGATATGAAAGCAAAAACCTCTGTACCACCATATATGGCTGATAGATCCCAGATCTCCACAGTTTCTCCAGCATAATGGAGAATGGGGAGCAGGGTGTCGTCGGGCTAATATTTGAGGTGTGAGGTACCACCTATGAAACACCTTTTGTGTAGTTTCCCAATGTGAGATGCAGTGGGATATATTTCTAAGCCAATAGAGGGCTCTCTGCTATTGCTGTGTGGTAGGCGATATGTCCAAGTCTCATTCCCATGTGATTATAGCTGTAAGTTTGTCCGGAAGTACCTTAGAGCATAGAGAGGTGTAGATCAGCGATATTCCTCCTTTTGATGTTCTTTCAGATGTATAAAATGAGTATAAACCCTGTAAGAAAGGAACATTTGCTCTTTTCGAAGATGCCAGAAAATGGTGAAATTGTAAATATTAGTCGTTGGCGCTTTATGAGTTAATGTGATATTTCACAGCAGGTCTTGGAGGTTAGCAGACAGTGCTTGTTGCTCTATGGGAAGCCATCTTTTATCTGCCAATGGAGACCACCAGAATCTTGTTTGGTCTAAAATAACCGATTTGTAATACGTAGAAAGGTTTGAAGCTCCTAGGCCCGCCTGGAGTGTGGGAGTGTAAAAGGATTACCTATTCACTTTTGCTTTTTTGTGCTCCCAAATAAAGTTGTCTATAATTTTTCTCAGTGTCTTAAGATGGGTGGATAATATTGGTATAGGAATTGCCCTGACAGCTTGTTAGATTTTTTGGATGCATTTACTGCACCAGCAATAATCATTGGGTTCTGTCAGCAGGGTAGACTCGCCGGCAGCAGAATACAATAGTACTATGGGAGGGATTCCCCCATCAACACTGACTGTATTGATATAAGGATTGTGTGATTTTCTTTCCTGCAACCCATTGTTAGTGACTTGACAGTAAATAAACTCATTTATTTATTGTTATAGAGTCCATCATTTTATTTATAATTTTATTGTGCTAGAAAATTTTCTACACAGAGTAAACAGACCCAGAAATGTAATCAAGCCAACGTAGTTTATATATACTAATTTATTTAATGCTAATTAGCATGGCGAAAGGCTGGAGGCACTGCTGTATATCGATTATTGAAATAATTGATATCACTGTCTTGATTAATCGTTCAAACTCACTAACAGTTCTCTTGGGGAAAAGCACTTACTGCCACCTATAAATCTTTCCAATGTACCAACACTGGGAATTACACCAAAAAATTGTTAATTGGTGGTACCTTAACTCCCTATAAACTGGCTAAGTTCCACCCATATCGTTCTCCCCCTGTGTTGGAGACTATGCAACAAATCACTCCCATCCTATTGAAATAAAATCGAATCTCTGAGCTCTAAAATTCTATATGAGAACCCTTTGCAGCTCTTCATATTGGCCTTGACCATTTTCCCCCACATACAAGAGTGAGGCTAGTTCTCCTTCTCCTTGCAAACAAACTCAACATCATGAGGTGGAACTCTGATGTTCTTAGTATTAGGGACACTTATGCCGCGTACACACGATCAAACAATCCGGTGGAAAAGTCCGGTGGACTCAAGTCCCCCCGTGTGTGCGCTCCGGCTGACTTTTTTTACCCAAAAGTCTGGCAGACCAAGAAAGTAGTTTTGCACCAAAATATGTCCGCCGGACTCGCATTTCGGGGGACAATACGGCCATGTGTGTGCTAGTCCGCCGTACTTTTGAAATGAACAGACTTTTCCCGCCTGGAGAAAAGTCCGCTAATTTTGAGCATGGCTCCGGGTAGCCAGGACCAGCGAAGGAGGCGTCGCTGACACCGTCACCTGGTATGGACTTAAAGGGGAAGCCCTACGCCGAAAAAACAGCGTGGGGGTCCCCCCCAGGTCCATATCAGACCCTTATCCGAGCAACCCGGCTGGTCAGGAAAGGGAGTGGGGACGAGCGAGCGCCCCCCTCCTGAGCCGTACCAGGTCATGTGCCCTCAACATGGGGGGGTGCTTTGGGGAAGGGGGGGCTGCGCGGCCCTCCCACCCCAAAGCACCTTGTCCCCATGTTGATGAGGACAAGGGCCTCTTCCCGACAACCCTGGCCGTTGGTTGACGGGGTCTGAGGGTGTGAATGAGTATGGGGTACAATGTACCCCTACCCATTCACCTGTGAAAAAAAAAGTAAAAAAAACACAACACACAAGGTTTAAAAATAATTTATTGCACAGCTTCGGGGGTCTTCCATCTTGGGGGGTCTTCTCGCCGGACTCCTCCGCTATCTTCTGCTAGTTCTTTTACTAGCGGAGGAGCCCGGCTTTCTTCTTCGTCGCAGCCCGGGGGTCTTCTTCCGACTTCGGGGGTCTTGTCCCCCTCTTCGGTTCTTCTTGCCGGGCCTCCACGCCTTCTTCTAGCTCTTTTACAAGCAGTGGCCCGGTCTGCTGTCGCCGCCTTCTGTTCTTCTCTTCTCTTCTGTTCTTCTGTTCATCTCTTCTTCTCTTCTTGAGCTGTTGCCTCATCGCTGTCTCTGGCCACAATGACAGGCACGCGGCATGCAGCGACTTATATAGGGACATTGCCGGATTATGATGTCACAGTCCCAGCATCCTCTGAACCACCTTCCGCCCTACTGAACCATACCAGGCCATATTCTCTCAAATTGTTTCATCACCACTGATGTCTCGTCTTAAGATTATGTTCCATTTGTTTCATTCCTGGCCACAGTGGCCAGAGAAAGTGACCCCAAAAAACAGAAATGATGCTATACACGTTGCTTATAGATTATTTGCAGCTATGGGAGTTGGAGCCTCTTCCACCCAGCTATATTAGATACATCTATGGCTGCAGAAGCCAGTGAAAGTGAAACTAGAAACCAGAAACCAGAAGCGGTGCTATACATGTTGCCTCTTGGTTACTTGCAGTTAGGAGAGTTGGCACCCACCATGAAGACCCCAAGCTTCCAGGTGGTACAGAAGAGCAAGGGAAGCATAAAGGTGGGGTTGTATGGGGGGCATTTCTGGGGGGCACATAGAGTGATCAGGCAGCTGTATGACATAAGGCAGTGGAAGTAAAATGATTACGGCATCCCCCAAGCAATTTAAGGAATTTGTTTTCAATATTGCCCTTGAAGCCATATGAAATGACCCTCTACCTGTATAAATTAATTGACTCTCTTCAATTGAATCCAAGCAGATATGCTCATCTCTACTGCTTGTAAAAAGTAGGACTGAGTCTAAGGTTTGGTCAGAATACAAGCTTAGTCTCTGTGGCGGAAGAATGGTAGGAATTTCCTGAAATGTGTACCTGCAGTCAGCAAGTGTTCCTCAAATTAAATCATCACAGTGGGTGGGTCCCCAGTGGACAACAGTTTTTGCTGGTGTCCTCTTCCTGGTTAAAGATCAGACTGGTTGTCTGCTCGCACTGCAGTTTAGACTTAGTCAACATGGGCTTACACCTCCCTATTGTAGGTGTAATAATTGTTTCTAAATAAATGTGTACTTGTTTTAACTACAACACTATAATCCTGAGCGCTGGTTCCTTCTGCTTTTCTTTTTCCATGTCTGTGGACCTCCCTACTCAGGCTATCTCGGCAGCATTGAATTAAGCATAGTGTTAGGTGCATATTGTTTATTGCATCGGACTACTTGTGACAGTTCATGATTGGGTATTAACCTTATAAATAGTGATACAGTTGACTGTTTGAACTTAACCTAGGTTTGGACTGAAGATGTATGCTTGACTCCCCCCTTTCCTGGCCATAAATACATTGCAGCTAATCAGTCTTAAGGCCCCATTCACACCTAAACGTTTTCTAGCTTGAAGCCTGAAGCTACAAAACGCGGGAGGGGAAAAAATCAATTATCTTCTATGGTGATGGTTCACATCTCCACTCCAAAATGCTTGAAGCCAGAAGCTCCAAAATGCCTGAAGCTAAAACAAGTTCTGGAACTTTTTGTTTAGGCAGATTTGGACATTTTGATGCTTTTTTACATTGGGGACCGTTTAACCTGTACAAAATTGCGGCAAAAATTTCTGTATAATCTCACTACTTTCTGCCTGAAAATGCTACACAGGGGTGGTTAGGTGGGTGGGATCAGTGACAGCAATGGTGATGGGGGGGGTGGGATCAGTGGCAGTGGGGGAGGTGAGGGGGGTGGGATCAGTGAGAGCACTGCCTGAAAATGCTACGCTCAGGTGTGAATGGAATGGGGCCTTAGATGTGCTTAGATGTAGGCTGTTTTTTAGGCCTTTTTTTCCTTTATTTTACCTGGTGATCCAGCCACTCCTGTTGAGTAAATGTCATCTTTTTTGATGTTTACAGAACCCTGGTCTGGCCAAAGATCAGGACAGTTTATTTCCCTATTTCTAATTGATAGTTAGCCTATCCTCACCAAAAGTACTTAGCTTAAACAATCTTTTTTTTGCAATGGGATGCTAGTAAACTAGTTAATAACTCATTTTGTATGTTCTGTTTGAGTTGAAACATGGACTTTATTAATGATTTTGTTTAGTCCACAGATGCAGGCAATGGCTATTCACTGCCCCAGTAGGGCAACTTTCCAGTAACCAGCATTCCCTTCACAATACACTGACCTGTGCTTCAAAAGTTAATGATGAATTTCCTGTCAAACTGAGCTAAGCAAGGTTTTGGATCTGACTTACTAAGTAAGGTGAACTTAGGTAAGGTCAAATAAAGTGATATGAAGCGAAGTGAGCCTAGGTCTGATTTATTAAATTGTAACATGATATGGATTGAATTGAATTGTTTACCTCAAATATTCTGTCAATCAAAACACATACAGAATTATTGTACCCTTTATGTGTTGTATGTGTTTGGATGTTTGAAGGGCACCGACGTTCACTACACCTCCACTTGCATCAGACAGTAGGACCATTGCTTCTACTACATGGCTAATCTGTTAACCTGCCCCTGACACCATTAACTCCTGACAAAAAAACATATAATAGATCAGCTCCTAGAAAGTTAGTGACTTTTGAACTTTTAACTGTTTATAACTTTTAACTTATTAACTGTTATGTCTTTTACCAGTTTCCAGTCTATATCAGCCATAGGCTTCTTAGGCAGACAAAAGGCATTCAGCAATTTGAGGAAATGGGTAGGGATGGGCGAATGGTTCGCCTCGAGCATAAGTTCGGGCCTAACTTTGGTTGTTTGGATGTTCTGTGAACATCGAACAATATGCGGTGTTCCGGGAAAATTCGAAACACCGTTAAAGTCTATGGAACACTAACATGAAAAATAAAAATGCTAATTTTAAAGGCTTATATGCAATTTATTGTCATAAAAAAGTGTTTGGGGACCTGGTTCCTGCCCCAAATGACATGTATCAATGCAAAAAAAAGTTTTAAAAAACTTCTGTTTTTTCAGGAGCAGTGATTTTAATAATGCTTAAAACTAAACAATAAAAGTGTAATATTCCTTTACATTTCGTACCTGGGGGGAGTCTATAGTATGCCTGTAAAATGGCACATGTTTCCCGTGTTTAGAACAGTCTGACAGCAAAATAATATTTCTAAAGGAAAAAAAGTCATTCAAAATGGCAGTTTTTTCAGCAGCAGTGATTTTTTTAATGCTTAAAGTGAAACAATAAAAATGAAATATTCCTTTAAATATTGTGCCTAAGGCCGCGTACACACGGGCGGATTGTCTGGCCAACTAAGTTCGTCAGACAATCCGACAGACAGTCCGTTCAAAATTTGCATGAACGGACTTGACCACACACGATGAGCAGACAGTCCGCTGAAAGCGTGCGCGATGACGTATACAGCACGTACGACGGGACTAGAAAAACGACGTCCTATACACTGCAATGCAACCTTCGGCCGTGTAAATCCTTTCTGAGCATGCGCCATACTTAGTCCGTCCAACTTGCCTACACACGAGCGGACTGTCCACTGAAACCAAGTTTGGACGGACAAAACCAAGTTTGAACGGACAAAATTTCGGAAATTCCGTAAGACTTTGTTCGTCAGACAGTCCGCTGAAAAAGTCAGCTGAAGCCCTCACACGAGCGGATTGTCCGCTGAAACACGGTTCAGTGGACTAAATTGGACAGACAATCCGCCCCTGTGTAGGCGGCCTAAGAGGTGTCCATAGTATGCCTGTAAAGTAGTGCAGTTTTCCCATGTTTAGAAAAGTACCACAGAAAAATTACATTTCTAAAGGAAAAATTGTCACTTTAAGCATTATTACAATCCCTGCTCCTGAAAAAACTGCAGTTTTTAAAACTTTTTGTTTGCATTGATACATGTCCCCTGGGGCAGGAACCAGGTCCCCAAACACTTTTTATGACAATAACTTGCAAATAAGTCTTTAAAATTAGCCCTTTTTTTATTATTCCTGTTCGTGTCCCATAGACTTTAATGGTGTTTGTGTGTTCTGCCTAATTTTTTGCCAGTTCGGTATGTTCTGGTGCGAACCGAACTGGGGAGTGTTTGGTCCATCCCTATTAATGGGGTTGACTAACCAAAGGCAAATAGACTGCTCACAAGGGAAGTTTCATTTTACAGGTAATTTTTAATCAGAATACCCAATCATATACAAGCAAAGTAAAGGGCATTTGGCCTGGGATGGTTCATAAGAGAGAGCCACGTGCTTACCCCCCCCACACACACACACACTTATGCTGTCCAGCCAGGCTATATGCTTGGAAAAGGGTCTGGTGTAGACCTAAAGCCCCATACACACTATCAGATTTTCTGATGATTTTTCCTTCAGATTTACCAAAACCATATAATATGAGGTCAAACCTTAGGAGTTTCAATTTGTATGCAATCAGGCAGGCCCTTCTACTACATGGTTTTGGTAAATCTGAAGGAAAAAATCAGTAGAAAATCTGATAGTGTGTATGGGGCTTTAGTGGACCCTACAATGTATTTTTTACTTTTATTTTGTGTGGGTCCCCCTTAAAATCCATGAGAGATGCTCATCAAAGATAAAGGTCTGGTATTGGTTTAAATGTACTCTTGAATAGGCTAAGCCTAGCCATGCATGGGTGAGAAAATATGAAAATAAAAATAGTGAGTGAATAATATGCCTAGTGTCTTTTGTACTGATGATGAACAGGCTCACCTAACCTGGAATTAGAGCTAATCCGTTCATTTTCCTTATGCAGGATGAACAGCACTACTTCCATGTGCATTCCTAAACTTGCTGAAAGAATTATGGGCTATAGCTGGTATATGTTTGTCTGCTGGTGATCATGCTTTAAGAATATCAACCTGTATGCCGAAGGCGTAACTAAAACCTTCAGGGCCCAGTGAAAAGAAACACAACCCCCCCCCCCCCCCACACTTCCAGCCTGGGGCCCTTTTCATTGATCCCAGGGCCCATGGCATTTTGCCAACCCCAGATGACTTTTTTTTTATGGAGCAAATTTTTTACTGCACTCCTACATCAGTACCCCCAGAGTGCCCCCACATCAGTGTCCCCCTACATCAGTGTCTCCAGAGTGCCCTGTTACATCCTCCAGAATGTACTCTTAGTACTACTGTACTAAGGGGGCACTCTGGAGGAGAATGTGAAGGGGCACCCTGGAGAATGTAAAGGGGCACTTCAGATGTACTATGGGGTCACTCTGAAGGTACTAAGGGGGCACTCTGGAGGATGCCTCCCCAGACCCACCCCCTGCCACCTGAGTAGTAGCAGTTTGAAGCTTACATTACAGCACAGCCATAGCACTCTTCTCCTTTCACGGACATACAGACAGACAGGAGAAAATTGCTTGGTTTTTACAGCACAGATTGGCCACCATTCCTGCCCTCCTGGCCCCCCTCACAGTGGTGGAACAACAGGTCCCGGTTGCAAGTGCGACCTTTGCAGCCCTGTTATTCCCCCACTGGATCAGTGGCAGCGGTGGGGGGGATTAGTGGTGATAAGTGGGGATGGTATCAGTGGTAGCAGTGGATGGGATCAGTGACAGTAATGGTGATGAGAGAGGTGGGATCAGTGCCAGCAGTGGTGGTGAGGGGGTGGGATCAGTGGCAGTGGTGGTGGCAAAGTGGATAGGATCAGTGGCAGTGGTGGTGATGAGAGGGGTGGTATCAGTGACAGCAGTGGTGGTTAGGGGGGTGGGATCAGTGACAGCGGTGGTGATGAGGGGGATGGGATCAGTGGCAGTGGTGAAGGTGAGGGGGGTGGGATCAGTGAGAGCAGTGTTGGTGAGGGGGGTAGGATCAGTGACAGCGGTGGTGATGAGATGGTGGGATTAGTGACAGGGTGGTGGCGAGGGGGTGGAATTAGTGGCAGTGGTGGTAATAAGGGGGTGGGATCAGTGGCAGCGGTGGTGATGAGGGGGGTGGGATCAGTGACAGTGGTGGAGGCGAGGGGGTGGGATCAGTGACAGCAGTGTTGGTGAGTGGGGTAGGATCAGTGACAGCGGTGGTGAGGGGGGTGGAATTAAAGACCGGGGTGGTGGTGAGGGGTGGAATCAGTGGCAGCGGTGGTAATGATGGGGTGGGATCAGTGGCAGCGGTGGTTGTGTGGGGAGGTTGAATCAGTGACAGCGGTGATGGTAAGAGGGTGGGATCAGTGGCAGCGGTGGTTGTGTGGGGAGGTTGAATCAGTGACAGCGGTGATGGTATCAGTGGCAGACATGGTGGTGAGAGGGGGTGGGATCAGTGGGAGCCAGGGTGTTGAGGGGGTGGGATTAGTGACCAGGTGGTGATGAAGGGGTGGAATCAGTGGCAGCGGTGGTAATGAGGGGGGTGGGATCAGTGGCAGTGGTGGTTGTGTGGGGGGGTGGAATCAGTGACAGCGGTGATGGTGAGAGGGTGGGATCAGTGGCAGCCATCTTGGTAAGAGGGGGTGGGATCAGTGGGAGCTGTGGTGGTGAGGGGGGCGGGATCAGTGGCAGCCATGGTGGTCCCGGATTCCGATAAGCCCTCCGCTCGCAGACCCCGAAAACCAACAGCTAGGGTTGTTGGGAAGAGACCCCCATGTTCGCTCGTCCCCACCCCCTTTCCTGACTGGCTGGGCTGCATGCTTGGATAGAGGTCTGGTATGGATTTTTTGGGGACCCCCATGCTGTCGTGTCAAAGCTGCCTCCCAAAATCACGCTGGAAGTCGTGATGCCACAGTGTGAATGGACGCTTATGCACAGGGGGTTATCACTGTAACAAGTGTAGACAAGGCCTAAGGATGTATTATTGAAAACACAGCTACACTAATTTGTGTCTTTATTTCTGTTTGGAGTGTCATCAACTGGTGATGTAAATTAACTTATTGCTGAATCATGACTGTATGAAATACAACTCCACTGTGTCAAAGGAACTTCGCAGCTCCAGACCACCTCTCCCACGGAGACCACACTTTTTTTTTCTTTATTCATATAGTCTCCACTAGATGCCATTGCCATTTCATAATTATAGTGGAGATTTACCAAATCAAGTGTGTTGTATATAGATGGGGCTCTTTCTCTTTTCCACAGTCTGCTTATGCTCAGTCTGGCTGCTAACAGGGTGTGTGTAGTTACATGTCTGACGGGTTGAGGTACAGAGTCAATGTTAAGATTTAGGATTGCCAGGTCAGACATCGGAGGTATCTGTTGATTCAATATTTCCGAAAAGGATTTGGAAGATGAGTTTCCAATCTGTTTGGATACTTTTGCATTTCCACATTATGTGGAATAGATTTCCTTTGGCTAATTTGCACCTGCAAGATGAGTCCGGGGCACATGAACCCAACAATGCCAGCTTCGAAGGTGTTAGATACCATCTTAGGGACAGTTTTTGGGTGATTTTCCATAGCGCAGAGCCTTTATTTGTTTTTTTAAACTGATTGTAGTGCTCGTTTCCACTGGTGTTACATGTATGTTTGACCCAAGTCATTTTCCCAATGGATATAAGTGGATGATTTTGTGAAGTGGAGTTTTTATTGCAGTGTGTTATAAAATAGAAAGATCCCTTTGGTTTTGTGTGATGTATTTGTCAGGTGTCCCCAAGCTTTCATGGCTCGTGAAAAGGGGTAATTGTGGTATTTGATACTATCTTTGATCAGTTTTTGCCAAGCGATGGCTGAGGTTATCAGGGCAGGGGATAGCGCCAAGGGTAATTTGGATCTTAGAGGGGTACTCATTAGCCACCATTTTAAATTTGGGCATAGGCGTGATAAACTTTCTAATTTACTCCACAATTTGTTAGGGTATTGTTGGAACCATTCAGTAAGTTGATCCAGCACTGCCACTGTGTAGTAATTCTCAAACTCAATGGTTCCCGAGCCACCCGCTAATTTATGTTTCACAAGTTTTGAGTGTGCGTACCTAGGTTTAGATCCCGACCATATATATTTGTTGAATATAGTTTGAAGAGATTTGAAGAAGTGCTTGGGTATGGAGATAGGAAGAGTCGTAAATAGGTAGAGAATTTGTGGTAGGTGTAGCATTTTGAATGCTGCCAATCTGCCGGACCAAGATAATTCATGTTTGAGTATGGAATGGATTTCTGTTTTATAGTTAACCGGGAAAAGTTGTTTGATTAATCGAGTAAGGTGAATCCCAAGGTAGGAGATACTTTTGTCTGGCCAGTTGAACGGGTTTTGGGCCTGTAGCAAGTTTTTTGTTGTGGCGTCTCATTTAAGGTCTAGGATATTTGATTTAGATGTGTTAAGTTTATAGTTGGAGACCCTTCCAAACCAGTCTAATAGGTTTTGGGCTTCTTTCGGTGAGGAAGTTGGATTAGTTAAGATCAGAAACACGTCTTCTGCGAAGAGACTGCTGAGAATACTTGTGCTGATGGGGTGCTGTAAAGTGCCATGATGGCTCTGTATATGTGGCCCTTAAATTCAAATTTAAGGAGTACTTTTTCTAGATATGTCCAGTGTACCCTGTCGTATGCCTTCTCTGTGTCTAAAGAGAGCAGCAGAGAAGGCATTCCGCTGGATTCAGCATGGTGTATTAAGTCAATCATACGTCTTGTTGCGTCAGGTGATTGTCTCCCTCTAGTGAACCTGGATTGGTCCAAGTGTATGAGATCTGGCATTATCTCTAACATGCAATGGTTTTGGCATATATTTTTGCATCTAGGTTCAAGAGGGATATAGGACGAAAATTTGGAGGGGAGGTCTGTTCTTTCCCTGGTTTCGGGAGTGTGACAATAATAGCATTCAACATTTCCTTAGTAAGCATGGAAGAGGAGGCAGCGGTATTGTATATATAGCGATACCCTCACTTAAGAGGGCCGCAGGTTTGGTTTGGGCCCTGAGCACATCTCCGCCAACCCCCCCGGCAATCTGCTCTACCCACTCTGGCACAGTTAGTATCTAGCAATACACATTAAATCGCTTATACTCTAAATATGTGTGTGTGCGTGGGTGGATAACTCAAGCTCATAGACAATCTTTGAGAGTATATAACTGACTTTACTTGTTGTTTTTATAAAAGGAATAACATGAATCGAACATTTGGTTTGCAACACATAAGCAGGTCCCTGCAGTAACCAGTAGTAAAGATAAACAGAGTAATCAGCATAATAAAGTATTGCTATGCAACTCTAGCGCTGCCCTTTTTCAGCTACTTCCCCGCATGGGTAAACTAACACCCAGCACTATCTACCTATGCAGTCAGGCCTGACTGATCTAGATGGAAGTCCAGTGAAACAATATTCGCTAGCAATCTTTTGGTGGTGCACTTGAAGAACAACTTTGTAATCCAAATGAATAATAAAGATAAAGTATCTGTCTTTAAACAGCTCTCACCACCCAGACAAGTCCAAGTCCATTTCCTCCGCCGATTCGTCTAGGAACAGGAATACACCGACCTCCGAGTCTTCAATCCTTCTGGTGTACTGCAGCAAGGATGAGAAAATGTCTCTCAGGTGCAGCTAGGCTGGCAGAGGGCTCTTTGGAAAAAAGCACGAGGCCCAGGCTTCAGGCCTTGTCCCTCCAGAAGTTCAGCACAGACCTCCTCTTGCTAGGAGAGGGGGGGGTGTCCAAAAAGAGCGAACTAGGCCTCTCCCCCTCCTTATATGCCCTCCCCCATGTGTCTCTGGGGCATAACTCCAAACATCCTGGGAACCAGCGGGGTTCTGGGAACAGTAGTTTTATAGTCCTTAAAGAGACCCCGCTACATATACATGTGTTAAATATGGGATTAATTGGTTGGAAATAAATGTTTGTAATATTCCCGGTTCAATCCATCCGGTCCTGGGGCTTTCCCTGATGGTAATGAATGAATAGTTGCTAGAATCTCCTGGTCAGTGAATGGATGGTTCATGAAGGTAAATTGTCCGTTTCGGGAGCTTAATTTGCTGCAGAAATGAATCAATATCCCCATTTAAGAGTTGGGTCTTGTCTGATATTGTAGAGGTCACTATAGTAGTCACTAAACGCGTTAGTGATGTCTTGGGGATTAGTCAGTTTCTCTTTGGTGTGTGGGTGGAATAAGTGGGTTCTTTTTGTCTTCGTCCTTTTCCCCTTCAGGCGTTGCGCCAATTTTTTCCCCGCTTTGTTAGAAATGAAATAAGAGGGGGCTTTGATTTTTCGCTGTATGTGTTCGAAGGAGTAGAGGAGTAGTGTCCTCAAGTCCTGCCTTAGTGACAGCAGTTGGGCCAGTAGTGTTGGGTTTGGATTTGTTTTGTGCAAGGTCTCAATGTTTGCAATTTGCACGGTCAGATCATCTATACGCTATGTCCTCTTCTTTCTATACAGGGAACTTGATTTCATTATAACCTCTTGAATAACAGCTTTGTGCACATTCCACACCATGATGGGATCCCCACTGAGCCACTGTTGAGATCAAAGTATTCTTTTAGATGATCCTTGATTTCCTGTGAGTGGTTTGAATGTTGCAATACGTAATTATTGGTGTGCCAGAGAAACGTATTTTGCTTGTGTTCAGTGTCATTTATAGAGTTGGTGATTGAAGCGTGGTCTGACCACGTCATGGTGTGGATAACAGATGCCACCCATCCATAAGAACCACATCATGAAACTACTGAAGGTCGCCACCGAACACAACTACTTCTGGTTTCAGGATGTTTTCTATTCCCAGATTGAGGGTGTGGCAAGGGGGGCTAAATATGCCCCCAGCCTGGCCAAACTATTTATGGCCCAATGGGAGGAGAATGTCGTCTATGCCCATAAGCGACCGGAATTGGTCCTATGGGCCAGATATATAGACGACATCCTCCTGCTGTGGAAACGGGACCTTACATCTTTGGAGGGCTTTATGTCAGATCTAAATGCCAATAATCGACGCATAGCATTGAGTTTTGAGGGGAGTCCCTGCACCATACATTTTTTAGATCTGGGAAATTTGGTTATTAACCAACAGTTGGTGCTACGGACCTTCTTATAAACCACCGACCGGAATGGGTACATTCCGACAGTTGCCATCACCAACAATGGCTGAAATCTGTCCCTAAGGGACAATTTTTGCGTGTTCGACGGAATTGTTCCAATATGGACGATTACTTGCCCCAGTCTCTAGTTTTAAGACAAAGATTCTTAGTGAAGGGTTATAGGCCTGAAACCTTGGACCAAGATATTCGGGCCATGCAAGAGGTGGAGAGGCACTCTGTTATTCAATAGACCGAGAGATGTGGATGGGGACCACTTTAAGTGGTACTTCTTCACATCTTTTTCGGTACAACATAAGGAGATTGGAAAGATCCCTTAGACATTGGAAGGTCTTATGCAATGATAGAGTGCGGTGACCGCTCCTAACGGATCGGGCCGGCATAATTTAATAATAATTGTCCCCATTATTTTGGTATTATTTTCTTGGGATTGTGTTTTGATGTACAAATGCCCTTCTATTCAGATGAAGATACCACAATACAAATTGAGGGTGGGGGTGATTAATTATCTCTGTAGATAGACTAGATACCTTGCAGAGATTATCCCATTCTAGTATTATCTCTGTAATGTTATGTCCCTTTTTCTATTCCAATCCCCAGTAATGCCCCCTGGTATAGATTGGCTCAAATTTTGGCATAAGTGGCCGGTTTATGGGTTCAGAGAAGTAGGAGATTATTTATATGGTGCCCCTAGGGAGGGCTGTTAGCAGCGTATGAGCTGCTTTGCCTACCATGAGGCAGTTCTTTTGTTATAACCTTACATTTTTCTTTATATAAAAAATGTTTTCATATTATGTGTGTGCCATGTTCGGTGCATTGTCTCCATTTAGGAATTATAATTTTTATAATAAACCTTTACTGGTTGATCTACACAATGTGGAGCGCCTCCATGTGCTTCTCTTTTTTATGCTCTGGCCTTTATTGAGTCATCCTGGATTGAGCCTTGCAGATTGGAGCTCCAAGCGGTCGATCCACCTGCCATTTAGAACCACAGACCTCTGATGGGAGTGATAAAGATCGGATCCATTCGGAGGGGGATAAGATCCAGCTGGATGTCCAGTGGCCTCAGCTATCATAGCCGTTACAAGCTCGTATGACGCATTGCCATAGGGTAGATGTGTCCAATATACATGGTAAGAGTACCCATCTTCTGTTTAATACGTTATAGTAGTTTGATGCAAGATTTGCAGTGGTTTTGGATTCCGTAAGATCAGACACCCAGGATTTAAATAGATTGTAGAGGACATTTATATATAAATAAATATATATATATATATATATATATATATATATATATATATATATATATATATATATATATATATATATATATATATATAACTATTTTGGACTTCCAATCGCTGTTATATTTTCTCACATTTTCTTTCATACTTATTTATAGGTGTAGTTACACCTTAGCGCTGCACTTTATATTTACACAGGTGTGGATAACAGATGCACTGATTTTTCGTAACAACCATTTATCTGTAAGGAACATGTCTATTCTTAAATATGATTTATGGTGTGGTGAAAAATAGGTATTTTTCAGACCCCTGATGACATCTGTAGACAAATACATCTTGTGATATGAGGAATTGCATCAGGGGAGACTCTCTTCTTTTGGCTGCTAAAGTTGTATCCATGTGGATACCTGCTACCAAGTTTTTTCTACAGGAAAAAATGTCATTTAAAATCATTCGCAGCTATAATGAATTGTCGGCTCCCGCAATACAGAGAACACTCATTGAAAGTCATTGATAAAAAAAAAATAAAGTGTGGGGTTCCCCCAAATTCAATTACCAGGCCCTTCAGGTCTGGTATGGATATTAAGGGGAACCCCGCATCCAATTTAAAAAAAAAAAAGATGTGGAGTTCCCCCTAAATATCCATACCAGACCCTTCAGGTCTGGTATGGATATTAAGGGGAACCCCACGTCAAATAAAAAAAAAATGACCTCCTCCTCTTTGCTCTTTTCCCCCTCCTCTTTAGCTCTTTACCCCTATCTCTCCTCTCTTTCCCCTCTTCTTCTAGTCTCCCCATCTTTTTCTTAGCTGCTTCTCCACTTCTTTGTACTTTCTCTCCATTCTTGGTACCTACTGAGGTGACATATGAGTATACTACTACTTAGCCGACATGGTGTTTCCTGTATACTGAAGTACCATTTACACTGATTACTAAATGAGTCGGAGCCCCCACCTCGCAGTGAACTGTGCTCCTCTCGATGTTCGTCGCGGTGTGGGAGCCTTCTGTCTGACCGTCTGCAGGGCTTCCTACTCTGTATCGTTATAATAAGTTACTTTATCGTAACTTGTTTTGTTTTGGTATATTTTTTATTCTCTTTTTCTTTGTTTTGTACATGCTGAACTGTCGATATCTCTGTACTTTTTGCACTTGTTGCCAATAAAATCTTTGAAACGAAAAAAAAAATGACATGGGGTTCCCCCTAAAAATCCATACCAGACCCTTTATCTGAGCACGCACCAGGCCACATGCCCTCAACATTGGGAGGATGCTTTGGGGTCCCCCCCCAAAGCACCATGTCCCCATGTTGATGTTGATGAGGACAAGGGCCTCATCCCCACAACCCTGGCCGGTGGTTGTGGGGGTCTGCAGGTGGGGGGCTTATAAGAATCTGGAAGCCCCCTTTAACAAGGGGACCCCCAGATCTCGCCCCCCCATTTGAAATGGTAAGGGGGTACAAGAGTACCCCTACCATTTCACAAAGAAAGTGTAAAAAATAGTTAAATAAGACAAACACACTTTTGAAAAAGTCCTTTATTAAAAAAAAAAAAAAATTATTCCAGCGGTGGTAATCCACTCTTGCTATCCAGCGACAGATGATCATCTCTCCGGGGTCATGTGATGGCTGATCTAATCCAGTGACTCAGCAGCCTGACGTTTCTTATATGAGGAGGGTGGGGTCACCCACCACCTGACCTCGCCCCATCTGATGCTAGTGGGGAAGCCTGGATTCCCCAATGACGTATGGGTGACCCCGCCCCCTATTATGTAACACAGAATTCTGTTACATCAGAGGGGGCGGGGTCACCCACAAGTCATTGGGGAAGCCAGGCTTCCCCACTAGCTTCAGAGGGGGGCAGGGTCAGGTGACGAGGGTGTTCGGCTCATCCTTACTGTTAGGTAGTGTTGTACGGTACAGGAAAGGAGGCGTTCACGAGCAAGAAAAAGCTGGATACAGTTAGGCCGCTATGGGGGGAAACAGTTAATAACTGAGAAGAACTTAGTGTTAAACAGTGAACAGTAAACAGTGAGGGAGAAATATTGTTGTGTTTGTAGGTCCATCAGATCAGGTGTTGGTCTGTGGTTGGTAACCCTTGGTCCCCTGGTGCCTGTGAGATTGTGAGGATCTGCACTGTTGTAGAGGTGGGAATCTACTTCGGTGGGCTCCAGGATGATACCCCAATCATGCAGGAGGTGCATGCCTTTCTGTAGATCACTAATGGTATGGGTGGAACCATTCCTTGTGATGAGGCGAGTCACAGGGTAGCGCCACTTATATACAATTTTGTGGTTGTGGAGGCATTTAGTGACAGGGTTGTAGCGTGTGCCTGAAGAGGTCTGGGTACAACTGGACACGCTTGTAAGGTCTGGGCAATGGCGTTTTAGACCTGACTTCAGACATAATAATTTTTTCTTTAATATGAAAGAAGTGTACCCTCAGCATATCCCTTGGCACAGATGCTGCTAGATGATGGGGCTTTGTGATTCTATGTAACCTG
The DNA here is from genome assembly GCF_037356315.1 of Lithobates pipiens. Classification (NCBI taxonomy): domain Eukaryota; kingdom Metazoa; phylum Chordata; class Amphibia; order Anura; family Ranidae; genus Lithobates; species Lithobates pipiens. The sequence continues at coordinate 379,416,030 of NW_027507764.1, read as the reverse complement.
TCTATAATGATGTCCCTGGGTGAAGCGTTGGGCAGAATGGTGCGTATGAGGTCTTTGGCATACTTGTGTAGGTCTGCTGTCAGTATAGCTTCAGGGGCTCCTCGCAATTTAACGTTATTACATCTGGAGTGGTCTTCTAATTCAGCCAGCTTGGCTCTGACTCACTCCTGTTCCTCTCTGACTTCACCGTACGTATCAATCAGATCATTCACTGTCTGCCATTGCTTTTTCAATTGTAGTAACTCTGTGGCTCATGCAACTCATATCATTATTGATTTTATGAAACAGGGAGGAGAGGTCTGTCATCAGTGATGACTGCAGCGACATGAGCATCTCCTTTAATGTGGTATCCATGATTGGCTGCCCTGTGGTGGGAAAGGATGCCATTGAGTTATGTAAGGCCTGGTTGGACTGGATTGAAGGCCTGGGCCTCAATTGTGGCCTGAGGTGGCCGTGGGAGCGGTGGATCCATCCGCATCCGAGCCTTGACAGGGCTATCGGTAATTTGATCTGCCTCTGGGTCTTTTGTGGGGGGCAGGGGGAGTTTAGAGATGCATATTTCTGCCTGCTTCTCGTCCGGGAGGTCTGTGTAAGCCTCTCACAGCGTGGCTTGGCCACCGCCGACCTCTTTGGAAAACACCGGCCTTGTCCTCTGGGGGGAACATGAAGGTGGTCAACTTCTTGGGCTTAAATTCCCCCATTCTTTTGCGGGACATCATCGGTGGGGTCTTGCTGCAGCTCTGGGATGAGTTTGGTGATGTTTTGTCATCTCTGGTGGGCCTGAGCCACTCTGTTTTCCTCCCTCACTGAGGAGCTGTTAGATTACATGGTCATCTTTGGCACTGTCTAGCCACGCCCCCCGGAAAGGTAATTTTTAATAACATTCAATAACAATATGACTTGTGTTGCAATTGTATATGCTATATTATTTTTTTATTTGCTGTTTTTTGACCCCACAACAGTGGAGTTGCCCTTTAACTTGGCATGTTGAGTTTGAAAGGTGGCACCACCTGTCATACTTTCCCAGCTGTTTTTTTTCTGTTCAATCAGCGGATTGTACATTACAATGATTATTACAAACTTTGTTGCAGATTCCTACCTTTTGTTATTCTGCAGAAATCCAATGGAGACACATACAACAGTAAAAAAAAAAAAACCTGATAGAGCTTCAACACATAGATGAATCATTTTTTTTCTGTTCAACCAGTGGGTTGAACAAAAAAAGACTGACTTTAAGGCCCCGTTCACATGGGGCGGATCCGCTCAGCTAGCTCAGTGGGAAAGCTCCATTGATCTCCTCTGAGCTGGAGGATGACAGGCCCGTCTCTGCTCACTGCCCCGCTGATTTCTATGGGGAGATCGGCCGTAAACAGAAAGCATGTCCATTTTCATCAGATTCCATCCGATCAGATGGCAGACGGGTGTCAGCGGACACATCTCCGCTGACATCCCCCTGCCCATAGGTTTCAATGGGTGGCCCACTCGGATCCGCCTGAAAAACAAACAGGCGGATCTGAGCAGGCTTATCGTGTGAAAGGGGCCAAAGAGTAACTCCACTTTTGTTGAGAAAAAAGCATTCCCCTCTGGGTGATCAATGAACATTGCAGGGATTATAACACACTTTGTTGCAGATTCCTACCTTTTGTTATTCTGCAGAAAAAAAAAGAAAATAATAGAGTTCCACTTTAACATTCATGTTTGTGTGAAATGAATTATAGGGTCTGTGTTATGTATGTAAACAACAAGGTCTGTCATATTACTGCATAACTCGCGATATGTCACATTTGTAACAAATTTACAGATGTGCAAAATCCCAGTTTGTCCTGTAATTTGAAAATGTGGTTACAGTTATCTTTTATTTTCGAATGTAAAAAACAACGTTACTGCCCTCCCTTTTGTAATAAAACGTAAACTTTATGATTTCTTTGGGGATTAGTAGAGCTTTACATGCTTTTTCTAGAACGTCATCTGATTAGTTTGTATTTTCCCAGCAAACACTACACTCAGTCATCTTTACATCAAAGTACCAGAGGTTCAAGAACTTGGTAGTTGATGAGACAGATTGACATCTATGTACTTTAATGCATTCCCTGCAATAAGGTAAAAAAAAGTTTTATCCAGCTCCACACAGGGACTCAGGCAGCAGCAGGAGCCATTGGCAGTGAGGAGGAAGTGGGGCGGGGCTAAGCCCAGCTGTGTGCCCAGCTGTGTGTGTCTACGTGATGCAGCACAGCTCAGGAGCAAGCACGCACTGTGTGCCCCCATAGCGAGTGGCTAGCCAAGATCGCTATGGGGGACCCCAGAAGAGGAAGTTTGGGACCACTGTGCAAAATCATTACACAGAGCAGATGAGTATACCATGTTTATTATTTTAGTAAAAAAAAAAAAATACCCTTGGTAACACTTTAAATATCAGGAATAAAGTTTATGTTAAAGATACCCTGTCACCTTGTCATTTCAGGGCAAAGTTACAGGGCTTATGTAAAGCCCATGCCTGACCACCCTACACTTACCCCTCTAGTGCTACCAATCCTTTCTTCATCACATAAACCATTAAAATGTCTGGTGTAGGTTAGTGTTACAGGCTTACAATCACAGGCTGTGCGTTAACAAGTGAAGCAATGGTAAGAGTGCCCATCTGTTAAACTTATGGTGTGTGTCCCCCAGAAAATAATATTATTTTTGATTGTCAAATTCTGCTTGTTTTATGTCTCTATTTAAAGTGATTGTAAAGTCTTTTTTTTTTTAAATAACAGATATGTTATACTTAACTTCTCTGATGCAGTGGTTTTGCATAGAGAAGCCCAGATCCTCCTCTTCTCAGGACCCTCTACACTGCTCCTTCCCACCCCCCCACTTCCTATTGAGTACCCCCACAGCAAGCAGCTCCATGTGTTCATTCAGATATGGACCCCTGACTAGGTCCCACCCCATCACTCTTCTGATTGGCTAACTGATTTTGATTGACAGCCGCGGGAGCCAATTGCACCAATGCTGTGTCTCAGCCAATCAGGAGGAGAGTCCCTAACGGCTAAGACACTTGTGGACATCATTGGAGAGAGATGGGGCTCAGGTAAGTAATGGGGGGTGGGGCCTGGGGAGGCTGCTATACACGGGAACGTTTTTTATCATAATGCATAGAATGCATTAAGATAAAAAAAAACCCTCTGCCTTTACAACTCCTTTAAAAAGACCCTGCCACCAGTTTACAGCTAAAAGCCGAGAATGTCAAGTATTTAAAATGCTTCCTTGGGATGTTTTTCCAATGGTTTCTTATTGATTTGCCGGGTATCTTTAAACTTTCTAGAAAATGTGACTACTGCAGAAAGAGTCAATTCCCTGGTGCAGCCCCCTCCCTCCTTATATGTCATCAAATGTGTAATTACCTTCTGTTCTGTCCATTCTACACAAAAGTGTAGCGCTAAAAAACTCTGCAAAGATTACATAAACCAAGTGATATAACCTCATGTGCCACCTCTCAAAACTCCACAGTATTCCTTATAGTAAGAACATAAATCTAGATGAACACCAGGATTATATTATATAAAACAATCATTTGAAGTTGTGCAAAATAGAAGCAATTCAAGCATATAATTATACTATTATGTGAACGAAAACAAAAATGTTCAATAGTCCAAACAAAAAGGCAAAAGAAAAAAGATCAACAAAGTCTCTTTGCATAAAACGATCCAATCCCACGTGTGTAGTCAAATTCACATTCCACCTTCATTGAATATGGAAAACATGCAGACACCACGTGACAATCCCCCCACTGTTTAAGATGCGGGCTTACCGGACATATTTGACCCAAATGAATGTATATTCGAAGGATCACACGGGCTTGTGTAGTTTAAATAAGTTCACATTCACAAGGTTGAACTTGCCAGGGAAACTTCAGAAACGGTCACTCCACTCATATAATGAACAATAGGTTATCTCCCGCTATATGATCCAGCTCAGATTGTTGGACACATGTAATAAGAAAATGGGGCCATATAGCGTAATTCCATTTAAAAAAAATTTTTTTATAAAAGAAATGGTAATAAACTCACATTTGTACAGTGAATCAAGCGCTTTTTCAATTAAAAATTTGGCTGCAGTACCTTCTGTTCTGGACTAGTTCTACCACCCTTCCCCTCACCAGCTTTTATATAGCTGCTAGGGGAGGAGCAAAGGAGATAACTGTAGAGCAGTGATGTCAAACCTTGGCACCCCAGATGTTTTGTAACTACATTTCTCGTGATGCTAATGCACTCTGCAGTGTATTTGAGCATCATGGGAAATGTAGTTCCAAAACATCTGGGGTGCCAAGGTTCGACATCACTGCTGTAGAGGGTCTTTTGAGTCGCAGTCTTCTGGGGCTGGTGACATCATATCCAAGATGGTGTCACTCTCATGGCTTTTCGATGACTACACAAGGGAGGTTTTTAACAGGCAACATATACTGTATATTAGCCATTAAATGCACATATGATCTTATAGGAAGATTTTTGGACATATTTTTAAAATAAAATTAAATGTTAATTTCTTCATAAAATTCTTCATAAAATAAATGTTCATTTATTGTTTTAGATCCACACCTAATTAAAAATGGCCAATGTTTTGGGAATTATACACAATTCCTAACAGGGTGAATTTTTCATCCAGGCCACCAAACTAATAAGGTAAGAAAAGCGTTCTGCTTAATGAGAGTGTGTAAACTGTCACTGACATGTGGAAACTTGATTTACTAAAGTGTTATGCCTTGTACACACGGTCGGACATTCTGACCACAAAATTTTTGGCTGAAACTTGTGTTGCATACACACGGTCACACAAAGTTGTCGGAAAATCCGTTTGTTCGTAACGAGGTGACGTACAAAACGTACGATGGGACTACGTAGAGGCCAGTAGCCAATAGCTTTTGTCTCCAAATTTTTTCTGAGCATGCGTGCCACTTTGTACGTCGGAATTCTCTACACACTATCCGAAAAAGTCAGATCGGATTTTGTTGTGGGAAAATTTTAGATCCAGCTCTCAAACTTTTCAAAGTTTGAGAGCTGGATCTAAAATTTTCCCACAACAAAATTCGATCGGACCTTTTCCGTCTGAGTTTCCGACCGCGTGTATGGGGCATTAGAAGTACATGGAAGTAAACTTGTGTTTATGTCAGATATTTGATCATGGAAGCTTTTTTTTTATTAAATTATCTTACACATGATTGGATGTTTCAATTTACTTTAGCCCTTGTACACACGGTCGGACATTCTGACAACCAAATCCGTTGGATTTTGTCCAATGGATTATGTCCGACGGATTTTGTCCGACGGATTTTGTCCGAAACTGTTGCATACACACGGTCGGACAAACTTGTCGGAAAATCTGATTGTACATAACGTGATGACGTTATTTCGTTATGACGGGACTACATTCAGGCTAGTAGCCAATAGCTTTGGTCTAGGAATTTGTTCTGAGCATGCGTGCCACTTTGTCCGTCGGAGTAGGCTACACATGATCGAAGTATGTCCGATCGGAGCATGTTGTCGGAAAATTTTATAGACAAGTTGGAAAACTTGGTCCGTCGGATATTCCGACGGAAACAGTCCGATGGAGACCACACACAGTCGGATTATCCAACAATACGGTCCGATCGGACACATTCCGTCGGAATCTCCGACCGTGTGTACAAGGGCTTACTTCTCTGCATTTCACCTTGCTTTACACCGGTCTCATTATGTTTTGTCCCTCTGCCATTAATGAAATGTTTATATAGGTGGATAACACTATCTGTTTTTTGTTATCTGTTATTTTGGCTAGGCGCGGTGTTGGTTTGACTGCCGTCACATGAACAATGGCAGACTGACATTCTATGCACTATAACAATGGTGCAGTCATTGAGGTTGCAAAACAAATAGCACAATGATACTTTGGTTGCAGTTAGAAAGAAATTAATCACCCTGGCTCTTTATAATGAAATTACAATTGCAAAAATAACCACAAAAAAGAGCAGTTTGAGGACAAGCAAAAATACATTTTTTTTTTATCCTGCAGACTTTCATAAACAGGTGAACAAAGGAAAGAATGATTGCATAGAACTTGTTTGCAATCAGTCACCAATGAAAGGAATAAAAAGAAATGAACACTGAAGGTTTCTCATTCCGGTAAACAAATAATTTGTGAGCAATCTGTGCTCAGACCACAAATAGAAGCAAGAATTAAATGCGCCCCTAGCTGACCAGCATATACATATATCATTGGTCTGGTGTAATGAAGATTACCTGATAAAGATCACGATATGACAGCTTTCCTTTTGCATTGGCTGCTGAACAGCCAGAAACTGTTTTCAGCGGCCAGCCAACTATTGATCCAGTTCCCTCCTGTCAGTGATGCAGTTAATGGGAATTCCACAGGCAAATAAAAGCTACATTTTGTCTTCATTTTCATCTGAAATATGAGCTGGTCTTTTGTACTCTAGACAGTCATTTATTACTCATTTTCTTTTATTGATGTTTATGAGCTGAAACATAAAATGATTCTCAAATGTAGTTTAATTGAGGCAGCAGTTGACATTTTGACCATGATTACTGAAGCACCATAAACTGCATTAACGCAACAATACAAGCTTTGGTTTCATTGGTTGTTTCACAGATTTTAAATGTATTTAAAATGCATCTGGCTGTACTGTACGTTCAGCAATACCAAGCTTTGCTGTTATGTCGGCCAGGCATTGCAATCTTTATTTAAAGCTATCATAATTTTCTATTACAGTTTTTCTTAGATAGCAAGGGACAATAACTTTTTCATTTTATGATTATAAAATGTTTTCACATTTACATTACTTCAGTAATGAAGAGCATAAAAAATTAGGTAGGAGAAGATAATGCACGTGCAAAGGCATGTCAGGGACAACCACTCAAAAGGATCACACATGTTGAACAAATGTAACAAATACTGTATTTTCTGTGCTATCGTATCCCTTATTTCTGCTCAGGTCTTGTTGGTTTTTTTTTCTAACCATTTAATTTAAAATATGATTGCACAATGATTATACGAACCCTAACATTGAACTTCTCTTGTTTACTCCCTTTTTGGTTTGTTAAAGCTCCAACTTAAAAATGATCCCTTGCAGTGGTGCTGGATCAGACCTTCAAAGGTACATTGTTTTTTAGTCTACGGAAGAGTAAACACAGTTTTCTTACCTAAACCTCCACACCCCTGGTAGGCAACGCTCCTCCACACTCAAACGGTGTACTGTCCCTCAGCATCACCAGATCCAGTGCAGCTCTCTGGTGATGAGGTTAAGACCTTGGACTTCTGCAGCATGTGGGAGAAGAGACTGAGGGTACCAGTTTACCAACCCTCTCAGTACAGGCTCAGTTTCCCAGAGTTGGGCTTAACTACGAAAATGTATTTTTAATTGAATGAATGAATTAATTAATTCAAAACATAAACTTAATTAATAAACTTAAAAAACTTAATTGAAATTTTTTTTTATATCTGTTCAATAACTGCAAAAAATACCTGTTGATCTTGTCAGAAATCTAGTGAGCTGATAACTTGTGCTCTTTGCCTGTGCATGTTAGAAATATTTTCAGCTATGTGAACCACACCTTCCCCTATGTTTTGGAGATAAAGGGAGAGGAAGGGGTTCTGTGGGTAGTGCTACCCCCATATGAGCCACTTTAAAGGAGCAGCAGCCCCTGAGACTGGGAACCTCTCCAGCAGGACAAGAACAAGGGCTGCTCCAGAACCTGGCCACCTACTGGGCCCACGACCCAAGGATTTTTTGCAGCACAATAAATATTCAAGCTGCTCATTTGACACCCCCGGCCCTCTGTTTTAGAACCTCCAGAATAAAGGGGGAAGCAATCAAACCTGCAACCTGTGAGATCTAGAACAGCCCAGAGAAATCAATAGATGCTCCAATGATTGCAGATGAGCCAAAAAGATCTAAATTTTCCTATCATCATAGCAAATTACCTAAGACGGTGCTTCAAGTAGTTCTAACCAAACACTGGGGCAAGAAGTAATAGGTTCAATAGGTCGAAATAAAAAAAGAAAGTGAATACAGTCATCACATCTAAGGACTGGAAAGATATTTTACTGTTATTGTTCTTGGGTTTAGATTAAGTTTAACATAGCCATACAGTATAGTTACAATTGTGTACTTCTTTGCTCTTGAACTTTACTATTGACTAAAAACTGAGATGGGTTACTGACTAATGCCAAGCTGCAATTGACAGGAGCATCTGTGTATGTCCTCTTCTATAATTATGAGGCTAATAAATTAAATGTACATAGAGCATTGAAATCAAAGTAAAATGTGTAATTTTCACTGAATAGCTCATCTATTTTCATAATGTTAACGTGCATGTAAACCCTAACAATGTTAAGTGCAAAACCAATAGCTGTTGACCCTGTCCTTGTGATCTGATTACTTCCCATGTTCAATGCCTATGTTGCACTATTATCAGTTAGGTTCGTTCCCAGTTCTCTCTGTGGACTACAGAACCCCTCTCTGCTATGTTTTAGAGAAGAGGAGGTGTTTTCCTACTCAAAGGATGACAATATTGTTCATATCCATAATTCACATCCACAGATACAATATGGTGAATGAGCATCTTTACCCTAGGTCAGTACGTGTGTCACTGGCAAGATAACTGGGTGAAAATAAAGGAAAGAGTCTGAAAAAGGAAACTTGTGCAGCCAACAGGTCTGGTGCTCGGCTGTATATTACATTTATCTCCTTATGTTTAGAGAAGTTTTAAGATATACAGTTCTGTTCAATTAAAGATCAAGAGTTTAATAACTGGAATGTAACATGTCCTATATATCCACACATATGAAGAATAAAGGCATGCAGAATATGGATCAATTACAATAAATGATAAACATTGGTATTTCTAACTAGATTTAACATGTAATGTGTGTACATTGGTAAACTTGCGTGTATTGTTTATTATGCCCTTTCAAATGCTTTTTGTTTCAAAGTAAGGCAATCCTAATTAGCCTAGGCTCGCTGAGGGTTTTCTTTCTACACGGTAAGAGGAAAAAGGTGGCAGTAATCAATTCATTTTGTAAAATTGTAAGTCCAATCAATGCTCCAAGAAAGTATTTTTATAAGCAGTTATTAACTCATAAGCTACAGTATATCTCCTCTCATTTCAACAACAGCTGAGGTCTCCATTCTCCCCCTGAGATTCCTGCAGGTCCTATTATGAGAATCATAAATAATATGCGCTAATGAGATATGAATTGATTATGTTGGAAAAGCTGACATTTTCATCCATCACTCTAAATGATGTTTAACAATGGATTACCGGCCAGTAATTCCACTGATATGAGATTAAATAAAATAGCAGGCTGTTTCAGTAGGCTAGCTCTAGGAGATGGCAATAAATCTGTTCAATTACTGTATTACCAATCCGTTTTTCACTGCTAAGGATATTATTATTTCATTTAGACTTGTTCATGCATCATAGATTATTTTATTTCAGTCAGTCAATGAGGGAAACTGCAGTATTTTATTCGCTAAGGTACGGGGAACTCTGTCTTTATAGAATACAGTAAAGACCCCAAGCATAAAGATGGAAGGTAACCCTAGACATTGGGCTTATAATATCCATGAAATTCACACAGACATTTTGTCCTTGTCCTAATTTTCTTTCTTCATTAAAAAAAATTGCACCAAGAAAGGTAGTTTAAGAAGCCAATCAATTGAAACCATATTATAGGAACATATGAGGTTTGTATGCTGCCACATTGAACGACAGCATAAGACCATTTTTTCCTATCTAGGTGAACTACATATCGCTTAAATAAAACTTTTTCAAGGCACAAATTCTACAGATAACTTTATAAAGCCAAGAGTTCAAAATAATACATAAAGTGTAACTTCACCTGGTAAATACTAGACCTGCTAGGATCTTTTTCTGAATGTACTAAACCAGCTAGGATATTTTTCTGAATGAAGAGAACGGAGGCCCTTGGAGTAGGACAAGGTCAGTATGCTGCAGAATAGGAGTTAGAATAAATACTTATTTTAGAGGTTGGTAAGCAGGTGCAGTCTGTACTCTCTACTGCAGGTGGCCCTCGACCAAAGTGGAAATGCAAAAGGGGAGGGGAGTTGTGAGGAACTTGGTTCCTCTATGACTTCCTGCGGTTACAGGGTGACAGCTATCTGATTGGATGCTGGCACCCTATGTGACTCCTGTGGTCATTTTGGGTCAGGCAAAGTCTATTTAAGACGCTGGCTCCTGGGTGTGGCATGCTTTATGTGAGTGGTTAGAGTAGGGACAGGATCTCAGTCTGACAGGGACAGTGCTTAGAGATGGGGGAAGGTTCCAGAGGAGTAGGGATAGTGCAGGGACTACGTCTTCCTCTCTTCAGGAAGCCTCCCCTTTGGGTGTGGGCCAACCAGGCCTCATTCTGCTTCTTGTTGAAGATACCATCTGTATAATTCTGCTTCTTATTGAAGATCCCGTCTGTATCTTCGAGTCTTCGGCTGTCACTTATCATAAGTGGTTCCAGCCATGACTCCAGTCGGTGTACTTTGAGGACTGTCACTGTTGAAGGCTTACATGGGATCTGCATAAACTTGATGTGCCTGTTTTATAAGTTCTCACTTGTCATACCTTGTAATAAATTGCTTTAACTCATACATTTAGAGGCACCTCTCTCCCTTCTGTCTTATAGCTCTATTGGAATCCGCTTCAGGTTGTATACAGGGGCTACCATTTGTGGATGGACTTTATTTTCCCTTTTCCAGCATTCTGCAGGGCATTTCATTCTATTTATCTCAGTTGTGGACTGTGTATTTTCTTCACACCGATTCCTAATGCCGCGTACACACGATCGGAAATTCAGCCAGCAAAAGACTGATAGGAGTTTTTGGTCGGAAAATGAGATTATGTGTATGCTCCATCGAACTTTTGCTGACTGAATTTCCTAGAGCAGATTGTGGTACTCTTGGAGGACTTGTTTGGGAAAAATGTAACAGTCCCCGAACTGAGACATAGGTATTTCGTCGACAGAGAGCAAAAGGACAAAAGCCTCACCGAATTTGTGGCAGCCTTCCAAAATCTGTGGAAACAGCTGGAGCAGAAGGATGTGCATGGTGTGCAGACATAAGCGCCTCGGACAAGTTACTGAAGGATACATTTGTAGCGAGGATGAAGACTGGCAGCCATGACTGTAACTAAGAGACATGAACCACTACATGTTAGGGAAGAGGGCTTGACACCATCTCCCCTGCCAGCCATGCAGACATCAGGAAACTAACCCAGAACATGGCATCCATGAGACAAAAAGTATCAACATTTAAACAAAAGCTGACCCACCTCTACAAGGGTGAGAATCCATTTCAGAGGGCCAGAAATGCTGGCAGTGTGGGTGTTTCAAGCATCTAGCAGAGACCTGCCACCAGTCTGATAACAAGAGACCCCAGAGGCTGCCATTAAACTAGAGGCTTCCAGGGCGGAGGATACAGGTATGGCAACACAAGGTACCTACAGGCCAGAGGCTATGGTTGCACCAAGTCCAGTTATTAATGCCATAGTAAATGATCATATGGTCCCATGTTTGATTAACACTGGGTAAGAAGTCACCATCATGGAGTACAAGTTCTAACCCCAGTAGTTCAGGACTTTGGACAAGTTTGACCCCTCCTGGCTGTCCTTGAAGTCAGCCACTAACCTATTCATCATCGTGGGTTATTTGAGATACAGATAGATGACCAGGAAATGGAGTTGGGAGGGGTCATGGGGATTTGCAGTCCACTAAGTTAGGTGGTGCCTATTGTTCTGGGCATGAATTCCCTGAAGGATCTGAACCTACCTCGCTTGCTGGCTAAGTCTGAATGATTAGGAAGGCAAGTACAGGGCTGTGGCCTGTGAGCTGCTTGGATCAATGTGACCAAGGCTTTTGAGGCCCACCAGCAGGCAGCTAGATGGCAGACTAAGCAGATGGCAATTGTCCGCATGCACCCCAAACAAAGGCTATTCATGGTGTCCCTACAAGAGGTTGTTTGGTTCCTGCCTGTTAGGGCCATAATAGGCTGCCAGAGACCACAGTGATGGTTGAGCACCACAAAGTGCGCCGGACACAGTGCACTATGGGAAGTGCCATGTCAATGCAATCACGAGATTGCAGACATGGTACTTCATTTGCAGGGTTAAAACCCGCCTTGCTGTGCCGATTTCCTTCTGCCAGTAGAATTGCATTGTGGTTTAACTTTCAAGTTTACTTCCGGGTTTTGTGTAATACACAAAAAACAGAAGTGATGTAGGCACTCGGCAGCTCCGTTCTTTGCATGGAGGGGAGGCGGAGCTGAAAGAAGTACTCTGGGGGGGTCATGAGCTCTCACTGACTGGTACAGCAGCTCCGCTGGAGTGGAGAAGAAAGTCAGCCTGGTCAGGAGAGCCATTACTGGAGGTACAGTCCAGACTGAGAATGCTGAGCAGGGAGAGGGAATTGACTGAAACTAAGAGCAAGTGAGTAATACTCCCATCTACCCATCATCCCTTTGTCCCTGATCTCGTCCCTGATCCGGTCCCACCCACCATCCCTCTGTCCCTGATCCCACTCACCATCCCTCTGTCCCTGATCCCGTCCCTCTGTCCCTGATCCTATCCCACCCACCATCTCTCTGTCCCTGATCATGTCCCTCTATCCCTGATCCATCCCACCCACCTTCCCTCTGTCCCTGATCCCATCCCTCTGTCCCGGATTCCATCCCACCCACCATCCCTCTGTCCCTGATCCCATCCCACCCACCATTCCTCTTTCCCTGATCCCGTCCCTGATCCCATCCCACCCACCACCCCTTTGTCCCTGATCTCGTCCCTCTGTCCCTGATCCCATCCCACCCACCATCCCTCTGTCCCTAATCCCACCCACCATCCCTCTGTCCCTGATCCCGTCCATCTGTCCCTGATCCAATTCCACCCACCATCTCTCTGTCCCTGATCCCGTCCCTCTGTCCCTGATCCCATCCCTCTGTCCCAGATTCCATCCCACCCACCATCCCTCTGTCCCTAATCCCATCCCACCCACCATTCCTCTGTCCCTGATCCTGTCCCTGATCCCATCCCATCCACCATCACTCTGTCCCTGATCCCATCCCTCTGTCCCTGAACCTGTCCCTCTGTCCCGGATCCCATCCCACCCACCATCCCTCTGTTCCTGATGCCGTCCCTCTGTCCCTGATACCATCCCACCCACCATCCCTCTGTCCCTGATCCCGTCCCTCTGTTCCTGATCCCATCCCACCCACCATCCCTCTGTCCCTGATCCAGTCCCTCTGTCCCTCATACCATCCCACCCACTATCCCTCTGTCCCTGATCCCGTCCCTCTGTCCCGGATCCCATCCCACCCACCATCCCTCTGTCCCCGATCCCGTCCCTCTGTCCCTGATCCCACCCCACCACCATCCCTGATCCCATCCCACTTTCCCTGACCCCATCCCACCGACCATCCCTGTGTCCCTGATTCCATTTCAACACCATCCCTCTGTCCCTGATCCCACCCCACCACCATCCCTCGGTCCCTGATGGGCTGTGAGACAGATTGATGTGTCATTAGAGTCCTGTGTATAATATACAGTCTGGTATATGATGTACTACAGAGGACGGAGTGGGTGGATTCTATAAGTGGTAGGGCCTATGAGAATTGGGAGGGGCCAAAAATGGTGGGGGGGGGTCTAATGCCCCCCCATCTTAAAACGTCACCAGCCGCCAATGATCTTGGGACATCCTCCCATAGTCAGCTTTCCGAAATATGGGTTTCCGCTTTAATGTGTCAGGCCCTCAGGTCGCCCACCTGAGGCCACATGGCAGCCTGTGCTGAGGAGGGGCAGCAGGCACCCTCTCCAACTGGACTTTTCTCTGTAGAGGAAGACCCAGAGCCCATGTGCTTATCAAATATAAATACAGACACCAAGCATGCTGCTTAGGTGCACCTCCCCTTTTAATTGGCTAGGGCTGTATAGATATTCATGCTTTCAGCTACAAGGGTTTCACCTACTGTCCAGCATCTCCCATAGCTGCTAGACCAGTGTGAAACTTCAAGACAGCATGAGCAGCATCAGAGGACACTGAGAAGGCTTTGCTAAACAATCACAGCCTCTGTCAAGCAGACAGCATATACATTTACCTACTGTCTCTCTGTTAGGCAGAGAAACCACAACTATAATACACTCACTCTAGCACCTACCTAGGAGGGTGTTACATTTGGAACAAGGAATATTTTTTAAACTAAAATTGTAACAAAAACTTAAAATCAATGCTGATCCTTTTTAAAATATAACAGGGAGAGTAATTACTTAGGATTTACACACAAAGTACCACTAGCTTATTATGTATCTTTTAATATAAAAAATAAATTTTTTTTCTTGAGGTTGATATTACATAGACCACATAACCAAAATTGAACCAGTTCATCTAATAACAAAATAGAATAAACATTTGTTTAACCACTAGAGATCCGCCCTATAGCCAAATGACGGCTCCAGTGCGGACCTGCTTTGCCGGGACTACGTCTATTGACGTCGTCCCGTGCACGAGCGGCCTGCGCGCCCCCCTGATGGGCGCCCGCGGCGCGCTCTGTGATCAGCGAGTCTATGAGACTCGCCTGTTCACAGATCGGAGCAAGGAGTCGATCCCGACCCCTTACCACGTGATCAGCTGTCAGCCAATGACATCTGATCATGTGACACAACAGAGCCGGTAATCGGCTATTTTTCCTCCTTGCGCTGACAGCGCAAGGAGAAAAACAAAGCCGATCCCCGGCGGCCGTGAGAGGGACTTCAGTCCCGATCACGGCCGGCTCATCAGTGCCCACCTGCCCCCTGCCAGTGCCACCTAAATATTAAAAAAGTGCCCCTCATCAGTGCCCACAGTGCCACCCATCAGTGCCCACAATGCCACCCATCAGTACCCACAGTGCCACCTATCAGTGCCCACAGTGCCACCTATCAGTGCCCACAATCTGCCTCAACAACAGTGCTGCACCCCAGTGCCACATATCCATGCCCATCAGTGTCATCTACCAGTGCCCATCAGTGCCGCCCATCAGTGCCCAGTAGTGCCACCTATCAGAGCCACCTATCAGTGCCACCTATCAGTGCCCATCAGTCCCATCTATCAGTGGTACCTATCAGTGCCCCTTAGTGCCACCCATCCATGCCACCCATCAGTGCCACCCATCAGTGCCATCTTATCTGTGCCTATCTTTGCCCATCAGTGCCGCCTTATCTGTGCCCATCAGTGCTACGTTATCTGTGCCTATTAGTGCCACCTTAACTGTGCCTATCAGTGCCCACCAGTGCAGCCTAACAGTGCCCACCAGTGCCGCCTCATCAGCGCATTTCAATGAAGGAGAAAAATGACCTGTTTGCAAAATTGTATAACAAACTATGAAACATGATTTATTTTATTTTTTATTTTGCATCTTTTTTTGTTTGTTTAGCAAAAAATAAAACTCCAATTAAATACCACCAAAAGAAAGCTCTATTTGTGGGAAAAAAATGCTAAAAATTTAATTTGGGTACAGTGTTGTATGGCCGCGCAATTGTCATTCAAAGTGCATCAGCGCTGAAAGCTGAAAATTGGTCTGGGCAGGAGGGGGGTTTAAGTGCCCAGTGAGCAAGTGGTTAAAACTGGCAAAAAGTGATGTCTGACTAATTTAGATTTTCTTAAAACATACTGTTTAATGTTGAAATCCAAATAAGAAACATACATTTACCTGAGAGCTCCATATTAGTTCACTTGATTAGGTCCCCCCACCACCACCACCACTGCACTATCAGGACTGTAGCTAAAAAAAATTATGCCTGGGGCTTGCATGGTGCACATGCTGTTCGGTGTGGCTAGCGGTATCTACACGGCATGACTAAGGGGTGCGTGCGTTAATATTACCTGCAAAGTGCATGCTGGTCTTCTGCACTGCTTATTAGCGCCTCCGATCAGCTAGTCAGGAATGAGGTCGGTGCCAGGATGAATAGAGACAGATGTAAAAGGTGCACCACAGCAAGCTGCAGTGCTGCCTAGAAAGTGTGTTACTTCATGCAGATGCCCAGTGTGTGCTATTGCCCCTGCCAGTGGCGGAACTACCGCCATAGCGACACACGTGGCCGCTATGGGGCCCGCAGCTGAGAGGGGCCCGTGGGAAGGATGATGTATGCATACTGGGGGGGGGGGGGGCGAGCACCGCCCGCACGGTCCCCCAGACAGCGGAAGTGAGGAGAGGAAGAGGCAAGCTGTCTGTACGAGCAGTGAGCTGTAATAGCTTTCATTTGAATGTCCTGTGTTCCCTGCTCGTACAGACAGCTTGCCTCTTCCTCTCCTCACTTCCCCTGGCTGGGGAACTGTGCGGGCGGTGCTCGCCCCCCCCCCCCACTCTGAGGCAGCCCCACGCTTGCCAGCAGCCATTTGAGGGCCCCAGTATGCATTGGCTCGCCTTTTCCTCTGCTCAGGTGAGGCTGCATTGTGACTGCACATTCATTCAGCATTTCTCTAGTTGCTAAATTCTAACATTAGTCATTGGTTATATAAAGGAAAATTGCCAGATCATTTAGATCTTTACAAATGCTGATCTTTTAATTCGTGCTATATGGTAATTTTTTGAATTGGCAAAGAAACCAATGTTTGAAAAAAATGTTATGTCTAAAGAACATGTAATGTATAGTGCAGTTTTGCATGTAGGAAATATCTTCACTACATATTTCAGATTTTTATTTTTATTTTTTTACAGCTATAAAAGGAAGCAGTATTAGTGATTGCGTTTTTAAACGATAACTTAACTACTTGCAGACCGGACCAATTTGCTGGTCAAAGACCAGACCCCTTTTTGCGATTCGGCACTGCGTCGCTTTAACTGACAATTGCGCGGTCGTGCGACGTGGCTCCCAAACAAAATTGACGTCCTTTTTTTCCCACAAATAGAGCTTTCTTTTGGTGGTATTTGATCACCCCTGTGGTTTTTATTTTTTGCGCTATAAACAAAAATAGAGCGACAATTTTGAAAAAAACGCATTATTTTTTACTTTTTGTTATAATAAATATCCCCCAAAAATATATAAAAAAACATTTTTTTCCTTCAGTTTAGGCCAATACGTATTCTTCTACATATTTTTGGTAAAAAAAATCGCAATAAGCGATTATTGATTGGTTTGCACAAAAGTTATAGCGTTTACAAAATAGGGATAGTTTTATAGCATTTTTATTAATAATTTTTTATTATTTTTTTACTAGTAATGGCGGCGATCAGCGATTTTTATTGTGACTGCGACATTGTGGGGGACCCATCGGACATTTTTGACACATTTTTGGGACCGGACTCACGGGGGTCCTGACCAGCGCGGGAGCGCGCCGCCGGCGGCGCGCTCCCGATGGCAGGGCGGCATTGAATATTGGACGTACCTGTACGCCAATATGCCTGCCCGTGCCATTCTGTCGACGTACATCGCCGTGTGCTGGTCGGGAAGTGGTTAAAGCGGGAGTCCGCCGTTTTTTTTTTTTTTTTTAAAGCCAACAGCTACAAATACTGCAGCTGCTGGCTTTTAAAATAATGACACCCGCCCAGCACGCCCGCGATGTCGGCACCCGAAGCCGATCTCTCGATCGTCTCTCGGGTGCTGCCGTCGCCATCTTGGGTATGGGAATCAGGAAGTGGAGCCTTGCGGCTTCATTTCCCGGTTCCCTACTGCGCATGCGCGAGTCGCGCTGTGCAATAAGGATGGTCCCCGCTGTCTCTGGGATCCGTGTGTTTCCCAGAAGACAGCGGGGGACCTTCGGAAAGGGGCGTAGATTCTGCGGAAAGGGGCGTAGCTTCTGCAGATATCTATGCCGGAAGTGGGTGCAGATACCTGTACTGTACAGGTACCTGCACCCCCCTCCCCTCTGAAAGGTGCCAATTGTGGCGCCGGAGGGGGGAAGGGTTCCAATGAGCGGAAGCTCCACTTTAGGGTGGAGCTCCGCTTTAATTTTTCACTTAGAATGAAAATGAGGGAAAGAAAAAAAATCGCTGGGTTGATTGGTTGAAAAGGGACAGTTTGTAGATTCAACCCTATAATGAAAATTCTCACTTTTATTCTATCCAAGTAAAGGTATAAACCTCTGCCAAATACAATGGGGCTGATTTACTAAATGAGTAGAGAATGTTTACTCTCAAAAGTGGTTATGCTAAGCCAGCCTTTCTCAGCCTTTTCAACACAAAGGAACCCCTCAAATAACTTTTCAGTTTCAGAGAACCCCTGCTAAAAAATGACTATATCTACAACTCATGATATACTAGTATGATGGTCAGTGGGATGAATGCTCCTTACGCTTGTGGTCATTGGGAAGAATTCCCACCTTACAGATAGCTAAAAAGATCAATGGTGTCAGTGGGAACTTATCTGAGGCAGAAATTAATTAAGGAACCCATAGCAACCTCTGGAGAAACCCTAGTTGATAAACCCTGTGCTAGGCTACGGTTTAGTAATTCCTTTATTAATATTATAGTGTAGCACCCTCTACCTTAGGTAAGTACGTGCTAGGTGTAGGTTTTGTGTAAGCTGCCAGCGCAGGTAAATTTAAGAAGGCCTATGCTGTGAGCTAGGTCTGTTTGTTTTGATCTGGGGGCAGGGGAGTGGTTTAGTATAGCAGCAGGTGACTGATATGTGCCTCAGTTCTTGGGCGCCTCCTCTGTTTCCAGGGAGAAGGTTCTGGAAAAGGGGCATGGCAGAGAGCTGGAGTGCCATGAGGTGCATGTGGGAGCTCTGACCAATCCCCAACTAGGACTCCTTCATATACCCATGGTCAACCTGCTGTGGGAGGAGTTGTCAGCTGGATGATGGAGTGTTAGACTGTTGTGTCTGAGGGAACCCCCTTTCTTGGGGGGGGGTGTACCTCAGGCAGGGTGCTCGGGGCTGGGAGGGAGCCTCTCCTTACACGGTCTGGGAACAGGAGCCAGAAAGGACAGCTGGTCAGTAAAGTCATTCAGGAGGGATCCAGGCCAGGTATCGGTGAGTGGAAATCACAGTGGAAAGCTCTGGAAGAGACATGCCAGAAGTTGGATGTAGAGCCAGAGCCCCCCACTCTGAGGCAGTCCCACGCTTGCCAGCAGCCATTTGAGGGCTCCAGTATGCATTCCTCATCCTCCCCGGTAGTTCCGCCTCTGGCTCGCCTCTTCCTCTGCACAGGTGAGGCTGCATTGGGCACCTGTCACGCTTCATTGGGCACAGGTGAGGCTGCATTGGGCACAGGTGGGCACAAGTGAGACTGCATTGGGCACAGGTGAGGCTGCAATGGGCACAGGTGGGCACAGGTGAGGCTGTATTGGGCATGGATCACTATGCATTGGGCACAGGTGGGCACAGGTGAGGCTGTATTGGGCACGGGCAGGCCATGCTGCATTGGGCACAGGTGAGATCACATTGGGCACAGGTGAGGCTGCATTGGGCATGGGACATTCTGCATTGGGCACAGACAGGTCATGCTGCATTGGGCACAGGTGAGGCTGCATTGGGCACAGGTCACGTTACAATGGGCACAGGCCCCACTGCATTGGGCACAGGCCACACTGCATTGGGCACAGGTGAGGCTGTATTGGGCACTGGACACGCTGCATTGGGCAGTATTGGGCACAGGTGAGGCAGTATTGGGCACAGGTGAGGCAGTATTGGGCACGGGCAGACCACGCTGCATTGGGAACAGGCAGGCCACATTGGGTACAGGTGAGGATTATTGAAGCGCTAACACCAGCTGTTTGGAGTATCTTTATCTGTTGATTGTTAAACTTTCTGGAATACGTATATTGCTATTGTGGTGTAGGATCTGGGCGTGTTGTCCCTCCATCCCTTTTCTTTGCTTCCTTCCTTCCTTCCTCATTCATCTCAGACTCGAACCACACCCCCTTTGAGCCACGCATTTTAAACCACGCCCACTATTTAATTTAAGCCCCACCATTTTTTGTGGGGGTGGGCCCCATACAACATTTTGCTATGGGGCCCTGTGATTTCTAGTTACGCCCCTGGCCCCTGCCTACAGGTATTACAGATTATAGCAGTCATAGCCATGATAAACCCTGTTCTGCCTACCACATGATCTATGTATGGCATCCAATATTTTTTTGCAGTGGTGCCATTATGCCAAACCTTCAAAAAAACAGCATTCATGGAGAAAGTAGGGGAGACATCTTTAAATTCCTGTTGATTCTGGCAAATGTTGGGCAATATGTCAGTATGGGTTTTTTTTTTCTATTTGCCTCAGCTTCTCAGATCCCAAGTGTTATTTCTCTCAGCGGTCCAGTGAGAGAGACTCTGTAAGCCCTTGTACACACAGTCGGAGAATCCGTCAGAATGTGTCCTATCGGACTGTGTCGTCGGACAATCCGACTGTGTGTGGTATGCATCGGACTGATTCCGTCGGAATATCCGTCGGACCAAATTTTCCAACATGTTGGAAATATTTCCCGACCAACTGGGCCGATCGGACATTTTCCGATCATGTGTAGAGAATTTTGATCGGACCAAGTGCCACGCATGCTCAGATCAAATTCCTACATCAAAGCTATTGGCTACTAGCCTGAATGTAGTCCCATCGTAATGAAATTACGTCATCACGTTCTGAAAGATCAGATTTTTCGCCAACTTTGTCCGACCGTGTGTATGCAACAGTTTCGGACAAGATCCGACAGACAAAATCTGACGGGCAAAATCCAACGGATTTATTTGTGGAAATCTCCGACCGTGTGTACAGGGGCTAAGAAGTAGACTGTGGTCACCCTCAGGGCACAGTCACTGCTTCCATGGTAGATCTGAGGTTTCCGCTCATGGTCCAGATTGTGGTAATGTCGTTCTCTGCCAAGATGTCGAGAGGAGTCTCATCATGAACAACCCAGGATGAATGGATGCTGGGCATGCACTAATAGAGCCTTGTGAGGCGAGATGACCTGCAAATTCTGCTTCAAAGAAGCGACTAGAGACAAATAATGAAGATGATGAGGCAAGCATTTCAGGATACACAAAAAGTATTTGCAGTTCAAAGAAAGCATCACCTTGCCTCTGCTCCTTCCACCTCTCACTTTTTATCCCTGCCACAACTCTTCAGGCTTTGACATTCTTTCCTTGGGTGAGGAGGAGAGCTGTTATGAAAGATTGACTTTACCCATTTAAAATATTTTTTGAAGTAAATAAGGCAAGCCCTTCTTTGGGAAGATGCAGCAGAAGAGCTGCAAAATAAACAAATAAAATACTTTTATAAGAATGTTGGAAGGATGGTCTGAACTTTCATTTCATGGAGGAAATTCAGGAAAATATTGCTGATGAATGGATACAGGTTGACAAGAGATTCTCCTTTAGGAATGGTTTTGCTAAGCTATACCCCCTCAGATATACAAAACATGAAAAATCTCTGGTGGTCAATGCAGCCTTTATGCTTTTGGCCTGGCATGATCTTACCCCTTGTACACACGGTCGGACATTCTGACAGAAAATGTCCGATCGGACTGTGTTGTCGTATAATCCGACTGTGTATGGGCTCCATCGGACTGTTTCCGTCTGACAAAGTTTTAGAGCTGGGCTATAAAACTTTCCGACAACATGATCAATCGGACTTTGTCCGATTGTGTGTAAAGAATTCCGATCGGACAAAGTGCCATGCATGCTCAGATCAAATTCCTAGACCAAAGCTATTGGCTACTAGCCTGAACGTAGTCCCGTCATAATGAAATAATGTCATCACGTTACGTACGATCGGATTTTCCGACAACTTTTCCGACGGATTTTGTTGTCGGAATGTCTGACCGTGTGTACAAGGGCTTACCTTTCCTCTTGACAATGTGGTAACCTTTAAGGATCTGTTAGATAGGTGGGCAGACATGGATCTTAGAAAGATCTATACGCTGGCTGGTGGGGCATGTGAGCCTTCAATCGCACTGGCATCTATCTCTAAGGCCAGGGAGATATGTATTCAGAAGTATGAGGTAGCAGTAAAGAATGATCTTGGCAAGGTTGAGATCTTATCTTTTTAACCTGAAACTAACAGCTTTGTTTATGGTTGAGGCATCGATTTCATTAAAGCTTTCACCAGAATTATACTAAATGCTGTAACGGTAAGAAGAGCCCTATGGCTAAGGCCTTGGGTGACAGATCCCTCATCCAAACAAGGATGGTGATTAATCCCCTTTTAAGGGCAGTACTTGTTCAGGAATAAGTTAGATGCCACCAAAGCTATAGGCACCAGTGGCAAGTCATGACTCATTTCCCAGGATCAGAGACTGTTCCATCAGAAAGGCTCTAGATACAGAGGTGCAACTAAGGCCAGAGCCAGAGAAGCTAAGGCCTGCAGGCCAGTAAGTTATTTTAAATGACAATGGGCAAACTTATCAATAGGTCTTAAATAAAATAGGTTGGATTCCTCTTTAGTAGGGATGTGCTTTATGTTCGGGTCGAACATGAGTTCGGCTTGAACATTGGCTGTTCTCCTGCTCGTCGAAAACTGAACATTATGGGGCGTTCGCGCCAAATTAGAGCACCGAGTAACACTCCATAATGCACTGTGGGAGCGCAATGCATTTCCATATGATGAATGGCCAAAACATGCACCATGATCTGTATGCTTTGGGCAATTCCAGTGCCCTCAGCTAAGAGAGCGATAACTGGCCAAAGGCAGGGTATCTGTGTGTTGTTGGCATGTGTTGTTGGCGTAATTTAGATTAAGCAGGCAGGCAGGTTATTCAGTTAGCTGCAGTGTATTTGATTTATATATATAGCCAGTCTCATGTGTGTATGTATATGTATATGTATATATATATATATATATATATATATATATATATATATATATATAAACACTGCATCCAGTGTAGCCAAGCCTATATCTGACTGTAGGCCATTTCTGGTGTACTTTGTCTCATATACTTCAGATATACTTCAGGCGGTGTACACAGTACACAGTACCGTGCACCCATAGTGCAGTTGCTACTACTTTTCTGATGGCGTACACAATACAGTGCAACCATAGTTGTTATTACACTTCTGTTGGTGTACACAGTACCGTGCACCCATAGTGCAGTTGCTACTACTTTTATGGTGGTGTACACAATACATACAGTGCACCCATAGTTGTTATTACACCTCTGTTGGTGTACACAGTACTGTGCACCCATAGTGCAGTTACTACTACTTTGCTGGGGGTGTACACAATACATACAATGCACTCATAGTTGTTATTACACTTCTATTGGTGTACATAGTACCATGCACCCATAGTGCACCCAATACAGTGTAGTGTGGTGTTGCAAAATAAAACCTCCATCATGTCTGGAAGGCCACCAAGGAGAGGCAGATGCTCACATGCCACTAAAAGAGGGCAAACAGTCTCTGTGTCTACAGTTGACAGTGCTGGTCATATACATGGTGCATCTTCTGCAGGTGGCCATGGGGCACACTTGTCCTTTTTTTCTGCTGCTGGGACAGGGGCAGAAAAATTGGGCCTTTGGTGGTGGTGCCACAACACTGTAACCCCTCACAGATACTCTTGTTGGGCGCAGGAATGGGCCCTACTGTGAAATATTAGATCAAAAATTGTAATTACATGCCCCTGTTAAACAGGGACAGAAAAATTGGGCCTTAGGCGGTGCCCTAAACCAAAAATATTGTTGGAAGCTACAGTACCTGACCGCGAGATTGTGTTTCCAGAGCGATCTCATCGCACTGGTTCTCGGCGACAGGGCACTGTACATCTCGTGCTGGCTGCAATAGGAAAATGTCAATGCCTCTCTAATAGAGCCGGAATGGCTTCCCCTCCAGGGGCATACCAGGCCCTTAGGTCTAGTATGGATTTTAAGGGGAACCCCCTACACCAAAAAAAGGCATGGGGGTCCCCCAAAATCCATACAAGTCCCCTATCCGAGCACGCAACCCGACCGGTCACGAAAGGGGGTGGGGACGAGCGAGCACCCCCCCTCCTGAACTGTACCAGGCCGTATGCCCTCAACATGAAAAAGGGGGTGCCCTGCCGTGGTCAAAGAACTCTCATTTAACCCAAATCATATCTGAGAGATATTAAATATCAAATATGGTATACGGGAAACAGACTGCATAGGAGGCCGTCATATGTCTGGTCAAGCATGTGGTGCCCAAGCGGCTGCTGTTCTGGCCATGCTTGATCCGCTTCAGACATAGGTTGGAAACAGCAACGGTGCGATCTGCTGCACACGTGTCCAAAAAGGCCCACACCAAGGAACTTTTCAAAATCAGTGGAGAGTCAGCAGCGCCCTGCACCTGCGGAGCTCTGCAGTATGATGCAGTAGGGTGGCTGCCCTTAAGCTGCCCCCTAGAGGACATCCTGCCTCATTGGAATTGTGCCTCCTCTATTCTATCAGGCACCCAAGTAGAGTCAGTCACCTCATCATCCCCTCCCTCCTCCCTCCTCATCACTTGGCACTATGCAGCTGGGGGAACATGACTGCCAGTTTCTTGTCCTTCTTAAGGCACCCCCTCTCTCTAGGCTCACGTTACTCCCTTCCTCAACCTGGAAACCAACATCGGAGCCTTCAAATTGTTGCGCATCCTCCAGCAGCATGATCTAATATTTCACAGCAGGGCCCGTGTTCTGGTACCACCAACACCTAAGGCCCAATTTTATGCAGAGCATATAGGACTGGCTGTATAGTATATACAAGCGGTCCCCTATTTTCAAACATCCGACTTACAAACGACTCCTACTTGCAAACGGAGGGAGACAACAGGAAGTGAGAGGAAATCTACCCCATGGAAGATAAATTCTCTCCTGTAAGAGTTAATATGGGAAAAAGGTGTCTCCACTGATGCTTTATGACCAATCCTTGTTTCATTAATAACCCACATTTTTCAAAATCCAATTGTCATTGGGACAGAAAGTGATGTGAAATCTTCTGAACAGGGGCAGACAGCGAAACAAATATTACAGGCGTGATAACCCTTCTCTATGTTATCCAAAAAGCTTAAAATAGATTTTTTTGGCTGGAACTACACTTACAAAATGTGCCTGTTCAAATTACAAACAGATTCAACTTAAGAACAAACCTACAGGGGGGCGTGGCTCGGCGGCGTTCCGAGATGGCGGCGTAGTCCTGGAGCTCCTGTCCTCGAGGCCCAGCACACTGTAACCACGGCGGGGAAAAAACGCCAAAAGCACAGCGGTAAGCAGGGGCCACCACAGGGGATGTCGGCGGCTAGATCCCGCTCCCCTCCGGAGCAGCATACCCAGCCAAACAGGCAGATCCCGGACCTCTTCCGCGCGAGGCCTAGAGGCGGCTCGCAAGCCGCGGCCTCGAGTAGATCGCGCTCCCACAGCAGGAGCCCGCTACGCGCGAGGGCAGATCCTGAAGCCCGGGAACCGCGAATGCTGACAATTGAAGACCTAAGGAATGTAGCTGCCGACATCAAGGGCACGCTATCCGCTGCCATTGCGGATCTAAGGGAGGACATCCACTCCATGTCTGTCAGGGTGGAAGAAATTGAATCGGTCCAGGCCCGCCATGATGCCTCCCTGTGCCATGTTCAGCAGATTACTGAGTCCCACGCTATCCATCTAAGGGATATCAACAGGCACATGGAGGATCTGGACAATAGGGGGAGACGTCGGAACCTTAGGGTGAGAGGTCTCCCCGAATCTGTCGAACCTGACCGCCTTACTCAAGCTGTCACCCACATTTTCAATGATTTGCTGGAAAGACCCCTAGAGACTCCAGTGGCTTTTGAGCGCATTCACCGAGCACTTCGTCCGAGGGGTAGAGATGCAGACCCCCCGAGAGACGCAGTATGTTGTCTGATAGACTTTCAGCTTAAAGAAGAGATTCTCCGC
The DNA here is from genome assembly GCF_037356315.1 of Lithobates pipiens. Classification (NCBI taxonomy): domain Eukaryota; kingdom Metazoa; phylum Chordata; class Amphibia; order Anura; family Ranidae; genus Lithobates; species Lithobates pipiens. The sequence continues at coordinate 379,390,221 of NW_027507764.1, read as the reverse complement.
AAAGCCCGTGAGAGAAATCAGCTCATGTACAGGGGAGCCTCCATTAAAATTTTTCAGGACCTCTCCGGTATCACATTGCAACGCAGAAGGGAGCTAAGGCCCCTTCTGGAGGTTCTCCGGCGTAGAGAAATTCAGTACCGTTGGAAGTTCCCTTTTGGCCTGTCAGCCTCTCACCAGGGCCGTAGCGCAACCCTTGAGGTACCAGAGGATTTAGACCACTTCTGTGCAGCCCTGGATATTCCTGTTGTGGAACTTCCTGATTGGTACAGCGATTTCAAGCTCCCTTCTTTAATGAGAGTTTCTTCCATGGAAGGTCTGGAGGTAGCTGGTAATTTCCACCTGGGACGTCGGCGCAGAGACTTCCAACAGCCTCCCCCTCCTCGTTCGCCACGGAGGGTCTCGGACGCCCCACGGAATGGTAGTCCCACCGATTCTCCTGTTCACCGAAGGCCTAGACACAATTGATCAGGTACTTGGCGTGTTCTTACCCACATAACATGTTCTATTTGACCTGAGATTGTTCATCGATTTCTCTGAAACCATATGTTCCGCCTTAGAAGAAACTTACTTACCACTTGGCCACGTTGGTCTAGGCGGGTCTGGAGACCCCACGTTTGGTTTATCTCAACCCCACTCAGTTACCCTCTCTTTTTATGATAGTCTTGGTTTCCTCATATAGGCTGGCATCTACCAACGCAAACCTCTAGTCCCTCGTCAAGCTGACTCTATGCCCATATGTCAATGTGACTTCCACAGACACTTTTGCAGAGGTCCCCCCCTCCATAGCACAGATTGACTGCTGTAGAAACCACTTAACACAAAGACTCTCTGTTAGAGGGAGAAGAAGGGGAATTCTGTGCTCCCTAGATGCCACAGCTCTTTCCCTCCTCCACTATGTTATTCTCTTCTTGCTCACCTCTCCTGTCTCCTTTGCCTATACCCTCTCCTCATCGTGTCTTTTAAACCTCTGCCTACTTTTTCCTCCTCTTTCAACCTCTTGCTTGTTTCCTCTGTCTTTGGTTGATGGTTCTTGGCAGCTTGAGCCGTAACCAAACTGTTATATTATACACCATTGGCTTTGTTTTCTATTGCAGCCCAGCTCACAATGAAGAGTTTGATCGCTAGATAGCACTCGGGGGGAAGGAATCTGGCTCAGTATGCCTGCGGGTGAGTCCCCCCCCTGTTCGGAGGTTTCCCAAATTGTGGAGAACATTTCCCAGGTATTTTATCTTCTATGCTACACATGTGGGCCCAAGCCCGTGTTTCACCTGACACATCAGGCAATTTGGTTTCATAGGTTCCAATAAGGGTTGTGAGATAGACAACTTGCACAGATTCCTTCCCCTCACATTTGTTGGTTTCGTTCTTCTTCCATTTTGCCCTGTGGTGTGGGTACTAGAACATTGGTTCCAACGTTATGGTTTCATTACTCTGTTTTGTGTTTTTTTTTTTCTTTTTTTTTATGCAAATTGTATCTTTCTTGTTGATAAATTCATTGGTACCGACAAAGTGATTGTTTGCTCAATTTAAAATCTTGCCATACCCTAGTGATGTCTTAATATATGTTATTTAAGCTGTTATGCCCAGTACCATGACTTTGCATTACCCTTTCTCTGATTATCCCTTCTGTGTGATAGTCTTACTCAACCAGGTAACAGGTGTCTGCGCTCCTGAATTAGGCCGTTCCAGGTGAAGGGTGCAAACTCTGAATCCCAGGCATTTGGTACACCTTAGGAATTTTTACCTTCCACTAGATGACACCCTTCCACGTTCTACCCTAAGCACACCGTTTGTTTATGTGCGTTCTTATGGACGCACATGCCCTATAATATCTAGTTTAACCTAGGGTGGGCTACTCCTCCCCTCTAGCTGTTGCTTCTAATAAAGTAGTCTTCCTTCTAACTCTTCTGTAGGGGATGCACATGATAGGGTGATAGAGTCGCTTGTGGCCCCTCCTCCCCCATCTTGACTTTCCATCTGTTATATATGTCACCCCGCCTCCCATATATCACTACCGGCCTTATTAGGACCCAGAGCTCGTCTCCCCTCGAGTTACCCCGTCCGCCACCCCCACACAACGGACGCTGGTAGTCCCTGTTGACCACGCCGAATTTGGACTCTTTGAGAAGGTTGACAAGCTCAACCTACTCTTCGGCTTGATCCTTATCTCCCCTCTCCCCATTCCGTAGAGACTCATCTATCCAGGCCAACACCCTTCCCCCCCCTTCCTCTCTTTTCCACCTCTCCTTTTTCCCTTTTTTTTTTGTGTGTGTCTTTGCTTGGTTATTTGTTGTTGTCTATCCTCTTCTCAGTTCCCCTACTGACAATGCCTGCTCCCACTCCACGTCAACAGTGCAATAGACTAAAACTAGTTTCTCTGAATGTGAAAGGGCTTAATGTCCCGGAGAAACGCACTCAGGTGCTCTCCCTTATGCGATCTTTGCAGGCAGACGTCGTCTTCCTGCAAGAAACTCATTTTTGCTCTAAGTCGATCCCGAAATTATTCAGTCCTAGATTCCCCATTTGCTACCATGCCACTTCCCCCACCTCGAAATGCAAGGGGGTATCCATTCTCCTTGCTAAGGATTCCCCCATTCAAATAACAGACACACTAGCTGATGAACAAGGTAGATTCATCTTCATCAAGGGTACATTTAGAAATAGGAACATTACACTTGCTAATCTTTACAGTCCTAATTCTGCACAAGTGTCTTTCTTCCGTGAGACGATAAACAGACTATCCGATTTTCAAACAGGCCTTTTGATCCTAGGCGGGGATTTTAATGTTCCACTTGATCCTCTCATTGATACGTCTTCCGGCACCTCCAGCATCCCTTTCAGAGCAATTAAGCAAATTAAGAAATGTTTTCAAGAGGCGCTCCTTCATGACACTTGGCGCTTACTCTTCCCAAAAGAAAAAGATTTTACGTTTTTCTCTATTCCCCATAATAGATATTCGCGCCTAGATTACATTATGGTTTCTCAACAAGATCTCCATCTTCTAACGAGAGCTACCATAGAACCCATGACAATCTCGGACCATCATCCTGTCACCACAACTCTCTCATTTCCCGACAAGCTGACTCGCTCTAATATATGGCGACTAGACGCAAGCATTCTGACGGATAAGATTAGGGAGATGGAAATTAGAGATTGCTTAAGACATTTCTTTCACGAGAACGATACACCCGACACGTCTTCCCAACTGCAATGGGAGGCCCACAAATGCGTAGTGAGGGGAAAAATGATTGCTATTACTGCCGCAATGCGTAAAGAGAAGCAAGCTAGAATGACAGCTCTATTGGCCAAACTTAGAAAATTAGAGGCGCAACACAAACGTTCCCTTGCCCTAGATACTCTGGCTGAATTGACAGAAACCCGTACTTGCATCCAGGAAGAGCTAAATCGCCACACCAAAAAGAAATACATCTTAACCCAGAAGCTCTTTTATGAATCGGGCAATAAACCAGGCCACCTACTAGCGCAAGCTTTGCGGGCACAAAGGGTCAAGAACACAGTACACCAAATCCGATCTCCAACGGGTGATATACATGAATCAAACCCCGCAATTGCGCGTGAATTCGAAAAATATTACGCGTCCCTTTATAACTTACACGGGCATTCCTCACATACTCAAGATACACAACAGAGGCAGCAAAACTTTAAAAAATACCTAGAAAATTTACCAGTAGGAAAAATCTCGAAAGACACTTCGGAGGCCCTAGAAGCCCCGATTTCCCCCACAGAATGGGTAAAGGCAGTGAAACAATTGAAGCCAGGTAAAAGTCCTGGGCCGGACGGTCTGACGGCAGCTTACTATAAAATTTTTATGGAAACTCTCCAGACCCCTTTTTTAAAGGCATTCAATACCCCCCATCTCTCTAGATCTCTCTCGAAAGGGCTTCTTGAAGCACATATTACGGTCATACCTAAGCCGGACAAAGATACTACTAACGTGAGCAGTTATAGACCCATATCCCTCCTAAATGTGGACATCAAGATTTTTTCTAAAATTTTAGCTAACAGGCTCCTTCCACTTCTTCCCTCGTTAATTTCCACTGACCAAGTGGGTTTTGTCCCTGGCCGTGAGGCGAGGGACAATACAATTAAGGCTATTAACCTACACCATTTAATTACTAAATCAGGGCAGAAAGCCATGTTTCTTTCCTTGGATGCGGAGAAGGCGTTTGACAGAGTCGCATGGGACTACATGGAAGCGGTGCTATTAAACTTGGGTTTGGGTCCCCACATGCTCAATCTGATCATGTCCCTGTACTCAGTCCCAACTGCTAGGGTCAGGGTCAATAATACTCTGTCAGACGCCTTCTCCATCCTGAACGGCACGAGACAGGGCTGCCCTCTTTCCCCAATTTTATACATATTGACATTGGAGCCCCTCTTACAAAAAATTAGACTCAATCCAGATATTAAAGGAGTACGATCCCCTTATAGAGAATTTAAATATGCTGCTTTTGCAGACGATATTCTTCTTTTCATCTCTGAACCCGTGACATCCATACCAGTGGTCCTCAAAGAATTCGAGTACTTTCAGTCGATAGCTAATCTTAAAATCAACTACAATAAGTCTTATGCTTTGAACATCTCTCTACATAAAAAGACGAAAGACCAATGCGAATTTAACTTCCCCTTTCACTGGAAAAGTGACTGTATCCCTTATCTGGGAATTAATCTCCCATCAGACCTGTCTGAATTATATACTAAAAACCACCTACCCCTACTGTGTAAATTAACAGACGACCTTGTCAGATGGAATAGACCCACGTTTTCATGGTTCGGCAGGGCCGCCATTCTAAAGATGAATGTGCTACCTAGATTGCTATATGTGCTTCAAGCTATCCCTATACAACTGCCTAGCTCCTTTTTTAAGTCCTATAGGAATATATGCACCAAATTCTTGTGGGGGGGAAAAAACTCAAGAATCAACTTCAGACATCTCACCTATCCGAAACATTTAGGGGGGATCAGCCTCCCCGATATTTACAATTACTATAGGGCGATCCATTTAACTAGAATAGCGGATTGGAATCTTCATAGTCAATACAAGGACTGGATCCCATTGGAAGCTTCCTTTACCAATCTCTCTCTAGCCACTATTCCGTGGCTAGAGCAGACCCACATCCCGCCGGAACTATACCAACATCCACTAATAGGCCCTACCCTATTGTGCTTTAAGCAAATTTGCTCCCAAACAAAGCTATCGTCGGTGACAGGCCCCCTTACGCCACTCAGGCTCAACCCTAACTTTCCCCCGGGGATGTCTTCCCAATTCCTCGCAGACAGCTGGTCGAAAAATTTTGTTCAGGCCTTTCACTTCTTCGACGCGGGTAAACTACGTACGACCCAAGACATTGCGACTCAAATGGATAAAGTGCCCATACCCCCCTGGTCTTATTTGCTGGTTGTACACTTCCTGAAATCGATAGACAAAGATTCGGTTTGCTCTAGACCTCTCACCACATTTGAAAAACTATGCACTCAAAACACCCCACAGCGGCACCTTATCGCCATTACACACAACCTCCTATTCGAAGATATACGTCCCAGTTCGAGTAAGCCCTGCCGGAAATGGGAAGAGGATCTTTCTATAACGGTGACGGATGATCAATGGGAACACATATTTAAGCATATACACTCAGGTTCACTCAATGTGAACACGCAAGAAAACGGGTTCAAGATTCAGGTTCGGTGGTATCGCACGCCCGCTCTCATTAAAAAATTTTACCCTTCGGCCTCTGACACCTGCTGGAGATGCCGGAACGACATTGGAACATTTCTGCACATCTGGTGGGAGTGTCCGTTGATTCAGGCTTTCTGGAAAGATATTTGTCAAATTACTTCCCAGGTGACGACATACCAGATAGACGCAACTCCAGCCCAATGTTTGCTTCACCTGACACCTCTAGCACATCGCACATATCATAAATCACTGGCAATGTTTATGCTTAATGCTGCGAAACAATGCATTCCCATACTATGGGGTTCCCCTAGGGTTCCCACACTGAAAGACTGGTTTAATAGGATCAACAAAATTGCCGATATGGAAGAACTGATTCACATCTCCAGAGATACAACTCAAAAATTTAACATGATCTGGTCCTGCTGGAAACATTTCACTTCCACCCCAAGATACACTGAAGTTATGGCACCAACAAGAATATAATTAGGTTCCATTTCTTGGTTTATTTCACGAACATATTAAAGCAGCCTCTGAGTTGGGGGAAGTGGCAGAAATGATGGTGTAGCAGAAAGCGACATTCTTCTCCACACTTTAAGGTTGTACCATCCTACTCTTATATGTTTGCCCCTGAGTGCGTGCAGGCTTCCCCCCTCCCCCCCCTTTTTTTTTTTTATTTTTTTTTTTTTTTTTTTTTCTCTCTCTCCCCTTTCTCTCTTTCCTTCTCTCCCCTCTTCTACCTCCAATCCTTTGCCTACCCACTCCCTTCACCTATCCCACACTTAGTCATTCCTGAGAATATGGAAACGTGCATCTCACCGTGTAAAATACGGAAACCGGATACATTTCTATATTAAGTACGTCTGAAGAACTCTAAGGTGATAGCTTATCAGGAGTAGTTTAGGTAGTGTACGCTATACCATGATACTATTTACTCTTTACCTGTCACCATTAGACCGGGCTTCTTTGAAAGTTGTCTGGGGAAGATATTCCAACAACGTAAAGAGATTAGACTTACCCCTCCCCGAGTACCACACACGATCTGGCTACACCGCACCTACTAAGTAATTGAGGTCTGTTCTTTTTTTTTTTTTTTTTTTCTCTTCTCGATTGTGCATGTAAGTGTTCATTTGTTAACTTTGATAACTGTTCATGTTATTTGTTGCTTTACGGCCTCTAGATATGTGTTTCCGTAAGATATGATGGAATGTCCTGTACTTTCTTGTATGCCTATGTTACTTCCCTTGTTTCCCCCAATAAAATGTTTTAAAAAAAAAAAAAAAAAAAAAAAAAAAGAACAAACCTACAGTCCCTATCTTGTTTGTAACCCAGGGACTGCTTGTATACGGCTGTTTAGAGTATATAGGGACTGGGGGCCCACACCTTTTTCTTAATTTTGGTGCGGAGTTCCCCTTCATATCATACCAGACCGATAATGGGCTGGGGGGGTACCCATGCCATTTTTCTCAATGATTTTCTTCTATATTGCCGGGACCTGACATTACATTAAAGCCGCAAGCAGTTTTAAATTACTTTTATTCCTTTAGAAATGTCATTTTGTGCAGGGACTGTTCTAAACACGGAAGAAATGTGCCACTTTACAGCCATACTATAGTCACCCCCAGGCATGATATTTAAAGGAATATTCCACTTTTATTGTTTCACTTTAAGCATTATTAAAATCACTGCTCCCGAAAGAAAAGTCGTTTTTAAAACTTTTTTTGCATTGATACATGTCCCCTGGGGCAGCAACCGGGTCCCCAAACACTTTTTATGACAATAACTTGCATAATTAGCCTTTAAAATTAGCACTTTTGATTTTTCACGTTCAAGTCCCATAGACTTTAACTGTGTTCGCACAAATTTTTTGCCTGTTCGGATGTTCTGCCGCGAACCGAACCAGGGGGGATTTGGCTCATCCCTACTCTTTAAGACAAAAGTTCCAAAAATACTGTTGACGGTCCATCAGCTCACATATTCTGGGTGGGAGCCAGGCTAATCAACTTCTGGCAAGTGTGGTCAGAAAAGATAAAGGAGCTGTCAGTGTTGTCAACTATCCAGTACGGGCACATATGGAAGTTTATCAAACGTCCTTGACAGCGTTTTCTACCAACAAAAAAAGAAAAGAGGGATGTGCTTTTGATGTATGTGGAAACTATGTTACATCAGAAAGCGATAATTGTGGTCCCTCACTTTGAAAATTTTCTGGGGTCTGCTCGCCTCTTTCCTTGGTTCTGAAAAAATCAAGTTCATGGAGACTTGTGATAGATTTAAGTGAGCAAACACAAGTATGGATTGCTTTAAAATGGAGTCACCCCAAACACTACTAAAAGTCATACAGCCGAAGGAATAGCTTTTGTCAATAGATCTAAAAGACACCTATTTTCATATCCCAGTGGCTCCCTTCTTCCAATTGTTTTTACATTTTCTGATGGGACAGTTTCATAATCAGTTTGTGTGTCTGCCCTTCAGTCTTATCACATTGCCCAGGGTATTTATAAAAATCCTTCTGGCCCTAGTGTAAAGATAGGCCGAACATCCCCCTATTCGGTTCGCACCAGAACGCCCAAACAGAGAAAAATCTGACCTGAACGACGAACCCCATTAAAGGAGTTGTATAGGCAGAAGGTTTTTTATCTTAATGCATTCTATGCATTAGAATAAAAAGCCTTCTGTGTGTAGCAGCCTCCCCAGTACCCCCTAATATTTATCTGAGCCCAGCAATGTCCAGGATTCCCTCGGCTGTCTGGAACTCTCCCTTCTGATTGGCTGAGAAACAGCAGTGACACCATTGGCTACCATTGGAGAGAGAGGGGGTGAGGCCAAACTGTAGATCCATGTCTAAATGGACACAGGGAGCTGCAGCTCGGATTGGGTGCCCCCATAGCAAGCTGCTTGCTGTGGGGGCACCCAACATGAGGAACGGGCCAGGAGCCCCCGAAGAGGGACCAGAGAAGAGGAGGATCTGGACTGCCCTGTGAAAAACCATTGCACAGAGCAGGTAAGTATAATATGTTTTGTATTTTTTTCTTAAAAGGAGATGTTATAAACACTTTAAAGTCTATGGGACCTGAACTTGAAAAATCAAAAGTCCCAATTTGGAATGATTGCAAGTTATTGGCCAAAAAAGGGTATGGAGGTCTGATTAGTCCCCCGAGGGACATTTATCAATGCAAATTTTTTATTTTAAAAGATCGTTTTTACAAAAGCAGCAATTTTAATGATGCTTAAATTGTGACAATAAAAACAAAAAATTCCTTTAAATATAGTCCCTTTGTCTGCCTGTAAAGTGGTGCATCTGTACCATGATTAGAACTCAGTATAGCAAAACTTTTAGAAGTTTTGCTAAAACCTCAAAAATTTCTAAAGAAAAAAAAAGTCAAATCACATTTAAATTGCTGGCAATACTGAAATAGAAAAATGTTAAAAAAATACAGCATGGAGTCCCCCCAATCCATACCAGGCCCTTCGGATCTAGTATGGATTTTAAGGAGAGCCCCACACCAAAGTTAAAAAAAAAAAACGGCAGACCCTCCCTCCCAAAGACCATACCAGACCTTTATCAGAGCATGGAGCCCGGCAGGTCCATGAAGGGGAGGGACAAGCGAGCCCCCCCCCCCACCCCTTACTGAATCATACCAGGCCACATGCCCTCAACATGGGGGGGTGGGTACTTTGGGGTGGGAGGGCTCTGCCTCCCCACCCCAAAGCACCTTGTCCCTATATTAATTGAAAATTCAGGTGTTCACTGAACGGACAAACAGGCGATGATCGGACCGAACTTTTGTGCAGCCAGAAACATTTGTTCAATTCTACCCTAGTGGCGTATCTGTGAACCTAAGGTATTTGCATTCACCATTGCTTAGACAGCATCCTGCTCTTGACTCAAGACAGAGACAAGGTGTCTTCCCACCTCAGTATATTTATCTTGACACTGGAAAGTTTTGGTTGGCTTATCAATTGATAAAAGTGCCATCTCATGCTTACCCAAGTAATGGAGTACATTGGAGCAAGGATAGATACTCAAGCAGAGACAGTATAACTACCTCAGGCCAAAATTACTATTATACTGAAAGTGATGGTGGTAGCCCAGGAGAGGAAACCATCTCCCAAGGTTGGAGTGCCTATGTCTCTTGGGCATCATGACTTTGACATTTCCGATGGTCAGATGGGCCCAGTGGAACTCTCACCCCTTCCAAGTTTGATTGCTGGACCAGTGGTGGACAGGAGATCTCAGTCAGAGGATAAGGATCATACCCTGTATGGGAGAAGGCCTGGGATGGTGGTCAGAGAGACAAATTCTTCTATGATGTCACTTCCTATTCACGACCCAGTGGCTGGTGGTGTAGTCAGAAGCCAACAAGATGAGGTGGGGGGCCCTATTCCAAGACTGATGGGCTTAGGAGTCAGGACCAATGACCTTTTGAGGGCTCCAGGGTAATGTCCAACATCCTGGAACTGAAAGCAGCATTTCAGGCTCTCCTGAGAAAGCTATAGACTTTTACATATTTACATATTCTTAACAGGCAGTAAATGGGCTTTAAAGCCCTTGCTAATCTCTGTAGCTGCAGGCACAGTGGAGCAGTTCATCTGAAAAGTTTACGGCAGATGCTCTGAAGTTGCTAAAATTGTGTTCTCAACAGCTTACCTCACCCTGAGCACTCTCCCAGCAATGACTCAGACGCATTCTAATATATAAAATATATAAAATTGAAAATGCACAGTAGATATTTTATTATGTTTAAATGATAAAATTTGACATTTATAGTAAATTAGACGATTTTATAAACATTCACTAACATTATTCATCATTAAACTTTTTGATCCTCAGAACAGATGAAATAATAAGTAATAAATATTTCCTTACCTCTTAGATTTTGCTGTTATTTGTTGAGAAAGACATCTAACAGTTTTTTGAAGTTATAGACACTTTAAGCTAGAAAGACTTCATGGGGGAGGTAGTTCCCTATTTCTCCTGCTCTAAAAGTAAAGAACCCTTTCAGTAATCATAGGTTTAACCTTCTTTCTTCTAAACTGAAATTGTTGCCACTTGTCCTCTTAAGGGGCTTTAGAGTAAACAGTTTATCACAGCTACTGGAGTCACCTTTGATATATTTGTACATTGTAATCATATCCCCTCTTAAGCGCCTCTTCTCTGGAGTGAATAACTGTAATCTATGTAATCGACCCTCATGGTCTCCATCCCCCTTATTAATTTTGTTGTCCTTTGTTGAACTCTCTCTAATTCAACAATGTCTTTCCTGAGTATTGATGACCAGGAGCAGAGGTTGATAAGAAAAATTCAGATATTAACATTAGTTGCATTTAAAATACATACAATTTTCTTTTAATTAGTTCATAACCGCATTGATTGATTTTTGTCTTCATATAAATGTCTGGAGTCTAGTCTTAAAATTAATCTATGGGGACGATTCAGTTTTACAAGCACTAAATGGTTCTTGCGTTCATGGTATTTACTTACATTTACATCAATTATTCTTTAAAGTTTGTTTTGAGCTAGTAGGATTCTAGGATTTGTGGTGGAGAAGGCCTGTCATCCTGCCTTCACTTGAATTGGTCTCCTTAAAGTGGTACTACAGGTAAAAATGACATGACGATTCAGTCTGTCACTAGTGTTATCAAAGCAGTCCTCCTGTAACTTAGTTTAAATGTTGATCCTGCCAGCAAGTCTGTTATTTTTCTTCTTTTCAATTAGTTTTTATTATTATATATATGACAGTCAAAATAATGACAGAGTCTATTGAGAGTCACACAATATTACATTGTATACATCGCTCAGTAATCTTGGAATACAAAGTTTCTCTAGTAATTTAAAGGACATGTAGTTCCATAATTTTTTAGAATGGTTGAGTATATTTATTGTTAACCATTTCCTGAGTGGGGGTGTTACCACTGTGGTTCCAGAACCCCTAATGGGGACTGACTGTGTCACGGACCACAGGGCCACACCAGTGGATATTAGCTTTCACATGACCATTTGTCTTTTGTTACAATAATATATTCCATTAGGTGTAGCTCTCAAACTGTAACATAAAGAAACAAAATTATAACGGTGCTAACGTAAATCATATTTATATATATATATATATAACATGTACCACCAAGCGTTATAAGTGAGATTTCCAACTTTATTTAATAGGATAATGTGCTTGCCATATTTCCCAACGGGAATTAAAATTAGAGGTATTCTGGGCCTTGATGGCAAAGAATTTTTCATAGGTATATTGTGTTTGAACTCTATTTATGACTTCTGATAGAAGAGGTATGTCTTTGGACTTCCCTTTAGAGGTTATGGTTAACTTTGCTGCTATCAATATGTTTATAACTAGGGATATATATTTTAGTGGGAGTGAGTGCACCCCTATGTTTAGAATGGCCATCTGTGGCGTGGGTGCAATGGTTTCTCCTGTAACTTTATTTAGCAGGGAAAATACTTCTTTCCAAAAGCTTATAGTTGCTTTACCATAATATATGTAGGATGCCACCTTATCCCCCACACTCTCTCCAACAATCTGGAGAGGAGTCTGAGTAGATCTGTACCAGCCTCACTGGAGTTAAATAAGTTCTATACATTAATTTTAGCAGCAGTTCCCAGTGATTTACACAGTGGGGATATTAAAAATGGGATTGGATGGCTTTCTGGCAGTCCTTTTGGGTAAAAGGGGCTCCCAGTTCCCTTTCCCAATTTTGCATATTTGTGGATTTCTGGAATTTTCCACTGTACTGTAGCTTGTTGTAAAACCACGACAGTCCTTTTGCACTATCTCGGTCTGACTTCAAGCATGGCCAAGTTTCCCTGTGTATTTTATAGTGCATATTTGGGTTATTTTTTTGAAAGTAAGTGAGTTGAATATGGGAGAATGAAGTGGGCCTAGGATATTTGTTTACTAATTCTTTGTAGGTCTGTATCCCTTCTCTTGTCCATTGATGAGTATTTAGATTTGGTATAATATGTTCATAAATTTGTAGTGGAATATCCGTACATTTATCTGTAGTATCTTGAGGTACTATGATATGAAGGTTCTTCCACGCTACAAGCATGGCATCTATAGAAGGGAAGAGTTTATGGATTAGATCCATATGGGTCAGACTTGACAAGAGCAGTGCAGACAAATTTTTATTGCCCACAATGTACTTCTCAACCTGAACTCACAGTTTGTCAGAGTTGGGGTCTGTCCATGCGCTCGTTTGATCTAGGGAAGCTGCATAATAATAGTTTTTGAGATTAGGGAAATTTACACCTCCATTTGATTTATATTTCAGTAGTATGGGAAATGACATTTTAGACATCTTCTTTCCCCATATGAAACTTCTGAATAGTTTGTCTGTCTCCTTAAAGAATTGGTCTGGCACAACTATAGGTATAGTTCAAAAATAATATATGATTTTAGGTAACATCATTTTGAGAGCTGCTATTCTACCTATCCAGGACAATTCGTATTTTGAGATGTGCTGCAGGTCCTTTTTGATCACCTCTAGTAATTTAGGGAAATCGGCTTCATAGGTAGATACCATTGGGGATGCTAGTGTAACTCCTAAGTATGCTAAATTATGCGGTACCCATTGGAATGGGAAAGCACCTTTAAGTTGGTCTTTCATCGTTTTGGTCACTCAGTCTGTTATTTTTCAACTTTCTTAACCACTTGGTGTCCACCCCTTAGCAGGTTTAGGCTCAATTTACATCTATGTATGTTGCTTTTCAGCATTTCTGCAGTGCTTTTTGTGGTGCTTGCCGTGTTTTTGGACACGTGTTTTTAAACATGATTTTATTGATTTTGATATAAAAAAAAATGGGATGTTGATACCATATTTTTGAGGAACTAAACTCCATCCAAAACTTTCAATTATGATTTTATTGTGATTTGCGTTTTTTTTTATACTCTATATTGCTGGTTGATAAGGAGGGTCTGGAACCAAAATTTATGAAAAAAAAGGAGTGGGGCCCCCCAAAATCCATACCAGAACCTAATCCAAGCATGCAGCCTGGCAGGTCAGGAAAGGGAGGGGATGAATGAGTGCCCCCCTCCTGAGCCATACTAGGCCGCATGCCCAACATTGGGGATGGGTGCTTTGGGGCGGGGGGGCTCTGCCCTAAAGCAGAGGATATTACTGTAAAAATGTATATCAAAGGGGGTAGTCACGGCTCACACCTACTACTATTTTGTGCAAATTGCAAATATGTGTAACAAATTATTTGTGCAAAAAAATGTGGAAGAAAAAAATATAAAATAAAAATAAAAAGACTATGAAAATGAAAAATAAAAATAAATACTGATAATAAAAATAAAAATAAATACTGATAATAAAAATATATACGTAATGGTAACAAATGGAAAATGACAGAACTATATACGTGATGACCCACAAATTCTTTAACAATATGGGTAAAATTATTCCGTGCCTGATACAGTATTTAAATAAAGTGCTCAATACTCCTAAAAGTGTATGGTGCAAAATATTAATATAAAGTGCTTAATAGAAAGTGCATGGTGCTCTAAAAATTATAAAAACCAAAAATGCAAAAACCAAAAAATTAAATTATCAAAGTATAATTGTACTCTTCATGCGATTATAAAATCGCTAAGTGGAGACATGCAGAAAAATATATTAAAAGTTCAGCATCAGGATACCATGAGCAAAAAAAGTTTAATTAAACCAGTGGATAAGAACAAATGAATAAATGAATAAATAAAAATAAAAATCAAAAAATAAATAATAAAAAGTCTTCTTAAACGAAAGTGACAATATGCTTCAGAATTCCTGGATAACAACCGGTGCGTTTGTAGTGTAAAGGCAGTAATCCGCACTCACCAGCTCCCCATCCCCTTATGGGGTTAACGTGCCTTCACAGTGTGAGCCCCTGTGTCGCTATGTATGGCTGGTCCGATTTAGGTATCCAGGGAGTTCCTCAGAAAAAGTAAAGTGGGGCAGACATAGTGTGATCCAGTATAAAAAGTTTTTTTATTAAATTGTTTATAAAAAGCTACTCACATAGTATAGGATAAGAACCGGCATTTCAATTCATCAGATTGTTTGTTTGTATCTGTTTGTATCTGTTTGTATCTGTTTGTATTCACCGCCGCCGCTATGCATGAGTGGATACACCTGAGGCCACGCCCTACGCGTTTTGTCATCGGACGTCGTCTGGAGCGGCCATCTTGGTGCTCCACTTACTTTATATAGGGTGTACTGCTAATACGGCGCATGCGCGAGTACGTAAGCGCCATTTTACTTTCTGGAAAAAAGGCAATAGAATGAGCCAATGCAATGCTGTCTCTGGGGCTTGTGGAAGCTGCCCGATATGTTAGAGTGCAAGAGGCTCTAAGCAACCAATGAATGCTACGGGGCGGGAGCGGTATCTATTGTTTATTATTGTGGCGGTGAATACAAACTTGGAAACAATAATAGTAGATGGACAAATTAATTAAATAAAATACACACATAAAAAGAAAAAAGAAAAATATAAATATAATTACTTAACAATAGAATATAAAATATGAAATATGAATTAAATTAAATTAAATTAAATGAATTAAATTAAAATAAATAAATGAAACTATGAATATGTCAGTATATCTAGAGTGGTAAAATCAAGGGATAAGTAATATATTACTATCACTTGGCAAGGGAAAAAATTGTTTTTGATAGGGGGAAAAAATGTTTTTAATAGGAAAAGGGAACAAAATGATAATGCCATTATCAATGAAATGAAATAAAATAACTACATTATCCATTATTTTATAATCCTAAAACTATTTCTCTACCTCTAACCACTGAAATCTATCTGGGCCTCTATCCGTTGTATATGTCCTTTTGTGGTGACAAAGATGAAAAGATATGCAAATATATAGGAATGTGAAAAATGGGAATAGGTAAAAATATATAGATGAAATGGATAAAAAAATATATAAATAAAAATAAGAAGGAAGAATCCACTATAAAATTAATTTGTTATTATTTAGAAAGTTGATATATATCTGTTTAATAATAAATAATTATAGTATGCTACGATTGAGATAAAAAAATTATACTACATTCGATCCCAAAAAGATATATTATGTTCGACCTTATTGAAAAAATAATTAAAATAATTAAAATAGATAGACAAATGGGGACGCAAAATGGAATGGAGGGAAGGAAAAATCCACTGTAGTGTTAATTTGTTATTGTTTGAAACATTAGTATTGATTATACTACATTCGATCCAAAAATAATATTCGACCTAGCTGAATGTATTTAATAAATATGAAAAGTAGACCGAGGAAAAAGGGGAGGGTAACAGGCAAACTCGATCATAAAATAAGCTAATAGTTAGTTAAAAAACAATTAAGATCCAGTTCTATGTTGAGGCCCACTGGTTGTAAAGTGTCCAAAAGGAATATCCATTTAGTCTCATTTCTTGAGATTTTGATTCTTTTATCTTCCCCTCTACAATGTCCATTGATTTTATCGATACCGTAAAAGGTCATAAGGTTAGGGTCTCGGTTGTGATAATCTCTAAAATGTTTAGAAACACTATGGTTTTGAAATCCTTTTTTGATATTTTTAATGTGCTCTCTGATCTTATATATAATTTTCGTGTGGTCCTACCGACGTACTGTTTGCGACACGGGCATTCAATCACATACGTGACATGAGTACTGTTACAAGTAATGAGCTCGTTCATTTTGTATTCTCTTTTGTTGGAGGAAGATAGGAACTTCGTTATTTTTTTCGGAATATTTTTTGAACTTGTTTTACACGGGAGGCATCTGCCACATTTGAAAAAACCTTTCAAATTCTCAAAGATTTTAATATTTTTTGGTGGATCAATAATGTTCTTGGCTAACGAATTTCTCAAAGTAGGGGCTCTTCTATATATGAACACCGGTTTGTTGGGCAGTAAGGACTTTAGTGTTTCATCAGTATGTAAAATTGACCAATGTTTCTTAAAAATTCCTTCAAGTTTTTTATACTATCGACTATAACCAGTCAGGAAAGCTGTCTCCATCCTTTTGTTGTTTTTGTTGTTCCTTCGGATTGTCTTGGGCACTTCGTCTATTAGCCTTTCCCTCTTCATTTGGCCTATTTTAGTTTTCAGATCACATAACTCTTTCTTTTTGTATCCTTTTGAGACAAATCTGTCTATGATTTGGTTTGCCTGTTTATCGTAGTCCAACTGATTACTGCAATTTTTGTATATTCTCATTAACTGGCCTTTAGGAATATTATTTAACCATTTCGGGTGGTGACAGCTGGTAATAGGAATGTACCCATTTCGGTCAGTGGTTTTGAAAAACGTCCTCGTGCCCAACTTGCCATTTTCCTTAAAAATCTGTAGGTCCAAAAAATCAATGCTTTTGGTATTCCAACTGCCCGTAAAGGAAATTCCGTAAGCGTTCTGACTAATCTCGTCAAAGAAGTTATTCAAATCTTCTACTGCGCCACTCCATACTATGATTATGTCGTCTATATACCTACGGTACATTTTCAGATGTTGCCTGGGTACGCTGTAGATCTGTTCCTCTTCCCATCTATTAAGGAAGAGGTTAGCTACGCTGGGAGCATATTTTGCTCCCATGGCTACTCCTTTTGTTTGCGTATAATATGTGCCCTGATACCAAAAAAAGTTGTGTGACATTGCCAGTTGTAACCCTTCAACTATAAAGCCAATCTGCTCCTGTTTTAGGTCCGTCAGAGTTTGTAATGCCCAATCAGTACTGCTTAATGCATGTTCTTGTTTAATATTGGTATATAACGAATTAACGTCAATTGTGACCAAGATGTCTTCTTCTTTTAAATCTATACTTTGTAATTCAGTAAGCAGCTGTTTGCTATCCTTTAGATAGGATTTACCTTCTGCCACCAGGGGTTGCAAGTAACCATCCAGGTATTCCCCCAACTGGGAAAACAGAGACCCAATGCCACTGATTATGGGCCTGCCTGGGTTTTTTTTTTCATTTTTGTGAATTTTTGGTAAGTAGTAGATCACTGGTGTTTTAGCTGCTTTCGGAATTAAATATTTTGCTTCTTTTTTGCTTAAAATTCCTCTCTTTTCGCCTTTTTTAATAAATTTCTTAAGCCATTTTTCGGATTCAATTTTGGGATTGTTTGTTAATTTCTTATACGTATCTTTCTCCGTAATTTTTCCATTTCCTTTTTGTAATCATCCTTGTTGAGTATTACTAGGCCACCTCCCTTGTCCGCCGAGTGTATTACTATATTATTTTTCTTCTCCAATTGTTTAATAGTGTTCCATAGACCCTTATTTTTTGTTCTGTGAATCTTTAATTCTCTTAGATCTTTTTCTACAAATTTCTTAAATACCGTAATACTGTCGTTTTGCTGTCCTTTTGGATTAAAAGTAGAGTTATTTTTAAGATTGGAATGTTTGTAAACACTGTTCTGCGCAGTGTTTACATAAACATTGTTCCCAGCCTGTTTAGGTTGTTGTTCTTTTTTGGCAAATTTTTTTTTAATATTCAGCTTCCTTATAAATTTCTGCAAATCAATAAATGCCTCAAACCTGTCAAGTTGCTTATCAGGGGCATATTTGAGACCTAAATCTAAGACCTTAAGTTCTTCTTCATTGAAGGTAGCCAAGCTTAAATTGTATATTCCCTGGCCTATTGTTCCATTCTTCTTTTTCTTGTTTTCTCCCCTCTTTCCTCTATTTCGTTTCTTTGTTCCCTTCTTGGGGTTCTGTACGTCTGTTCCCTTCTTTCATCCCATTGCCGTTCTGAATGATCTCCTGGATTTGGTCTCATATTCCCTTGTCTGGTCCATCTGGGGTTCCACCCACCATTCTGCCATGGATGTCCCCGTGACTACCCCCTTTGATATACATCTATACCATTCACCCTTTATGGGCGATTACAAAGGTAGTGGCAGCCCCTGTTCTTACCACTAGGGTACTTATTTACTTATTTTGGTATTCTGTGGGTATAATTTTTCATAGTTTCAATTTTAATCACCTTACACTCCACTGTGTTTTGGAATTTTTGCGTTCTGTGTATTTTTCAATATATCTAGGGTCCATAGCGCACCTTTACCCCTTCGATTTTTTTCTATTACTGTAAAAATGGTCACCCCTATAAGTCTGATTCCCGAGTTCATCGTGAAAACATAACATCTGGTACAGCAGGCTGATTTTCTTGACTAGTTTCAGGCCTGGTTATCTGCTCTGATTTATGGCCAGTGTAAGTCATATGCAGGTCAGCGTCCAGGGCTTAGTAGTAGGTCAAGCAGTGTACAGAGGTCAGTAGTAGGTAGTATTGGAGTTAGGAGGTCATGGTACTGGGGGACCAGAAGGGCAGGGTGCAGGGTCTGAATCAGGAGAGCATGGTACTGAGGGGTCAGGAAGGTACCGTACAGGGGGATCAGGACAGCTGGGGTGAGAAGAGGGCATGGCACCGGGTGGGCTTCAGGAGGTGAGGGTATGGTATTGGGGAGATCAGGAGGGCTGGGGTGCCAGGAGGGCATGGTGCTGGGGCACCAGGAGGGCAGGGTTTTGGGGCATTAGGCGGGCATGGTTCTGGGGTGTTAGGTGGGCTGGGGTGTCAGGAGGGCATGGTGCTGGGGCATCAGAAGGGCTGTGGTGTCAGGAGGGCATGGTGCTGGGGCATTAGGATGGCTGAGGTGTCAGGGGGCATGGTACTGGGGCATTAGGAGGGCTGGAGTGTAAGAAGGGCATGGTACTGGGGGATCAGAAGGGTTCGGGTGTCAGGGGGGCATGGTGCTGGTGGTCAGGAGGGTATGGTATTGGGGAGGTCACAAGAGAATGGTACTGTGGTGTCAAGAGGGCATGTGCTGGGGCATCATGAGGGCTGGGGTGTTAGGAGGGTATGAGGAGGGCTGGGGTGTTAGGGCATGGTGCTGGGGCATTAGGTGGGCTGGGGTGTCAGGAGGGCATGATGCTAGGGCAACAGGAGGGCTGAGGTGTCAGGAGGACATGGTGCTGGGGCATTAGGAGGGCTGAAGTGTCAGGAAGGTATGGTGCCGGGGCATCAGGGGGGCTGGGTGGCAGGGGGGCATGGTGCTGTGACAAAATGAGGGCTGGGTGGCAGGAGGGCATGGTGCTGGTGCATTAGGAGGGCTGAGTTTTAGGAGGGCATGGTGCTGGGACAATAGAAGGGCTGGGTTTCAGGAGGGCATGGTGCTGGTACATTAGGGGGGTTAGGTGTCAGGAGAGCATGGTTCTGGGGCATCAGGAGGGCTGGGTGTCAGGAGGGCATAGTGCTGGGGTATTAGGAGGGATGGGTGTCAGGAGGGCATGGTGGTGGGGCATCAGGATGGCTAGGTGTCAGGAAGGCAATGGTGCTGAGGCATTAGGAGGGCTTGTTGTCAGGAGACAAGGGCAATTATATCTCACCTTCCCACCCGGTATCACCCACAATCCCCTTGGATGGAGGAGGAGGGCTGGTGGGGATGATCTCGGAAGATCAATAGCTCAGGTGTGTTTGGAGAGGAGCCCGAAACCCACCTGAGCAATTCAGGAGGTTTTCCCTGCCCGCAGCTGCACGTATGCAAGGGGCAGGGGCTACCTCAGCAGCCTAAGATTATGTGCGCTTGTGTGGCTCTGAGGAAAAGACCAGGTAAGCAACACGGCAACGTTTTTGCATGCTACCATCAGTGTCGGCGGTCGACGGGTAGCTCATGATCGATGGTTAAACCAATCATTATAAGCTTATTGGGATTTTTCTTACCAAAACCATGTAGCAGAATACATATTGGCCTAAATGTATGAAGAAATTTGCTTTTTAAAATGTT